>NC_092371.1:95021453-95662634 GCF_030028105.1 Mobula birostris | reverse complement strand
GCTGATACCCAGCAGTGCCAGTGTATAGGTAGCAGATATAGAGAAGTACTTCACATTGACGGTTCTTGCTCTTTATACTTTCAGGTGGTGAGTCATACTGGGGGAAACCTTTCAAAGATGAGTTCAAGCCCAATCTCTCCCATGCAGGCCGAGGCATCCTCAGTATGGCTAACTCTGGGCCCAACACAAATAAGTCGCAATTGTAAGTGACATTATTCCATCCAAACATATAAGAAAGCAAGCTGGTTACAAATATTTGTGTTACTCTACAAATATTTTATTATATTTGTTGAGAGCAATACATTTGTAAAATTCTCTTCCTGAATTTTTATTTAAAGCATTTAGATCTTTCACCCTAAAGGGAAAACATACTTAAGTATTCTGGTCTTTTGTTGAAACTAAGGCTTTATAATATTTATGGAAGAGTTACTCCAACTTCACTTCCATTATGCAGAATTTCAATTCACTGCCATGCTTTGAAATTCAATTCAAATCACACAGACTCCTGGATCCAGGCTGAAAAAATCCTCCCATAACTTGAATTCTGTTAACTGATGCATTGACTATTGTTCATTAAGTGTTTTCAATGTGATATGATTTCATTTCAGTCTCCTGCATTTGCACTCAGTGGTAACTCCTGTTAAAAAGTGGCTATTGAATGTATGGATGTGGTCTTCTCCTCTGACCACTTTCTAACAAGACATTTTTGCCCACCCAACTGCCGTTCACTCAATTTTTTTTTTTTTTTGCACCATTCTCTGTAAACTTGTGCATGAAAATCCCAAGAGATCAACAGTTTCTGAGATACTCAAACTACCCCGTCTGGCACCAACACTTATTCCATGGTGGAAGTCACTTAAATCACATTTTTTTCCCCATTCTGATGTTTGGTGTGAACAACTATACCTTTTGACCATGTCTGCATGCTTTTATGCATTGAGTTGCTGCTACAGGATTGGCTGCTTATATATTTATATTAACAAGTAGGTGCACAGGTGTACCTAATAAAGTGACCACTGAGTGCAGAAAAGGAGCAAATAGTATTTCCTGAGAGAAGAGGTTATCTAAAACATTGCACATGGGCAGTTTTGGTCAACTTTGGAAAAAGATTGGAGAAGTTACTATCTTCTGAGCAAAGAAACAATAATGCTGGCTGACAGGAATTGGGAACAGAGAGAACTAAAAAAAAACAAGCAGCTATATTTTGATGCATGATAGTTGTACGGTGCAATATTAGAATGATGTTGTAGTGATTATGTAGATCTTCCTTCTACTTTTAAGTAGGAAGCCATGATCTAGAAATCCAAATTAAAGTTCCCATTTGATTATATGCATTGCCTGTAATATTTGAAAAAAATTAACTTAATATATAACCACAGAATTCTCTAGATGCAAAGAAATGTATTTTTTTCATTGCATTTCCCAATTTTCAATCTATTCAGAAGTGACTTAATTGCTGATCTCCATATCTTCCTTAAAGTAGATAACTGGAAATCATTGTCATGCTATTAAATCTTGAAGAACCAAATCCTGATGTTAAATATCCATATGTTATGTATATACATATTAATGCATTTTCACCATTTCTTTATGATAAACTAAGTGGAAGTCTTGTTAAATAACCACCAATACTGGGCTTAATAAAATGTTGGTTTACTGCCTGTTAAAATACATGTTTATCTTCCTACCCATGGTTTGCGTTCTTTCTACAGAACTTAAGATTTGAAGATAAAATTATTATTTATGTTAAGTTGTGCTTTTGCTTTAATTTTAGCTTCCTGGTTCTCATATATAGGAACTGTTAACTATTTAAGGCCCAACTAAATTTGCATTGCAACTTAATAGGTTAACTTCTGTCAGATGTCAATCCCAAAAGCAGATTCTTATAATTGTCTTTCTGTTTTCCCAGCTTCATTACCTTCCGTTCGTGTGTCTACCTAGACAAGAAACACACAGTCTTTGGAAGGTAAGTGATATTAGATATTATCTCCATATGGCAAAGGATATGTGAAAGGGTTTAAAAGAAAAACTGCCACTGTTGGAAGTTCACAGTAGATTGGTCAGAATTAGTAAGGAGAAAGGACAAGCTTTGTATATGAGACATTTTCTTCATCGGTGTGACTCTTTACAAATAAAGATATTCTTAGTTTTCTGTTTGAGTACAAGAAATGCCTCAGTGATGCCTGATTTCTCCATCCTTTCGTATAATTTTTATTTTAATGTTCTCCATGAATTAGAGGGCCAAGACAGGAAAGGAAATGTGTCAGTGCTCCTCTTTACTCACATACGACACTCCATTCATTTGTATTAGAGATTGGTTTCTTTATTTGTAACCATGTCCAAATAAGTTTGATATCATTCATTAACCAGCAATTGCCAAAGCCCCTCAGAAATTTTGCAGGCATTGTGACTATGAAACTGGAAATTTGGTCTTAACTTTTATGTTGGACTAGATAAATAATGTTTTTGCCGAGAAATAGAAGTGCTTATACTAAAAGTGAATAAAATTTTACTGTTCCATTTCGCATTTTGTAGGAAACCCAAGGAATTGTTAAACCACATGGGTTTCAATTATAAATCCTGGAATCTTCCGTCCAATGAGATACCTAACATGAGCACTCCAATTTATTCTATACATTCTGAATTGCAAATCTATTATTTTATAATATATAAAATAATTTTTAGCAAAGATGGATGCAGTTTCAAACTCATCTGTTTTTTCAGTTGCTATTTTTTAAATTTATTCATTTACGGGTGTTGCCGTTGCCAGCAAAGCCAGAATTTATTGCCCATCCCTAGTTGCCCTTGAGAAGGTGGTGATGAGTTGCCTTATTGAACCACTGCAGTCCCTGAGGTGTAGGTACATCCACAGTGCTGTTATGGATGGAATTCTATGATTTTGACCCAGTAACAGGGAAGGAATGGCAATATGTTTCAAAGTCAGGATGGTTAGTGACTTGGAGGGGGATTTCCAAGTGGTGGTGTTCTCAGGTATCTGCTGTTCTTCTCCTTCTAGATGATAGTGGTCGTAGGTCTGGAAGTGCTGCCTTTGGTGTGTTGTTGCAGTGCATCTTGTGGATAGTACACATTGCGGCAACTGTTTGTCAATGGTGGAGGGGTTGGTTGCTTGTGGAAAGGGTACCAATCAAGTGGGCTGCCTTGTACTGGATGGTGACATGGTTCTTGAGTGTTGATGGAGCTGCACTCATCCAGGTGAGTGGCAAGTATTCCACTCTTGGCCTGAGCCTTTTAGATGGTGGACCGGCTTTGGGGAATCAGAAGGAAAGTTACACTCCACAGGATTCCTGGCCTTTGACCTGCTCTGGTAGCCGTGGTGTTTATATGGCTAGACCAGTTTAGTTTCCTGTCAATGGTAACCCCCAGGATGTTGATAGTAGGGGATTCAGTGATGGTGATGCCACAGAATGTCAAGGGATGATGGTTAGAACCTGTCTTGTTGGAGATGGTCATTGCCTGGCACTTGCGCGGCTCGAATGTTACTTACCACTTGTCAGCCCAAGCCTGAATATTGTCCAGGCCCTGCTGCATTTGGGTATGAACTGCTTCACTATCTGAGGAGTCACGAATGGTGCAGAACATGATGCAGTCATCTGCAAAGATCCTCACTTCTGACCTTATGATGGAAGGAAGGTCATTGATGAAGCAGCTGAAGATGGTTGGTCCTAAGACACTTCCCTGAGGAACTCCTGCAATGATGTCCTGAGGATGAGATGTTTGATCTCAAACCACCACAAACATCTATCTTTGTGTGAACTATGATTCCAACCATCGGAGGGTTTTCCCACTAATTCTGATTGACTCCATTTTAGCTAGGGCACCTTGATGCCTTACTTGATCAAGTGCTGCCTTGATGTTGAGGGCTATCACGCTTACTTCACCTCTGGTACTTAGCTCTTTGGTCCATGTTTCGACCAAGAAGGTGATGAGGTCAGGAGCTGAGTGGCCTGGACAGAACTCAAACTGGGCATCTGTAAGCAGATCGTTTGTCTAATGAGAGTCCACGTAGACAGAATGCAAATATGTGAACTTCTCATCGAACTATGAAATCCAATAGCTGTATACTATATTTATAATTTTATTTGTGTCAGTCTTTATACACATTCTGTAGACTATATGTGTCCAGATGAGGAAAATTGTTCCATCCTTTATCCCTAGAAATGATTGGCCCAATTGAATCCGGACTCTATTTCTGGTTCATCGACAGAGTTGTAAAGATGTTAGTAGCTAATTATAGATTTCAAAGCTCCCTTATCCCCAAATCTGCTTTAAAATGGTTTACATTCAGTTTTCAAATAAAGCAAATGCCAAACTTTTACTCAGGACCCTCCAGTCTTTTAGCATTAATTTAGAACACACCTTGTCATTATTTTTGACCTTTGTACTCTGCTTTGTGTTCTCTCACTATACCATGACTTTGATTCCTTGTTCTTCTTTTCTGATCCCCAGTATGTAACCAAATCTTTAGCTTGTTTGGCATCTCTCCCTTAACCTGCTGTCATGCTATTACGTTACTGTTTGGTGTCCATGCGAATGCCTGAGGGTCAAGTGAGCATTGCTCTATCCCTGGTGTTGAACCTTACCAACATTTTGGTTTTGAGTAGTTGGAAGTAGCTATTTGTTTCTCATCACTGATGTTCTCTGTAATTTACTCTACTACATAAACACCAGTAATTTTAATGAGACCTAAGTTTATCAACCACTGTAAACTGCCCCTATTTTGTACTTAAGTGATCAAATTTAGGGGTAGTTGATGGGAATGTGAAGGGAATAAAATGGGATTAGTGTAAATGTGCCCTTGTTGGTAAGTGTGAACTCCTTGAACTGAAGAGCCAGTTTCTGCGCTATCTATCTGTAGGACTATTCAGGATCAGAGTAATTTTAATTTTATTGAATTGGTCCATCACATTATAGAGGCAGACAATTGGCTGCTTTATGCCGCAGGTGTGCACGGGTCATTGTGCCTACTGCACATTAGCTGTGATCCACTGATTCCATATTTTCAAAGGTTCAAAGGTCCAAGTTAATGTCAGAGAAATGTATACAATATACATCCTGAAATGCTTTTTCAACGCACAATCATTTGTTATCTTCTTTCTCTATAAGGCAGGGGACTGCTCAAATCAAATTGATCCAATGGCCAAAACAAACTGGACCCAAGCCTGAGGACTGTTCTTTTTAATGTGTGACATAACCTGAAACTAATAAATATACTATGTTTTTAATATATTTTCCACGATTTCTTTATGGTAAAATAACTTCTTATCGGGCTTAAGCCAGTTGTCAGAGGGAAGGATGATGTTTTGGCCTGGGGCTCTAACAGGCTGGCAGTATTTCAGTAGACTTTCCTCCAGGCACTGCCCAAGAGGTCCCTCTCGTCTCCCACCCCCACCCCTCTTTCTGACTTGTCTGACCGAAGATCAACTCCCAGCCTCGGTTCCTTTGCATTCTCTCTCAGGTCACCAGCATAAGAAGCTCTTACACTGGATATGGTACACAGACTGGCACCCAACAGTGGCACCAATTTTTAATTTATTCAAACAGTTGGTCTGACTCTAGGACTCAAGTAATTTTTTTACCCAACATATCAGAATCAGAATCAGGTTTATTGTCACCGGCACGTGATGTGAAATTTGTTAACTTAGCAGCAGCAGTTCAATGCAATACATAATCTAGCAGAGGGAGAAAAAAATAATAAATAAAACATAATAAAAAATAAACAAGTAAATCAATTACATATATAGAATAGATTTTTTAAAGATGTGCAAAAACAGAAATACTGTATATTAAAAAAACTGAGGTAATGTCCAAAGCTTCAATGTCCATTTAGGAATCGGCTGGCAGAGGGGAAGAAACGGTTCCTGAATCGCTGAGTGTGTGTCTTCAGGCTTCTGTATCTCCTACCTGATGTTAACAGTGAGAAAAGGGCATGCCCTGGGTGCTGGAGGTCTTTAATAATGGATGCTGCCTTTCTGAAACACCGCTTCCTGAAGATGTCCTGGGTACTTTGTAGGCTATTGCCCAAGATGAAGCTGACCAGATTTACAACCCTCTTAGCTTCTTTCGGTCCTGTGCAGCAACCCCTGCATACCAAACAGTGTTGTAGCCTGTCAGAATGTTCTCCACGGTACAACTATAGAAGTTTTTGAGTGCATTTGTTGACATACCAAATCTCTTCAAACTCCTAATAAAGTATAGCTGCTGCCTTGCCTTCTTTATAACTACATTGATATGCTGGGACCAGGCTGGATCCTCAGAGATGTTGATACCGAGGAACTTGAAGCTGCTCACTCTCTTCACTTCCGATCCCTCTATGAGGATTGGTATGTGCCGCTTTGTCTTACCCTTCCTGAAGTCCACAATCAGCTCTTTCGTCTTACTGACGTTGAGTGTCAAGTTGTTGCTGTGGCACCACTCCACTAGTTGGCATATCTCACTCCTGTACGCCCTCTCGTCACCACCTGAGATTCTACCAACAATGGTTATATGCTCAGCAAATTTATAGATGGTACTTGAGCTATGCCTAGCCACAGAGTTATGTATATGCAGAGAGTAGAGCAGCGGGCTAAGCACACACCCCTGAGGTGTGCCAGTGTTGATCGTCAGCAAGGAGGATATGTTATCACCAATCCTCACAGACTGTGGTCTTCTGGTTAGGAAGTCGAGGGTTCAATTGCAGAGGGAGGTACAGAAGCCCAGGTTCTGCAACTTCTCAATCAGGATTGTGGGAATGATGGTATTAAATGCTGAGTTATAGTCGATGAACAGCATCCCGACGTAGGTGTTAGTGTTGTCTAGGTGGTCGAAAGCCACGTGGAGAGCCATTGAGATTGCGTCCTCTGTTGACCTATTGTGGCGATAGGCAAATTGCAATGGGTCCAGGTCCTTTGCTGAGGCAGGAGTTCAGTCTAGTCATAACCAACCTCTCAAAGCATTTCATCACTGTGGATGTTAGTGCTACCGGGCGATAGTCATTGAGGCAGCCCACATTATTCTTCTTAGGCACTGGTATAATTGTTGCCTTTTTGAAGTAAGTGGAACTTCTGCCCGTAGCAGTGAGAGGTTGAAAATATCCTTGAATACTCCCACTAGTTTGTTGGCACAGGTTTTCAGATCCTTACCAGATACTCCATCAGGACCTTCCGCTTTGCGAGGGTTCACTCTCTTTAATTAGGTCTCTAGATGAGCACTTAAAAGCTCAAGCTATAGACCAAGTGCTAGCAGAAGGAAAGAGTATTGATAGTTAATAGACACATTGGGCTGAAGCACATGTTTCCATGCTCTTTGACTAAAGTATTTCAAAGTATTCAACATTAGGAAGGACAAGCAAAAAGGAAAATGAAGTGGGATATTGCTCAGAGTAAAGGATGATGTCAGTACAGTAGATAAAGAGACTTGGCTTAGAAGCTTGTGGAATAAAATTATACCATGAGACAAACTGTCTATCAATGTACTTTACAAACCTACCAATTCCCACGGCTATCTAGACTATACCTCTTCCCACCCTGTCTCCTATAAAAATGCTATGCCCTTTTACCAGTTCCTTTGTCACCGCCATATCTGTTCCCCGATGAGGCTTTCCTTTCCAGGGTATCAGAGATGTCCTCCTCCTTTAAAGAATGGGGTTTTTCTTCCTCCAACGTCGATGCTGCCCTCACCCACATCTCTTCCATTTTCCCAGATGTCTGCACTCACCCCATCTTCCCATCACGTTAACAGGGATAAAGTTCCTCTTGTCCTCACCTATCGCATCATGTGTATGGTATCCTCTAGATTTGTCAGATTCCATTCCTCATTCCCATTCTGACATGTTGGTCCATAGCCTCCTCTTCTGAGGCTACCCTCAGGTTGGAGGAGGAACACCTCATATTCCGTCTAGGTAGCCTTCAACCTGAGAGCATAAAGATTGATTTTCCAACTTCTGGTATTTTTTCTACCTTTCGCCTTCCATCTTCTTCAGTTCCCTATTCTGTCCCACCCACTTTTTCCCTCTTCTCCTCACCTACTTATCTCCTGCCCCTGGTGCCCCTCCTCCTTCCCTTTCACCCATGGTCCACTCTCCTCTCCTATCAGATTCCTTTTTCTCCAGCTCTTTACCTTTTCTGCCTATCACCTCCCAGTTCCTTTCTTCATCCCTCCTCCCTCACCCACCTGGCTTCACATACCGCCTTCTAGCTTGTACTCCTGCTCCTCTCCCCCACCCCCACTCCACCACATTATTCTGACATGATCCCCCTTCCTCTTCAGTCCTGATGAAAGGTCTTGGCCTGAATCGTTGATTGTTTATTCCTCTCCATAGATGCTGCCTGACCTGCTGAGATCTTGCAGCATTTTGTGTGTGTTGCTCTGGATTTCCAGCATCTGCAGAATCTCTTGTGTATAGAATTAGAATCCGTTTTAGTGGAGCTAACAAGCAACAGGAAACAAAAAACAGAAAACATTCGTGGGGATTGGGGACCACTTTGTTGAACACCTGCCGCAAAGGCAGGATTTCATGGTGACCACCCATTTCAATTCGATCCCATTCTCTTTCTAAAATATTGGTCCATAGCCTCCTCTACTGCCACTATGAGGTCGCACTCAGGTTGAAGGAGAAACACCTTATATTCTGTCTAGGTAGCCTCAAACCTGATGGCATGAGCATAGATTTCTCTTATTTCTGGCAATTTCTCCCTGCTCATCCTTCTCTCTTTCTCCATTCCTGATTCTGGCTCCCTGTTACCCTTTCTCTTCTCACCTGCCCATCACCTGTCTCTAATGCCCTTCCTTTTTTCCCAGGGTCTGCTGCTGTCCTCTCCTATCAGATTCCTCCTCCTTCAGATCTTTACCTCTTCCACCTACCCCACTCCCAGCTTCTCACTTTGTCCTCCCTCCCCCACCCACCTACCTTCCATATCATCTTTTTCACTTATCTACTTCCAGCTTGTACCCCGTACCCTCACTCCACTTTCTTATTCTGGAATTTTCCCCCTTCCTTAATGACAGGTCTTGGCCCTATTTCCCTCCATAGATGCTGCCTGACCTGGGGAGTTCCTCTAGCACTTAGTGTATGTTCCTCAAGATTTTCAGCATCTGTAGAATCTCTTGTACTTGTGATTAATGTGTTGACTGTTCGTCAACAGAACTAGGTTAAGAAATTCACTTCTCAACTCATAATTAATCAAACCTCACACTTGTTTGTGCAGAGACAGTAAACAATGTAACCATGTTGACACCAGACCAACAACTTTGAACATGAATTTTACTGTTCCTCTGTACCAATACTCACTCAGACCACTTGTTCAATTTATAACACCGAAATAGGGGATCTCCGTTGGCCAGGTGATCGACCCTTTCATCGCCCAGCCCCTGGCATGGGGGTTCTTCCTTAGGATGCTGGGTCTCTGGAAAGTGTTATTACTGATAGCTCACTGGAAGTGTCCACTTTTATATCCATTCCTTACCAATTCAAATATTGCATTCCAGTGCCATTGGTTGTAGGTCATCTGATTGACCTTTAACACCTTTTTTATTGGCTCTGCTCCAGGCCAACATCCATTCATTGCCTCTTCCCAGCAAGTGACAATTAGCAATTTACGGCTCTTAGTTCTCTAGAGTACCCAGCTCAAATCACTCCAGGCAGGCACCAACCCCAACATTCACAAACCTCCATATTATATTAAAGAACACCTCACAAATTACTTCTTTGGAAATTATCTTTAGTTCCACAGGTTACCTGAAGCAGCATTGTGTCTGCTTTAAAACACACAAAGCAAAACAACTCCCTCTCACAAAAAACAGGAATTCTGCAGACGCTGGAAATTCAAGCAACACACATCAAAGTTGTTGGTGAACGCAGCAGGCCAGGCAGCATCCCTCGGAAGAGGTACAGTTGACATTTCAGCCAACACTTCACCTGTGAGTCGGCTGGAGTGATATATTGTGTCTGGTGCTCCCGATGTGGCCTTCTATATATTGGCGAGACCTGATGCAGACTGGGAAACCGCTTTGCTGAACACCTATGCTCTGTCCGCCAGAGAAAGCAGGATCTCCCAGTGGCCACACATTTTAATTCCACATCCCATTCCCATTCTGACATGTCTATCCACGGCCTCCTCTACTGTAAAGATGAAGCCACACTCAGGTTGGAGGAACAACACCTTATATTTCATCTGGGTAGCCTCCAACCTGATGGCATGAACATTGACTTCTCTAACTTCCGCTAATGCCTCCCCTCCCCCTCGTACCCTATCCGTTATTTATTTTTATACACACATTCTTTCTCTCACTCTCCTTTTTCTCCCTCTGTCCCTCTGACTATACCCCTTGCCCATCCTCTGGGTTCCCCCCCCCCGTCTTTCTCCCGGGCCTCCTGTCCCATGATCCTCTCATATCCCCTTTGCCAATCACCTGTCCAGCTCTTAGCTCCATCCCTCCCCCTCCTGTCTTCTCCTATCATTTTGGATCTCTCCCTCCCCCTCCCACTTTCAAATCTCTTACTAACTCTTCCTTCAGTTAGTCCTGACGAAGTGTCTCGGCCTGAAACGTCGACTGTACCACTTCCTAGAGATGCTGCCTGGCCTGCTGCGTTCACCAGCAACTTTGATGTGTGTTCCCTCTCACAAAATGGAGGATGTCAAACAGCTCCCCAAAGTGTCAGCCTCCATCTCCAAGCACGTGGCAGGAACAAAGATAATTGATCTGTCTGCTTCCAATGTCCACTGTCTGCTTCCCAACCCATTTGAGTTTGACAATTTCTTCCACGTTTTAAATCCACCATGGCCAACAAATGGGGGCTGTTTTCTTGGGTCTCTGAATAGTAATTATGATGTATCATAGTGTAAATTAGGAAGTCAGAGGTTGTGAAGGAGCTTTAATCAACATATAGAGCAGTTAAATTAAACTAGTACTAACTGTGGATGATGAATTCCCAGAATATTTACAAGTATATTTCTAGATTGGTATGTTGAGGAACCAACTTCGTCAGGCTGATGGCAGAACAATAAAAAAAAGATAATTAATTTTGTTTTAATGTGGCTGCAAAGAAAGTGTGCCTATCACATAATAGAATTTTCCAGTAAGTTCAAAACTGATGTGGTTTAATCTGTACAAAAGAAACTATAAAAGTACAAAGTGCATGTTGGTAAGATTGGAAAGCTACATTAAATGCAACAATGCCTGGTATTTGAAAAAAAGCATTATTTGTACACTAGTGCTCAAAGATTCAACAGGAAAAGTGATGCAATCATAAATTAGAGGAAGAATTAAAAACACATTAAAACTCAGAAAAGGGCATATAAGTTTCAAAAATAAGCAGGAAGCTTGAAGACTAAAAATTCAGCAAAAGATGGCCAAGACATTGATGAAGAAAAGGAAAATAAAAATAAACCAGTGGCAAACTAAAGTGATTATAAGAGCTTCTGTCAATATTAAAAAAAGGAAAAGTCTAACAAGGGGAAAAGGTGGATTCTTTAGGGATAACTGAATAAAACTAAGAAATATTATAGGAATGGCAGCGGAATTAAATAAATCCACTGAATGTTTCTCAGTTTTCAGAGGAGCGCTGAGGAAACCTCTCAAATAATATGAGGCAATGAAGGCTGCAGTGCAACTGAAGAAATAGAAGGTATAAATGGTAATGCTGAAATCCTACAAGTGAACTTAATAAGCAGGAAAACTAAGTAGATCTCAATCCTGGAGCTTTTGAAAAGGGCGACTGCGGATGCTCAGGTTATTCCCTTAGAAAGCTCTTACAAATTTTGGAATGAATACTGCAGATTGGTTTATTGAAAATTAAGTTGATATATTATTGGCTTCTGTATCAGAGTACAGTGAAAACTTTGTATTATCCATTCAAATCACTTAAACACTTTAGTGCAGTGAGGTACAACTCAAGGCATCGGAGTTCAATTCCGACGTTCAATTCCAGCATCCTCTGTAAGGAGTTTGTACATCCTCCCTGTGGAATGTGTGGGTTTTCCCACACAATAAGGTACAAGGCCATAATAAAGTAGATTGTGAGGACAAAACTCCATCTTAGTTTACCAAAGGTACATTCAATAGTCTTATAGTAGTAGGATAGAAGCCACACTTGAGCCTGGTGCTACATTCTTTCAGGCTTCTGTATCTTCACCCGACTGGGAAGATGGAGAAGAGAGAATGTCTGGGTTGAGTGGGATCTTTGAATATGTTGGCTGCTGAGGCAGTGAGAGGTGTCGACAGAGTCCAGGGAAGGGAGGCTGGTTCCTATCCACAACTCTTTGCAGTTTCTCATGGTCCCGTGCAAAGAAGTTGCCATACCAAGCCATGGTGTATCTATACAGATTGGTAAGGATCTAATGGGACATGCCAAATTTACTTTGCCTTCTGAGGACATAGAGGTACTGGTGTGTTTACTTGGTCGTGGTGTCTATGTAGTTGAACCAGGAGAAGCTTTCAATCCTGTGAATCTTGGCACCGCTGATGAAAGTAGGAGTATGTACACCATGCCCCTCCCCTCCCTTTCTCAATGACACGCTCTTTTTTTTACAGGAAAGGTTGCTGTTATAACATCATGCCAGAAGGCTCTCTATTTCCTTCCTGTACTCCGATTCATCATTTCTTTTTAAACTTGGCCCATATGGTGCTATTTGTAAAGTTGTAGGTGGAGTTAGAGCAGAATCTGGCCATGCAGTCTCAGGGAGTAGAACAGGCGGCTAAGGACGGAGAGTTGTGGGGAACCAGTGTTGAGGATAATCTTGGTTGCTGACTCTCTTGACTGATTGCGGTCTTTTGATCAGGTAGTGAAAGATTCAATTGCAAAGGGAAGTGAACAGTTTCTGATCTAGGTGTTTGGAGATGAGTTTGCGTGGAATTATATTACTGAAGGCAGAGTTGCAGGCAATAAACAATAAACTTATTACAGATCCCTGTACTTTCCCAACCTGAGATCCAATGACCTCTTGGTTAATGGTGAGGGTCCATTAACCTTGAAAAAAGGTTGGGAGCCCCTGGTCCAGTGTAAGTGCCTTTACTGTCCAGATACTCCAGAGATAAGTTTATGGCCCAGGAGAAGGCATCTACTATGAGCTGTTTGGTGGTAGGTGCATTGCAGTGGGTTGAGCTTGTCTGTGCAGCTAGCAATTGTGATTCTGCTAGTAAAGAAAAGAGGAAGAGAGCATGCAGGGAACTGCTGACCCCCTAGCCTGACATTGATGGTAGGTAAAATACAGGAATCTGTAGTAAGCATTGTGTGATGAAGACAGTTGGAAAATAATATGATGAAGCAGAGTCAAAATGAAATTAAGAAATTAAAGATACGATTAGCTTCATTTGTTACATGTACTGCACATTGAAACATGCGGTAAAGTGCATCCGCCCTGCTCTGCTGGGGGAGAAACTGACAGCGATGCAGGTGGATGCTTTCCTGGTGTCATGGATTTACTGGCAGACCACAGTACATGTGCTTGCAACACTGTGTGTCCGACAGAGTGATCAGCAGCACTGGGGCTCCACAGGGGACTGTTTTGTCTCCCTTTCTCTTCACCATTTACACCTTGGACTTTAACTACTACACAGAGTCTTGTCATCTTCAGAAGCTTTCTGATGGCTCTGCCATAGTTGGATGCATCAGCAAGGGAGATGAGGCTGAGTACAGGACTACAGTAGGAAACTTTGCCACATGGTGTGAGCAGAATTATCTGCAGCTTAATGTGAAAAAGACTAGGGAGCTGGTGGTAGACCTGAGGAGAGCTAAGGTACCGGTGACCCCTGTTTCCATCCAGGGGGTCAGTGTGGACATGGTGGAGGATTACAAATACCTGGGGATACGAATTGACAATAAACTGGACTGGTCAAAGAATATTGAGGCTGTCTATAAGAAGAGTCAGAGCCGTCTCTATTTCCTGAGGAGACTGAGGTCCTTTAACATCTGCCGGACAATGCTGAGGATGTTCTACGAGTCTGTGGTGGCCAGTGCGATCATGTTTGCTGTTGTGTGCTGGGACAGCAGGCTGAGGGTAGCAGACACCAACAGAATCAACAAACTCATTTGTAAGGCCAGTGATGTTGTGGGGATGTCCAAGTTGCATGCCATCTTGGACAATGTCTCCCATCCACTACATAATGTACTGGTCGGGCACAGGAGTACATTCAGCCAAAGACTCATTCCACCGAGATGCAACACAGAGCCTCATAGGAAGTCATTCCTGCCTGTGGCCATCAAACTTTACAACTCCTCCCTTGGAGAGTCTGACACTCTGAGCCAATAGGCTGGTCCTGGACTTATTTCCTGGCATAACTTACATATTGCTATTTAACTATTTATGGTTTTATTACTATTTAATTATTTATGGTGCAACTGTAACGAAAACCAATCTCCCCCGGGATCAATGAAGTATGACTATGACTGTGACTATGACTATTTTTGCACTGCCTTTTCAAGATAGCAGGCGAAAGTTCCACACTAACCAGTTCTTGAGCCTGCATTACTCACAACCTGTGTCATCAGTTTAGCTGAGGGGGCAGAGTAATATTTCTACCTTTGCTGATGACGCGAAGCTAAGTGGGGATGAGAGAAGTGATGAGAATGCTAAGAGGCATCAAGGGAATATAACCAAACTAAGTGAGCGGTTAGACATTTTGGCAGATGGAGCAAGGTGAGGTTATCCATTTTGAGGGTTACAACAAATAATAGGCATTTTTTAAATGGTAAGAGGTGAGAACATGACTGTCCTTGTACACTTGTCATTGAATGGTTAGGAAGGTTAGGAAGACAAATGGTGTGTAACCTTTACAGGATTTCAGTACAAGAATAAAAATCTTATTACGTAGGTCCTTGATCACAGCATATCTTGAAGTTCTTTGTATGGCTTTCATCCCCTTACCTAAGGAGAATATATTTGCCCTGGAAAGTATGTAGTGAAGGTTCAAAAGACCAGTTCCTGGATATCAGTCACAATATGAGAAGATGTTATTTGGGCTTAAATTCTGCTCCTTAGAGTTTTGAATGAGGGTGACTTCTTTTAAGAGCTACAACTTTGATGAGGGCTATATGGGATAGGTATGAGGGATGGACTAAAATGAAGAGCTATTTCATCAAGATCAGCAGCCATCTTATTGAATGGTGAGCATGCTCAAAGAACTAGGTGGCCTGGCCCTGCTTATATTCCATTCATTATTATGTCTGGTAGGGTCTGACTGGGCTCAATTCAGGTCATCAGACACTCTACCGCAAACGCTGCTTTGCCCTTTTGTTGTATATAATTTAGAAAAACTGAAAAAAATGTTTGAATGCATCCCATTGAGCAGAATAGCTGTTGCCAGGAATTGAAATGTGATCTAGTTGAGATACTTCTGGGTTTCAATTACCTGAAAGCATCTTGCCTACACAGGATTGAGGCAAGCGGTGATTCTAGATGCCAAAAGGAGCAGAAGGACAAAATAAACAGCCGCAGCAAGTTATTGTGATTCTGAAAGCTCACCCTGAAGTGACAGTGGTAGCAGATTCAGCAATAATTTTCAAAACTCGTTCAAGATGCCCATCTTTTATAATTAATAAACTGAATAACAGTATTTGCACATAATGTTAGAGATGTGTTCAAATGAAACATTTAATGCAAAGTGAAAATGTGGAATGCAATCTAGATCAAATTTTACAGATTGATATCAGTGGGCAACAGCAGGACTTCAATTGGAAGGAAAGGCAGATGAGAAGATGGTGGTAGTTAAGGCATTCTACCTTGTTTAAGAATCTATTTTGAACTGATTCTACTCAATTCAACTGAGTAAATTTAGAAAATTTAGATGATAATACATGATAGTAATAATAAACATCTCCCATTAAAATTGAGGTAAAATGATTTAAAGAAAGATTGAAGCTTCTTTATCTAAAAGCACACAGGCATCTGTAGCACAATAGATTAATGGCACAAATAAGAAAATAATAGGTATGATTCAACAACTGTTATGAGGACATTATAAAGTGATCAAGATTTGCAATTAAATTCAAGATACTTACCAGAAGTGCTAGAGCCTGACAGTAAAGGATGAGAGCCAGGCAACTCTGAAAACAAGAAAGAGAAGTCTATGGATAAAACTGGAAAAGCAATGGACCTGAAATGTTGGGGTCAGGAATGTTGTCCATAGTCCCCTCATTCTGCTCTTGGTAGTGATAATGGAAGGGAAGGTATAAATGGGGAAGTTGGAGATGCATGTCAGGTCATATAGTCATCATGAGAACCTCGGCACATAGACTGAGGGAAATATTGAGCAGTGGTAGTGTGGAGAATCGGTTTTGTATCTGGGAAATGGCATGTTTAACCACATTGGTATGGGATTCAAAATACCGGTTTGTATCACTTCATCTCATCTGAATGTTCTGAGGAATTATTTTTAGAGTGTATTTCCACCTCACTTCATTGTACATTGTGTTTGGGCTTAGTGATTCGCTTGTATTGTTTTAAACTTTGTGTAGATGCCATAGATGCCTGCAGCCTCAGGGCAGCGACACTGTCTATGGTGCAGATTTATGTATATTTGATCGAGGGTAAGTATCATGTTTTGTTGCATGAGCTTTCTTGATGAAATTGCCTTCCGCAAAGGGAGAATTATGTGTTTCTGCCTGTATGTGTCAACCATTGGTGCTTAAGCAGGAGTTATTTTTAAAATTTGAAATGAATTCACTCTTTGTTCTTGTGATATTGGCTTTAAAACACTTGTGTCATTCACTTTAATGGCCCAGGCAAAATGGCACCATTTAGAAGTGATATGCCTTTCGTTGGCAATTCAGTGAATCATATGGCTGCCAAAAATCTTAATTGAACAAACAATATGCTGAAAAATTCAGTTTATGTAGTTTTATTTTACAAAGACTTAATTCTTCCTTTAATGAGCTACGAGTTATCAAATTCAGTTCCCATTAACTTTCTCAGAATCTGTAAATGCCAAGAAATGGTAGAGCTGGTCAGAGTTGGTGAACAGTTCCTTTCAGGGCTTCCCAAAGTTACTCCACCTCTTGCAAGATGAGTATAGTGAGTGATGGAATACTCTTCACGCTCCTGGATGGAACAGCTGCAACAGAATTCAAGAAACTTGTCACCATCTGAAACAAAGTGCTCAATCAGCAGTCTATCCTCCATTTTAAGCATCTATTATGGCGACTAATGTCAAAATGTATTGCAACGGCTTCCAAACCTACGTCACTTCAGAAAAACAAGGAGCTGGTTCAAGGTGTGCATAAAAGCAAACTCTCCTGCTAATAGCATATTATCTGAAACTACCCAATTTGTAGTCTATTGGTCTTGTTTGTTAGTTGCCGCGTCAGGACAAGATAATTTCTAATTACCCAGCTTTGTAGAAGTATTTTCAGCACAGAAACTGTAGTCAGATAGTCAAATGGCTCAAAGACAGCTTTTATCTCATTTATAGGACCATTGAATGGTCACCTACCTAGTATGATAAGATAGACTCTTGATTTCACAGTCTTCCCTGTTAGAATCTTGTCTGCCTGCTCTGTACTTTCTCTGTAACTGCAATAATTTATTCTGGATTCTGTTGTTGTTTTCCCTTGTACAACCTCAATGCACTGTTGTAATGAAATGACCTGAATTGGATGGCATACAATACAAGTATTTTACATCACTTCATACATTTGACAATAATGAACTAATTTACCATTTTACTTTTCAAATGACAATGTGGGTAAGAAAATAAATTATGGCTGTTGAGCAGCACCCATAACCCCAGAATGATTGTTTTAAACATTGAGGCTGGCGCGTGGCCAAGTGGTTAAGGCGTCGGTCTAGTGATCTGAAGGTCGCTAGTTTGAGCCTCGGCTGAGGCGCAAGTTGTGTCCTTGAGCAAGGCACTTAACCACACATTGCTCTGCGACAACACCGCTGCCAAGCTGTATCGGCCCTAATGCCCTTCCCTTGGACAACATCAGTGGCGTGGAGAGGGGAGACTTGCAGCATGGGCAACTGCTGGTCTTCCATACAACCTGGAAACCTTTTCCAAGGCGCAAATCCATGGTTTCATAGACTATGTAAACATTGTGCTATGTTTATGTAAACATTGAGACATAGTCTAATGATGTGAATTCCAGGTGAGTTACAATGTGTTTTTCTGCCAGTTCTGGTTTATTATGGAAATTTAGTCAAGCACAAGAGCTGGATCATAGTCATAGTCGTAGTATAGTCATAGTCATACTTTACTGATCCCGGGGGAAGTTGGATTTTCGTTACAGTTGCTCCATAAATAATAAATAGTAATAAAATCATAAATAGTTAAATAGTAATATGTAAATAATGCCAGGAAATAAGTCCAGGACCAGCCTATTGGCTCAGGGTGTCTGACCCTCCAAGGGAGGAGTTGTAAAGTTTAATGGCCACAGGCAAGAATGACTTCCTATGACGCTCTGTGTTGCATCTCGATGGAATGAGTCTCTGGCTGAATGTACTCCTGTGCCCGACCAGTACATTAAGTAGTGGATGAGAGATATTGTCCAAGATGGCATGCAACTTGGACAGCATCCTGTTTTCAGACACCACCGTCAGAGAGTCCAGTTCCATCCCCACAACATCACTGGCCTTATGAATGAGTTTGTTGATTCTGTTGGTGTCTGCTACTCTCAGCCTGCTGTCCCAGCACACAACAGCAAACATGATAGTACTGGCCACCACAGACTCATAGACCATCCTCAGCATTGTCCGGCAGATGTTAAAGGACCTCAGTCTCCTCAGGAAATAGAGACGGCTTTGACCCTTCTTGTAGACAGCCTCAATATTCTTTGACCAGTCCAGTTTATTGTCAATTCGTATCCCCAGGTATTTGTAATCCTCCACCATGTCCACCCTGACCCCCTGGATGGAAACAGGGGTCACCGGTACCTTAGCTCTCCTCAGGTCTACCACCAGCTCCCTAGTCTTTTTCACATTTAGCTGCAGATAATTCTGCTCACACCATGTGACAAAGTTTCCTACTGTAGTCCTGTACTCAGCCTCATCTCCCTTGCTGATGCATCCAACTATGGCAGAGTCATCAGAAAACTTCTGAAGATGACAAGACTCTGTGCAGTAGTTGAAGTCAGAAGTGTAAATGGTGAAGAGAAAGGGAGACAAGACAGTCCCCTGTGGAGCCCCAGTGCTGCTGATCACTCTGTCGGACACACAGTTTTGCAAGCACACGTACTGTGGCCTGCCAGTCAGATAATCAAGAATCCATGACACCAGGAAAGCATCCACCTGCATCGCTGTCAGCTTCTCCCCCAGCAGAGCAGGGCGGTTGGTGTTGAACGCACTGGAGAAGTCAAAAAACATGACCCTCACAGTGCTCGCTGGCTTGTCCAGTTGGGCGTAGACACGGTTCAGCAGGTAGACGATGGCATCCTCAACTCCTAGTTGGGGCTGGTAGGCGAACTGGATGGGATCTAAGTGTGGCCTGACCATAGGCCGGAGCAGCTCCAGAACAAGTCTCTCCAGGGTCTTCATGATGTGGGAGGTCAATGCCACTGGTCTGTAGTCATTGAGGCCGCTGGGGCGCGGCGTCTTTGGCACAGGGACGAGGCAGGACGTCTTCCACAGCACAGGAACCCTCCGGAGCCTCAGGCTCAGGTTGAATACATGGTGAAGTACTCCACATAGCTGAGGGGCACAGGCTTTGAGCACCCTGGTACTGACACCATCCGGTCCTGCAGCCTTGCTTGGGTTGAGACGTTTCAGCTGTCTTCTCACCTGTTCAGCTGTGAAGCCCACCGTGGTGGTTTCGTGTGGGAAAGGGGTATAGTCATGAGAGCAGGGTGGGGGACCTTGAGGAGGGGTATGAGGGGAAAGTGGAATATGTGTTGGTTGGGGGCAGATAACAGATGACTCGTGGGGGATGGGCAGGGGCCACAATGTCAAATCTGTTAAAGAATGGGTTAAGTTCATTGGCCCCGTCCACACTGCCTTCAGCTCCTCTGTTGCTAGTTTGCCAGAACCCAGTGATGGTCCTCATCCCCCTCCAGATCTCTCTCATGTTGTTCTGCTGGAGTTTCCACTCAAGCTTCCTCCTGTACCTGTCTTTAGCCTCCCTGATCCTGGCTTTCAGGTCCCTCTGTATTGCCCTCAGCTGCTCCCTATTTCCATCTCTTAAACGCCCTCTTTTTAGTGTTCTGGATGTCCTTAATGTCCTTTGTTACCCATGACTTGTCATTTGAATAACAAAGGACAGTTCTTGTCGGAACATTGCAGTCCACACAGAAGTCAGAAGTTCATGTAATCAGTGATGCACTCTGTGAGCCAATCAATATCCTCTCCATGTGGCTCACAGAGTGCCTACCAGTCTATCACCTCAAAACAACCCTGGAGCACCTCATAAGCCTCCTCCGACCATTTTCTCATTGTCCTCGAGGTTGCAGGTTTACTCTTCACCAGAGGCATGTAGCAGGGTTTTAGGTGCACCAGCTTGTGATCTGACCTTCCCAGTGGGGGGAGGGGAGAGCAACTGTATGCATCCTTAACGTTAGCATACATCAAATCCAGAGTCCTCTCCCCTCTGGTTGTACAGCTCACATACTGCGTGAAGTTGGGCAGTGTTCTAGCCATGATAACATGGTTGAAGTCACCCGAGATGGTGATGAGGGCACTCGGGTGCTGGGTTTGTAATCTGGCTATGACGGTGTAGATGATGTTACACACCAACGTCGGGTTGGCAGAGGGAGGGATGTACACAACAACCACGATTGCATGCGAGATTTCCCTTGGAAGATAATATGGCCGGAGTCCAACAGCAAAAAGTTCAATATCCGGGCTACAAACACGTTCCTTGATCGTAATATGCCCAGGATTGTACCATCTGTTGTTTACCAGAACCGCAAACCCCCCCTCCATTACGCTTACTGCTCTCAGTGGAATTCCGGTCAGCTCGAACGGTCTGGAAGCCCTCTATGGAAAAGCTTTGATCGGGTATGTCCTCGTGCAGCCACGTTTCAGTAAAACACATGACACTACTCTCCCGAAATGTCCTCTGACTCTTGACAAGCGCCATCAATTTGTCCATTTTATTCCCCAGCGATCTCACATTTCCCATGATGAGAGAGGAGAGACACGGCTTATAGCTTCTCTTCTCTATAAGCCTCTGTTGTCTCGACCCGGTCCTCTTCCCTCACTTTTTTGATCCCCCTCTGCATCCTCTGTGTGTTTTCCTCCAGATTTCAGCCGGGATGTCCACTGCTCTGTTCGCTAAACCTGCCCTCGTGAGCGCAATCAGCTGGTCCCTGGAATAGACAATGTGGCCATCCTGCTGCCACGCTAACGAGACGTGTCCGAATGTAACTATTTCCAGCATTAAAAAAAACAAATAAAACTCTCTCTACCAGCATGTCAGAGAGGATGCAGCTTCAACGTGTTACCGTGAGAAAAAAATACAACAAATAACCTAAGTTAAAAAGTTTAAAAAGTAAGAAACTAAACGGAGCAACTGTAACCGGCTGCATGCACGACCAGCGCATGCGCACGGGATCTACTAGAATTTGACGCATACACTCAGTAGCCACTTAATTAGGTACACTTGTTGACCTGTTGACCTGCTCATTAATGCAAATATCTCATCAACCAATCATGTGGCAGCAACTCAATGTATAAAAGCATACAGACTTGTCAAGATGTTCAGTTGTTGCTCAGACCAAATATAATGGGGAAGAAACGTGATCTAAATGACTTTGACCATGAAAGAATTGTTGGTGCCAGACAGAGTGGTTTGAGTAGCTCAGAAACTGCTGATCTCCTATGATTTTTCTAATCGGTCTCTAGCCTTTTACAGAGAATGGTGTGAAAGGAATAAAAAGCATTCAGTGAGCAGCAGTTCTATGAGGGAAAATGCCTTGTTAATAAGAGAGGTCAGAGGAAAATGGCCAGACTGGTTCAAGCAGACAGGAAAGCAACAATTAACTAGAAATAACATATACCTTCCTCGTATATTAGTTCTATGTCTGTGACTTCCCAAATTACGGTTGTAATAGTTAAGTTAACATTACAGTTACAGTGCTACATGGCTGTTATTGTGACCAGAGCCAGGATCCAGAGTGTGGGAGGGGTGTGCGCCCAGAGCTAGGGTCTGGAAAATGGGTAGCGGTGATAGCAATTCTGCTGTTTCCTGCCTCATTACTAACCATTTGGATGTGAGTAAATTCAATGTTCAGTCAATCTCCTCCTTGTCAGTCTGCAGTAGGTTAAAAGTTGCCTGTTTTAACTAATTGGAACTCGGAAGATGCTTATAAATCAGAGCATTGAGTATAGGAGTTGGGATGTAATGTTAAAATTGTACAAGGCATTGGTAAGGCCAAATTTAGAGTATTGTGTCCAGTTCTGGTCACTGAATTATAGAAAAGATGTCAACAAAATAGAGAGAGTACAGCAACACACATCAAAGTTGCTGGTGAACGCAGCAGGCCAGGCAGCATCTCTAGGAAGAGGTGCAGTCGACGTTTCAGGCCGAGACCCTTCGTCAGGACTCTACAATGGTAGAGTACAGAGAAGTTTTACGAGAATGTTACCTGGATTTCAGCACCTAAGTTACAGAGAAAGGTTGAACGAGCTGGGTCTTTATTCTTTGGAGCGTAGAAGGTTGAGGGGGGACTTAATAGGGGTACTTAAAATTATGAGGGGGATAGATAGAGTTGACGTGGATAGGCTTTTTCCATTGAGAGTAGGAGAGATTCAAACAAGAGGACATGAGTTGAGAGTTAGGGGGCAAAAGTTTAGGGGTAACATGAGGGGGAACTTCTTTACTCAGGGAGTGTGTGGAACGAGCTTCCAGCAGAAGTGGTAGGTGCAGGTTGATATTGTCATTTAAGGTAAAAATTGGCTAGCTATATGGACAGGAAAGGAATGCAGGGTTATGGGCTGAGTGCAGATCGGTAGGACTAGGTGAGAGTAAGCATTCGGCATGAACTAGAATGGCCGAGATGGCCTGTTTCCGTGTTGTAATTGTTGTATGGTTATATGGTTATAAGATGAACTGCACATGGAAGTTGTTATATCCATGGAGGACTTCACCCTGTATGTTGTTGCAGCCCTAGTGTTACGGCTAGTGGCCTTGGACGTAACTGCATTTTTTTTTATTATTCACGACAAGTATCCCATTGTAGATTATGAATAATTGGTGTTATTGGAAAGTGTCTTGAGAAAAAAGTGGATGATGGAGGTGGAAGCGTGAGCCAGTGAGTTGCAAAAGGAATGTCCCTTTCCAAAAGGTGAAAGGGGGGCTGGAATGGCCATGTGGAAGTGAGGGCATGGTAGATATTGGCAGCAAAAATGAAGATGTTTTGTGCCAGTGCAGGAAGCAGTGCTAATGTAGTCATCGCTGCACCACAGGTAAGGAAAGGGGACTGAAAGGGAGTTTCACAATCTACTGCAAAAAGATTGAAATAGGTCACAGCTGTGCAAACGATTTTGAGAAAGTGAGTGGAATTGAAGCAATGTCATTCAATGTCTGAGAAGATGAAATCCAATCTTCTCAGAGCCAGGACATCAGTACTGGAGTCCCTCAGCCAAACTATCTTTAGCTGCTTCATCCATCAGAAGGTCACAAGTGAAGATGTCCACTCGTTTCCCAGTATTTACTTACATTTACAACTCCTGAGGTAGTGAGACATGTAGAAACAGCAAGGCAACAACGAGATGTGGACCAATAATAAGGAAGTACCATTTATACCAACAAACCACCTGCACACTACAGTGAGTGCAGTGGCATTAGCATTGCTGATTCTCAGACCATTAGCTTTCTTGAGTCATCACTTTCACTACTGAGAGACTAGATTGAGCTGGCAAATGCAGTAGCTACAAAAACAGCTCAGAGGCTGACTCTCCTGAGGTCAGTGGTTCACCTCGTGACTTTCCTGAATCTTTGCGATATTTATCAAATGCAAATCTGAAATATGATTGAGTGCTTTTAATATCTGGTTAGATATTGGAAGAAAAATGAAGTAGGTACTATAGGAGCAGATGAGTCTATAATTATGTAATGCTTACAATTTTAAGCATAGTAGTACAGAAAAAAATGTGATTCAGGGCTTATAAATTTGGCTTTGGAGCACACAGTGAGCAAATTATAATGGACCTTTAAAAGCAAGAGAAAGGATTTACTGGAAAGCCTTTAAGGGTAAAGGTTTGTGTGACAGGGAAAGATGGAGAAGCTGGGATTAGTCTCAAAAGAGCAATAAGGGTTGAAACTGATACAACTAAGATATTTAAAGCGATCCAGGCAGAGCAGGAAAAAGAAACTGTTCTCTTTGATGAAACGTTCAAAAAATAGAGGGAAGGAGATGGATTTAAAGTGATTGCAAAAGAATCAAAGGTGACATGATCTAAAACTTGTTTCTCCATCAAGTGGTTAGCATCTGAAGTGTATTACCAGACAGGGTAGTGGAGGCAGAGTTCAAAAGGCAATACGTTTGGAAAGAACAACATTTTGTGGGTCTCTGGTGACCAGCTGCACTGCTTTTGTGGAAAGTCAGCTTGGATTTGAAGGGCTGGAAAGTGGCCTTCTTTGCTGTTTCTATTCCAATAACTCATTCAATATGTGGAGCAACAGCAAGAAGCTCAACAGTACCCACTGCACAGCAGCCAATTAATTTGGCATCTCCTACCATCCCCCTAAACAATAACGCCTAGTTTAAGTATGTACAGTTTACAAAGGTAGCTAAGCAACTCACCAAAACCTCCTTTGAATCAACTCACAAACCCACAGCTACAACAGCCTTGAAGTTCATGGAGACCAGGCAAAAGGGAACACCTTCATCTGCATGTCCTTTCAGGGAGCTTATAATTCTACAGAAACGTATTGCTATTCCTTCATCATTGTTGATTTTAAGTCTAGGAACTTCCTGTATAAAGACATTTTAAGTACCTTTTCCACAAGAGGTGTTTCAGTTTCATGTAGCAAGCTCAGCTCCAGCTTATATGCAGTTGGAGATGAACATTAAGTTCCTGCCTTGTCAGCAACACTGTAGCATAAATGAATGAAGTAAAGGTTTGCGTTTCAGTGCAAGTGATGCGAAGCAGGCAATAGCTTTATTGGCCAGCATCAATCAGAATTCCTTCCTACTTAATTGGCTGTAAACTGATATCAGAATATAGATGATCAATGAGAATAATAAAATACAGGCTTAATAAAAACTTTGTAGTATTAAGCATAATAGCAAATTACTGCCACAAGGTTCATAGGGATGGTTTGAGGACAGAGTTGGGATCAGATTAGGATTTAGGGAGAGGGATGTGGGGGAATTAGAAATTAGGCCAGAGTCTAGGCCTCTGCTCTGCATTCAAAAACCAGTGATATGGACATGGGATGAAGGATACACATGGACAGACCAGTGAGGACGAGAGCTGGTGCCCCAACCCTTCACCTGCGAGTCTACAGCAGGTTCCAGGATCAGGTGTCTGTGCGAGCTGGAGGCACAGGGTTCGGTGAGCACTTAAGTATGCAAGTCAGTGAGTCTGGAGTTTGGGATCCTTATTCGTTGTCATAGGCAAATCCTGGGTTGATGTTGAGGACTGAAGCCCAAAGGTCAATTGGAAATCTGTAAGTCAAGGCCTGATGGCCGGAGTCCTGGATCTGTGAGTCTGCACGTCCACCAGGGAAGTCAAAGGCCCAATGTCTGTGAGTCCACTGAGGCTGGAGATAACCTGTCTTGCGGTTGGAGGACTGTCTGTGTATTCATGGGTGGAAGGAAGGACCACTTTCCTCCCATCCTTGAGCACACACTGACAGTTGCCCAACTTGCTTTGCTTTTGTTCTGTTGTTTTTGATTACCACTTTCTATCAGATGACTCAATACAAAGCCCAGTCTGCCCACAGCACTGTTCTGAAGAAGTGGGTTGTGCGGTTTCCTGGCCAGTATCTCACCGTCAATCAACATTATTAGAATTAACTATGTGGTCAGCTATTTCATAATGGAATGAACACCCTACTGTGCTCCAATTGGCTGCCATATTTTTTACATGACAACAGTGACCACACTGCCTACGCTGTCAATCATCTATTCCCATCACCTATATGTGCCTGTTTTGGAATGTTCTGGTTTGGGATAATTGCGTGCATATCCCTTTCTTTAATTACTTGTTTGCATTCAACAGCTCCATACAAAGTGCTTAGATTTGTAAAGCAACATCAACCTAAGGGGAACAATCACATCTGGAGAGACTGTCAAAGCATTTTAGATTCCGATGATGGACGATCAGTTCTGCTGCAAGGGGAGAAGCAACAACACATGGTCTGCAAGATTCAACATTGTTTAATGTTATTTCCCGAGGACAAGTGTAAAGGAGAACAAAATAATTGTTACTCCAGATCCGATGCACCACAAAAACACACAATAAGATCAAGAACACAATAGTTAAAAAACACAATAAATATAAATGCTTAAAATAGCATATATACATAGGTTGATTGTATGTTGATAAAGTGAGGCTAGGCACAGCACGCAAGATGACTGACAGGAAAAGTTAAGGCAGTGAATGGGATGAAAGTCTTGAGTTAGGAGAAAGTTTGAGTAAAATGGGTTTATGCTTGTTGCACTTTAGAAGAATGGGAGGTCTCATAGAAGTATATAATATTCTGAGGGGGTTGATAGGGTATCTGTACCTTATGCACTGTAACCAGACATTTAGATGGGAACATGCATTTCAAGGCAATGAATTGATTCAGTCCTAAATACGAGTACTGACGAAACAATGCAAAGAGGTGCAGTTTCTAAGAGGGACGATGTTAAATATTAAATAGGTTTAAAATTTAAATATGCTAAACTATTCTATTACAAAGTGGCAGTGATACAAGCTCATAAAAGGCAAATATAGCAATGGTGAATTGTGTACATGAAGTGTTGTAAGGCAATAGAAACTGACAGCTCCTCAGAGACCGTGTTAGGGATCTGCAGCTGCAGCTTGATGACCTAGTGCTTATCAGGGAAAGTGAAGAGGTGATAGACAGGAGCTACAGGGAGATAGTCATCCCTAGGCTACAGGAGTCAGAACACTGGGTCACTGTCAAGAGAGGGAAGGGAAATGCCCGGATAGTGGAGAGCACCCCTGTGGCTGTCCCCCTCAGCAACAAATATCTTGTTCTGGATGCTGTTGAGGGGGATGACCTGACGGGGGACACCCACGGTGACCGGGTCTTTGGCACTGAGCCTGGCGCTGTTGTGCAGGAGAGAAGGAGGGTGAAGAGAAATGCAGTAGTCGTGGGGGATTCCATAGTCAGGGGAACAGACAGGAGATTCTGTGAGCCTGACAGAGATAGCCGCATGGTGTGTTGCCTCCCAGGTGCCAGGGTACGGGATGTCTCGGATCGAGTCCTGAATATTCTAAAGGGGGATGGTGAGCAGCCAGTTGTCTTGGTACATGTTGGTACCAATGACATAGATAGGACAAAGGAGGAGGTCCTGAAGAGAGATTTCCAGGAGTTAGGAAGGAAGCTGAGAAGCAGGATCTCCAGGGTAGTAATCTCAGGATTGCTACCTGTGCCACGTGCTAGCGAGGGCAAGAGTAGTCAGATCAGGCAGATGAATGCCTGGCTGAGAGACTGGTGTAGGGGACAGGGCTTCAGATTCTTGGATAATTGGGATCTCTTATGGGGGAAGTATGACCTGTTCAAAAAGGACAGGTTACACCTGAAACCGAAGGGGACCAATATCCTGGCGGGAAAGTTTAATAGAGCTGTTAGGGAGGGTTTAAACTAATTTGGCAGGGGGATGGGAACCGGAATGATAGAGTGGAGGAAGGGGAAAACAGAAATAAGTCTAAGATAGTGAGCAGTAAAGATGTCAGGAAAGACAGGCAGGTGATGGGGCAAATGTGTAGCCATTGGGATGAGTTGCAGTGCAATAAAGTTGCAGTGAAATCAAAGCAAAAAGTATCAAATACTGGTCTTAAGGTGTTGTACTTAAATGCACGCAGCATAAGAAATAAGGTGGATGATCTTGTTGTACAGCTACAGATTGGCAGGTATGATATTGTGGCCATCACTGAGACCTGGCTAAAGGATGCATGTCTCTGGGAGCTGAATGTCCAAGGATACAGGGTGTATCGGAAGGATAGGAAGGTAGGCAGAGGGGGAGGCGTGGCTTTATTGGTAAGAAGTGATATTAAATCATTAGAAAGAGGTGATATAGGATCGGAAGGTGCAGAATCTTTATGGGTTGAGCTAAGGAATAGCAGGGGTAAAAGGACCCTGATGGCAGTTATTTATAGGCCTCCAAACAGCTGCAGGGATGTGGACTACAAATTACAACTGGAAATAGAAAAGGCTTGTCAGAAGGGCAGTGTTATGATAATTGTGGGGGATTTTATCATGCGAGTAGATTGGAAAAATCAGGTCGGCACTGGATCTCAAGAGAGAGAATTTGTAGAATGTCTGCAAGATGGCTTTTTAGAACAGCTTGTTGTTGAGCCCACTAGGGGATCGGCTGTACTGGATTGGGTATTGTGTAATGAACCGGAGGTGATTGGAGAGATTGAGGTGAAAGAACCCTTAGGAGGCAGTGATCATAACATGATTGAGTTCACTGTGAAATTAGAAAAAGAGAAGCTGAAATCTGATGTGTCGGTGTTTCAGTGGAGTAAAGGAAACTACAGTGGCATGAGAGAGGAACTGGCCAAAGTTGACTGGAAAGGGACACTGGCGGGAAGGACGGCAGAGCAGCAGTGGCTGGAGTTTATGCGAGAAATGAGGAATGTGCAAGACAGGTATATTCCAAAAAAGAAGAAATTTTCGAGTGGAAAAAGGATGCAACCGTGGTTGACAAGAGAAGTCAAAGCCAAAGTTAAAGCTAAGGAGAGGGCATACAAGAAAGCAAAAATTAGTGGGAAGACAGAGGATTGGGAAGTCTTTAAAACCTTACAAAAGGAAACCAAGAAGGTCATTAAGAGAGAAAAGATTAACTATGAAAGGAAACTAGCAAATAATATCAAAGAGGATACTAAAAGCTTTTTCAAGTATATAAAGAGTAAAAGACAGGTGAGAGTAGATATAGGACCGATAGAAAATGATACTGGAGAAATTGTAATGGGAGATGAGGAGATGGCAGAGGAACTGAACAAGTATTTTGCATCAGTCTTCACTGAGGAAGACAGCAGGATACCGGACACTCAAGGGTGGCAGGGAAGAGAAGTGTGCGCAGTCACAATTACGACAGAGAAAGTACTCAGGAAGCTGAATAGGCTAAAGGTCGATAAATCTCCTGGACCAGATGGAATGCACCCTCGTGTTCTGAAGGAAGTAGCTGTGGAGATTGCGGAGGCATTAGCGATGATCTTTCAAAAGTCGATAGATTCTGGCATGGTTCCGGAAGACTGGAAGATTGCAAATGTCACTCCGCTATTTAAGAAGGGGGCAAGGAAGCAAAAAGGAAATTATAGACCTGTTAGCTTGACGTCGGTGGTTGGGAAGTTGTTGGGAGTCGATTGTCAAGGATGAGGTTACAGAGTACCTGGAGGCATATGACAAGATAGGCAGAACTCAGCATGGATCCCTTAAAGGAAAATCCTGCCTGACAAACCTATTACAATTTTTTGAGGAAATTACCAGTAGGCTAGACAAGGGAGATGCAGTGGATGTTGTATATTTGGATTTTCAGAAGGCCTTTGACAAGGTGCCACACATGAGGCTGCTTAACAAGATAAGAGCCCATGGAATTACAGGAAAGTTACATACATGGATAGAGCGTTGGCTGATTGGCAGGAAACAGAGAGTGGGAATAAAGGGATCCTATTCTGGTTGGCTGCCGGTTACCAGTGGTGTTCCACAGGGATCAGTGTTGGGGCCGCTTCTTTTTACATTGTACATCAACGATTTGGATTATGGAATAGATGGCTTTGTGGCTAAGTTTGCTGATGATACGAAGATGGGTGGAGGGGCCAGTAGTGCTGAGGAAACGGAGAGTCTGCAGAGAGACTTGGATAGATTGGAAGAATGGGCAGAGAAGTAGCAAATGAAGTACAATGTTGGAAAGTGTATGGTTATGCACTTTGGCAGAAGAAATAAACGGGCAGACTATTATTTAAATGGGGAAAGAATTCAAAGTTCTGAGATGCAACGGGACTTCGTACAACGAGTCCTCGTACAGGATTCCCTTAAAGTTAACCTCCAGGTTGAATCGGTAGTGAAGAAAGCGAATGCAATGTTGACATTCATTTCTAGAGGAATAGAGTATAGGAGCAGGGATGTGATGTTGAGGCTCTATAAGGCGCTGGTGAGACCTCACTTGGAGTACTGTGGGCAGTTTTGGTCTCCTTATTTAAGAAAGGATGTGCTGACGTTGGAGAGGGTTCAGAGAGGATTCACTAGAATGATTCCGGGAATGAGAGGGTTAACATATGAGGAACGTTTGTCCGCTCTTGGACTGTATTTCTTGGAGTTTAGAAGAATGAGGGGAGACCTCATAGAAACATTTCGAATGTTAAGAGGCATGGACAGAGTGGATGTGGCAAAGTTGTTTCCCATGATGGGGGAGTCTAGTACGAGAGGGCATGACTTAAGGATTGAAGGGCGCCCTTTCAGAACAGAAATGCGAAAAAAATTTTTAGTCAGAGGGTGGTGAATCTATGGAATTTGTTGCCACAGGCAGCAGTGGAGGCCAAGTCCTTGGGTGTATTTAAGGCAGAGATTGATAGGTATCTGAGTATCCAGGGCATCAAAGGTTATGGTGAGAAGGCGGGGCAGTGGGACTAAATAGGATAAAATGGATCAGCTCATGATAAAATGGCGGAGCAGACCCGATGGGCTGAATGGCCTACTTCTGCTCCTTTGTCTTATGGTCTTATGGTCTTCATTTGTCACATTTACTTTATGCAAAAACTCTAAAAATGTGACAGTTTTCTCCAACTATTTTTCAAACAATCCATGTCTTATTTGCATTCCTTGCTTCATTTATGCCAGTTGTGCTGCTTATGGTTTTGTGCCAGAAGTATCTATTATAAATATCAAACCATTGGCTAGTATCTTCAGTTCTATTTGATGTTGTATCGTAAAATAATCAGTCTGTTAAGCGCTTACTGATGTACCTATAGGTCATCCGCAACACTTTTCCTGAACATTATTATGAGATGTAGCAAGCACTGATTGAAAATTTATATTATCGCACAAGTCCAGAAGGAAGTGTACTCCATTATTTTTGGTTGTGAGCTCATCTATTCCCTGTTGTCAAAGTTTCATTGTCAGACATTACATTGAAGTTAATTCTGCTTTGCATTCGACTGCATTATTCAATCAGTTTTCCACAGATTAGCAGCCTGGAGTTTCTGGGTGAGAAGTTATAATTTCCTTGGATGTTACTAAATATTTAATCAGAACCAGATATGAACAAGAGTGGACTACTCAGTGCTCTGACGCTGCTCCACCATTCAATATGATCATGGCTGATCGTTATCACAAACCATACTCTCACTCTGTTCTCTCGCACCTTGACTCCTTTTGTGTCTGAAAACCTGGGGTCTGTGACAGTGAATTTTATAGATTCAGCACCCTGTGAAATGAAATTTATCCCTAACTTACCACCAATCTCTTGGACTATAATTTGCAACCAATAACCAATTTCCCCCGGGATCAATAAAGTATGACTATGACTTTGACTATGACTATTCACTGCAGTGACTATGGTTTCTTGTTCGAATTGTGGCCAAGAGAAACATCATCCCTACATTCATTCTGTGTAAGCATGACAGAACTGTGTTAGTTTCAGTTAGATCCTTTCTTATTCTTCCAAACTCCATCTAGTGAGTATAAACCTAGATCTAATCTTTATTGTGACAGCAGTGTCCCACCCCAACAATCAGTCTGGTGGATCTCATCACACTCTGACAATGACAGATATGTCCTTTTTCAGATAAGAAAACCAAAAACTGCACACAGTGCTGCAGGCGTGGATTCACCGAGGCCCTACATAATTGTAACTAGCCATCCTTGATTCTTTGTTCAAGTCTTCTTGAAATGGTCTTGAGGGCTATCTTTTGCCTTAACTGTTCATTGTACCTGAATAGTTGCCTTCAGAGACTGGTGACCCTAGTTTCTTTTTATATCAACACTTGACAATCTAACAAGACTTAAGTAACACATGGGCCTTCTGTTTTGCCTCCTGAAGTAGATAATGTCACATTTTTCCATATTATACTGAATTTGGCATGTATCTATCCACTCAGTCAACTTGACTGCCATATTGCCATTTCTTCTTACCTTGCCACAATTCACAATCCCATGTAGTTATGTGTTGTTGGCAAACATCGAAAGATTACATTCTGTTCCCTCATCAGATCCCTGATAGATACATTATTGATGGTTGAACCCTAAGCAGTTAATCAGAAGTCAAAGCCCAATGGCCGAAGCCCGCACACTGGGGGCTGGAGATCAATGGCCCAGAGGCCTGTCCTGGACTTGGAATCTGTCTGTGTGGTAGGGTGGGAGGGAGGAAAGGGGCTTGTTTTGCTGTTGTTTTTACGTTTGTTGTGTTCTGTGTTGTTCTGCTGAACATTGTAGGTATGCTATTTGGCACCGGAATGTGTGGTGACAACTGCGGGCTGCCCCCAGCACATCCTTAGGTATGTTAGTTATTAACACAAACAACACACTTCAATGTATGTTTCAATGTACTTGTGATAATTAAATCTGAACCTGGATCTGACTGTCTGATAATATCCATTTATTCCCACTCTCTCGAGAAACCATTTCAATACAGTGTATTTTAACTTTTGCGGTAACCTTTCTGTCGGACTTTATCAAAGACTTTCTGAGCAGCTAACTGCACTATGACCATTTAATTTCCCTTAGCTATTGTACCAGTTACTTCCTCAAAAAAAACCTCAGTAAGTTTGTTAAATCTGATTTCATTTCATAAATCTATGTCAATTTTTTAAAATTCCATTTGTTATTTTCCAAGTGCCGTGTTATCTCATCCTTCATAATAGCCTCCAAATTTCCCCACCACTGATGTTAGGTTAACCTTTCTGAAGTATCCTGTTTTCTTTTTCACCCCTTTTTAAATAGTACAGTTACATTTGCCCCCGTTTAATCAGCAGGAATTATTCCATAATCTATACATTTTCAGAATCTTGGTGAGGGAAATTTCCAGGTCCTAGGAATATATTGGCATTCAGAGCTATTAATTTTTCCCAGCACTTTTTTGTCGCTAGTATTAATTTTCTTTCATTTCATTGGAGAGGGTTCAAAGGAGATTCATGAAAATGATTCCAGGATTAAACGGCTTATCATATGAAGAGCCTTTGATAGCTCTGGGCCTGTACTCACTGGAATTCAGAAGAATGACGGGGGAATCTCATTGAAACCTATCGAATATTGAAAGTCCTCGAAAAAGTGGATGTGGAGAGGATGTTTCCTCTGATAAGGTAGTCTCAAACCAGAGGACACAGCCTCAGAATTGAGGGACATCCATTTAGAACAGAAATGAGGGATTTCTTTAGCAAGAGAGTGGGGAATCTGTGAAATTCGTTGCCACATGCAATTGTGGAGGCTGAGTCATTGGGTGTATTTAACGCATAGATTCATAGTTTCTTGATTAGTCAGCATGTGAAGGAATACAGGGAGATTGGGGCTAAGGGGGAAATGGATCAGCTATGATGTAATGGCGGAGCAGACTTGATGGGCCAAATAGCCTAATTCTGCTCCTATATCTTATGATCCTTCATTAAGTTGCAGAGGTTGTATTCTGCACACACACTTTGCTAATAAAATGAACCTTTGAAATTAAAGACGCAAACATGAGAAAATCTGCAGACACTGGAAATTCAAGCAACACACACACAAAATGTTGGTGGAAGGCAACAGAGCAGGCAGCATCTATAGGAAGAAGTACAGTCGACGTTTCAGGCTGAGGCCCTTCATCAGGACTAACTGAAAGAAGAGATAGTAAGAGATTTGAGAGGGGGAGGAGAGATCTGAAATGATATGAGAAGACAGGAGGGGGAGGGATGGAGCCAAGAGCTGGAAAGTTGATTGGCAAAATGGATACAAGGCTGGAAAAGGGAGAGGATCATGGGACGTGAGGCCTAGGGAGAAAGAAGTGGGGAGGGGAGCCCAGAGGAAGATGGAGAGCAGACAAGGAATGATTGTGAGAGGGACAGAGAGAGGAAAGAAAGGGGGGGGAATCAAAATAAATAAGGGATGGGGTAAGAACGGGAGGAGGGGCATTAACGGAAATTAGAGAAGTTAATGTTCATGCCGTCGGGTTGGAGGCTACCCAGACGGAATATAAGATGTTGTTCCTCCAACCTGAGTGTGGCTTCATCTTGACAGCAGAGGAGGCCACGGATTGACGTATCAGAATGGGAATGGGATGTGGAATTAAAATGTGTGGCCACTGGGAGATCCTGCTTTCTCTGGCGGACAGAGCGTAGGTGTTCAGCGAAACGGTCTCCCAGTCTGTGTCGGGTCTCACCAATATATAGAAGGCCACACCAGGAGCATCGGACACAGTATACCACACCAGCCGACTCACAGGTGAAGTGTCGCCTCACCTGGAAGGACTGTCTGGGGCCCTGAATGGTGGTGAGAGAGGAAGTGTAAGGGCAGGTGTAGCACTTGTTCTGCTTACAAGGATAAGTGCTGGGAGGGAGATTGGTGGGAAGGGATGGGGGTGGATGAATGGACAAGGGAGTCGCATAGGGAGCAATCCCTGTAGAAAGCAGAGGTGGGGGGGAGGGAAAGACGTGCTTGGTGGTGGGATCCCGTTGGAGGTGGCAGAAGTTACGGAGAATTATATGTTGGACCCAGAGGCTGGTGGGGTGGTAGATTAGGACAAGGGGAACCCTATTCCTAGTGGGCTGATGGGAGGATGGAGTGAGAGCAGATGTGCGTGAAATGGGAGAGATGTGTTTAAGAGCAGAGTTGATGGTGGAGGAAGGGAAGCCCCTTTCTTTAAAAAAGGAAGACATCTCCTTCGTCCTGGAATGAAAAGCCTCATCCTGAGAGCAGATGCAGCGGAGATGGAGGAATTGCAAGAAGGGGATGACATTTTTGCAGGAGATAGAGTGAGAAGAGGAATAGTCCAGGTAGCTGTAAGAGTCCGTAGGCTTACAGTAGACATCAGTAGATAAACTGTCTCCAGAGATAGAGACAGAAAGATCAAGAAAGGGGAGGGAGGTGTCGGAAATGGACCAGGTAAATTTGAGGGCAGGGTGAAAGTTGGAGGCAAAGTTAATGAAGTCAACGAGCTCAGCATGCGTGCAGGAAGCAGCGCCAATGCAGTCGTCGATGTGAAATTCTTGGTTTCACAACACTTCTAGAAAGTAACTTGTATCTTCTCCAAGAAGATGTATTTGTTTAATTGCTCTGCTGTTTCTTTGTTTCCCATGATGAAATGTCCTGTTTCTGGCTGTAGGGAATCTGTAGTGTAGAACATTTTCTTACATGTTTGTCAAAGATTTAGCATCTTTACATCCTCTACAAATTTACTCTTTTACTCTTTTGCTTTCTTAATCAATTTCTTTTTCCAACATTTACTGAAATCTAAGCTTTTCCCAAACCTCAGGTTCACTGCTTTGTTGACCATCCCCGGATCAAATACTTTCCTTGATTCCTTTTGTCAGTTATGGTTGGATTGTTTTTCCTTTCCAATTTTTACACAATTGTACAACAATTGTACTTCCCTCCCTATGTCCCATAAATATTTGTTATTGTCCATCTATTGTCATGCTGTTTAGTGATGCTTCCCATCAGCAACTCTTTTGTTTTTCATTGTTTTGAGTTGGGATCCTAGTTCTGGATTGATTCACTTCACTAGTCTATGCTGGCTATCAGAACAATTGCATGATTTGCATTTCCTCACTTGCCCTACATTTTCCTGCAACTTCCCTTTCTTTCCTACTTGACCATTAATTCCACCCACTTCTCCAACCTCCCATCTACCAAGGCAGCTTACAGTTACACAGTGCATAATTAACCCATTAGCAGGCATGTTATGATGCAGGAAGAATTTGGAGCACCCAGAGAAGACTCTGGGGAGAACCTGCAAACTACAAAGAGAAAGTACTGGGGTCAGGATTTAATGTAGCTTGCAAAGTTTATGAGGCAGCAACTCCACCCACTGTGCTATTGCACCACCATTTATGGTTATGTTATGGATACACTCTACTAGACACCTCAGAATAAGATTGATTACTACTCCTTTCTCCTTTCACAATACTTTATCTACGCAATCTGTTCCCCAGTTGGCTAATCGACATTCCAATCCGTAAAGCCATCCAGTCACAATCCAGAAATTCTTATCCCACAGTACTGTTATAAACACAAGAGATTCTGCAGATGCAGCAGGTCAGGTAGCATCTGTGGACAGGAATAGAGTCAGAACTGTGAAGGGTCTCAACCTTGAAAAATCAATTCTTCATTCCTTTCCATAGATGCTGCTTGACCTGCTGAGTTCCTCCAGAATTTTGTGTGTGTTATCCGCAGTACTGTTGATACTTTGGTTTGCAGATATATGTCGCACATGTTTATTGTGATATCCTTGCTACATGCCACTTCCTTCTTGATAAGGTTCCCTACGTTACCATTACTATTTGGAGCCTATAGGGAAGATATATTAAAGAATCTAAAGCATTTTGTACTATGTTTATTGTTATATATTTTTATTATCAATGAAGTTTATTTTTGAAATAAACTCCCTCCATTATCTTCACCCCAGTACTTCTTAGCTCTCACCAGACTGATTGGACATAATTTTCTGAACTAAAGCTCTTTCTCATTGTTGCATTGGCTTTTTGCCTGTCCTCCTTAAACCCTGCTGTTCATTGAATACAGTAACATATGAAAGATAAGTGACCTTACATTTCGGTGAAGGTTGTGTGTTCACTTAGGTTGAATTAGTAGTGCACTTATTGTTGAAAGACACAGCGTTCACTAACAAAGGTTTTCCAGATGCAACAATGCTCAGCGCAATCGTGTTTTAAAGTTATTTGGATGGTTAATGGTTATGGTTTGGATGGTGAATGGTTATCACGATTTCAGTGGGAACTTATAAAATGAGCTTGAAATCCAGTCCAACTTAAGCAGGAGGACTGAGACTGGAGTTGGATGGGTTTAGGCCAGTGGTCCCCAACCTCCGGGCCGCGAAGCATGCAAGGGTGCAGCGGTAGCCGGAGTGCACCCAGCACATCTTTAAGAAAAAAGCCGAAGTAAACAAGCTAATTAATTAGGTGCCGCTTGGCACATAAATGTCGGCCCAGATCAGAGGTGATTGCCGATTTCTCTTGCTCCACACGATGTTCACTCCTCTTTCCAGGGCGCTGGAGCCTTTAGCTGTCCCATTGTTTGGTCAATTTAAACGCCAGCCCAGACAGGCTGAAAAGACAGGGCTGTCAGGATTGAGGTGACATGTCGAATCTACACAAACTTTTAATAAAGTATAGGCACTGCCATGAGCTTTCTTTGTAATGACGGTTACGTGCTGGTCCCAGGAAAGATCCTCTGACACTTTTCAGAGAGAGAAACGTCAATCCTTAATGCCGAAGAATTTAAAAGTTATTGACCCTCTCTACCCCAGTTCCTCTAATGAAGACTGGCTTCTGGGCGGCACCTAATTAATTAGCTTGTTTGTTTCGGCTTTTTTCTTAAAGATGTGCTGGGTGCGCTCCGGCTACCGCTGCATCCCTGCATGTTTCGTGGCCCAGTATCGGTCCACAGCCTGGAGGTTGGGGACCACTAGTTTAGGCAGAATAAATGCGGCAGGAGACTTGTCCTGTGATGACCTGCCAGTAGATGTCACTGTTGTGCAGATTTATAAATCTGCCAAAGCTATTTCCTTTGTTAAAAATATCTTGGTAAATATTCTTGCCTCTTGCAATAACTTATGAATTATACCTCCAAACTCTGTTCACTAGTGGATACCACTATAACACCGACATGGGAGACCACAAGCCAGTACAGTTGTGAAACTTTATCCTGTGTTTTCTATTAAAGAGGAGTAACCAGCAATAATGGGTGGCAGTGGAGATACATCTCTACCAAGATGTAGCTCAGTCAAGGTCACATAAAGCCATGGGAGCAGGACCAAGGAAGCAGCATCCATCATCAAGGACTCCCACCATCCAGGCCATGCTCTCTTCTCACTGCTGCCATCGGGAAGGAGGTCCAGAAGCCTTAGATCCCAGACCACCTGTTTCAGGAACAATTAAAAACTACCATCTACTATCTATCCTGAACGAGTGTGGATAGATTCACTCAGCTCAACTCTGAAATGATTCCACAACGTATAGACTCACTCCATAACTGATGTTCGTCGTGTTATTTACCAATATTAGTTGGCACGTTCGAACTAGCTGAGCTTTACCATCATTTTGTGAAGAGCAGTGACAGAAGTCACCCTGCTCCTGTCTGGTGACACAGAAAGTGCAAAAGTAATCCTGCTTTAAAATGTGTCTATAAATTAACTATTGGATTCCCTACCCATCAGGCACACTGAAGCAGTTCAAAGAGGAGGTTCACCATTAAGTTCACAAGTGTACTTAGTGTTGCTGACCTACCCAGCACCATCCATGTCCTGTAAATGCATTGAACAACTATATGGCCCGATCTTTACATGTTAAATCAACCAGTGTGATTTATGAATGCATCAACACGTTGCAACTGCATTATTTTGAAGAGGCAAAATGCAGTTTTCTGGGTAGGAAAATTTTATCAGCTAGGGAAGACTCAGAGCTTTCTCATGGACTTATACTATAGTTATCTATATATGATAAATACCAAGCCATTTCAGGACAAAAAATGAAAATAAAAAAGGCAAGATCATTGCTGATAGACTGGCCAAAGTGTTGCCACTTAACTATTCATCAGTGTCATTTGCTACATCCAGTGCTCCTGGTGCGGGCTCCTCTACATTAGTGTGGCCCAACACAGGTTGAGGGATCACTCCAATAACATCATGCCTCAATCCTCTGTTACAGCCAGGGTCTCCTGGTGGCCAGCCATTTTAATTCCTCTTTCCATTCCCACACTGACATGTATGTCCATGGCCGCCTCTACTGCCAAGTTGAGGCTAGGCACATATTAGCAGAGCAACCATTCAGGAGTAGGGGCATTATCTTGAAGTTATAAGTCATTGGTGAGGCCAGTTTTGCTCATTATGTTATAAGAAAGACATAGTCAAGCTGGAAAGGATGCAGAAAAGATTTATGAAGATGCTGCTTGGACTAGAGCGTCTGCGTTATCAGGAGAGGTTGGAGTATAGACGATGAGTGGTGACCCCAATGAAGTTTATGAAATCATGGGGGGAGTGGGGTATGGATAGGATGGGTGGTCACAGTCTTTTCTCCAGGGTTAGGGAGTCCAAAACTAGAGGGCACAGATGCAAGATAAAAGGAGAGAGATTTAAAAGATATCTGAGAGTTAACTTCTTTACACAGAGGGTAGGGAGTAACTAGAATCAGTGGCTAGAGGAAGTGGTCAAGGGAGGTACAACTGCAGCATTTAAAATGTATTGGTAGGTACTTGGGTTATGGGTCAAACACAGATAACTAGCAGAGAAGAGGCTGTGGTCGGCGTGTTTCCATGTTGTATACTCTATATGGTTAGGGCATGGTATCTGAAGGGAGCATAAAACATACAGGGGTACGCCACTAGCGCATGTGTAGAAGATTGCAAGGAACCAGTTGCATTCGCAAGAAAGTGCGAGAGACAAAGAGAATAGTGACTGCAGCCTGGAAACAATGCTCAGAAAATTAGACAATGTTCTCTTTTTTTTTAGAAAAGTAAACATATCCTTTACAAAAAAATTGGAGCCAAGAAACATATGCTTAATCAGATCCAACTTGTAGCAGAAACTTGATAGGCCTCATTCTGATAGTTGCAGACTATAAATTGTAAATATATTTTGGAAGTTTTATGGCGTGTTGCAAATTAAATAGCTTGAAGAGTTCAACCTGTCAATTTTATGAGAAAGTTGAGCTACTTATTCATTGGCTGTTTAAGCTCGAAGCAAATCCTTGTGTTCGTTTGGTCAATTTTCTGTTTTTTCCCATTTATCATTTTACATACTGTGTCCAACAAAGTGTCATAGGAATTGAAGAGTTAACTTTTCCATTTCCACCTACACGGGCAGATTTATCTTTGTGGAAGTTGATTCATTTCTGTGAAGGGGTTCAGGGAGTATTCATTGTTTATGAATCCATATTCTGTATTTTTTTTAAGTGAGGTGCAAATCTTTTGTGTGGAATTAGATCCAAGAATGGCAACAACTGTAATTTATTTGTCACACTTTCACTCAGTGGAAGTCTAATTGGAAAAATGAAGAAATGTATGATTAGCCTTTTTACATGGGGCTTCCTTGTTATTTTAGCCTGATTTTGTATGCCCCATTCATTGACAGATGTCTCTTTCAGTGGGTTTGTGAACAATATTGAACTTCAAGTTCAAATTTATTCTCATGTGACTATACATATACTGTATACAACCAAATGAAACAACATTCCTCTGGACCACAGTGCACCCACAGAGCATATGTTTCACAGCCTGAGGGAAGAAGCTGTTACCCCGTCTGGCAGTTCTAGTCCTGATGCTCATGTAACTTTTTCCTGATAGTAGTGGGTCAAAGAGATTGTGGGATGGGTGGTGGAGGTCCACTCATCTCTAAAATTGTATGAACTATGATGTTCACACAATCTTAACATCAAAGATGTGTATCCTTTTAAAAACCATGTGCACCCTTTGTTTTCCATGTGCAGTTCAAGACTGTGGCTTTGTTGGTACAAAGGAAAAAAGCATTTTGTTTTTGTAAAATTACTATACTAGAAAACTGTAACTCCAGGTCCTGCTGTGTGCCTTTATAATTTATGTTGTTTTCGACATTTGAGAATGTTCTTGGAACTCAATTTAAATAAGGATTATTGGAAGAATTGTTCAAATTGTATGAAGCGATAAATTGTGGACTACTCAGCAATTTTGCACACAGAGGATCTAGCTGATTGCCACAGAATTCAAGAAATGTGACTTTTTTTTGCTTCAGGGTATATAGTACCTGAGTCTATACATCAGGGTCCATTGTCTTCTCAAGCTTACAACCATTTCTTGAGTTACTGGTGCTGCCTTTGTATATTAAGTGATGTTCATGACTCTTCTTCCCCGAGTCCTCATTCCAGATACTTTAATGTAATTCAGACTGCCACAGGGAAATGCCAGAATTTTGCAGGCACGTTCTAATGAATGAAGCCAATAACTTCACTGGAACTCAGATGAGGGAAATTCCAAAATCACCCAGCAGGTGTGACATCATCTAGGGCAAAGGATATGCTGGATAGCGACCCACTAGCGAAACATTCTATTCCTTCCACCATTTTGTACCATCCACAAAAGCCTCTGTAGTAATGGGCCATGTTTCAGCAGCATTTTCCTTACCTGTGACTTCTACCACATGGAAAGATGAGGGCAGCTTGCTCATAGGAATACTGCTGTCATTGCTGAGTCTAACCTTGAACTCTCTTCAAGAGGTTAAGGAGGTAGCTTGTCTCACCTCAACGGAAAAGAATAGGTGAAAGATAAATACAAGGCCTTCCCCTGGTGCCCACATCCTGTGTCTTAGTCAAGCAAACATATGTTGGCAGTTTCTGAGAGCTATTTGGTTTGCACACGGAGAAATAATAGTGTGGATTACATCACTGATCCTGCTTGTTGTATACTGCAGGGTGAAACATGTAGGCCTGTTTCAGACATACTAGACTAAGATATTTTACAAGCTGAGCCAATTAAATTTAATTTATTTGCACCCAACATACAGAAAGAAGCTCAGAGCATAGATATGTAATGTGAAATAAAAACACACACACGCACGTGCGTGCGCGCGAAAAAAATTGTGAATCCTTTGCAATTACCTGGTTTTCTGCGTTAATTACTCATGAAATGTGGTCTGATCTTCATCTAAGTCACAATCATAGACAAACACAATTTACCTAAATTAATAACACACAAACAATTGCACTACTTCTCGTCAATACTAAGTACACCATTTAAACAGTCACAGTCCAGGTTCAAAAAAGTATGTGAACCTCCAGGGTATCAGGTAGGACTTCCTCCTGCTAACTAGTGCTGTGTGCGCAGAGATTCCTTATGAATGCTGGTATATTTGTGACTTGACAGGAACTATTGCAGGTACAGTTGTCTTGAAATTGATGACACTTTTGTCTGACTTAACAACTAAGACTTGAACTTTAGATTTTATTCTTTCTTTGTGAACAAAATACACTTCCATTGCTTGTTAAATCTAATCAAATAACTTCAGATGTTTCACCCAACATTTCCCACTAATTTGGAGATCTTGGCGAAGAATTTGCCTGTAGAAATCCAAAAAGTGGACAAAATCTTTTCAAACTTGTTTATGTAATTCTCTTCTGTGCCCATGCTCCTAGTGGCCTTTTTCATGCCTGTCTAGTGCTATTCAAAACATTAGTTTCATCAGTTCTTTGTTTTTATTTAATGTCAGTTTTTAAATATTTCACAAAATCAAAATGTTCTTTGGTCAGGCTGCAAGCTGAATTATACTGTGATTTTTTTTGTTGTGTACTTCTGGTATTGCTTGGATACTTTTTTCAAAAAAATGTTTGAGGTTTTGAATTCATCAATAGGATCAATGAGTGTTTTTTTTCTAGAGTGTATGCTGCTTTTTATAAACCGAATCTATGTCCAGTGATTGAAGTCCCTATTTCAAATAATGCTTTACAGTGTGCAGTTTATTTGGTTGCCTTTAATTATGGATCAACTTGCCTTTGAAGTTTTCTTTAATCGCTTTTGTGAAAAATCCCTTTTTCCTCACTCTGTGCAGAGAAGCTGGTATCAGCAACCATAAAATCTTCACTTTGAAGTAATTGTTTTTAAAGTGTTTGTCTTGTTACCCTGAAGAAAGCTTCTGTATTTATAATCAGCAAAATGAAATTTGTAAGTCCCAAAAAAAAGAATATTTTACTTAAATATTTAAAAATGAAATATAACACTTTCTATACAGTTCCAAAACAATTTATCATATAGTGTCTCAGGCATGGGAAAAAAATCCCATGGAATTTTCCAGAATTATATCCAGCAAAAGTAGAAAGTCATCTCAAGAGGCAGGAACCATCTGGCTGATACCTGGTCTCTAAAGAAGCAATTTCTGCTCCACAGGAATTTCTTAGCTTTTAAACTTACACAGCAGATGACTCTGGATTTGAACTAACCTCATCCCATTCCCTCATTTAAGATTATTACAACTAAAAAGAGAGGGGCTTGAGATTTTACTGCATCCATCTAGGCTGGGTTGTATCTACATCCCAGAAATAAAATCGTAACGTGCAGACCCACTACAAAACCCCCATTTTAATCCTGCTTTTTTTTCATTGAATCCAAAAGAGTAAAAATAAACCTTTTAGCACAACCAGCTTTTTCATTCAGTTAGTTACTGCCTGTTAAGCCACTGGTGTGTAGGGCAGTAATGAAGGTGCTTCATCTCTGTCTGTCCTTGGCCCTGTTCTCTATTGTGTGGTTCAGATGTGTGCCCAGGTGTGGCTCCTCTCAGTTTTCACTATTGTCAGTCATGCAAATCCCAGGTGGAGACTCAGGAATACCATCGCACACAGATACAGGATTCTTCATTGCTGTTTCTGTAACAATTTTTATTGACCATTTCACTGAATGTTTTTGATGTAAGTGTGATTAATCTGAATCTTGTCAATGGGAGTTATGGCATTCATTCTGTCGTATGTTTGTTCAACATACACAGTTTGATTAAGTAAGAAGAAGTGGGCTGTGGTTTCATGATGTATCTGGAAATTGTATTTATCTTTTGTTTCTGAGATACGTTTCATCAGTTCTTGGTCAGCTTTGTTTCATGTTTACAATTTATTGTTAATAAATAGATTTTCTATCTGCCATACTTGTTATGTTTTCAGTAAATGCAGTCCATTCGTATGATTCATTTAATCAATTATTCATCAGTCCTTATGACAATTTAGTCCATTCTTCTCTTTTCCTCCAGCTTTAATATGGTATATTATTCATATTGGAGGTGCATTATATACTGGAGAATGCAGACAGTGAAGTGTTTTATAGGCTGCTCAGTTACGAAGTGAGGATGTGATGTGCTCCATGGTTTATGTGTTGTTACTACTACTACTTCTTCTTCTTCTTCAACTCAGGCCTAGGGGGCCGGCATCGGGCACGATGACGGACTCTCCACTTCTCCCTCTCCCTCATCAGTGTGTTCAGTTCATCTACATTAGCCGCGCCGCTGTCTTCTAGGAGCGTGTTAACCATAGTCTTGGGAGGGCGCCCAGGGTTTGGGCTCCCATATGATGACTAGGCTGGCAGGTAGCTCAGGGAGGTGTAGACAGTGCCCCAATAATTGCAGTCTTCTGGCCTCGATTTTAGTGGTGAGCATTGGTAGGTCGTCATAGAGCTTGATGTTCGTCATGTGCTGTTGCCAACTCACATCAAGAGCCATCTGGAGCATTCGTGTATAGCAACCATCTAGAGACTTCCGCGTAGTCTTGGTGAGTGTCCACGTCTCGCATCCGTACGTGAGAATGGACTCTATGACTGCTATGAAGATCCTCTTTTTAAGTCCTCTGATCAGTTTCATCTTCCAGATTTCCTTCATGTCGTTCATAGCCCTCCACGCCAACGCCTTCCGTATCTTTATGTCCTTCTCCGAACTCATCACTCTTGACCCAAGGTACTTGGAGTCAAAGACTTTCTTAATGGTATCATTCTTTACGGTCTTGAGAGTACCTTCATTGCAGTTAAACACCATGTACTCTGTCTTTTTAGCGTTTAGGTGAAGTCCAACTTTATTGCACTCAATTTCCACTTTTGTCAGTAGTTGCTGTGCTTCCTCCATCTCGTCAGAGGGCAGGACTACGTCATCTGCAAAATCGAGATCTGTGAGCGTAACTGGTCTGACCCTTTTGGTTCGCCCCGGTTTTATGGTAAAACCAAGCTTATCATGATCTTTGGTTGCTTGACATAGAGCATAATCAAGGACGATTATAAAGATGTAGGGTGCCAGAGTGTCTCCTTGCAGCACTCCAGCTAGGAGCTCGAACACTGCTGTTTCTCTGTCTGGTGATACAACTTTCGCTATGGTTTTGGTATAGCTGGACTCCATTGCTCTCAGTAGATGGTCTGGCACTCCGTGAGCTTTCAGGGTCTTCAGCATTTTACCTCGGTGAATGGAGTCAAAAGTTTTGTGAAAATCAATGTAAGTAGCACGGCTGGTAGGTTGTTCTTCTTGACTTCCTGGATGATTCTACGGAGAGCAAGTATATGCATTACTGTTGTGCACTTCTGCCGAAAACCATTCTGATTGAATCTTAGCTTAGGGTCAATGGTGGTGCAAATCCTGTTCAAGATCATCCGATTGTATAGCTTTGCTAAGATGCAGGTCAAGCTGATACCACGGTAGTTATCTGTCTTTGTGAGGGATCCAGACGTGGGAACTGGGATAATGTTTGAAAGTGACCACTGTTCTGGTTTGTTGCCTTTCATCAATACCGTATTACATATGTCCAGCAAGATGTCGTCCAGGTCGCAGTTCTTCAGGACATCTGGTGGTATCCCATCTGGTCCAGCGCTCCTGCCCTGTTTGAGTAAATATTTGGCCTTCTTCAATTCCTCAATGGTGAATGGGCCGTCATTGATGTCAACTTGAGTTAGTATCATGGGTATATCCTCTTCTTCTTCCGTGATCGTTGATGGGCTTCCCAGCAGGCTCTTAAAGTGGGTAAACCATGTCTGGACACGGTCCTCTGCTGTTTTACCACTTATTTGAACTGGGGACTTCTTCCGTCTGCTGATCTCGTTGACTAGGCGCCATGCTTCTCCATGCTGCTTGTCTTCATTAGCAGCCTCTACCTCTCTAATCCTCTCAGCTAGTTCCTCTTCCTTCAGTTGGTTGTAGCTGGCAAAGAGATTCTTCTTTGCTGTTTTGAACTTGTCTCTTAGCTCTTCTGTTTCACTCCTTCTAAGTTCAGCATGACAAGCATTGACCACACTTCTTACTATGACAACGTCAGGATGTTTCAAGATCCGGCTCTTCTTGATTCGCTTCACAGTAGGCAAACTCTTTGTTTCACCTGTGTGTGCATCTATGAGCCATTGGTAGCGGTCAGTAGCAGTCTCTTCCTCCTCCCTTTCCAGTGGGCCAAAGCGATTTCTCACCTCCACTGTTCACAGGGCTTGAAGAATAGGTTGTGAGGAGAATGCCTTCCAGTCTACCTTCTCCTTGGGACCTGTGGCTTTGGTTGCTGCAGGCTTACTCTCACTTGCATTGACACTACTCTGTGGTCAGAACTGATCGAGTTGAAGGTGCTGTAGGCTTCTGTGTTGATCATACAATTACGCCATTTTGTTCTTACGAGGATGTAGTCGAGCTGTTTCCTGTAGATGGAGGCTCTGTTTTCATATGTCCACAGTTTACCATCTCTCTTCTTGAATTGTGTGTTGGCAGCAATGAGACTGTGTTCCTGGATGAAATCAACTAGATATTGTCCATTTCTGTTGATAAAGTCTTGGTATGAGTATGGAACATCTTCCAGCCTGACCTGGGCATTAAAATCACCGAGCACAGCTGGGAAGTTATGTGCTGGTATTGAAGTGACAGCTTCGTGAAGTTTACTGTAGAAGGCCTCCACCTCCTTCTCCTCGCTGCAGTTGTGCGGGGAGGAACAGACGATGACAGAGGTCACCAGGTTTCCACTGAATTCCGCAGTAAGAGTTCTGTCACTGCCTTCTTCGCCTTGCGGCTCAACATCAGCCCTACTCCACCTTGTGCTGATATCGTCAGCGGCTCTCTCCATGTGGATGAGGTGAGAAGGTGCATCCCCTCTACCTCTGTGAACCTTATCTCTTCCTCACTCCATTTCATGATGGAATCACATTGCAATATAAATCATTGTTCCCAGTATGGTACATTATAATTATAGGCAAGTAGTGGAGAAATTGCCACTGATTACATCAAAGTCCTTTAAACCCATTGATCTTTTGGCTTGTCCAACACTCATAAATTCTTTAGGAATTCAGTAGCTTTTAAACTTACTGCATGTTTGTGTACTTGACAGACTGTTATAGGATACTGCTATTGCTTCAGTGCTTTCTAAATGTTCAAAGGAATGTTGCAAGTGGTTCTTCCCCCCCCCCACCCCCACCACAATTCACTTCATTGGCTTCACATTTCCATTGTTTTGCATGTTATGTCATGACTAATGCTCTTTTTCGCACTTTGATGCAGCCAGCATTTCTTAACAGGAAACTAAATATTTTGCCTGATTTTTCACAATACTGAGTAAAAAGCACTTGCAGCGCAGATACTGACTTATTTTTGTTGGGGTAGAACAGTTTATACTTTTTATTTTCCAAGGTCTTGTGCAAATTACAGTGAATAGTTATCTAAAGCAGGAAAACATCTATTGTAGTCTGGAGCAACTTCCGATATTTTCTCCCTCTAACTAGACCTACTACTGAACCAATTTCAGGGGCAAGGAGCCTGGGAATGTTGGTGTTATGTCTCTGTGTCAGGATGTGATATCAGCAGTTTGGAAACACTCCACTCTGTGTACTTGCTGTGTATTTGCTGTTAACTAAAGCCAGGTTAAGCCTTATAAACCTAACAAAATGAGTGTGCAATCGATTTATGATCTGTCATTATTTATGAATTGCTTGAGAATTAGACTTTTGGATCACTTAAGTTTAAAAGGCAACTTAAAGTACAGCCATTATACCAAGAAATGATCTTGTAATGCCGTGGTAAAGGTTTTACTTCTAATGTATCAGGGTATTTCATGTAATGGTTTTTCTGTAGAAGCAGTGTGGTCTGCTGGCAGTGTTTGGAATACTGTTAAAGATAAAGGATGCTTAGGAATGTGTGTGTCATTCAATCAGGAGGGTGGAACTGGGAGAAGGTTCTAGAGAACGCTGGGGGAGCAGCTTTTGTGACAGACACTGGTGTGAGTCGAAGCCTTTATTCGGTGGGAGATTACTACATTACTACATTAGGTTTTGATTATGCTGTCATGTGAGGCTCGTACTCAGCTTTCCGAAACCAGAGAAAGACTTGTTAACGCTGACTGGCTGGATTCGCTCAAGCATTTTTTATTTTTATGAAAAATATGGCAAATACTCACTTGAGTGTATTTGTACCAGTACTTGACCTTGCCATTGTTAAAAGATTGAGATCGGTGACCTGTAAAGTTATCTTGTTCCAAACGTTTTCCCGTCCATAAGCAATTCAAAATAACAACACGAGCACCTCCAGCACTTGCCTCTGCTATGCTACGTAACTCCTCAACAATTCATTTTGAAAATAGTGCAGGTTCCACATGGTTATGCAATTCATTAAGGTGAGCAGATTCCTGAGGAAATTAATTCATTCAAATTAATGCCAATGAGATGAAAGATCTGTTAACTTTCAGGTATGTATAACCATGAGCTGGACCATAAAACTTAGGAACAAAATCAGTCCATTTGACCCATTGAGCCTTCTCCCTCCATTCTCCTGCCTTCTCCCTTTGTGATGCCCTTACTAATCAAGAACCCATCAACCTCTGTTTTAAATATACCCGATGACTTGGCCTCTACATCTGTTTGTGGTAATGAATTGCACAAATTCACCACCGTCTGGATAAAGAAATTCCTCCTCCTCATCTCTGTTCTAAAGAGACGCCCCTCCATTCTGAGGCTGTGCCCTCTGGTCCTAGACTCTCCCACTATTGGTCCTTCCTCAATACATCCACCCTATCTAGGCCTTTCAATATTCAGTAGGTTTCAATGAGAACCCCCCACCCCCATTCTTCTAAACACCCAGGGTCATCGCTGCTCATCGTACTAGGCTGTATCATCCTGGGATTACACTTGTAAACCTCCTCTGGACACTCTCCAATGTCAGCACATCCTTTCTTAAATATGGGGCCCAAAACTGCTGACAGTACTCCAAATGTGGTCTGACCAATGCTCATAAAACCTCAGCATTTCACTCTTGCTTTTATATTCCAGTTCCCTTGAAACAACTGCTACTGCTGCTCTTGCCTTCCTTACAAGCCACTCACCCTGCAGTTAACTTTTAGGGAATCTTGTTCTAGGACTCCCAAGTTTCCTTGCCCTTTTGGTTTCTGAATTTGCTTCCTATTTAGAAAATAGTCTATGCCTTTATTCCTTCTACCATCTATGACTGTATTCAATCTGCCACTTTTTTGCTTATTCTTCTAATCTATCCAATCTTTCTGCAGACTCCCTGCTACCTCAGCAGTACCTGCCCCTCCACCTATCTTTGTAATGTCTGCAAACTTGCCACAAGGCTATTAATTTCCATTATCCAGATCATTAACACATAACATGAAAAATATTGGACCCATCACCAACCCCTGCGAAATATCACTAGTCAGCAGTAGGGCTGCCAACTGTCCCGTATTAGCCGGGACATCCCGTATATTGGGCTAAATTGGTTTGTTCCATATGGGACCGCCCTTGTCCTATATTTCCCCCACTAAGGTAGAGCATCCCTATGAAACCGTTCGTAAGCCAAAATGGCGTAAAGCGAAGAAGCAATTACCATTAATTTAAATGGGAAAATTTTTTTGAGTGTTCCCAGACCCAAAAAGTAACCTACCAAATCATACCAAATAGCACATAAATCCTAAAATAATACTAAATTATAGTAAAAGCAGGAATGATATGATAAATACACAGCCTAAATAAAGTAGAAATAATGTATGTACAGTGTAGTATAGCACGTACATGCATGCGCACACAGGTGCCCGCACAAGGCTTCATGGTCATGGTTGTCTTTCTCGGGGTAAACAAAAGTGTCCAGTATTTGACTGCTACTTTTGTCCCTTATTTGTGAGTGAGAAAGTTGGCAACCCTACCAGTACCCAACCAGGAAAGGCCCCCATTTTCCCACTCTTTGCCTCCTGCCAGTCAGCTAAGCTTCTCTCCATGCTAATGCCTTTTCCATAATTAATTGTTTAGCAACCTTATGTGCAGCACCTTGTCAAAGGCCTTCTGAAAATCCAAGTAAACAAAATACCCTAATGTTGTTTTTGCTACTTGTATTGTTTTGCTGAACATTGTGGGTATCTGAATGTGTAGTGATACCTGCGGGCTGTCCCAGCACATCCATGGGTGCACTGGTTGTTAAACACAAACAACAAATTTCATGTGATAAATTATGCTGAATCTGACTCTTCTTTGTCTGTACTTCCTCATGAACTCCAGCAAGTTTGTGAGGCAAGATTTGTCTTTAAGGAAACCATGCTGACTTTGGCCTATTTCATAGTGTGCCGCCAAGTACCCAAAAACCTCACCCTTAATAATGGATTCTAACATCTGGCCAACTTCTGAAGACAGGCTACCTGGCCTATAATTTCCAGTCTTTTGTTTAGCATTCCATGTTAAAATTATGAATGACATTTGCAGTTTCCAGTCCTCTGGGAACCATTCCAGAATCTAGTTCTAGCTCCCAATGTAATTTGTATCCCACATCCTGGCTACTGTTCAGAGGCCTGTATATAACTCCCATCAGGGTCTTTTTTTATTATTGCAATTTTTCAACTCTACCCACAAGGATTCTACATCTTCTGATCCTATGTCACTTCTTTCTTGAGATTTAATTTCATTTTTTACCAATAAAGGCATCCCACTCTCTATGCCCACCTGCCTGTCTTTTCAATGTGATATGTATCATTGGATGTTAAGCTCTCAGCTGTGATCTTCCATCAACCACAACTCTCCAATGCCCACAACATCATACTGCCAATTTCTAACTATGTTACAAGATCATTGACCTTATTTCATATATTGCATGCATTCAAATGTAACATCTTCAGTCCTGTATTCAGCACCATTATCTTCATTATTGTCTTAAGATAAATTCCTATCCCTTTCTAAGCTATTTGGCTTTTTCTTTATTCTGGAGATTTCCGTAACCTCTCCTGCACTCTCCTACCTTTTTACTTTATCCATATTTTTCCAAGATGTTGAACACCCTACAACTACCCCACAGCCCTGGTTTAAAACCCTATCCACAGCCTAGGTATGCAATATGCCGGAACTGTGGTCCCAGCATAGTTCAAGTGGAGCCCGTGCCATCAGAACAGCTCCATCCTTCCCCATTTTAGTTCTGCATTTTAAGTTAGTCCATTGCTGCTCAAGTTCGGTCTGCATAACCAGGGCTTTCTGTGTTCTTTCTACATTTTCGGTACCCACATGGACCACAACATCCCTCTGCAGGCCAAATGAGATGTCCTGAACCAGGTACCAGGCTGACAACACAACCTTCTGGACTCTTGATCCTTGCGATAGATGGTAGTATCTAACCCCTGACTCTACTATCCCTGATTATAACTGCATTTCTCTTCCCCCCCAATATCCGGCAAACTAGCAACAGAGGAGCTGAAGGCAGTGTGGACAGGGCCAACAAACTTAACCTGTTCTTTAACAGATTTGACATTGTGACCCCTGCCCATCCCCCACATGAGCCATCTGTTATCGGCCTCCAACTAACACATATTCCACTCTCCCCTCCTACCCCTCCTTACAGTCCCCCACCCTGCTCTCATGACTGTACCCCTTCCCCCCCACGAAACCACCACAGAGGGCTTCACAGCTGAACAGGTGAGAAGACAGCTGAAACGTCTCAACCCAAGCAAGGCTGCAGGACCGGATGGTGTCAGTACCAGGGTGCTCAAAGCCTGTGCCCCTCAGCTATGTGAAGTACTTCACCATGTATTCAACCTGAGCCTGAGGCTCCTGAGGGTTCCTGTGCTGTGGAAGACATCCTGCCTCGTCCCTGTGCCAAAGCCCCAGCAGCCTCAATGACTACAGACCGGTGGCATTGACCTCCCACATCATGAAGACCCTGAAGAGACTTATTCTGGAGCTGCTCCGGCCTATGGTCAGGCCACACTTAGATCCCCTCCAGTTCGCCTACCAGCCCTGACTAGGAGTTGAGGATGCCATCGTCTACCTGCTGAACCGTGTCTACGCCCAACTGGACAAGCCAGCGAGTACTGTGAGGGTCATGTTTTTTGACTTCTCCAGTGCGTTCAACACCATCCGCCCTGCTCTGCTGGGGGAGAAGCTGACAGCGATGCAGGTGGATGCTTCCCTAGTATCATGGATTCTTGATTACCTGACTGGCAGACCACAGTACGTGTGCTTGCAACAGTGTGTGTCCGACAGAGTGATCAGCAGCACTGGGGCTCCACAGGGGACTGTCTTGTCTCCCTTTCTCTTCACCATTTACACCTCGGACTTCAACTACTGCACAGAGTCTTGTCATCTTCAGAAGTTTTCGGATGACTCTGCCATAGTTGGATGCATCAGCAAGGGAGATGAGGTTGAGTACAGGGCTACAGTAGGAAACTTTGTCACATGGTGTGAGCAGAACTATCTGCAGCTTAATGTGAAAAAGTCTAAGCAGCTGATGGTAGACCTGAGGAGAGCTAAGATACCGGTGACCTCTGTTTCCATCCAGGGCGTCAGTGTGGACATGGTGGAGGATTACAAATACTTGGGAATACGAATTGACAATAAACTGGACTGGTCAAAGAACACTGAGGCTGTCTACAAGAAGGGTCAGAGCCGTCTCTATTTCCTGAGGAGACTGAGGTCCTTTAACATCTGCCGGACAATGCTGAGGATGTTCTACGAGTCTGTGGTGGCCAGTGCTATCATATTTGCTGTTGTGTGTTGGGGCAGCAGGCTGAGGGTAGCAGATACCAACAGAATCAACAAACTCATTCGTAAGGCCAGTGATGTTGTGGGGATGGAACTGGACTCTCTGACAGTGGTGTCTGAAAAGAGGATGCTGTCTAAGTTGCATGCCATCTTGGTCAATGTCTCCCATCCACTACGTAATGTACTGATGGGCACAGGAGTACATTCAGCCAGAGACTCATTCCTCCGAGATGCAGCACAGAGCGTCATAGGAAGTCATTCCTGCCTGTGGCCATCAAACTTTACAACTCCTCCCTTGGAGGGTCAGACTCCCTGAGCCGATAGGCTGGTTCTGGATTTATTTCATACTTTACTGGCATAATTTACATATTACTATTGAACTATTTATGGTTCTATTACTACTTATTATTTATGGTACAACTGTAAGGAAAACCAATTTCCCACGGGATCAATAAAGTATGACTATGACTATGACTACTATTGAATGGCTCCTTGAATCCGGTGCCATGGTTCAGTTTCAGAATGTAGGAATATTTCACAGCATTGAACATTAGGATTGTGATTCTTTAGAATTAAGCTGCTTCTGTTGAATGTGCAATCCACTTTGTTCCTTATGAGCTTTTTTTCTTTTCTAGGTTAGTCATCTACTGTGCTCTTGCTCTCACTCTTGCTGTCTCTGAGTAGTACCTCATCTTTCTACACCTGCTCCAGATTGACCACCCTATTCTTTTACCACCCTGTTTTTCTCTCATCTTTGTTGCTTCGTCTGTCCTACCTTCCATTCTAACGTGGTCCTCCCTTCTTGTTCTCTCCTCTTCTCCCTGCTCTTCCTGAATGTTAAAGCCAGTTTATCAGGAGCTTTTTCCAGTTCTGTTGGGAAGTCTTTGATTTGAAATGTTTGATATCACTGACCACAAAAGCTGCCTGAACTGCCAAATATTTCAAACATTTCCTGTTCTTTTATTTCATTACAGCATTTGCTGTTCTTTGTTTCTCCTTAAAGAAAAAATGTACCAAAAACGTAATCAGTAAACTTAATATAATTTAGACTTCAGAGTTATGTTTTAACTATTAAAGTTATTGTAGTTATTGTCTTATATCAAGCATTCTGTTTCTAGCTTACAATAGATATGCATAGAATGATTTGTGCATGTAGAAAAAGTGTTTTGATTTTTAATGTTAAATTGTGTGCCAGGGCTCAATCCTGCAAACACAGCACATTGACTGAATCCACAATGTGGACGTAATGGACAAACATCTAGGAAATTCACTTGCAAAATGAGATTGACTTTGACAAGGAAATTAGTTTGCATGACATTGATCTGATTGTGCATACAGGTTTCCCCCGCTATCTGACGGTAGAGCGTTCCTATGAAACCGTTCGTAAGCCAAAATGGAGTAAAGCAAAGAAGCAGTTACCATTAACTTATATGGGAAAAATTTTTGAGTGTTCCCAGACCCAAAAGCTAACCTACCAAATCATACCAAATAATACATAAAACCTAAAGTAACCTATAGTAAAAACAGAAATGATATGATAAATACACAACCTATATAAAGTAGAAATAATGTACAGAATCGGGAAGATTTAGCCAAAACCGATTTGTTGAAAAAAGTCGGCATGTATGCGCATGTGCACACACCTGCCCGCGCAAGGCTTCACAGTCATGGTAGTCTTTCTCGGGGTAAACACAAGTTTAAAGTGGGCATCTTTTTTTCGTAAAAGTGAAAATCCTCTTTTGGTTAGCGAAAACAGGTACTAATGTAGGTCTTTCGTAAAAGCGAAGTGGCGTAAAGCGAACGTTCGTAAAACGGGGGACACCTGTATGATGCTTTGCATGTACTATTACCTGGCCCGTAAAGTGAAATTCTGCCAAAAGTAGCCTGTGCCTTCAAGTAACAAATGGGTTTTGCACGGATTACTAAAAGGAAGAAACTGCCCACATCAGTGTTCAAAATTGCCAGAGTCATTCTGAAACCATGGCTCTTGGTTAAACTTGGTTAAGCGTCATCCTGCATTCTTCCCTGACATGCTCCAGTGGTAATAAACCATATTCTGGTCTTCTGAATTACCTCCTATTCTTCCAAATTGTGTGTGATTACATGCCTATTGTACTTTACCTTAGACATATTCTGCAAATAAGTCTGTTAAATATTCAGTATGCCTCATCTGAGACATTATACTATACTCTTAAGAATAGTGATGCAATTTGTATATGTGATTTCAGTACGATTTCATCATGCTTCAAGAAGTATATGACATGACAGTAGAGCTTCGATGGGAATGGTAGTTTGGCTAAGGGAGATATCTTGGTATCTGGACAGTGTGTGAGGTTTCCAGTTAAGAAACACTGGGTGAATGACTCAAAAATTAAGCGATGCTTCAAATTCTAACTAAGAGATTACTTACGGGTGCTTCATTAAGACCACTGTGTATCAACAATGTCAGTAAGAATGAAGACTGAGTGTGGTGTGGTCTTAGATGAGTTAACCTGGAAGATAACAACACTTTGCAATAGTTTCTTGAGAGATGACATGGCTTTCTATCCCTGCCTGATTCTTGTAAAGTTATCAATAACTATATATTGTAAACTAGTGAACTTTGTGCTGTTTATCCTGTAATGCCCTTCCCTACTGCAAACCGATTTCAGTGTTTTTGAACTGACAGTTTTGTCTCCAGTGATAAGAATATAGTGCTGCGAGACTGATAAATGAAATCCACTAGGCAAGCACTAACCTGTTACATGTTTGAATTCTCACAAACACTGCTGTAGAGCATGCACTGATCTGATGCTGAATCCTGAGTCATCTGATCATGCTCCTCAAGCAGCCAGGCTCTCCATTGCAACCTTTCTTATCCATCTTTATTTTATTATTACCACTTATATCTACAATACTAACTTGTCTTTTTCAGCCACACTGATCCACAGCTCAGCACCATTTCCTGATTTGTTTGGTTAATGATTTTTATTTGGACTTCGGCTTTTTATTTTGACTTGTATTTCTCAGAAAGAGAAGGGAACACTTGCTCATTTGTGAACCACTAAGTGCTAATTATTTTGAAACACATCGAACTGCATCTTCTCAGGGTCTTTGGGAAAATAAGCCATTTTCCCAGCTTACCTAAGCTTGACACTTCTTCCCATTGATTGGAACTAAAACAGTTGCATAATTTCTCTACTGTTCGAACAAGGAAGGATTTGTGTTGAAGTGACAAAGTGTATCTGGAGGCATTGCTTTTAATCAGACCAGGAAGACGAAGATCATCCAGCATTTTTGCAAGTATGCTTCAACAAATATTTAGGGTTTTAAAACCCTTGTTGGCAGTTTTTTGATATGAAGAGAATCAGTTTGGTTTCTGTGATAGTGGAGGGTAAGCTAAAATGGGTCATCCATTTAGTACTTCTGCCTAAATATTATTACAAATTGTCTTTGGCACTCGTTTGTTGGGCTTTACTATCATTGGTGAAACAGATGTTCTTGCCATTACTTCCTTCCATTACCTGTATACTTGTCACCTAGAACTAATGTCGAAATAAAGCTCTGATCTGCTGGCTGTGTATCATAGCTGCGTCTATTGCTTTTTGTGTTTGCTATTTACCCCTATGCTGCCCTTGAATTTTACTCACCCGTAATGATGATCAGGATGTACCTCCTTGCACTAATGGATGAACCAGTCATGGTCCCCAGCTTGATGGGAATGTTAGGTTGTGTGAAATACAACTCTTCTGCCTATGATGACCCGCAGCATCTCATAGATACCCATCTTTGATTCTCCATGCCTGTTTTCTCTCTACCTAGTTTACATTGATGACATGACGTTGTGAAGACGGCTGTGTAACGGTTTGCTTACCACCTGTCTTGGGTCCAGTCTGGTAGCTATGTTTTCCAGAGAGTAGCGCTGCAGTGTTGAATTTCCCACCCATGTTCCTCTTAGAATCGGAATCAGGTTTATCATCATTGACAAATACCATGAAATTCGTTGTTTTGTGGCAGCAGTACAATGCAAGACATAAAAAATTAAATTCCAATAAGAAATATATTTAAAAATAAATAAGTAGTGCAAAAGAAAGCAAAATAGTGAGGTAGTGTTCTTGGGTTCATGGGCCATTCAGAAGTCTGATGGCAGGGGGCAGAAGCTAGTCCTAAAATGCTGATGTGTGTTTTCAAGCTCCTGTACCACCTCCTTGATGGTAGCAAAGAGAGGAGGGCATGCCCTGGCTTAGTGCTGCTGGTAGGTAGTGTTCAATAGAGAGTGCTCACCATCTGGGGGAGGGTTCCTTGGCTGTGTTTGATTTCTGCAATGCAATATCGTGCTATCCAGAGTCAATGTAGAAGACCTCCTGGTCCACTCCTTCTTGCCTCTATACAATATGCTGGTTAGAGGATTCTGAGATTATGACTGTACTAGGTTGTTGTTTCAGAAGTCTGTGGGACCGCTCCTAATTTAGACACTGGCCCCTATTTGTTTGTGAGGAGAATTTTGCATAGTTGAGTGGCTGGGGAGCAGCTTTCTCCATAAAATAAACTCAATGAACAGGTCAGTGCCATCTACTCCATTTGATTTCATCATTGTTGCATTTATTTAATGCATAGGACAATTAAATGTCAACCACATTGCTATTGTTCTCCAGCCTGGAGTCACCAATTGGCAAGCCCAGATAATGGCAGCAGACTTCCTTTCTTCAAAGGCCATAATGGACCGGATGGGTTTTACGTCAATCCAGTATTCCATGATCACTGTTAACAGACTAGTTTTAAAGTAAGTGATTATTTGAATTCCCCAGCTGCTGGGCTGGGATTTGAACTCGTATGTTTGTATTGTTAGTCTGGGTCTCTGGGTTACCAGTCTGCACATTTAACTTTAGGGTAGTTTTATCTCAGTAAGATCGGATTGGTCTGGGCACTGCTCCAATCTCATCCCCTTGTCCTTTGATTTCCTTTGTTGTCTTCATTAAAAAGGAATGAGTCATAAAATTAACTCTGTAGTGGCAAGGGTAATGCAGTTAACTAGCATACAATGAAAGAAAAAATAAGTCAATACACAGAAAATGCTGAAAGAATTCAGCAGGTCAGACAGCACCTATGGAGAGTAATAAACAGCAGACATTTCAAGCAGAGCCCTTTCATCGGTTCCTGATGAAAGGCTCAGTACGAAACGTCGACTCTTCATTCCTCTCCAATAAAGAGTTTGGGAGCTGATAGCATAAGTGTAACTGGAAGCAAGAAGTTCAGTGGCTCACTTCAGTAAGCTTAGATAGGAGCAAGGAGTGTGATACTGATTGAAGTCAGGGACTTGCATCATCCATGGATTACTGAGAGATAATCAGAAACTTTAATAAGAGTGATCTCTTTTAAGTGCAACTCCGGTGCCAAGTCAGCTAATCTCCTAATGACATGCTTGTAGCCTTGATTTGTATGTGGGGTATCAAAGCAAGATCCTTTAAACCCAACACTACCATTCTGTACATATTGCAACTGGGTTTTCAAGAGAAGCATTCATGGTAAAAGTTAACTAAATCTTTTACAGTACCTCAGCTTTGTGGTCCGTTGCAGTTTCAAGAATTATGTTCATCATAATTGACTGAAGCTCAATCTCCTGCCCTAATCTTCCTAATGATCTTGAACTGTAATTTGTCAATGGCTTACATCCTGGTAGTCATCAAAGTAAATGTGAATGAAGGAACAGGTGCTGTTCTCCTTATTCATTCACCTGTGTTGGCTGTTCCCCCTGTCCATTCTTTGAACTGATGGTATCTATTCCACAGTTATTCCAGTTTAATGCTAACGTGTGAGTTACAGTGCATGACATATTAGATGTAAAAGACTTTCTTTTGCCTTTCACAACCTGAAGACCTCCCTAAAGCAAACAAGTACTATTGAAATATAGTCACTGTAGAAATAAGATGCCGATTTAAGCACAGAACTGTTATGAGCCTATAAAGCAGGAGGCAGGCTTCATTTATAAACAACTTTCTGTAGAATACAATTGGCCATAGCACACTCTGCGCATCAAGATGTCTGATGTGTGGGGTTATGGTGGTGAGGCAAAGAGAAGTAGCAAATAAAATGAACCTTGTGAGTAGACACACACACACACACACACACTTGTTAATTCCATATTACTTGTACTATTGAAATCCCTTCAAAAATGAATTTGTTCCAGATCTGCCAAATGTTTAAATTACAATTCAAAAAGAAATGCCCCTTCTATTCCTCCCCTCTCCTGCTGAATTTTCACAGTAATAGGATCGTACAGCACAGAAACAGTCCTTTCAACCCATCTGGAACATGTTGACCATTTTGCCTGTCTGCACTCATCCCATTTGCCTTCATTATATCCTATTTTGTATTAGCTTGTCTATTCAATTGCCTGTCTAAATGTATCTTACAGGCGGTAATTGTATCTAATTCCACCATCTCCACTGGCAGCAGTGTCAAGGTATCAACACACACCACCCACCCCATTTCCCCAAACATCTATATTTGGCCATCTTTCCTCTTCCTCCCCACCTGCACCACCTACCCCTGAGTCTTAATACAGGGTCTCAAACTGAAATGTTGACCCTTCTCTTTTGCTTCCACAGATTATGAAAACCCACTGAGTTCCTCCAGAAGTTAGTCTGTACCTCCTGTACCTAATAAAGTTGCCACTGAGTGTATGTTCATCGTCTTCTGCTGTTGTAGCCCATCCATTTTGAGATTTGAAATGCTGTGCATCGAGATGCATTTCTGTCAACTTGAGCCAGTCTGGCCATTCTCCGCTGACCTTTCTCATTAACAAGGAGTTTTTGCCCATGGAACTGCCATTCACTGGAGAGTAATTGGAGAGTGCTGTATTGCACGGAGGGGAGGATGGTAGGCTGATAATTGGAGGGCGCTGTATTGCACGGAAGGGAGGATGGTAGGCTGATAATTGGTGAGTGCTGTATTGCACGGAGGGGAGGATGGTAGGCTGATGAGCAGTGTGAACTGCATTTTCCGAGCGTTGAACGAACTTGCTCAACTTGGGCTGAGATGTCAGCCTCTCCCTCCCGAATTACCACCTTCAACTTCTCCACTGACTGACTTATGGGAGTGAACAAACTACCAGTGTAGTAAAAAATTGGAGGGGAATTTTCATTCTAAATATAATCCAGTGTGGCAATTTTTGAAGAGGAGGTGTAAGATGGAAGAGGAGAATTCTGGGCATAGCCCTACAAACAATTCTGATGAGGTTCATGATGGAGAATTACAATCTTCTGAGTCATTTCACTGCACTAGTGCAACAACACACACAAAAGAGAGTCTGTCTTTACAACGAAAGCTACTGATCATTGGGTTTTACATGGACTAGTGAACCTAGTGAACCAAGTTGTCCTATTCCATTGTGCCTACTCTATTGCATACAACGTACAAATGTAGCAACAGCTCCAGTAAAATTTAAAGGACACTTAACTTCAAGTACAGCCACATGACATGTAAAAGTGCTGATTATTTTAAACAGCTATTGGAATCTCTAAGCAATCAGATGAAAGCTATTGAAAATAACATCACAGTTTGTAAAAGGGCTCAGGAAGTAAGTTATTTAGAAGCTTTAAGATGAGTTCACTAGAGAATGTTCAAGAAACTGTGAAAGCCCATCTATCTCCTGCTGCATACAGAAGTCTGGTGGCTTAGCAGAGGAAGAGTTCTCAACAGGGTGTTGGAGCTGAAAGGTGAATTGCAGGAGTACTTTCAAGAAAATAGTAGGCCAGATTTTGCTGAGTGCTTTGAAGATGAAGAATGGCTGCAGAAACTGCCCTACTTAGCAGACATTTTTCATCATGTGAACCAGTTGAACAAGTCTCTGCAAGGCCCTGGAGAAAATGTTTTGACTTCAAGTGACAAGATTTTTGGATTTGAAAGGAAATTGAATCTTTGGAAAAATTATTTTCCAAAAGAAATCTTGAAATGTGTGAAAATCACTGCTGCTTGGGCTTGAGAGTGAGGAAGGATATCAGAAAGTCTCAAGTCTAATTGAAAACCACCTGGAAGAACTGAAGAACAAAATTAAACAGTACTTTTCCTCCCTTTCAATACAAGTGTATGACTGGGTGAGGAACCCTTTCTCTGAATTTCTACTCAGCCTGAGAACTTGACTTTGAGAGAAGAAGAAGAACTTTGTAATCTGTACTCTGATCATGCACTCAAGATGAGATTTACTGACCTGCCCCTGGACAAGTTCTGGGTTTCTGTGAAAGAAGAGTATCCTGCTATTCATAGGAAAGTAGTGAACATTTTGCTACCGTTTTCAACTTTTGTTGTCATTTGTGTGAGCAAGCTTTTTCTTGTTTAATGAGCATCAAGAGCAGGAATAGAAATCGTCTCATTTCAGTTGAAGGTGAAATCCATGTGTGCTTATCTCAAGTTCGACGCAAAATTGAGAAATTTATTATGCTTGCCTTATGAGTTTTTAAAATTTATGAAAGGGAAAGAAAGATTAATTTCAAGAAAATTCATTCTCTACTCAAAAGAGCATTGACAATTATTTTTGGTTTAATATATCTGCAATTTACTGATCATACTAATACACCATGAACTGTAGATATAATTTTTGTGCGGGGGTTCCCTGAGACCTGGAAATTAGTCAGCAGTTTCTGAGATACTCAAATGACTCTGTCTGGCACCAGCTATCATTCTACATTCGAAGTCACATTTCTTCCCCAATGAGTGATAATCATTGTACTTCCTGCATTTGCTCCTTAAATGTTAGCTCTGTTTTGGTTTTAGTTTGGCTGACCTTGGTAGTTTTCTGGTTGCATATTATCACTTATAGTATTATTCCAACATACAGAGTGGAATCTGAGAGAAGGAATTAAAAGTAATAAAACACTAGTTCAAACTGCAGTGTGATGCCTTAACTGTTTGCCTGTCTTGGACAGGCTGTGGTAAGACCAATTCAATATCCATTGCCAACACTTATCTGAAATCCCAAAATTATCACGTGTAGGTTACACATTGTGGCTAAGTAATCCTAAAACAAAGATATGGATTTATTTTCAGAGCTGGTGCAGTGAGTAACTAGCCTGTGTTTCACTGAGCATCTCCAGCACTCAGGAACAGTCAAGTGGACCAGCATTAAATTTGTTCCATTAAATCTATCAAAGGGTTTTCCAGAGCTTGGTGATAAAGTGTTGATGAACTGAAGCAAAAGTCTAAAGTGTAGCAGGATTGCATATTTGAACGATGATGTTTTTGGTAACATTTCACTGTTCCTGGAATCCTCACTTTTGGAAGAGACTTGTTATCTTCCGACCTTGCTGCTGTTATGTTTGATGCTATCCTGTTTAAGCTAATTACAGAATGAAGTTCTTGAACATGAATTCTGATAATACTTGTGAGCAATCTAAAATAGTACATTGTCTACACTCTGGTTAACTGTATACATAGCCATATAAATGAGAATCAAATGTATTAGCATTTACATACTGTGTCATGAAATTAGTTGTTTTGCAGCAGCAGTACAATGCAATACATCAAATGTACTATAAGTCACAATAAGGAATATATATACACTGTATATAAAGACTTTATGACTAGATAAATAAATAGTACTAAAAGAGAGCAAAACTAGTGAGGTAGTCTTCACAGACTATTCAAAAGTCAAATATGTTGTACCTTTTCTGTTGTCTTTGCTCAATGCTTTTAGTCTGTTTTCACAATACTCAGCACAGAGTTTCCACTTATTCAGGAACTGCAATAGTTAGAACCTTTATTTATACAGCAAGGCTAAGGGATAAATGTGACAGGACTGCTTATTCAGCAAGATGACTTGATAATGACTGAAGCTTCATATCTTCACATTCTTAACTGATTCTATCAAAGGTGCTTCAGAGGGCACTATTTACATTGTGCAAATGTACAGCAAGCCTCTTTTATTATTTGCAGAGGGAATAATGTTTCCATCATGATAGCATCACATGCTGGTGATAGTGTGTTCCAATGTAGTTTGTTATTCCACTAGCTTTATGAAAAATGAAAAACAAACTTTGCATTGTGGTGCTTTCCATTACCTCTGAACAGCTAAGTTAAGTATAGACACTACTGCACCTAATTTTTTTGCCTAATCCCCAGTGCTTCCATTTTAAAGGAAAGCATTGAAAATTTGTTCCTTTTCGGATGAAACTCATTGCATAATTGTCTGTTATCAAAATGGTTGATCAAGGCCCGATGATTTTGGAAAATCTTCTCTGAAGACAGCACTGATATTGCTCTTGAATTAATTTCATTGATCACGGACCTAAGCTGCTGGTAGTGGTACCTTCTGTACTGTCAGCTACAGACTCCACATCACTTCTGCCCCTATTGGCATTATTGACCCTCTCAGCATTTTCCCTGTACCAGTTCTAACTCCCACAGACTTGCCAGCTTTCAGGTTGGAATCTGCTGTCCATTGTACCAACCCCCACATCGCTCAAGTTCGGATTGTTGGCTGGTTTTGACATCAACCTACTCCAGTCCTATTCGAGTGAATGGGAGGAACTGATGATCCAGATCCTCGAGCGCTATAATCAATCTGTGGTAGAATCATTTATCAGAGACCATAACTATATTAGAACATAGAATTTTGCAGCATAGTACAGGCCCTTAAGCCCACAATGTGGTGCCAACCTTTTACTCTTAAGATCATTCTAACCCTCCCCCCCCCCCCGACGTAGCTATCTATTTGCCTTTCCTCCATGTGCCTAGGAGTTTCTTAATGCTCCTAATGTAGTTGCCTCCACTAGCACCCATAATTTAAAAATAACTTGCCTCAGACATCACCCTTATACTTTCCTCTAATCACCTTAAAATTATGCCTTCTGGTAGTAGCCATTTCTGCTCTGAGAAAAAGTCTTTGTCTGCCCACTCAATCTATGCCAACTATCATCTTGTACACCTCTGTCAAGCCATCTCTCATCCTCCTCCACTCCAAGGAGAAAAGCTGTAGCTCGCTCAACCTATCCTCATAAAGCATGCTGTCTAATCCAGGAGGCATCCGAGTAAACCTTCTCTGCACACTCTCTAAAGCTATAATGTGGCAACCAGAAGTGTACACATTATTCCAAGTGTGTTCTAACCAGGGTTTTATAAATTTGCAACGTTACTTCATGGCTCTTGAACTCAATCCCCTGACTAACGAAGGCCAATGTACCATACACTTTCTTAACAACCTCAGCTTGTGCAGCAACTTTGAGGGATCTATTTGTTACATTGCTGTTACATAGAATGTATTTATCCTTATAGCAGATTCCTATCATATGCCCATCCTTCCATTCTCATCATGCTTGCATATTGCGTGGCTCCAAAGCAGAGTGTACACAAATGATTTCTTGCTAATTATCATCGTTCATCATGTTTTAGGATTGAAGAGATTACGGATATTGTGCATTTAATATTTCAGTAATATTGTAAATATGTTACTGATTAAACATTCTTTGTTTAAGTAATTCATTACAGGACTGAAGGTGCTAAACGTGAATGTGCGCAGTATTCAGAATAAGGTAAATGAACTTGCAGCACTGTTGCAGATTGGCAGGTGTGATATATGAAACCCATTTTTAACCAGGCGTCTCTAGAGATGCGGCTCGTTAGCCACTCGTTAACCAGACTCAGCGGTGAGAAAACCACCTTTATCAGATTCCGTACAGCTAGGATCAATATGACTTGGGTCCCACCAAACCCGGGAGATTGGGATGTCTCGCCCACCCGAACCCCGATCTGTGAATACTGTTAAACAACTGCCCCATGCAATCGCCCGTTGGCAAGAAATAACACAGCATACAATTATAAAGTATGTTTACAAATTTCAGTTTTATCGAACAGTTAGTAGGAAAAAGAAATAAGATGGGCCCTTTACAGTTAACCCAGTCCAAATGTGCGCACAAGTTGGAGCTCATCTCATAGTTGTCTTTAACTCACGCACTGGACCCATGGTCTGCATGAAAGCCCACACCACCTTCCAAATGTTGCTCAAAATCCATCTCGAACAAATGGGCTCCCCCACGGGAATATTGGCCCTTCCTCCTTGAAGGCATTCATCTGCATAAGGCACTTTTTGCAACAGGGATGACATCCTCAGCTATCTTTCCTCCTGTCTTCTCCCAGCTCCTGCCAGAAAGACCTTGACCCACACCAGTGTCCGTCACAAAAACCTCTCCCCCCAGCGTTCTCTAGAACCTTCTCCCAATTTCACCATCCTGATTAAATGATGCTACATTCCTCATCATGAACATCACAATCCCTTATCTTTTGCTCAAACCCAAACATGCTGAAAGCAGAACAGACTGCTGTTACAGAACTGCTAAAATGAAATACCTACAGCATAGCAGTAAAAATCTTAACCAGGGTGTTACATGTTGCAAGCGTCACTACATCATGGCTGAAAGAAGATTATAGCTGGGAGCTTAATGTCCAAGGATACACATTGTATCAAAAGGACAGGCAGGGAGGCAGAGGGGGCAGTGTTGCTCTGTTGGTAAAATATGAAAAATGAAATCAAATCATTAGAAAGAGGTGACATAGGGTCGGAAGATTTGAATCATTGTGGATGGAGCTAAGGAATTGCAAGGGTAAAAAACCCTGGTGGGAATTGTATACAGACCCCCAAACAGTAGAAAGGATGTGCTGTACAAATTACAATGAGAGATAGAAAATGCGTGCCAAAAGGATAATGTTACAATACTCGTGGGGACGTCAATATGCAGGTAGATTGGGAAAATCAGGCTGGCGCTGGATTCCAGGAGGGGGAGTTTCTAGAATGCCTACGAGATGGCTTTTTAGAGCAGCTCATGGTTGAGCCCACTAGAAGATCAGATATTCTGGATTGGGTTGTGCAATGAATCAGAATTGATTAGAGAGTGTAACATAAAAGAACCTTTGGAGGCAAATGGTCATAATATGATCGAATCCACCCTGAAATTTGAGAAGCAGAAGCTAAAGTCAAATGTATCAATATTAATGTGAAGTAAAGGGAATTACAAAGGCATGGGAGAGGAGTTGGTCAGAATTGATTGGAAAAGACCACTGGCAGGGATGACAGCAGAGCATCAATGGCTGGAATTTCTGGAAGCAGTTAGGAAGGCTCAGAATATATACATCCCAAAGAGGAAGAATTATCCTAAAGGAAAGATGACACAACATTGACTAACAAGAGAAGTAAAAGCCAAAGAGAGGGCATAATAGAGCAAAAATTAGTGGGAGTAAGTAATTAAGAAGGTAAAGATGGAATACAAAACCTAATAATATTAAGAGGATACCATAAGTTACTTCAGATACATACAGTGTGAAAGAGAGGCAAGAGTGGATATCGGACTGCTGGAAAACAATGCTGGAGAGGTAGTAATGGGGGACGATTCTAGCATGGATAAAACAGTGGTGATTGGCAGGAGGCAAAGATTTGGAATAAAGGGAGACTTTTCTGGTTGTCTGCCAGTGACTAGTGGTGTTCCACAGGGGTCTGTGCTGGGACCGATTCTTTTAATGTTATATGTCAATGATTTGAATGATAGAATTGATGGCTTTGTTGCAAAGTTTGTAGATAATATGAAGATAGGTGGAGGGGCAGGTAGTTTTGAGGAAGTAGAGAGGCTACAGAAAGACAGATTAGGGGCATGGGCAGAGAAAAGGCAAATGGAATACAATGTCAGGAAGTATATGGTCAATGCACTTTGGTCGAAGAAATGAAAGGGCTGACTATTTTATGAATGGAGAGAAAATGCAAAAAACTGAGGTGCAAAGAGACTTGGGAGTTCTTGTGCAGGACTTCCTAAAGGTTAATTTTCAAGTCGAGTCTGTGGTGAGGAAGGCAAATGTAATGTGAGCATTCATTTCAGAGGACTAGAATATAAAAGCAAGGATGTAATGTTGAGACTTCATAAGACACTGGTGAAGCCTCACTTGGACTATTGTGAGCAGTTTTGGGACCCTTATCTTTGAAAGGATGTATTGAAACTGGAGAGGGTTCAAAGGAGTTCACGAAAATTATTCCAAGATTGAATGGCTTGTCATATAACCATTACAGCACGGAAACAGGCCATCTCGGTCCTTCTAGTCCATGCCGAACTCGTACTCTCACCTAGTCCCACTGACTTGCACTCAGCCCATAACCCTCCATTCCTTTCCTGTACATATAGCTATCCAATTTAACTTTAAATGACAACATCGAACCTGCCTCAACCACTTTTGCTGGAAGCTCGTTCCACACAGCTACGACTCTCTGAGTAAAGAAGTTCTCCCTCATGTTACCCCTAAACTTTTGCCCTTTAACTCTCAACTCATGTCCTCTTGTTTGAATCTCCCCCACTCTCAATGGAAAAAACCTATCCATGTCAACTCTATCTATCCCCCTCATAAACTCAACCTTCTACGCTCCAAAGAATAAAGACCCAACTTGTTCAAACTTTCTCTGTAACTTAGGAGATAAAACCCAGGTAACATTCTAGTAAATCTTCTCTGTACTCTCTCAACTTTGTGGACATCTTTCCAATAATTCGGTGACCAGAACTGTACACAATACTCCAAATTTGGCCTTACCAATGCCTTGTACAATTTCAACATTACATCCCAACTCCTATACTCAATGCTCTGATTTATAAAGTCCAGCATACCAAAAGCTTTCTTCACCACCCTATCCACATGAGATTCCACCTTCAGGGAACTATGCACCATTATTCCTAGATCCCTCTGTTCTACTGCATTCTTCAATGCCCTACCAATGTCCCATTTTGATTAGTCCTGCCAAAATGTAGCACCTCACATTTATCAACATTTAAACTCCATCTGCCATCTTTCAGCCCACTCTTCTAACTGGCCTAAGTCTCTCTGCAAGCTTTGAAAACCTACTTCATTATCCACAACTGCACCTGTCTTAGTATCATCTGCATACTTACTAATCCAATTTACCACCCCATCATCCAGATCATTAATATATATGACAAACAACATTGGACCCAGTACAGATCCCTGAGGCACACTAGACACCGGCCTCCAATCTGACAAACAGTTAACCACCACTACTCTCTGGTGTCTCCAATCCAGCTACTGCTGAATCCATTTTACTACTTCAATATTAATACCTAACGATTGAACCTTCTTAACTAACCTTCTGTGTGGAACCTTGTCAAAGGCCTTACTGAAGTCCATATAGACAACATCCACCGCTTTAACCTCGTCAACTTTCCTAGTAACCTCTTCAAAAAATTCAATAAGATTTGTCAAACATGACCTTCCATGCACAAATCCATGTTGACTGTTCCTAATCAGACCCTGTCTATCCAGATAATTATATATACCATCTCTAAGAATACCTTCCATCAATTTACCCACCACTGACGTCAAACTCACAGGCCGATAGTTGCTAGGTTTACTCTTAGAACCCTTTTTAAACAATGGAATAACATGGAGTGTTTGATGGCTCTGAGCCTGTATTCACTAGAATTCATTGAAATAGTGAAAGGCCTTGATAGAGTGGATGCTGAGAGGATGTTTCTGATGGTAGGAGGGTCTAATACCAGAGGACACAGCCTCAGAAAAGAGAAGAGTCCCTTTAGAATGGAGATGAGGAGAAATTTCTTTAGCCAGAGTGGGGGTGAATCTTTGGAATTCTTTGCCACAGGCAGCTGTGGAGGCCAAGTCTTTGTGTTTATTTAAGGCAGAGGATGACTCTTGATTGGTCAGAGTATGAAGGGATACAGGGAAATGGCAGGAGATTAGGCCTGAGAGAAAAATTGGATCAGTCATTGGTTGACTTAATAGCTAAATAGCCTAATTCTGCTCCTATATCTTATGATCTATTACGGGCCATATGTAAAAACTCATGAATTACATAGGTCATGACACTACCATGTGATACGTGCACACCTCACTTAAAGTAAACAAGAAGTTAGAATCATATTTAGAACTGAAGCAACTGTTGTTTGCAGAACACTTTCGGTTCCATAAGCAGAATCAAAAGGAAGGGATCCGTTACAGCGTACATGGCTGAATCAGAGATTGAGCATTGTCAGTTTGGTAATGGGCTTAATGATGCTCTAAGAGATCATTTAGTTTGTGGAATCTTACAAGAAAGCATTCAAAAATGGCTTCTAACCTAATCACATCATACATTTAAAAGAGCAGTTGAAATTGTATCAATGGAAACAGCAGACAGAAATGCAATTGAGTTGCAGTCAGGAGTGAAAGTGAGCATGAACCAAATTGTAGTGTCTAAACAGATATTGGCCTAGCTTAACAAATTCTGCTACTGTTGTGGCAGGGGCTCACATACACCAGACCAATGCAGGTTTAATGGACAAGCAATATGGCTTACACCAGAAGTTAATGGGAAATTAATTAAAATGGAATTGGACGCTGGTTCTGATGTTTCAATCATTCCATAAAATGAGATTGAGCAATATTTCAAAGATACTGAACTGCAGCCTACAGATATCCAACTAAGAACTTACACTGGAGAAAAGATAACCCCTGTGGGAATGATGTTCATAACTAAATACAGGAAGGCCAGCATTGTGGGAGTGCGACTGGCTGAGATAATTACAACTTGAATGGAGATCTCTCAACTATTTGCATGCCACATCCCCTGCAAGCGAATTAAGAAGGGCACTAGATGGTGCCACAGCAGTGTTCAAGGATAACATTGGTAAATTCAACCATATCAAGGGTAAAATAGAGTTAAGTGATAGTGCTGCACCCAAGTTTTGCAAAGCCCCTTCGGTTCCTTATACTATCTTTGATAAAGTAGTCAGTGAACCAGATTGCATGGAAGCTAAAGGTATTCTTTCACTAAGGTTGAGTTGAGCCCATGGGCAATACCAGTGGTCCCAGTAGCCAAGAAAAATGGGTCTGTCAGGATCTCTGGTGTTTTTAAGGTTACCATCAACCTTGTACTGAAAGTAGATCTAAATCATCTGCCCAGGATAGAGGACATCTTTGCAAACCTTTCGGGAGGGAAATACTTTAGCAAAGTGGACTCAGCAGAGGCCTACCCGCAGATGGAGATGGAGGAAAAGTCCAAAGTTGTTTCTTACCATAAACACTCAGAAAGGGCTTTATTGCTATAAAAGGCTTATTTGTGGAGTATCATCTGCACCTGCACTCTGGCAAAAAGCTATGGACCAGGTGCTGCAAGGCTGCCCAGGCAATGTTCAAAGCAGTGTGAAGTGACTTTCAAGTGGCAGATGGAGTTCAACCCAGATAAGTGTGAGGTGATTCACTTTGGTAGGTCAAATATGATGGCAGAATATAGCATTAATGGCAAGACTCTTGGCAGTGTGGAAATCAGAGGGATCTTGGGGTCCATAGGACACTCAAAGCTGCTACGCAGGTTGACTCTGTGGTTAAGAAGGCATACGGTACATTGGCCTTCATCAATCGTGGGATTGAGTTTAAGAGCCGAGAGGTAATGTTGCAGCTATATAGGACCCTGGTCAGACCCCACTTGGAGTACTGTGCTCAATTCTGGTCGCCTCACTACAGGAAGGATGTGGAAACCATAGAAAGGGTGCAGAGGAGATTTACAAGGATGTTGCATGGATGGGGAGCATGCCTTATGAGAGTAGGTTGAGTGAACTCAGCCTTTTCTCCTTAGAGTGACAGAGGATGAGAGGTGACCTGATAGAGGTGTACAAGATAATGAGAGGTATTGATTATGTGGATAGTCAAAGGCTTTTTCCCAGGGCTGAAATGGCTGGCACGAGAGGGCACAGCTTTCAGGTGCTTGGAAGTAGGTACAGAGGAGATGTCAGGGGTAAGTTTTTTTAAGCAGAGAGTGGTGAGTGCGTGGAATGGGCTGCCGGCGGCGGTGGTGGAGGTGAAAACGATAAGGTCTTTTAAGAGACTCCTGGATGGATACATGGATCTTCGAAAAATAGAGGGTTATGGGTAAGCCTAGGTAGTTCTAAGGTAGGGACATGTTCAGCACAGCTTTGTGGGCCAAAGGGCCTGTATTGTGCTGTCGGTTTTCTATGTTTCTATGAAATGGTGATGGCAGGCACTGTACTCGTACATTATGATCCACATCATCCAGTGAAGCTTGCCTGTGGCATCACATTATGGTATAGGTGCAGTCAGGTCACTGTTATGAGTGATAGGGGTGAACCTGGGGGGGTTCATAGCCTTTGCATTATGTTCCTTATGGCTCCAGAGAAAAATGATGCACAAAATGACTGAGAGTCCCTGAGCCTGGTTGGGGATGTAAAATATTTCAACCAGTACCTTTATGGGAGAGATACGTTACAGATAATCAACCTCTCATGTCCGTTTTCAATCCACAGCAGCAGTATGAATGCAGAGGTGAACTCTGTTTTTTGGAGGACCCAGTTATAAGAATGAACTCAGGAGGAGGACTAATCATGGAAATGTTGATGGATTGTCCCGTTTTCTCTTGGAAAAGGAAATGCTGAAGAAATTTACAAAAAAGTACATACCTCTTAAAGTGTTCTCCCTAACGCTAATCAAAAGTCTCCCTATTATGGCAGAGGTGATCCAATGGGAAACCAAAAAAGACTCCACATAGTCTTAGGTTTATGTGGCCACCCAAAATAGCTGGGACGTGCAACAGAAACTCCAGTTTCCCCAGTTGTATCTGCGCCAAGAAGAACTTGCCGTTGATGCAGATTGCCTTGTGTCAGGATGGAGAGTAGTTGTACCATCCAAGCTGAGAGGTAAAGTATTGGAGGAGCTATATGCCAGTCACCTAGGTGTGAAAATGAAAGCATTAGCTCAAAGCTTTGTCTGGTGGGCTGGGACAGATCAGCATTGTTGGGGATGCCAGCACGTCAAGAAAATGCCAAGGGTGGTTCCTCTACATCCCTGAGAATGGCCTGCATTGCCCTGGCAGAGGATTCATATGGATATTACCAGACTATTCTTAGGCACAACTTTCTTAGTAATAGTGGCTGCAGCTATGAGGCCAGAGGTGATCTCAATAGCCTTCACTGCAGCCTCGCTCACTGTTGATGTGTTGAAAGCCACTTCTCAAGAACTGGTATTGCAGATACTTAGTCAGTGACAATAGACCACAATCAATATACTCTCCATCACACCTCTATAGAAGTTTGTCAGAGTATCAGATATCATGCCAAATCTTGCAAACTTCTAAGGAAGTAGAGCTGCTGTCATGTTTTCTTTGGGCATAGAACAGGTCCTCTGAAATGATAATACCAAGGAATTTAAAGTTGCTGACCCTCTCTAATTTTGAATCCATGATGAGGACTGGCTCATGGACTTCCAGTTTTCTCCTTCTGAAGTCAATAATTAGCTCCACGGTCTTGCTGACATTGAGTGAGAGGTCGTTGTGGCACCACTCGGCCAGATTTTCAATCCTCCTATATGCTGATTCGTCACAACCTTTGATTCAGCCAACAGAAGTGTTGTCATCAGCAAACTTGAATGTGGCATTGGAGCTGTGATTAGTCACACAGTCGTAGTGTAAAATAAGTAGAGCAGGGGACTAAGCAACAGCTTTATGATGCACCTGCGCTGATGGAGATTTTGGAGATATTGTTGCAAATTCGAACTGACTAGGGTCTGCAAGTGGGGAAATTGAGGATCCAATTGCACAAGGATGTATTGACGCCAAGGTCTTGAAGCATTGATTAATTTTGAGGGGATGATAGCATTGAATTGTAGTCCATAAAGAGCGTCCTGATGTATGCATCTTTGCTGTCTAGATGTTCCAGATGTTAAATGAAGAGCCAATGTAATGGCATCTGCTGTGGACTTGTGTTGGTTGGCAAATTGGAGCAGATCGAAGTCGCTTCTCAGTGAGTGATGTGATATGAATCAGTGCAAAGCTGCAGTATGTTACTTCCTCCCAGACCTGACTTGAAGTGAGATACTGCGAGAGATTCGGAAATAGTCTCTGGATTTAGCTGATAGTTAGAAACTGTTTTGAGCTTAGTGTTTTGTGCTGTTAAATATGATATTGGGTTGCTTTTTATCCTGCCTACATGCAATCGTGGGATTCTTTTAAATGTCTTGGTTCTGAGATTAGGTTGCATTTTCAAATCCCTTTTTGTGTATCAAACTTTGTGAGGTGTATCCCAAACATTCAAACAAAGCTGCATCTGTTCATGCCTACCAGCCTGGAGCAGTGATGTCCTGTACGTTGTACAGCAGTCATAGAACATAGAACATAGAACAGTACAGCACAGCACAATACAGGCCCTTTGGCCCACAATGTTGTGCCGACCCTCAAACGCTGCATCCCATATAAGCCCCACCTTAGATTCCTCCATATACCTGTCTAGTAGTCTCTTAAACTTCACTAATGTATCTGCCTCCACCACTGACTCAGGCAGTGCATTCTACGTACCAACCACTCTCTGAGTAAAAAACCTTCCTCTAATATCCCCCTTGAACTTCCCACCCCTTACCTTAAAGCCATGTCCTCTTGTATTGAGCAGTGGTGCCCTGGGGAAGAGGCGCTGGCTATCCACTCTATCTATTCCTCTTATTATCTTGTACACCTCTATCATGTCTCCTCTCATCCTCATTCTCTCCAAAGAGTAAAGCCCTAGCTCCCTTAATCTCTGATCATAATGCATACTTTCTAAACCAGGCGGCATCCTGGTAAGTCTCCTCTGTACCCTTTCCAATGCTTCCACATCCTTCCTATAGTGAGGTGACCAGAACTGGACACAGTACTCCAAGTGTGGCCTAACCAGAGTTTTATAGAGCTGCATCTTTACATCGCGACTCTTAAACTCTATCCCTCGACTTATGAAAGCTAACACCCCATAAGCTTTCTTAACTACCCTATCCACCTGTGGGGCAACTTTCAGGGATCTGTGGACATGTACCCCGAGATCCCTCTGCTCCTCCACACTACCAAGTATCCTGCCATTTACTTTGTACTCTGCCTTGGAGTTAGTCCTTCCAAAGTGTACCACCTCACACTTCTCCGGGTTGAACTTCATCTGCCACTTCTCAGCCCACTTCTGCATCCTATCAATGTCTCTCTGCAATCTTTGACAATCCTCTACACTATCTACAACACCACCAAGCTTTGTGTCGTCTGCAAACTTGCCAACCCACCCTTCTACCCCCACATCCAGGTCGTTAATAAAAATCACGAAAAGTAGGGGTCCCAGAACAGATCCTTGTGGGACACCACTAGTCACAATCCTCCAATCTGAATGTACTCCCTCCACCACCACCCTCTGCCTTCCACAGGCAAGCCAATTCTGAATCCACCTGGCCAAACTTCCCTGGATCCTATGCCTTCTAACTTTCTGAATAAGCCTACCATGTGGAACCTTGTCAAATGCCTTACTAAAATCCATATAGATCACATCTACTGCACTACCCTCATCTATATGCCTGGTCACCTCCTCAAAGAACTCTATCAGGCTTGTTAGACACGATCTGCCCTTCACAAAGCCATGCTGACTGTCCCTGATCAGACCATGATTCTCTAAATGCCCAGAGATCCTATCTCTAAGAATCTTTTCCAACAGCTTTCCCACCACAGACGTAAGGCTCACTGGTCTATAATTACCCGGACTATCCCTACTACCTTTTTGAAATTATTTCAAGAGGAAATGAAAGTATGGTGAAGGCTGTTTAGTGAATAAAATGTACTTTGACTTTTAGAAATGAGCTTCTATTACTCAAGATTTGCGGATGGCTGATCAAGCTGATGGCAGGTTGGCTAACTGGATTGAAATCAGTTTTAATAGAAAGTAAAAAACTTCAATGATTCTTCAAATAAGCATCTCAGTTTACTCTGTGTGTTCTCACCAACCCCCCCCCCCCCCACTCTTGGTTGTAGGAGAACCCACATCTAGTTAGATTAAGTTTATAGATGACACTAAACTTTGTAGCTGGAAATTACTTGCAATCAGAGGACTCTAGACAGACCACATGAGATAAAAATGGAAGCAGAATGCTGATGCTTCTGCATTGCCAAGGCTGTCTGTAGCGGCAAAACTCAAAACAATTGCCGTGAGCCTGTGACCGCCAGGAGGTTGTTATACTCAGCTGCAATTAAATGATTGTTCTAAAGAATCAAATTTCTTATTCTGATTCTTTACTAGCAATTAGCAAACATACAATTAAGCATTATCTCAGCGGTCAGCAAAGATAAAACCACGGTCCCAAGCTACAAACTGCCACAAAATAAACATGAATATGCCTTACCCCTTTCACTTCTACCACACTCTCACTCATGTGACGAGTTACCGTAATAAATGCGCAACACAGAATGCATGGCACCTATATTCCAGCCCCCTAATTGTTATACTATAATAATTACAAATACATGCTATTAAGACACAGGAGACATGAAATCTCAACACTTACACAAATGTCCTCTTTTGGTAAGCAGCTGGATTGTGCTCTTTTACCAAACCAGGTTGTCCTTCTTGACTGTATTCAGGAAAATCCGCCTTGAAATGCTGATGCCAAAGCTTATTCAAACACAAAACTGAAATCTCATAACTGTCAGCTCTGGCCAAGCGTAGTCTCTTCCAGCACCATGGTCTCCTTTCAGTGATCCATTAACAGTCCAACCCAGCATTATTCTGGTTGCATAGGGTCCATCATTAACACTGTGAATCACTTGGTCACCTCTATCAATAGCTCAATGATGGGATGTTTGCCACCGCATATCTTGCATGAAAGACACTTTTTGCAATCCTTGTTGATGTGTGCCCTACACAAACTACCAAATCAGACACCATTTTCTTTTTGGAAGACATACTTCTGTTTATGAATTTTTTTTTTATCAACTTAGAGCCTGAATCCAAACTATGCTCATTCTGGCAGAACAGACAAACCTCATCATTAGTTCTAGGCTCAAATTTTTGCTTCAGTTTCTACAGTAGCCACAGTAGTGGCAAAGCGGCTTCCTTTAACTTCAGAATGAATTTATGATCCAGTCTTGTTCACACCTTTACTTACTGCCAGCAACGGAGCTTTGTATTTTTTTCCCTAACAATGGGCGTGTAGCAATCTTTACTTGCTTTTTGATAAAATCAACAATGTCACAAAGTAACCTTGTGGTTATGCCTTTCGTGTAGTTCATACACACTGATCAACATTCTTTCCAAAGTTCATCAGGCAATTTATTTATGACAATCTTCATATTCAATTCGCTCAAGGCCTGGGCATCCTCCATAGCCTTGTAACAACTCCTAAGAAAAAGACTGTAATCTTGAAAAGTTTTCACATCAAGAAAGAGCCTTTTCTATGTAGGCTTCAGAAATTTTCTGCTCATCACCAAAATGTTGCTGTAGTAAAGTTTGAGTCTTTCGATATCCTTCCTCCGGACTGCCCGCTAACAACTTTTGACATGCTCTCTAGGGTAATCTCCATCGTCCTGTTTGAGATTATAGAGACAGTCACCATAATCTTCAATCTTGCCTTCAAAACTATTCTTGAAACCTTTCATAAATGAAAGATACTGCAATGGATTGCCATTGAAGATTTGAATCTCTCTTTTAGACAGAGATGTAATGCATTGTTGTTGCATCACTATGGTTGTTATTTCCTTTCATGTCCTTATGGCTTCCAGCATGGCATTTAGATCTTTATCATCTGAAACATGAGTGTCATCATACCATAAGTCAATGTTCTCAGAAGCACCTTGTGCTATTGGATATGGCATAGGTTCAAAGTACCTCTTTGGTGCAGGCTGAGAGTGAACTACCTCTTGGGGTTCAAACTTGTGGCTCATAGACTTTTGATTCTTGAGTATGTTGGATTTTCTCTGTTCCACATCAACATAGGAACTCTCACCAGAGAACTGCTCTGCTGGAGCACGATTAGCACACACAGCATTTGCAGCCCATAGCACTTTAACTCTGACTATCTTGCCTGCAGTTTCTTTCTGCAACTTAAGCTCCTCCATCTTTCTTTGGAGCTGTTGTTCCTGGTCTCTTCAAAGCTGTTCCTGGCTTCTTCGAAGCTTTTCCACCTTTTCCTCCAAGGTACGTTTATCTCTCAATATCTGTTGCCTTGCGTACTACTCAGCTAGATCAGCCTCCATTCTAATGCATACCAGTGTGATATCAAACACGTGGAATGTGTTGCTCGTGGCTGCAGAACGTACTTCACGCATGTTAGGCACACCGCCTTCAGCTTTATACGTATTAAAAGCTTGTTCTTTGACTATGTAAATTTTCACTTGCCCAGAGAACTGACCTTCAATATCACATATTTGTTTAATTTCTCTCTTAGCTTCAAGGTTACTGCTTCTAGCTGAACTCATTTTGTCTTCCAAGTGCACAAAACGAGACAAAACAATGGTAGATCCAATTCAGCTTTTCGACAATGGAAGCAATTATTTCAATTCTTCAGCATTTCAACAGAATCAAGTGTTGAACACTTCAGGCAAAACCCGCTGTAGAGCTTTCCTCTCCACCAATTGGACACAGCAATGCTGACCACTTCAAAACTGTGTTTCAAACCAGTTAAAGCACACATTGAAAACAAAAGGTAGTATTTGCCACAATCTACTCCAGGCTGGTCAGAATGCTGATGTTCATTTGGTATATCTGTCAAAATCTTTGCTGACAAAATGTAGTGACAAAAAATCTCATCCAAAAATCAAAATGATTTCTGCTAGCCTGCAGCCGCCACGGGTTGTTACACTTACATGACGGACCCTCAGCTCCAATGAAATGATTGTTCCAAAGAGTCAAATTCCTTATTTTGTTCCTTTATTAGCAAACATAGAATTAAGCATTATTAAGCGTTTTCTCAGAGGTCAGCAAAGCTATGACCTCCGCGGTCCCGAGCTACAAACTGCTACGAGATAAGTGTGAATACGTAACTTAATTCCCTGCACTGTTACCACACACCCACTAATGTGACTAATTATCATAATAAATGTGCAACACAGATTACATGGCTCCTAGACCATCTATAGACCAAACATCCAATGCCCCACCCTTCCACTGAGAGCTGTGATCATCAAGGATAGAGAGACACTCAGAATCTTCAGAAGGGAACACTTCTTTAAAATAAGTGCCTGTGACTCCATCCCACAGCAAGTAATTTTGTCCAGCCCAGCCAACTAAAATTGGAAGTTTTTGGAAACTGATGTCCTGCTGACATTATAAAACTTAGTGGAGAGGAACTTCAATCACAATTGCACAATCACTAACAATCCACCCCACCAACCCACACTACCACTACATACACATCAGCCAGTCCTCCCCTGCAGCCCCTCAGCACCATTCAACCCTCATGAATTATTTTACTCTTACGCTCCACACCTCATACATACACTGACATAGCCACTGTCCTATCATGTTTTCATATGCCCTGCTGCTACCTAGAAAAATTCCTCTTGCCAAGAGTCACTTGTCATTTTATCATTTCTGTCATAATTTTATGTCTGGATACTCCTGCACCTAGTGTCACTTTATGTACATGCATAAATCAATGTAGATAAGATTATCTTATATACATTGATTTATGCATGTACATAAAGTGACACTAGGTGCAGGAGTATCCAGACATAAAATTATGACAGAAATGATAAAATGACAAGTACTCAGTTACTTTACATTGTGTTTTATAGAAATATTTTTTCATTTATATTTATTGTGTTTTTCTGATGCTGCATCGAATCTAGAGTATTAATCATTTCACTCTCCTTTAAGCTCTTGTACTGAAGAATGACAATAAACCATCTTGAATCTTGATGATTAGAGCTTGAGGATGCCGTAATTGTGGCAGCCTTCAAGAAAGGAGGCAAACTCTACTGCAGTAACTGCAGGAAGATCTCTCTCAGAGGAAGTGGTTGTGGAGATCCTGGTGGTGCCTTTCCCTGTGGGACTGCCACAGGGAGTGGTAATGCCAAAATCTCCACAGCCACTTCCTCCCAGTGGATGAAGAGCTACTCCCGAACCGCAATATGGATCCGTCCAATTAAAGGCACAGTAAATGCGATCTTTAGCTTTCAACAACTCCGAGCAAAAGGTAGCGGCTGAATGTTATCTGTCATTATTCAGGCAATACTGCTTCCGGACTCCTTTCCCTATAATTATTTTTACATAGTTTTATTTTAATCTTACAAAGCTCTGGTTTTTGGCAATTCTCTAGAAATAGAAGAATAATAGAACCTGGCACAAGGCCTGTGTCCTCTGACGTATACTGTAATTATAGCTTGTACTTTTTAAAATTTTCCTTTATCAACAGGAAAGTCTTGATGGTTTTGAAATGTTCATATTTTGGTGAACAAAGAGGACAGAAAGTACAGTTTGTAGGATACTCAGTAGCATAGCACCACTGTAAGGTTGCACAACACAAATAACTTTACATACCTTTTGTCAGTGGATATCCAGAGTAAAGGAAATACATCATGGATATGGATACAAATGTGTTGATAAGCATAATGTCAATGTGAGGCATTGTCAGTATGGCTGTTTGCATCCTAGAATGACGTAGGTAGTTCTCTGTAAATTAGTTTGGGTGTTTTGAGTCCTACAGTAAAAGTGCATTTTTAAAACTTGATTGTGATTAATTTTATCTACTTTGTCATCAAAAAGGAATTCATTAAAATGGATTAAGGGAAGAGCAAAAGGATAATTGCAAGAACCAATGCATTAAATTACTATGGTCAAGATATCAAAGAGTTGAGTACAGGTTTCCCCCGCCAGCCGAAGGTAGAGAGTTCCTATGAAACAGTTTGTAAGCCGAAATGTCGTAAAGCGAAGAAGCAATTACCATTTATTTATATGGGAGAATTTTGTGAGTGTTCGCAGACCCAAAAATAACCTACCAAATCATGACAAATAACACATAAAACCTAAAATAACAGTAACATATAGTAAAAACAGGAATGATATGATAATACACAGCCTATATAAAGTAGAAATACTTCTCTACAACCATTGCCTGCACAGATCTCCGCAACGAAAATCTCACGCAAGCGCTCTCGGCAGAAAATCTCATGCAAGCGCTGTTGGCATAAACACGCTCTCCAGTAACCTTTAAACTATGAAGCTGCCAAATCTACCAAATAACACATAAAAATACATGGCCGATATAAAGTAGAAATAACGTATGTACAGTGTAGTATCACTTACAGGAATTGAGAAAACAGCGCCAAGCACACTGTTGGTGGTGTGTTAGACTGAGTCATCGCAGGCTGGGTGGTGCAGTGACTCCCACCCTTCGGGCTGTCGACCCGATACATTGCCGCGAAGAACGCAGCAGTAGTCAGGAGGCACACAGCACATCGTTAAGAAAAAAGCCGAAATATCAGAGGTGATGCAATTGGAAATTGGCACTGATCTGGGCCGACAATTATGTGTCGGCGCCACCTAATTAATTAGCATATTTATTTCGGCTTTTTTCTTAAGGATGTGCTGTATGCCTCCCGGCTACCGCTGCGTTGTTCGCGAATCGGTACAGTATCTGTCCAGGGCCCGGGTGTTGGGGTGGTGGGACACGGGGGTGTCATCTCATCGTCGATCAGGGCAGGCAGCTCATCTTCTCCTATGACTGCCCGTCTCGATGTTGAAGGTAGAGGTTCGTCGTCTGCTGTGGCTGATGTGGAAGGCTTGCTTGACTGCTGAGCCTCGCGCATTTTTCTATCATACAGTTGTTCGTAAGTACTCAAACCATCCTGCAAATATCCCCTAAACCTATGTACCCTTTCAAGATTAAAGTCGTACTTTATCATTGCAGCGAAAATCTCACGCAGTTGCTTCACTTTCTGCATTCGGTTTCGATTGATATCCTTTCCTCTTCCAATTGCATCAGCTCTTCATCTATCAGTTCTCGGTCATGGGATGCCAAAACCTCTTCAACATCATCTTCATCAACTTCTACAAGCCAAACTCACTTTGTCCTTGCTTCGTTCACCACGATCGAAACGCTTAATTATGTCTAGTTTTACGCTAAGTGTAACACCCTTACTCTTCCAGGTTTTTCCGACACCTTAGAACTCATCTTGCTAATGGCTGCTCAATGCAACGTGTTTCAGCAATGCCGTTCCAAATCCAGGGCAGAGCGGCTGCTGGGGGCGCGCACTGCCTTTTATCGCGCGCTGCCTTTCTTCGTAACAGTGAAAACACCTTCTGAAAGCAAAAACAGTGTACTAATGTAGGTCTTTTGTAACAGTGAGGTTTCATAAAGCGAACGTTCAAAAAGCGGGGGACACCTGTATCTATTAGAAAAATTAAAAAATGAAACGACACAGATAAAGATTTTAGATTGCTTCAAGGAATGATTAATAGAAATTGATCAGTAGTTCTGCTGTTCATGGCAATATGCAACTGAGCCACACCAGTCAATAGGCCTGGTGATGTAGCAAATCGCACAGAAAAAACAGAACAACCTATATTTGAATAGTACTCTTCTTAGTTATAAAGAGATCCCAAAGCATATTAAAGCCATTATGGATTCAAGTTACTTTGTAGCATTCCTACAAGTAGATTGGTGCCCTGGGAGAGGGTGGGAAAGGGTTCTATGGAAAATTTTCTGGAAAAAATCATACATTGGTGTTAATAGAAGTTGGTCCACAGCAATCCTGCCTATAGCTGAACAAGATCACCTTGCGTGATATCTAGGTTAAAGAACATAAGAAATAGAAGCTTAAGCATTCAGCCCTGTGTGCCTGATCATCACTCAATAACTTAAGTGATCGTATACATTACTGATCCAATACTTAAGCATCAGTCTTTGTCTTGAAAGTACTGACTGACTGAGTCTCCACACCCTACGTGGGTAGGGAATTCCAAATATTCACCACACCTTTCACAATTATCAGGAGATCAGATATACACATATTCCAAATGTGATCTCACCAGGATTCTATATAAGTGGAGCAAGATGGCTCTACCCTTGTAATTACATTCTCTTGCAATATAGGTCAATACTTTGTTTCACTTTCTAATTGTTTGCTATACCTGTATGTTAACTAATGATGATTCCTGTATAAGGCATTCAAGTGCCCATGAATACCAAAATATTTTACCTTCAAAAATATACTCTCAATTCTTACTGCTGATATGCACAGCCTCACGCTTCTGCATATCATAATGTATATTCTGAACCACTTCTTCATCTTCCCTACAGCCCGCACAGCTGTCTGTCATAAGGAAATCTGGTTATGTTATTATTTATTTCCCTAATCCAAATCAATGATATAGATTGTGAATGACTGTAGACCAACACTGATCCTTGAAGCACCTCACTTGTCACAACCTCTCAACTTGAAAATTTATACTATTCCGCAGTTGCCACTAGTTTATTATACCCAATATTGAGCTCTCCCATTCAGTTTAATAATCTCATATAATTGTCTTCTCAAAGTCCTGGTGCATAACATCAATAGATTTATTTATTCCGCCAGCTGCAAGCTCAGAAAAATTCAAACCAATTTGTCAACATGATTTCCCTTTCCTTAGTTTATGTGGGGTTGAACCAGTCCTATTATATTTTTCTTAGTGTACTGTTAACATATGGGAGAATTTCCCTTAGTACTGACATCAGGTTAACTGGACTGTAATTTCCTGTTTTCTCATTAGTTTCTCCTTTCTTAATTATTTTACTAATACTTCACATTCAGTTTTAGTTTAATTGTCATTTAGCCATACACATGTGTACAGCTAAACAAAACTTAGTTCCTGCAGGGCAAAGATGCAAAACGAAGTACATACAGTCACGCTAGCTCATATAATTACAATAGCACATACAGTCACAAAATAATTTGTTTCTTTGATCTCCCTTTCACCCTAGATCTGTTGATCGCCACTATTTCTAAGCTTCTTCCCTGAAGACTGAAACAAACAACTTAATTTCTCTGCCATTTCCTCTTTGCCTATTATAGTTCTTTCTGTCTCAGCCTACAGGGGAGTCACAGTGCCCTTAGTTAATTATTTCTTTTTGACATATCTATTGAGGCTTTCACTGTCTGGCTTTCAGCTTCTCATTAATCTACTTCTGCATTTTACTTCCCCTCTCCTGATCTCCCCTCCCTTGTTGAATTCTAAAATTTTTCAATTTCTTTTTGGCAATAATTAAGTCTGTTCCTTTGTTGTAATGTTATTTTTTTATCTCCTCTTGATGGCCACAGCTGGATCACTTCCCTTGTTGTAATTTTTGCCTTAAAATTGATATACATTGCTTGTAAACTGTGCAATAATGCTCACCAACTAATCTGCTTTTCCATTTTGCCTATCTCTGTGAAAAGTTGTAAACTGAGACTTCTAATTCTCAACCTTTGTCACTTTGCAGCCATGTTATTGGTAGTTCCCATTTATTTTTATCTGTGCCATTGTCATGAATACAGAGTTTATTCAAATAATTAACTTTTAATTACCTGCTTACCATCCCCACCCCTTCATGGCTCTGATTGGTTATAACATTTGCCTGTGCTTTCCTTTCCTGACTGACTGATGATTATTACCCATTTCGCTGTCTTGCAGTTGCATTTGAAATTTCTCTGTATCTTTATTAGGTATGTAGTTTAAAGCCTTATCTGTAGCCCTAGCTATTCTATTTGCCAGGACACGGTTCCCAGCTTGCTTCAGAGTTTAACCATGAAGTATGGCCATGTGGTGGGGTATCAGGTGCCAACCATCATATGATAGCTCACATCAACTCCTTCGGGTGAGGAAAAAATGGCAGAGTATGCCAGCAATCACATTATCAAGCTTTAATAGCAGTGACTTTGCACACTGATTACAAAGAGGATAAATAGAGGCAGGTTGTAGCAGTTACACAGGATGCAGTATCAGTGTTGATGCTGAAGATTTTAAAGAGTGTGAAGAGTTGTAAATATTCTGTTGCCAATGTATGAATTCATGGGGTGGCACTTGGAGTTGCCAGTCAGACTCTCAATTGGTAGTAAAAACATAACCTGAGCCAATAGATAAATTCTGCCTATTATTGGACTGTCTTGATGAAGGGTCTGGGCTCGCTTCATCGACTGTTTATTCATTTCTATCAATGCTCTCTGGCCTGCTGAGTTTCTCCAGTATTCTGTGTGTGTTGCTGTAGATTTCCAGCATGTGCACAATCACTTGTGTCATTGGAGATATTGCCTTCTTCTTAACCTATCATTACTGTTGCTGATGTTTCTCCAGGCTGGTATTCTTCGATTATCAGTCGAATCCTCGGTTTCTAAAGGAAGTACTTTGTAAACCATGTCACAGAAACCATCCAGACGAGGCAGCAGCACACCAGGACAGATGGTTGTTTGCTGGCGTGAGTCACTGTGAAAATGTGGGTGTGAAGTTTTTGAAATATCCAGGTGGCTTAATGTGCCACTGTTCCGTACTCATTAGCTCTTTCCTTTCATTAACAATCTCTAGTGACAAAAGGCTAGTGAGCAAGGAGATCCAGAAAATGATTCTTTTTGCTTGAGTTGCTGTAATTGTGACATCTATGGTTGTAATAACAGAAGAGAGTTTGAGGACTTTTCCTCTGCCTGCTGTCTGTCTTTTCTCCACTGGCTCCTTGCTAAGGCTTTACTGCATGGGTATTGGAAGTAGACCTCAAATCCTTGTCAATACTGACATTAAATTGACATACCAGAGCTAATAGAGAGATTGCAGTTTATTTTCATGACAAGTGAATTATAGTCTTTCATATTCTTGGTTTTACTCTCTAGAAGCATTCTGTTAACAATGTCTGTGGTCACTTGAACAAGTGATGACAGATCATGCAGATTATATCTTGCTGCAGAGATTTACGGTAATCATTCAGAACAATCTTTCCCATATTCTCCAAGGTAGTTGTAGCCTTCCCAGCTGGGTCCAGCTAATCTGGTCCAGTATGGGAATCAAACGTGGAACCAGTTGATTTGTACGGTGGTGCTAGCCACCACAAAAACATCTGCACCAGCATGAAATCAGGGACCTTTCTATGTAGAGTTAATTAAAGTACCTGCAGATTATACTGTTCTAAAGTGTGTTGTTTAACCATATGCCAATTACTAATACTCATGCTCAGGATTATGTAGAATCTTGGGAGGCAAAAGTGAAGCAACAAAAGCAGAAAATAAACTGGCATTCTGTGTTAAATTGTAAAGGAGCAGGTGCAAAATGCTGGTTTAATTCCATCTGGCACAGTGTATGTGATCTGAGTCCATATTTTGTTCTGTATGGTGTGTTGTAACACATTATTATAGTGCATCTTTTCTTTATGAGGAAGTATTAACCATCAAACGTTTCTTTTCCTGTGAAAAATAAACAGGGGGATAGTTTGTAAATAGGGCAACATGCATCAAATCTAGTTCAGCCCTCTTTCTTTCACCTTCCCTCTCTTTTTCTCATGTAACTGCCAACAGAACCATTCTGCCTCAGGATACATGCTTCTCTTGTTAGTCTTTCTGACAAGACTGTGGTTCAGAATAGCTCCACTGTAAAGAAAGGAATAAAGCTTTGTTCTTTTAACACTTAAACTTTCCGAAGTTTCCTTGGCCTTTCTACTTAAGTATGGCATTTATAGAAATGTGATCCATAAAGGTGGCATTGGATTGCTTCAGTATCAACAGCAGAAAGAAAAATATTTGTGTGTACCTTCATTGTTTTAAGAAGACACCACTAATAAAACATAAAGAACTAAAAAGAAATTTCTAAAGTTGAATCACAATGTTATTGTGTGACTGGATGTTCTATTCTACTCAGTAATACAATTTCAAATTGCTGGCAGCCACTCCTCAGTTTTACACCAAGGGAACTCAATCCAATAAAAAGAAATACTTGCATTTTTTATAGCATCTTTGACAGTCACAGAAAATCCCAAGGAGCTTTACAATAATTAACCACTTCTGAAATTTAGTCACTATTGTGTCTAATATGACAGCAAGGTCCTGTATGCAACAGTGTGATAATGGCCAGATCCTCTACCATTGGTGTTCCTTGAGGGGAAAGAAAAAAATCTGGGTCACTTTGAGCTGATTGGGGAATCACCAGCATTCAGCTGTACCTGGATGGGGAGGTTCTGGACTTGAACAGTCTGCCACAAGACAAGGATATATTGAGTGACAGATGCGAGTGACAAATCCAGATGGTTTCACTATAAAGTTTCTCTCTCTCTTCCACACAATACTGCCAGAAGGTAGTTTGTGTTTGCTTGACAGGGTGAGCAGTGGCTGAGCTTAGTGAAAATGTTCCATCTCAACAATACTGAGAAGTGCTTCTCTGGGTTTAAGTCTTTGGAGCGGAACTTAGACCCATAACCATTTCCAATTCCTATTCCTGTTCCTAAATGTGCGCCCATTTTGTGCCAAGATGAGGCAATCTTCAGGATGGAGGAGCAATGCCCTATATTCCATTTGGATCGCCCCCAACCAGATGGCATGAATATTGATTCCTCCTTCTGGTAAAAAAAATCTCCTTCCCTTCACCTCTTCTTCTATTCACAACTCTGGCCTCTTACCTCTTCTCACCTTCTTTCACTCCTCCTTTTTCCTGGTATTTCCTTTATTCTAACGTCTTCTCCCTTCCTTTTCAGAACTGAAGAAGGGATTCAGCCCAAAATGTTGACTGTTTATTCATTTCCATGGCTGCTGCTTGACCTGAGTTCCTCAGTGTTTTGTGTGCGTTGCTTTGGATTTCCAGCATTTGCAGACCTTCTCATGTTTACCCATTACCATTGCTATAAAATAACAACTGATACAGGTGGCCTATGTTCCAGAATCTTTGTAGCTCATTCATTTTTACTGAGAAGTTTTGGCATTTGGTGCTCTTGTGATATTCATAACTATTTTTCTTGCTAACTTTATCCACACATCTCACCTCAACCACCACTATACCCGCATATTTTTGTCTTTTAATCCTAGTTTATGTAAATAATTACAGATTGAGAGGTCATGGTTCTAATACCTTGCCTTTTGTGAAGCTGCAGTTAACAATAATGTTTGAATGAAGAGATCTACAGTACATACGCATATCTTTGTCAGACCATTTAAACGCTGTGAATTTCCCCGTGACATTAACCATATATTCCACCTGTCATAAGTACACGAGCTTCTACAGATGTTTGAAATCCAGAATAACAAACACAAAATGCTGGAGGAACTCAGCAGGTCAGGCAGCATCTAAAGAGAGGAATAAACAGTCGAAGTTTCAGGCTGAGACCCTTCATCAAGAATCATGAAATCGTGCATTCCTGATGAAGTGTGTCAGCCTGAAATGTCATTTGTTTATTCCTTTCCATTGATGCTGTCTGACCTGCTGAATTCCTCCAGCATTTTGAATGTGTTATTCCACCTGTCAGTTTTTTAACATAATCACTGTGAGGTTTGTTTGCAGTTAGCCAGAAGGATTGATGGCTCAGGGTCAGACCAGTTAAATAAGCTATCTAATCCCCATGGATAAACGTTGCTATACTTAGGTGACCAAGAACTGCACTCTGTAACGTGCTGACCAGTTTGTCACCTTCAGCGGAGTGCTGTCTTATAGATAAGATTTTACATCTGAACCTTATTTAAGTACAAATTGTTCATCTTTGAATCCCATAGACTAATAAACTACAAATCTGCTGTATTAAAGAATTTCAATTAATCTGTTTCCTGGAATTCTCCAGATATACATTTAAATAATGCTGTGATCAAACATGGTTATTTCAAAACATCCCACATCAATGTGTTCTATTGGCAAATTAATTTAACAGCTAGAAATGATTCGGCATGCGACATCAGTGACAGTGACGCATCCATTGTGTGAGGTACTTCAAAATTAAGCGACCTTAAAGTTCACTGACATTTTTTCATTTAGCACAGACTTGCAATATCAGATTGATCTTCCAGCCTCCAATCTTGGTACTGATCAAGTGTATGAGTATTTGTCTACATCAGACTGATGGCTCACTTACCTTCTCCCGCTCTGCTGTGAGACAAAGTAAAATATATTGAGGAACAATTTTTTGCACAGTGGGCCCAGTTTTATATTCACAACACCAATACATTTAGAAATAGTGCATGGACAGAAGCACACAAGGAACAATTACAACATTTAGATAGATATATTTTGGGGGGGGGGGTGCTTCGAGTCCAACGCAGGCAGCTAGGTCTAACATGGACCAATTGGGCTGAAGAGCCTATTTCCATGCTATATGACGCTAAGGAAGCCATTCAGCCCATCAAGCCTGTCAAGACAATTTCATGAGTTATGAAATTAGTCCTTGAGATAAGCAATGGAAATAAACTAGTTTTCCCAGTCCTGATTACTGATATTTTCTTACTGATGTATGGGGGGAGGGGGGTGATTGATAAGTTCGTGGCCTGAGGTAGAAGGAGTCAATTTTAGGAAACCTAGCACATTTATTTTTCAACATAGTCCCCTCCTACATGTACACACTTAGTCCAGCGGTCGTGGAGCATACGGATCCCTTCTTTGTAGAAGTGGTCTACAGCAGGGGTGATTGATAAGTTCGTGGCCTAAGGGACAAGGAGATGAGTTATTAACTTCGAACTTTCTGCATTTATCACTCAAAGAGTTGAACTGCACATGCATGTAACAAAAGCGTCTTGGACCTCCAGGGGTGATTGATAAGTTTGTGGCCTAAGGTAGAAGGAGATGAGTTATACAGCTCTGGTTACATGCACGTGCAGTTCAACTCTGAGTGAAAATGCAGGAAGTTTGAAGTTAATTACTCATCTCTTTCTACCTGAGGCCACAAACTTATCAATCACCCCTGCTGTGGACCACTTCTGGAGGTCCAAGACGCTGAGTTCTACAAAGAAGGGATCCGTATGCTCCACAACTGCTGGACTAAATGTGTAAATGTAGGAAAAATAAATGTGCTAGGTTTTCTATAATTGACTCCTTCTACCTTAGGCCAGGAACCTATCAACCACCCCTCGTACATTGCTTGAGCAGCCAATGAAAGGAAAGATGACCAAAACACCTTCACGTTCTTGCAACACCCAAAAGTATTTTGCAGCCAGTGATTCATAATTTTTTTCAGCAATGTTGCTTAAAGGCTCAAAGTTAGTCGGAATCCTAGGAAGACCCATCTGTTCTGGTCTGAGGCGTTGTATTTCATAATTATTTGTTTATGGCAGTGTATGGCACATCCATTCAGCACTCCGATATCTGACAAGTTAGTTGTTTTTCAAGCTTCCCGAAGTATTATCAATGAGGTGATTAGTTGTGCAATTTTTGCATGTCATTCAAGTGATCAATGCTGTTGAGCAGAAAGTGAAGTTGAACATAAGATGCAAGCTTAGTCCAAAAATGATCAGTGTCAGGGTGTATGTCGAGACAGGTCCTGGACATATTAATTCCTGTACCTGACTGCTTTAAAACTGCAGCTGACAGCTTGACAGGAAGGTGCGCACATTATGTCAATTTAGATTTTCAGTTTCATATAATTAGTGGTAAAATACAATACTGGCTTTTGTTTGACAACCTGCAGTAAAGTTCCATGTCAGCATTGGCTAATGGTGCCTGGGATCTGTATGAACAGACCTCGACACAGAGATCTGATAGCACAGTGTTTGATTTTTGTGTTGTAATCAAAAAATCTGTACTAATACATTTCACTAGCAATAATGAAACACAAGTTCAGTATTGCTAATTGAATAATTGAATTGAAAATCAATGTCAATAATGAAACTACACAAATGACATTGAGCTTACTTTTTGGGAAGGAATTTTTTTGCCCTTGTTTGCGACTCCAGAGAATGCTGGCCTTTGTCCTCAGAAGGAATCAAAACCAGGAGAATATCTCTTCAGGCAATCAGATTGCACAACTTTGCTGAACTAACATAGATTAAATCAGAAATACAAGGTAAAACCCAACTGCAAGAAAGCAAAATAAATAAAGGAAAAGAAAGAAAGAGATTAAGAGTGGTCGAGATTAAAAAAGCACAGTATTAGTTTATTATGAACTTTTGATGTTCTCCAATGATAATTGGAACTTGAAGGAATTAGTGCCCCGTACTTGTGAATTCATAGATTCGTGAAGTTATAGCTAAAACTGGACCTTTAACCCAACCAATGTGAGAGCATCCTTCAGGAGGGTGAACCCACAGAAAACATTTGGACCAGATAATGTACCTGGCCAACTACTGAAGACCTGTGCTAATCAACTGGCTGGAGTGTTTACTGACATCTTCATCCTCTTGCTCCAGCAGTCTGTACCCACCTGCTTCAAGCAGGCTTCAATCATACTGATGCCCAAGAATTTACTAACCCGCCTCTATAACTATTATCCAGTAGCATTTATGCACTGTAAGGAAGTGTCTTGAGAGGTTGGTCATGAAACGTATCAACTCTTTCCTGGAGTGACTTGCATCCGCTCCATTTTGTCTGCCATCACAATGTGTTGACGGTAGATGCCATTTAATTGTCTCTTCATTCAGCTCTGGAACATCTGGACAATGAAAATACATATTGTACATCACAATGTTTTTTATTAACTACAGCTCTATATTTGACACCATCATTCCCTCAAAACTAAACACGAAGCTCCTGGGCCTCTGCACAACTGGATCCTCAATTTCTTCACTTGCAGACTCCAGTCAGAATGATTTGGCAACAATATCTCCTCTGCAATCACCGTCAGCAGAGATGCCACACAAGCCTGTGCTCTACTGCATCCCCCTGCTCTACTCTCTTTACACTTATGACTGTGAGGCTAAGTACAGTTCCAATGCCATATTGTTGTTGGCCAAATCAAAGGTGAATTCCTAGCTTCCCAAAGCGCATTACTTAACAATTGCCTGAGTGAATTTCATCCGCAATTCCCTTGCCTACTCTCCCAAGTTGATCTATAACCTTAAGCAACCTTTTTCACTATCCTCTACATCACCAATGTTGGTGCCAGCTACAAACTTACCAATCATGCCAGTGCATCCTCGTCCAAATCAAATAGCTGAGTAGCAGAGTGTTTGCTAGTGGTTTAGACTTAACAGGGCAATGAAAGTTCAAGATTAGAACAGTTTACCAGCAAAAAAAAAAGTGGAGTGGATATGCCTCATTTTGTTTCTGACATGTTTTAAATAAGTATGCAAGTTCATACAAATGTGATGGCTGTCACCAAGGAACTGGAGTGATGAAGCCTGTGGAAGGGGAGGCCAGAGTATTTCAAACAGCAACAACTTTGTTTTCTTATTCAACCATGCAATAGATTGTTGTCTATTCTACCTAATAACCAAGTGCTGATAGCTTGCAAATACCAGATTAATACCTTATGTCCCATACCCCCAGGGTCAGGAACAGTTATTAACCTTCATCCATCAGGCTCCAGAATCAGCAGAAGTAACCTCAACTCTGAGCTGATTTCACAACCTAGCAACTCACTTTTAACTCTGCAACTCATGTTCTTGTTATTTATTTGTCCAGTTTGTCTTTTTCACATTGGTTATTCGTTGATCTTTGTTGTTTTCACTGATTCTGTTGTATTTATTTGTCCCACTGTGAATGCCTGCAAGAAACTGGATCGCAAAGTAATATTAATAAGGTGACATATATGTACTTGGAATAATAAGTTTACTTGAACTTTGAACTGTCGGTTAGACAAGATTTTGAAAGTCATTGGTGATGTTTGTCTGATTTACATAATTTATCTTTGGAGGATTGAATGGGGCCCAGAGACCATAAGACCATAAGACAAAGGAGCAGAAGTAGGACATTCGGCCCATCGAGTCTGCTCCGCCATGTTATCATGAGCTGATCCATTCTCCTATTTAGTCCCACTCCTCCGCCTTCTCACCATAACCTTTGATGCCTTGGCTACTCAGAACCTATCAATCTCTGCCTTAAATACACTCAATGACTTGGCCTCCACTGCTGCCCATGGCAACAAATTCCATAGATTCACCACCCTCTGACTAAAAAAATTTCTTCGCATTTCTGTTCTGAGTGGGCGCCCTTCAATCCTTAAGTCATGCCCTCTCGTACTAGACTCCCCCATCATGGGAAACAACTTTGCCACATCCACTCTGTCCATGCCTTTCAACATTTGAAATGTTTCTATGAGGTCTCCCCTCATTCTTCTAAACTCCAAGGAATACAGTCCAAGAGCGGACAAACGTTCCTCATATGTTAACCCTCTCATTCTTGGAATCATTCTAGTGAATCTTCTCTGTACCCTCTCCAACGTCAGCACATCCTTTCTTAAATAAGGAGACCAAAACTGCCCACAGTACTCCAAGTGAGGTCTCACCAGCGCCTTATAGAGCCTCAACATCACATCCCTGCTCCTATACTCTATTCCTCTAGAAATGAATGCCAACATTGCATTCGCTTTCTTCACTACTGACTTAACCTGGAGGTTAACTTTAAGGGTATCCTGTATGAGGACTCCCAAGTTCTGTTGCATCTCAGAACTTTGAATTCTTTCCCCATTTAAATAATAGTCTGCCCGTTTATATTTTCTGCCAAAGTGCATAACCATACACTTTCCAACATTGTACTACATTTGCCACTTCTCTGCCCATTCTTCCAATCTATCCAAGTCTCTCTGCAGACTCTCCGTTTCCTCAGCACTACCAGCCCTCCACCTATCTTCGTATCATCAGCAAACTTAGCCACAAAGCCATCTATTCCATAATCCAAATCGTTGATGTACAATGTAAAAAGAAGCGGCCCCAACACAGACCCCTGTGGAACACCACTGGTAACCGGGAGCCAACCAGAATAGGATCCCTTTATTCCCACTCTCTGTTTCCTGCCAATCAGCCAACGCTCTATCCACGTATGTAACTTTCCCGTAATTCCATGGGCTCTTATCTTGTTAAGTAGCCTTAAGAGGGTAGAAGTAGAAGAAAGAGTTTAAGTTAAATCGCAGTGTCAATTTATTTGATATGGGACAATAAGTGCTAGCACCCAAGTAACTATGAGAGTGGTTGTGCACAGTTGCAATACCAGTATAATTTATGAACAGAACACTGGTGTTTATTGTAAATGGGGATTGAGGAGCGTGTTATAGGAGATGCTGAGGAATAGACGTGAAAGTCAAATTCAAAGTAAATTTATTATCAAAGTACGTGTCACCATATATTACCTTGAGATTTATTATCTTGCAGGCATTTACAGGAAAGTAAAGAAATACAATAGAATTTAATTTAAAAACTATACATAAACAAAGGCCAACCAGCAACTATTGTACAAAAGAAGACAAATCATGCAAATCATAAAGAAGTAAATAAATAATACTGGGAAAATGACTTGTAGAATCTTTGAAAGTGATTCTATACATTGTTCATGAAGGTGAGGGTGCTCTGGTGTAGCGCTGGTAAAATATGTCTACAGTTGACAACAATCTATGTATGATTTTCATCATCCAGTTATACTCACCACCTGCTATTTGGTTCCAGCGGGTTTAGTATCAATTCATAGGTGTGAGATGTCAACCAGTGTGGCTGAGTGTAGTTAGGTAGATAGCTCAGACATTGGAGGCAAATGGGATGTTGCTTTTTCCCTTGCAGGCTGGGTTATCATAATGTAAAAGCAGGACATCTGGATTCACTGCTGAAAGATCCTTAGATCATGCACTTACAGAATTGACTACTTACAAGTAGTTTACTCTTCTGAGAATCTGAAGCTGAAATCCAGGTCTGCAGTCCAATGGTTCGAACTGTTTGAACAGTTAATACATCTTCTATTTACAAACGTAATTTAGACCTTCATCTTTAATTCATACTGACCACCTTTCAAAGCATGTTAACGGTTCGCAAAGCAAAGCAAGCTCCCTGCCTCATGGAAAAAAGTTAGTATGGGGAGAACTGCCTTGAGTTGATATTAGTGACAAAATGGTTTTGCTAAATATTAGAATTTATCCTTTTCTAACATAAATATGTTAAAATGTTATGCATGGCGTATTACTAATTATAAAACTCTGTCAGGAAGGAATTGATGGCTCAATTAAAACAATTATTCATTCTTGAGATATGAACTTTGCTGTCAAAAACTATCATTTATGCTGTCAAAACCATCAATTTCTCACTGCACTGGATAGATCATGTGGACTGGTATGATCCATGTGAGAAAGATTGCTGTTAGATTGGGGTTTTCCAGGATTTAAACCTAGCCGGGATTTACACCAGAATGGAAGTGTGTTTTTGCATTGAGAGTTGTGCGTAACTTGGAGGAAAAAATACAGATTGCAATGATCCTGTTTATTATTCTTACATGTTCGGTCCAACTGTGTGGCTTGATAGTTATTTCATAGGTTAGTTAAAAGTCAATCGCATTCTGGGGTCTAAAGTTGCATTTAGATTTCTATGAAAGACTTCATTCCAGTAGTTCATATTCACTATATCAGCTGACTTTACTTAGCTTTAACTCTAGTTTATTTAGTTAGCTGACTTTAAATTTCCCAGCTGTCAGCTGTCAATTCCCATCGAATCTCAGGTTTACTCGTCCAGTAATTTAATCACCACACTACTGTTCCTAACAAAATTAAAACATAAAGATTTTTGTTGTGCGTGGAATTAATTCTGAACATATTAGTTCTTGCTAATAGCAAATATTTACAAGTCGAGTACTGAAGTGGATGAACAACCATGTCATGTCGAAAGGTTCCAGCAGCGTGAGAACAAAACCAGGCAGGTGGTAACTTTCTCTCAGGAAATGGCACCATCCTATTGATCATGCACATATAACTCGCATTAAATGTGAATAGTCTCAATTTCTGTAACAGTCTGATCTGGTCCATTACCCTGTGGCAATGATGGCATTTTTACAATCTAATGATTGTGAGGAACTGTATCCATCGAGTTCATTTGGTTTTCTGCCCTTCCTGAATGCTGCAAATAATTGATTGTCAATATTAAAAGTTCTGCCCTTCCATATGCTGCAAATAATTGCTTGTCAGTATTAAAAGTTCATTAATTTGTTGGACTTTGTCAATTTGCAACAGTGAGCTCTCAGAATTACAGAATTTTGTTAAGTCAAAGATCTTCACATTTACAGGAAAATGAGGAAGCTGATATACCCTCTTGCAGTTTTGTTCTTTTGCAAGTACCTGCAACACAATGCATGTTAGTGTGTTATTTCTTTTTGCAGAGTGGTTGGTGGCTTTGAGACATTGACAGCCATGGAGAATGTGGAGAGTGATGTAAAGACTGACCTGCCAAAGGTACTGGTATCCTGTTGCTAGCACAACTTTAGACAGTCTATCCATCTTTTCCACATTTTATATCATATAATGGTCAGAAATTAACAGTTGTATTCCTATCTTGAGTGAGCTTGAGTGAAATCCTGAGTTTGCAATGGCTGGTATTGAGAGACTGGATATTTGTTACTGAAACTGATTACCAAAGTATGATTTGTTCAGAAGGGCCACTGTTTTGAATATCTACGCCAACAACAATAGCAACATTTTGCATTTTATTAGTGGCGTTGATGTTGAAAATGCACAAGAAATTTTCACATAATTAGCAAAAAGACACTGGTCTAGAATTCCTAGTTCTGTTGGAGTCCACTTCTGATCTACAAAGAACATTCCTCGGCTGTCACGAAATGTGAACTGTGAGGGTTGGACGTTCCTATTGTAGTTGTCTAAATCCCTAAAGGAATTCCAGTGGCTTCAGAATGTGGAAGAAAATATGTCAATTCATGCCTCTTTGCCTATCATATCATAAGATCCTTGACCTCAACTCCACTCTCCTGTTCAAGCCCATATCTATTGTTTCCAAAATTTTCATCAGTCTCAGCCTTGAATATAGAACATAGAATAGTACAGCACAGTACAGGCCCTTCGGCCCACAATGTTGTGCCGACCCTCAAACCCTGCCTCCCATATAAGCCCCCACCTTAGATTCCTCCATATACCTGTCTAGTAGTCTCTTAAATTTCACTAGTGTAGTGCCTCCACCACTGACTCAGGCAGTGCATTCCACGCACCAACCACTCTCTGAGTAAAAAACCTTCCTCTAATATCCCCCTTGAACTTCCCACCCCTTACCTTAAAGCCATGTCCTCTTGTATTGAGCAGTGGTGCCCTGGGGAAGAGGCACTGGCTATCCACTCTATCTATTCCTCTTATTATCTTGTACACCTCTATCATGTCTCCTCTCATCCTCCTTCTCTCCAAAGAGTAAAGCCCTAGCTCACTTAATCTCTGATCATAATGCATACTCTCTACACCAAGCAGCATCCTGGTAAATCTCCTCTGTACCCTTTCCAATGCTTCCACATCCTTCCTATAGTGAGGTGACCAGAACTGGACACAGTACTCCCAAGTGTGGCCTAACCAGAGTTTTATAGAGCTGCATCATTACATTGCGACTCTTAAACTCTATCCCTCGACTTATGAAAGCTAACACCCCATAAGCTTTCTTAACTACCCTATCCACCTGTGAGGCAACTTTCAGGGATGTGTGGACATGTACCCTGAGATCCCTCTGCTCCTCCACACTACCAAGTATCCTGCCATTTACTTTGTACTCTGCCTTGGAGGTTGTCCTTCCAAAGTGTACCACCTCACACTTCTCCGGTTTGAACTCCATCTGCCACTTCTCAGCCCACTTCTGCATCCTATCAATGTCTCTCTGCAATCTTTGACAATCCTCTACACTATCCACAACACCACCAACCTTTGTGTCGTCTGCAAACGTGCCAACCCACCCTTCTACCCCACATCCAGGTCGTTAATAAAAATCACGAAAAGTAGAGGTCCCAGAACAGATCCTTGTGGGACACCACTAGTCACAATCCTCCAATCTGAATGTACTCCCTCCACCACCACCCTCTGCCTTCTATAGGCAAGCCAATTCTGAACCCACCTGGCCAAGCTTCCCTGGATCTCATCCCTTCTAACTTTCTGAATAAGCCTACCGTGTGGAACCTTGTCAAATGCCTTACTAAAATCCATATAGATCACATCCACTGCACTACTCTCATCTATATGCCTGGTCACCTCCACAAAGAACTCTATCAAGCTTGTTAGACACGATCTGCCCTTCACAAAGCCATGCTGACTGTCCCTGATCAGACCATGATTCTCTAAATGCCTATAGATCCTATCTCTAAGAATCTTTTCCAACAGCTTTCCCACCACAGGCGTAAGGCTCACTGGTCTATAATTACCCGGACTATCCCTACTACCTTTTTTGAACAAGGGAACAACATTCACCTCCCTCCAATTCTCCGGTACCATTCCCGTGGACAACGAGGACATAAAGATCCTAGCCAGAGGCTCAGGAATCTCTTCTCTCGCCTCGTGGAGCAGCCTGGGGAATATTCCGTCAGGCCCCAGGGACTTATCTGTCCTAATGTATTTTAACAACTCCAACACCTCCTCTCCCTTAATATCAACATGCTCCAGAACATCAACCTCACTCATATTGTCCTCACCATCATCAAGTTCCCTCTCATTGGTGAATACCGAAGAGAAGTATTCATTGAGGACCTTGCTCACTTCCACAGCCTCCAGGCACATCTTCCCACTTTTATCTCTAATCGGTCCTATCTTCACTCCTGTCATCCTTATTTACTTCACATAATTGAAAAATGGCTTGGGGTTTTCCTTTACCCTACTCACCAAGGCCTTCTCATGCCCCCTTCTTGCTCTTCTCAGCCCCTTCTTAAGCTCCTTTCTTGCTTCCCTATATTCCTCAATTGACCCATCTGATCCTTGCTTCCTAAACCTCATGTATGCTGCCTTCTTCCACCTGACTAGATTTTCCACCTCACTTGTCACCCATGGTTCCTTCACCCTACCATTCTTTATCTTCCTCACCGGGACAAATTTATCCCTTACATCCCGCAAGAGATCTCTAAACATCGACCACATGTCCATAGTACATTTCCCTGCAAAAGCATCATCCCAATTCACACCCGCAATTTCTAGCCTTATAGCCTCATAATTTGCCTTTCCCCAATTAAACATTTTCCTGTCCTCTTTGATTCTATCCTTTTCCATGATAATTATAAAGGCCAGGGAGCGGTGGTCACTGTTCCCCAGATACTCACCCACTGAGAGATCTGTGACCTGACCCAGTTCATTACCTAGTACTAGATCTAGTATGGCATTCCCCCTGGTCGGCCTGTCCACATACTGTGACAGGAATCCATCCTGGACACACTTAACAAACTCTGCCCCATCTAAGCCCTTGGAACTAATCAGGTGCCAATCAATATTAGGGAAGTTAAAGTCACCCATGATAACAACCCTGTTATTTTTGCACCTTTCCAAAATCTGCCTCCCAATCTGCTCCTCTGTATCTCTGCTGCTACCAGGGGGCCTGTAGAATACCCCCAGTAGAGTAACTGCTCCCTTCCTGTTCCTGACTTCCACCCATATTGACTCAAAAGAGGATCCTGCTACATTACCCACCCTTTCTGTAGCTGTAATAGTATCCCTGACCAGTAATGCCACCCCTCCTCCCCTTTTTCCGCCCTCTCTATTCCTTTTAAAGCACTGAAATCCAGGAATATTGAGAATCCATTCCTGCCCTGGTGCCTGATTCCTATGTTCTGCAAAAGAGCATTCCCCCACCCCACCATGGAATAAGGACTTTAAAAGATTTAATCCTCCAGGTGATTACCTTTTTCTCAGCTTGGTCCTAAATAGCCCATTTCTTATCTGATATCTGATAGCAGAAACAGACTTACAGCAGATACCTTGTTCAAATAAGCAGCGGCTGAAAAAGATAAACTTTATTGATTCTTAAGCAGATGTGTGTAATGAGCACTGGGGAATGTTAACACCTAATGGTATTAACATACTTTTTGAGAAAAGGCCTGGCTGCTAAATTCACAAAGGCGACTCTGCACTACATTACACATCAGTGAAAAATGAATTTTAAGTCTTATTTTTTCAATTGTAACTGTTCATAGTTAACTACAGAATAAGGCAAAAATAAAATTTATAAGCTCCTAATAATTTAACCTAAAGAATTCCATGGATGTTTATATATCTCGCATGTGCGTTATTTTTTCCAGGCTTGGTGTCAAACTTTGACATAATTCATTTAATATTCATAATAAGAATAGCTGAATCCTTTTTTTCTGTATGTTCACAGGAAGAGATCAGAATTGAGAGCACAGCAGTATTTGTGGATCCTTTTGAAGAAGCAGATCTTCTGGTGAGTTCAAAGAAAAGATGGAATCACGTCATTAGATGTTTTTTGCGCTCCAGCCCTGCAAGAATTCCGTACCAGTGATGGTTAAAGGAGCACATTAGCTCATAATTAATAAGAAATTGAGTTGTGTCATCCTAATCCAAAATTAATATACAGTATATCTGTTTGGTTTATGTGTTAATAGGCTCTCCTGTTTGGAGAAAAGGTTATTTTAGACCGAGTGCTATAAACCAAAGCAGGATTAATTAATCAACATGTACAGTATTTTAAAAAATCTTCTGGGGGATTGTATTTCAACTGAGTTACACATTAGGGTTGAGCAAACTCCTAAATTCAAACAAAGTCAATCATGTAAACAGAGATGGCAATGGACTAAAGTAGGGTTGGAAATAGGATATCATGACATTTAATGGGTGGATAATGTAGCAGGATCCTCTTTTGAGTCACTATGGGTGGAAGTCAGGAACAGGAAGGGAGCAGTTACTCTATTGGGGGTATTCTATAGGCCCCCTGGTAGCAGCAGAGATACAGAGGAGCAGATTGGGAGGCAGATTTTGGAAAGGTGCAAAAATAACAGGGTTGTTATCATGGGTGACTCTAACTTCCCTAATATTGATTGGGACCTGATTAGTTCCAAGGGTTTAGATGGGGCAGAGTTTGTTAAGTGTGTCCAGGACGGATTTGTGTCACAGTATGTGGACAGGCCGACTAGGGGGAATGCCATACTAGATCTAGTACTAGGTAATGAACCAGGTCAGGTCACAGATCTCTCAGTGGGTGAGCATCTGGGGGACAGTGACCACCGCTCCCTGGCCTTTAGCATTATCATGGAAAAGGATAGAATCAGAGATGACAGGAAAATTTTTAATTGGACAAAGGCAGATTATGAGGCTGTAAGGCTAGAACTTGCGGGTGTGAATTGGGATGATGTTTTTGCAGGGAAATGCACTATGGACATGTGGTCGATGTTTAGAGATCTCTTACAGGATGTTAGGGATAAATTTGTCCCGGTGAGGAAGATAAAGAATGGTAGGGTGAAGGAACCATGGGTGACAAGTGAGGTGGAAAATCTAGTCGGGTGGAAGAAGGCAGCATACATGAGGTTTAGGAAGCAAGGATCAGATGGGTCTATTGAGGAATATAGGGAAGCAAGAAAGGAGCTTAAGAAAGGGCTGAGAAGAACAAGAAAGGGGCATGAGAAGGCCGTGGCGAGTAGAGTAAAGGAAAACCCCAAGGCGTTCTTCAATTATGTGAAGAAAAAAAGGATGACAGGAGTGAAGGTAGGACCAATTAGAGATAAAGGTGGGAAGATGTGCCTGGAGGCTGTGGAAGTGAGCGAGGTCCTCAATGAATACTTCTCTTCGGTATTCACCAATGAGAGGGAACTTGATGATGGTGAGGACAATATGAGTGAGGTTGATGTTCTGGAGCATGTTGATATTAAGGGAGAGGAGGTGTTGGAGTTGTTAAAATACATTAGGACGGATAAGTCTCTATGGCCTGACGAAATATTCCCCAGGTTGCTCCACGAGGCGAGGGAAGAGATTGCTGAGCTTCTGACTAGGATCTTTATGTCCTCATTGTCCATGGGAATGGTACCGGAGGGTTGGAGGGAGGGGAATGTTGTCCCTTTGTTCAAAAAAGGTAGTAGGGAGAGTCCGGGTAATTATATACCAGTGAGCCTTACGTCTGTGGTGGGAAAGCTGTTGGAAAAGATTCTTAGAAATAGGATCTCTGGGCATTTAGAGAATCATGGTCTGATCAGGGACAGTCAGCATGGCTTTGTGAAGGGCAGATCGTGTCCAACAAGCCTGATAGAGTTCTTTGAGGAGGTGACCAGGCATATAGATGAGGGTAGTGCAGTGGATGTGATCTATATGAATTTTAGTAAGGCACTTGACAAGGTTCCACACGGTAGGCTTATTCAGAAAGTCAGAAGGCATGGGATCCAGGGAAGTTTGGCCAGGTGGATTCAGAATTGGCTTGCCTGCAGAAGGCAGAGGGTCATGGTGGAGGGAGTACATTCAGATTGGAGGATTGTGACTAGTGGTGTCTCACAAGGATCTATTCTGGGACCTCTACTTTTCGTGATTTTTATTAACGACCTGGATGTGGGGGTAGAAGGGTGCAGACGACACAAAGGTTGGTGGTGTTGTAGATAGTGTAGAGGGTTGTCAACAATTGCAGAGAGACATTGATAGGATGCAGAAGTGAACTGAGAAGTGGCAGATGGAGTTCAACCCGGAGAAGTGTGAGGTGGTACACTTTGGAAGGACAACCTCCAAGGCAGAGTACAAAGTAAATGGCAGGATACTTGGTAGTGTGGAGGAGCAGAGGGATCTGGGGGTACATGTCCACAGATCCCTGAAAGTTGCCTCACAGGTGGATAGGGTAGTTAAGAAAGCTTATAAGGTGTTAGCTTTCATAAGTCGAGGGATAGAGTTTAAGAGTCGCGATGTAATGATGCAGCTCTATAAAACTCTGGTTAGGCCACACTTGGAGTATTGTGTCCAGTTCTGGTCACCTCACTATAGGAAGGATGTGGAAGCATTGGAAAGAATACAGAGGAGATTTACCAGGATGCTGCCTGGTTTAGAGAGTATGCATTATGATCAGAGATTAAGTGAGCTAGGGCTTTACTCTTTGGAGAGAAGGAGGATGAGAGGAGACATGATAGAGGTGTACAAGATAATAAGAGGAATAGATAGAGTGGATAGCCAGTGCCTCTTCCCCAGGGCACCACTGCTCAATACAAGAGGACATGGCTTTAAGGTAAGGGGTGGGAAGTTCAAGGGGGATATTAGAGGAAGGTTTTTTACTCAGAGAGTGGTTGATGCGTGGAATGCACTGCCTGAGGCAGTGGTGGAGGCAGCTACACTCGTGAAGTTTAAGAGACTACTAGACAATTATATGGAGGAATTTAAGGTGGGGGCTTATATGGGAGGCAGGGTTTGAGGGTCGGCACAACATTGTGGGCCAAAGATCCTGTACTGTGCTGTACTATTCTATGTTCCATGTAAACAATGCTACATATTTATAGAAACATTTCCTAATTTTCATATGAATACAAATTCTTGAGAATTGAAGAACTCCATTAAAGATTATATTGGAATTAACATAAGCTTACAAAAATGTCACAAGGATAATAAACCTGAGGATTACTAAGCTGTTTAAAATCATCAAAGGATGACAAAGATACAGAATGAGAATAAACAAAAGATGATATTATACTACAAGCAATATCAAAATGGATTTGAAAGTGATTATAAAACAAAATGAAAGTAAACCATTGAAACAAAGGCAGTAGAAATTATAATGGAGCATAAGCTTGCTGGACCTTTAAACTGACAATAAAAACTTCGGTTAATTATGAAGGAAAAATGTTAGTGAAACTAGTATAAGTCCTCTCCAATTAGAAATGGAGCTATTACGATTGGAGCAAAGAAATGGCAGAATAACACATACTTTGATTTTGTTTCCACAAAAGCGCAAATAGTGGCACGGTTCCAGTAACCCAAGTTCAATCCTGGCTTTCCGTGTTCTGTCTGTGTGGAGTTTGCATGTTCTCCTTGCGATCACCAGGTTTTCTTCCAGTCTCTAGTTTCCTCCATATCCCAAAGATTTGCGGGTTGTTGGGATTGTTTGCCACTGTTAATGGTCCCTGATGTGTAATTGTGTAAGGACTTCATGGGAATGTGAAGAGAATAAATAAAGTTATTGTAAATGGGTGCTTGTTGGCTGGTACACACTCAGTGGAAGCAAAGGGTGTTACTCCATGCGGTATGAATGCATGACTCCATATATATTAGTCTATAGACAGGGAGGAAAGAAATGGGGTGTAAGGCTAAAAGATTCCATTTGTCTTGTAATCTGCATCTCAAAGTACCAACGTGAGTGGCCCTAGAATTATCGGTCAGTAAATTACAGATTGGCACAGTAGCGTAGCAGCTAGCATAATGCTAATTCAGCACCAGCAACCTGGGCACAATTCCACCAGTGTCTGTGCGTTCTTCCCATGATGCGTGGATTTTTTCCGGCTGCTCTAGTTTCCTCCTACATTCCAAAGACTTACAGGTTAATAGGTTAATTTGTCACAGGTATAATTGGACAGTCTGGGACAGAAAGGCCTGTTACCTTGCTGTATCTAAATAAAATAATTTAATCTAAAGTCAGTAGTGGGGAAAATGCTGAAATCTATTCTAAAGGATGCAGTGACAAAACACTTGGAAAGCATTAACAGGATTCTATAAAGTAGGCTTCTGATAAGATCCGATAATCAGTGGTAAAAGGTCAAATGAAAACACGTGGGATAGTGGGGTAATATGAACTGAAACTTGGTAAATAGTCAGAGAGCAGAGTTTGGGCTCCATCTGTTCATAATGTATACCAATGGCTTGATGAAATTTATTATAACATTTCTAAGTCTGCAAATGACACGAAGCTCAAGATGGGTTATGAGCTATGAATAGGATACAAAGAAGTTTCAATGCGACTTAGACAAGTTCACTAGATGAGCAAATGGATGGCAGATACAGTTTAACATGAAAAAATGTGAGGTTATCCACTTTGTTTCAAAAACAGAGTGGCAAAGTAACCTAAGTATTAAAAGATTAGCAAAAGGAAAGGGACATCCAGATATGAGTGTCCTTGTAGAAGCACAAGTAATTAGGAAGCCTAAGTGGAATGTTGACCTTCATTGCAAGAAGACTGGAATACAGGAGAAAAGATCTCTTGCTGTGGCCAAGCAAGCCTTGGGAGATCCACTCTGGAATTTTATGTGTAGCTTTGGTCTCCTTCTCTAAGAAAGAATGCTCTTGGCTTGAATGGAGTACAACAAAGGTTTAATGATGTGATTCCTAGGATAGTAAAATTGACTGAAGATGCAAGAGTCTGCAGATGCACAGATCTGGAGTAAAAAACACAAATGCTGGAGGAACTCAGCAGGTCAAGCAGCATCTGTTCCCACTGATATTTCAAGTCAAGTCCCTTCATCAGGACTGAGAATTAAGGCGGCGGGGGGGCGGGGGTAGCTAGTATAAAGAAGGGAAGGAGAATGGTGAGGAACTTATCTGGCAGATATCCCTGACATTGCTGTCCTGGGGAGATCATGTCCCAGGAATGCAGAAAGAATCTGTGAAGGTTCTAAAGAAGTATTGAACAGGATCTTATCAGTGAATGATACAAGCAATTTACCTGAAATTGTGCTAAAATAATGTCTAAAAATAAAAGACAAGGCTAACTGGTTTAGGCAGCCTTGGTTATCAAGGGATATTGAGGCCCAAGTGAAGAAAAAGGAAGCTATATCAGGTATACACAGTTAAGATCTAACAAGGAGCTTGAGTATGAGAAAGCAGAAATAACGAAGAAGTCATGGGGTTACTCTGGCGGAAAAAAATCCCAAGGGCAAGAGGATAGCAAGGGACTAAATTGATCCTCTTGAAGATTAACGTAGTCATTTATGCATGGAACTGATAGAGATGGGGGGAGATCTTAAGTTAATTTTTTGCAATTTACTTGGGAGACAGACATGGAGTCTATTCAACTAGGGATAAAAGTACTGACATCATTGACTGTATCCAGATTATGGAAGAGGAGGCGCTTGCTGTTGTGAGGTGAATTAGGGTGGATAAATCCCTAGAGCCTGGCGATGCAGAGACATCCTTAGGCACGGGTGAGGTGCTAAAGGACTGGACAATAGCTAAAATTGTTCTGATGTTTAAGAAAGGCTCTAAGAATATGCCAGGAAATTCTAATCGGGTGAGCCAAGTTAGTCATGGGTAAATTATTGGAAGCTATTCTAGCCAACAGCTAACATCAGAATCTGTCTGCTTCACTGATACCTGCAGGAGAAGGTGATCAAAGTTCAAAGTAATGTTTAGGGCACCATGGTTGAGTAGTGGTTAATACAATGCTAGTACAGCTTAGAGTGTACTAGCAGATTTAATTCCAGTGCTCTTCTGTAAGGAGTCTCTGTACCTCCTCTGTGTGGAATGCTTTTTATTTAAGTATTTCTTACTTACTTACTTACTTATTTAGCTAGCTAGCTAGCTGGCGATACAGCATGGAGTAGGCTTTCTGACTCTTCAAGCCCCACCACCCCAGCAACCCCCAACAAACCCAATTAAGCCTAACTTAATCCCAGGACAATTTACAATGACCAGTTAATTTACTCGGTACATGTTTGATCCGTGGGAGGAAACTGGAGGACCTGGAGAAAACCCACGCATTCGACGGGGAGGACGTACAGACACTCCTTAGAGAATGGTGCCAGGATTGAAGTCTGACCTCTGGAACGCCCTGAGCTGTAATAGCAATGTGCTAACCACTACGCTACCGTGGCACCCTAAAAGTTTACTTTGAACTTTGATCACCTCCCCCACAGGTACTGGTAAAGCAGATAGTTTCCCACTATTTTAGTAATATCAGAAATATTGTTTTGCAGTGAAATTAGCAGGATATGCTGTCAATCCAGTAATAACACAACTGTATCTCTTCTTATTTGTCCCCACTACTCCCCACAAACTGAGGATGACTTACTTAACCCCTGGGCTGTAGAAATTGGGGTTAGGATTGAACCCATGTCATTGGATAGCGAAGCAGCAGCTCCACTAGCATGTCACCATGCCCCATTCGTTAAATAGGATCTGATTAAGGAAAGTCAATGTGGCTTTGTGTGTGGCAGGTTATGTCTAAGGAGCTTACAAGAAGGCTGATGAAGGAAAGGTGGTGGATGTAGTCTACGTGGACTTTAACAAGGCCTTTGACAAAGTCCTGCATGGGAGGCTTGGCATTCAGGATGAAGTAGTTATTGGCTACATGAGGGGCAGGACTGGCAGCTTAATATTCCAGGGTTCTGATGTTTCAGATGTGATCGAGGCAGAGGAATGAAAGGTGGGGGAGTAGCATTGCTTGTTAGGGAAAATATTACAGCAGTGCTCAAGCAGGACAGATTGGAGGGCTTGTCTACTGAGTCCTTATGGGTGGAGCTGAGAAACAGGAAAGGTATGGCCACATTAGTAGGATTGTATTACAGACCACCCAATAGTCAACGAGACTTGGAAGAGCAAATCTGCAGAGAATAGCAGGCAACTGCAGGAAACATAAAGTTGTGGTGGTAGGGGATTTTAATTTTCCATATATTGATTGGGACTCCCATACTGTTAGGGGTCTAGATGGTTTAGAGTTTGTAAAATGTGTTCAGGGAAGTTTACTAAATCAATATATAGAGGGACCAACTAGAGAGGATGCAATATTGGATCTCCTGTTAGGAAACGAGTTAGGACAAGTGACGGAAGTCTGTATAGGGGAGCACTTTGGTTCCACTGATCATAACACCATTAGTTTCAACTTGATCATGGACAAGGATAGATCTGGTCCTAGGGTTGAGGTTCTGAACTGGAAGAAGGCCAAATTTGAAGAAATGAGAAAGGATCTAAAAAGCGTGGATTGGGACAGGTTGTTCTCTGGCAAAGATGTGATTGGTAGGTGGGAAGCCTTCAAAGGAGAAATTTTGAGAGTGCAGAGTTCGTATGTTCCTGTCAGGATTAAAGGCAAAGTGAATAGGAATAAGGAACCTTGGTTCTCAAGGGATATTGCAACTCTGATAAAGAAGAAGAGGGAGTTGTATGAAATGTATAGGAAACAGGGAGTAAATCAGGTGCTTGAAGGGTATAAGAAGTGCAAGAAAATACTTAAGAAAGAAATCAGGAGGGCTAAAAGAAGACATGAGGTTGCCTTGGCAGTCAAAGTGAAGGATAATCCAAAGAGCTTTTACAGGTATATTAAGAGCAAAAGGATTGTAAGGGATAAAATTGGTCCTCTTGAAGATCAGAGTGGTCAGCTATGTGCGGAACCAAAGGAAATGGGGGAGATCTGAAATAGGTTTTTTTCGTTGGTATTTACTAAGGAAACTGGCATGAAGTCTATGGAATTAAGGGAATCAAGTAGTGAGATCATGGAAACTGTACAGATTGAAAAGGAGGAGGTGCTTGCTGTCTTGAGGAAAATTAAAGTGGATAAATCCCCGGAACCTGACAGGGTGTTCTCTCGGATCTTGAAAGAGACTAGTGTTGAAATTGCAGGGGCCCTGGCAGAAATATTTAAAATGTCGCTGTCAACGGGTGAGGTGCCGGAGGATTGGAGAGTGGCTCATATTGTTCTGTTGTTTAAAAAAGGATCGAAAAGTAATCCGGGAAATTATAGGCCGGTAAGTTTAACGTCAGTAGTAGGTAAGTTATTGGAGGGAGTACTAAGAGACAGAATTTACAAGCATTTGGATAGACAGGGACTTATTAGGGAGAGTCAACATGGCTTTGTGCGTGGTAGGTCATGTTTGACCAATCTATTGGAGTTTTTCGAGGAGGTTACCAGGAAAGTGGATGAAGGGAAGGCAGTGGATATTGTCTACATGGATTTCGGTAAGGCCTTTGACAAGGTCCCGCATGGGAGGTTAGTTAGGAAAATTCAGTCGCTAAGTATACATGGAGAGGTGGTAAATTGGATTAGACATTGGCTCAATGGAAGAAGCTAAAGAGTGGTAGTAGAGAATTGCTTCTCTGAGTGGAGGCCTGTGACTAGTGGTGTGCCACAGGGATCAGTGCTGGGTCCATTGTTATTTGTCATCTATATCAATGATCTGGATGATAATGTGGTAAATTGGATCAGCAAATTTGCTGATGATACAAAGATTGGAGGTGTAGTAGACAGTGAGGAAGGTTTTCAGAGCCTGCAGAGGGACTTGGACCAGCTGGAAAAATGGGCTGAAAAATGGCAGATGGAGTTTAATATGGACAAGTGTGAGGTATTGCACATTGGAAGGACAAACCAAGGTAGAACATACAGGGTTAATGGTAAGGCACTGAGGAGTGCAGTAGAACAGAGGGATCTGGGAATACAGATACAAAATTCCCTAAAAGTGGCATCACAGGTAGATAGAGTCGTAAAGAGAGCTTTTGGTACATTGGCCTTTATTAATCCAAGTATTGAGTATAAGAGCTGGAATGTTATGCTGAGGTTGTATAAGGCATTGGTGAGGCCGAATCTGGAGTATTGTGTTCAGTTTTGGTCACCAAATTACAGGAAGGATATTAAATAAGGTTGAAAGAGTGCAGAGAAGGTTTACAAGGATGTTGCCGGGACTTGAGAAACTCAGTTACAGAGAAACGTTGAATAGGTTAGGACTTTATTCCCTGGAGCATAGAAGAATGAGGGGAGATTTGATAGAGGTATATAAAATTATGATGGGTATATATAGAGTGAATGCAAGCAGGCTTTTTCCACTGAGGCAAGGGGAGAAAAAAACCAGAGGACATGGGTTAAGGGTGAGGGGGGAAAAGTTTAAAGGGAACATTATGGGGGGCTTCTTCACACAGAGAGTGGTGGGAGTATGGAATGAGCTGCCAGACGAGGAGGTAAATGTGGGTTCTTTTTTAACATTTAAGAATAAATTGGACAGATGCATGGATGGGAGGTGTATGGAGGGATATGGTCCGTGTGCAGGTCAGTGGGACTAGGCAGAAAATGATTCAGCACAGCCAAGAAGGGCCAAAAGGCCTGTTTCTGTGCTGTAGTTTCTATGGTTCTATGGCTTAGTGGGAGAAGCCAGAGAGTGGTAGCAGATGATTATGGTAGGCAGAAAGTTTGAAGTTAATAACTCATCTCCTTCTACCTTTGGCCACGAACTTATCAACCACCCCTGATGAGTTATTAACCTCAAACTTTCTGCATAATCACTCAGAGTTGAACTACATGTACATGTAATGTGAGCTGTATAACTCATCTCCTGCCACCTTAGGCCACGAACCTATCAATCACCCCTGTTGTGGACACTTTCTGGAGGTCCAAGGTCCGTATGCTCCACAACTGCTGGACTAAGTGTGTAAATGTAGGAAGGGACTATGTTGAAAAATGAATGTGCTAGGTTTTCTAAAATTGACTGCTTCTACCTCAGGCCACGAACTTATCAATCACCCCTGGTATAAGTAGGTGAGTTATGATGTACCTTTACGAAATGGTTAATCCAAATCTAGAATATTAGGTAGGATTTACGTCTTCATGCTTAACAAAATGTATATTTGCACTGAAGGGTGTCAAAGCTGAAAGTACAAGTATGTTACCATATACATCCCTGAGATTCATTTTCTGTGGGCATACTCAATAAATCCATCAAATAATAACTATAACAGAATCAATGAAAGACCACACTAACTAGGGCATTCAAACAGTGTGAAAAACACTGTGAAAATACAAAAAGGAAGAATGAATGAATGAATGAATAAATAAATAACCAACCAACCAACCAACCAATAAGTATTGAGAACATGAGATGAAGAGTTCTTGAAAGTGTTTTCATTGGTTGTGGGAGCGTTTCAATGATAGGGCAAGTGAAGTTGAATGAACTTTGACTCAAGAGCCTGATGGTTGAGGGGTAATAAGTGTTCCTGAACCTGGTAGTGAGAGTCCTGAGGCTCCTGTACCTTCTTCCTGATGGCAGCAGTGAGCAGCGAGCAGGTCCTGGGTGGAGAGGGCACTGATGATGGAAGCTGCTTTCCTGCGACAGTGTTTCATGTAGATGTGCTCGGTGGTGAGCATCCTTTTAAGACAGCTGGGTAGAATTTCTTCTCTCGGTTGTGACTGTTTGGAATTCTTTACCCAGGGAACTATGGAGGCAGACTCATTGAATATTGTGATGGACAGACATTTGAAGTGCAAGTGGGATGGGGGCAGTGGTGGGCAGGCAGGAAAGTGTTTTTGAGGTCAAGATTGGATGAACCGTAATCTTATTAAATAAGAGAGTAGCTGGGAGAGGCCAATTACCCTGCTGTTCCATTAGCATTTATATTTTCAAGACATTTCCCCTGTGGTGTGCTTTCCCCATTATTACATCTCACAGATGTGACTTACTAATAACTTACAATGCCCGTTATTTCATGTTATGTTTATAAAGCAAGGAACTTATATAACCATATAACAATTACAGCACAGAAACAGGCCATCTCAGCCCTTCTAGTCCGTGCTGAACTCTTACTCTCACCTAGTCCCCCCGACCTGCACTCAGCCCACAACCCTCCATTCCTTTCCTGTCCATATATCTATCCAATTTAACTTTAAACGACAACATAGAACCTGCCTCAACCACTTCTGCTGGAAGCTCATTCCACACAGCTACCACTCTCTGAGTAAAGAAGTTCCCCCTCATGTTACCCCTAAACTTTTGTCCTTTAACTCTGAACCCATGTCCTCTGTTTGAATCTTCCCCACTCTCAGTGGAAAAAGTCTAACCCCGTCAACTCTGTCAATCCCCTTCATAATTTTAAACACCTCTATCAAGTCCCCCCTCAACCTTCTACGCTTCAAAGAATAAAGACCTAACTTGTTCAACCTTTCTCTGTAACTTAAGAGATAAAACCCAGGCAACATTTTAGTAAATCTCCTCTGTACTCTCTCAATTTTATTGACACCTTTCCTATAATTCGGTGACCAGAACTGTACACAATACTCCAGATTTGGCCTTACAAATTCAACATTACATCCCAACTCCTATACTCAATGCTCTGATTAATAAAGGCCAGCAAACCAAAAGCTTTCTTCACCACCCTATCCACATGAGATTCCATCTTCAGAGAACTATGCACCATTATTCCTAGATCCCTCTGTTCTACAGCATTCTTTAATGCCCTACCATTTACCATGTATGTCCTATTTTGATTAGTTCTATCAAAATGTAGCACCTCCCATTTTTCAGCATTAAACTCCATCTGCCATCTTGCAGCCCACTCTTCTAACTGTCCCAAATTTCTCTGCAAGTTTTGAAAACCTACCTCATCATTCACAACACCACCTATCTTAGTATCATCTGCATACTTACTAATCCAATTTACCACCCCATTATCCAGATCATTACTAAATATGACAAACAACATTGGACCCAGTACAGATCCCTGAGGCACACTGCTACACACCGACTTCTATAATGAAGTCCATTACAATGAGCCAATAACAGTTTGTCTGTCTATCCCACGTACAGAGCCTTTCTGAACTGGTTTCGTCAGAAATGACTGAGTATTTCTGTACAAGTAGCATGCATAGTCAGGCAGCCTCTCCAATTGAGCAACTTTGCATGGATCTGGGGCAGAGCATTGACCCAGGCCTCATCTGTAAGTCAAACAAACGGCAGATGCTGGAAATCTAAAATAAACTCTGAATCACTCAACAGGTTAGGCAGCACCTGTGGAAAGAAAAGGTTAGTACTCCAGGTTGGAGACCCTTCCTCAAAGCAGCCATTCTGGTGAAATTCTCCAACCTGAAATGTAAACTCTGTTTCTGTTTCCACAGATGCTGCTTGACATGCTGAGTATTTCCAGCAACCTGAATATGTACCCATCTCACCTCACCTCACCTCACCTCACCTCACATCATCACCCTGTTGCAGCAGGAATGATTGCAGGTAGAATGTGTCATCCTGTTTTGGAAAATTAAGCACCAGAGGAAAAGACTTTTCTTCCATATAGCTGGATGTTGCAGGTTTAACTCATTGTACTGTACAACAATTATAAGTTTGTTTTATGCACTTTAATATACGCAGACAGAAACCCTTGTGGATGGGGTGAACGTTTCCTTATCCTTCATTTCTTTATTATTAGATTGCAGCAGAAAGGGAGAAAAACAGGAACGAGGAAGAGGAGGAAAAGGCCAAAGCAAAGCCATCAGAGCCTAAAAGCAGTGCAAATACTGCCCCAAAAACCTATCGACAAGGAGTTGGGAAATATATTAACATGGAAGCTAAGTAAGTGTCATTTTATAATTTCAAAGTGCATGAAAACTATCAGCTCTTCACATCAAATGCGGCAGGGTCCAGGAAAATGTAGCGTGCATCTTCACACATGGAGAGCAAGTGTCATCCAGGCGACTGGGTAGATTTCACCATACTTGCATGCTGACTTCAGGAATTTGTTATACTTCCAATATTAGCTAAAGACATGAATCCTTGGGAGAAATTTGTGCAGAAAACTTCCCAATAGTTTTTATTTCACTCTTTAATGGAGATTCTGCTGAAACGAGAAGGATAAGAGAGTAATTGAAAGTGTCAGATAATTCCATCTTTGGTACAATAACTTTATATTAGGTGCTGGGCACAGAGCCAGCAGAATTTTGAGGATGTTGACTGGTGACAGAGGAGTGGCTGAGTGGTGCCTCAATGTCAGCAAGATCAAGGAGCTGATAATTGACTTCAGGAGGGGGAAACCAGTCCTCATTGGACGATCAGAGGTGGAGAGGGTCAGCAACTTTAGATTCTTTGGTGTAATCCTTTTGGAGGACCTGTCATGGGCCCAGTAGGTAAATGCAATTCTGCAGAAAGCACGGTAGTGCCTCTACTTCCTTAGGAGTTTGCGAAGATTTGGCATGACATCTAAAATTTTGACAAACTTCTATAGATGTGTGTTAGAGAGCATATTAACTGGCTGCATCACAGCCTGGTATGGAAACACCATGCCCTTGAACAGAAGATCGTACAAAAAGTAATGGATACAGCGCCGTCATTCACAGGTAAAGCCTCCCCACCTTTGAGCACATCTACACAAGGTGAGACAGGAAAGATGTAAAAAGAACCTGAGGGATAACTTTTTCACATAGAGGGTGATTGGTGTATGGAACAGCCTGCCAGAGAAAGCTGTAGAGGCAGGTGAAATTACAATGTTTTAAATACAATTGAATGTATGGATAGAAAAGACAGGATTATTACCCAAACAAGGCAAATGGGACTCGCTCAGATAAACGTTTTAGTTGGTGTGAATGAGTTGGGCCAAGGGCCTAGTTCCATGTTTTACTCAATGACTGCATTACGACTTGCTGTGTGCATTTCCATCATGTTGCTTTAAGGTTGCTGATCAAATAGTCTGTTTACCACTTCAGATTTCTGTGTCAGTAGCCTCGAAACATCAAAGGTCAACTTTGAATTTGCTGAGGGAGAACTTAATTCGTGGTTTGGTGCGTGCTCTGGTGTGGTGTTGCATACAGTATCTTTTTTTCAATACCTTTCTCTTTTCTGTGCTAGAAAACGGATAGCAGAAGATCAGGACAGCGGCCCGTCGACCAGCAGTAGCAAGAAAACCAAAGGGATCACTGGTTTCGGTGACTTTAGCTCATGGTAGAGCTCGGTCTACAAAGCAAACATGCAAGAGGAGAGAACACCAAGCAGGAATACTGGCTGCCCACTCTACAAGATCTTTCCATGTTCAAAAGGAACTCTAAAGGATCTGCAGGTCATCAGATGTGTGACTGATTTTCCACTGGAGGACTCTACCTCTGCTAACTAGAAGTAGTGTGAGATGGGGGAGAAAGGTGAATAAACTAAGCAATTTCTGAATTTCCATCCTAGCACAAATGAGAATTTCATTCTTTGCTGAGACCACATCCTGGATTTTGTCGAATGTCATATTTACGGACAATGGAGTTAGCCATTTTTTCTCATGAAATACTTTTTTATTGCGGTTTCAATTAAACTCTTTTGGATTTTGAACTGAGGTGATTTAATCTGTCCTTTACATGGCTGAGCCAGAAGAACAGTATGCTGAGATGGAGAGTTGTTGCATTTATGTTGTGGGCATTTCTTCCCTCCCGTGTGATTGTTAAGACTGATTATGGTTAAGAGATTATGGTTGTTGGTTAATAGATATCACTTAATTCCATGTACTTATCCAAACTTCTGTTAAATGTTGAAATCGAACCACACCCACCACTTCCTCTGGCACTCCTCTGTGAGGGAAGAAGTTCCCACTCATGTTAACCTTAAATACAATTTTCCCTATTACTCATGTCTCCAAGTCCCAGTAAAACCCTTGTAAATTTTCTCTGCATTGTTTCAATTTTATTGATATCTTACCTGCTGAATGCAACTCAAACAATACTCAAAAGATTCAGTATACCCAGGACAAAGCAGTCTCCTTGATTAGCTCTCCATTCACCACAATTGGTTTCTTTTTCCAAGAGTGCACTGTGGATGCCATGTGTACCATCTACAAAATGCAAAACACCTTCAAGCACACTCCAAAAGCACTTTCAGCCTCTCAAGATGTGGCAGCAATACATGTGTACCTCTCCAGTTACTGGTTCTGCTGACTTGGAAATATGTCACCATTCCTTTGTCACTGTTAATTCTAAGTCCTGTACCTCCCTGTTCAACAACATTGTGGGGGCACTTTCACCAGAATGACTGGCAGTAGATAATGCTGCTCTTGGCACTAGCACCCAGATGCTGGAAAATAAACCAAATAAACAGAAGTGGGTGAAAAGCATGTACTTGATCTGGCCAATCTGCAATTATCAAAGTCGGGTTTCATCCCATGTGCACATGCAATGCAAAACTTTCTTGCAGCAGCATCACAGAGACATATACAGAAATTTTACAAAGAACAACACAAATAAATACAAAACAAAAATGAATTTCAGTGCATAATCAGAAAAATCATATGCCAAATTTTACTCCGTACATCATCACCCCTCAATTTGATGAATCTAAGAATTCACCTGAAGTATTTATAATGAAAAATTACTTATTAAGGCCATAGAAGTTGTAACATATGAATTATAGTCTATTTGTACAACTGACTGTGGGCAGTCGTGGGAGGGTATGTCAACGTCACAGCTTCCCCCTCCCCTCCTGATATAACCCCGTACAAATGCACAGTGAGTTCGTGGCTAGCAAAAGGTGAACTTGATCTTCTGCAAGGTTAACCTTTTGCTGTGTAGTCTGGAGTCTGATGTGATTGTCACTTAAACTCAGCAAAGAATGAGAATGCTGGGCACATAGGAAAAGAGTTGTTATGTGGAAGGCAGTCAACTTGAACTTAGTCGGTTTTGGGACATCACTGGCAGTAAAAATTCTGCTTTCGGAGTACTGATAGGGATCCCAACATCTTAAAAAATGTCGGCGCTACAGAGTGTCGGATCAGCAGCCTGAGCACAGCAGACAATGACAAGGCCGGCTAAAGCAGATATTTGTCAGCAGCTGGGTCTGTTGTACAGCGTAACTTGTTTTGAGTACACAGATACAGTAGTCAAATACAGCATGTTTCCATCACAGACTTTGCGTTGTCACTGTACCAACAACCAGCACTTCAAATACCTCTGTTTTGTGTGTCTTCTGATTCAAGACCAGTGAAACCAAATTCAAATGCACATTCGCTAATGATAGCCCTAGCTGTTGCCAGCACACTGAAGAGTCTGAGGTCTTGGGCATCAGTTAGGATTGGCTACACAAGTGCAGCTGGCTGCGGTGACAACTTACTCCAGTTACTGCAGTCCAACGTCCGTCTTTACTCAGTGCCAGGGAGAGGGAAAATATGACTTACTCAATGCTGAAGCAGCATTCTTGTTGCACATGCAGATCGTGAAACAGAATTCCAAATGAACCGGTCATCCTATTTGAGGTTTGGAATGGTCACAGGGTTTGATTACTGACACCCACATGACCAAGGGCATCACATGCTGACGGATACTAATTCACTCCTGGAATTTGGATGTCACCAGCAAGGTCAGCATTTAATCCCCATTCCTGAGTGCCCATGTGCCGAGTGGTTTACTAGCCACATCAGGGATCAGTTTAACACGTCTACCACTTAATTGTGAGCCAGAGCCACTTGTTGACGGAGAGGTTACAGTGGTGAATCTCCTCCATCTAGATGTTAGGTTTCTACAGCACTCCAGTAATTTCTCAATCACTATTGTTGTTTGCTTTATGGCATTGAAAGTGATTCCTCTGGAAAATTAAACCACGCCTCTACATTATTAAAATAATAAATTAGCACTACACCAACATACCAATTGAGGCATCAGTCTGACATGGACAGGAAACCAGTGTGGGAGAGTTTTTAAAGTGGAACAGCCATTGCACTAGAGCAGCTCCACTCACTCGGCCTCAGAAGTCTGGGTCCAGTGGTACAAACACAAGTCACAAATTGGGGTCTTCCTTGTTTGCAGTGGATGACCATGACGTCTCCTGTACCTCATCATGCTCTTCGCACTCCCCAGAGCATTGCAGTACAGACTGTTAAAATGGTGTACTTGGGTTTGGCCGCGGTCACATGCAAACAGCTACCTGCAGCCACACATGAGAGCTGAGTGTTCAGTGGGGACCAAAGGTGAGTGAGGTACCCTGGAATAGGCATGATAAGCCCCTTCACCAGAGGTGCTACCCATTCGTGGACACCCCATACATTTATATATAAAATATGTCTCTGCCTGTGTGTATTACAGTTTATTCCAGTTAATTGGGCCATTGGTTAATCAAGGCAGCTGCTTATTTGGGAAAACAATTAAAAACAAAACTAATTGAAAAAATTGCCAGGATTGCTTTTGATTATTTGAGACACTATACTGCTTAATTGGGATAGGAGACAATTGCTGAGCAGTTTCTAACTATCGCCATTCCCGTGCACTTGTACAGCCGATAGACATTACAGCGTGCTTAGAGCAAACAGTTTTTAAGTAGAGTCGTGTGTGTGTATATATGTTTGTTTTTATATATTACCTACCATAATAGCAGCACGTGGATGAAAGAAAAATGGAGGGCTATGTGGGTGGGAAACATTTGATTGATCTTGGTTAAAAGGTTGGCACAGCTCGTGGGCCAAAGAGCCTGAGCTAATTTTGAGAATCAGTTATTGGTTGTGAAGGAAAGGTCAGCAACCATCATGCGCTCAACAAAGTCACACAAAGGACTGTAGGACTTTATTATGAATAGGAGGCCATCCAGTCCATCATGTCCATTCCAGCTCTCAGTGGACTAATCCCACCAGTTCCACTTCCCTTTCCTTGTTCTACTCTCCCTCTACAACTTATTCTTCTCACTTACCCATTGACTTCCCATTCTTTTGCAACTTACCCACACTAAAGAGTAACTTACAGTAGCATTAACCTGCCATCACATCTGTGATGTGTAGGAAACTAGAGCACTTGACCGAAGCCCACGTGGTCACAAAAATACATGAAAACTGAACATAGGCAGCAGTCAAAGTCAGGATTGCATGCACGTTCCTGGATCTGTGAGGCAGCAACACTGACTGCTGCCCAGTCTTCTCTTGGTTGTAGTAGAAACATTAGGCCACACACCAAAAGAACCCCACATTAGAGATAAATTACTATGGGACCTTTACATCCAGCCGAGTAAGCAGTCAGACCTATGTCCAATAAAATAGTGGGTGTTTTTTTTTGGAGGGATGGTGACTTTGACATATCAGAAAGCTTCCAATTGCCACTTGCCAAGATTTGTTTGGACAAAGCTCACACATCTGTCCCTCTCCTGTGTCTTTCTAGAACTGGCTCGTTCTTGTTCACAACTCCCACATCTCAGGCCGAGTCCTCATTGTTGTCTCTGCTGCTTCTTCAACATTTCCTCTCCTCCCATTCCTTGCCTCCTGTCCCTCACCCCTCATTGTCGGTGTCACTTCTGTTTTTACCAGTAACATTTGTCTTCTAAATATTTTGAAGCACACTAGCCTCATTGTAAGAAAGCTTTTGTATTTAAATAGCACGATCAGTAGTGAACAAGTGAGCTCAAGGATCTCACCCAGCTACCAGATCATTCCAAAACATGGGTTTTCTCCTGACCAATTGATATTGAACAGAATCAGAATAAGGTTTATTATCACCAGCATGTGATGTGAAATTTGTTAACTTAGCAGCAGCAGCAGCAGCAGTTCAATGCAATACATAATATAGAAGAGAAAAAATAATAATAAATAAATATGTAAGTCAATTACAGTATACATATATTGAATAGATTTTTAAAAATGCAAAAAACAAATACTGTATATTAAAAAAGTGAGGTAGTGTCCAAGGGTTCAATGTTCGTTTAGGAATCGGATGGCAGAGGGGAAGAAGCTGTTCCTGAATCACTGAGTGTGTGCCTTCAGGCTTCTGTATTTCCTAGTTGATGGTAACAGTGAGAAAAGGGCATGCCCTGGGTGCTGGAGGTCCTTAATTATGGACACTGCCTTTCTGAGACACTGCTCCCTAAAGATGTCCTGGGTACTTTGTAGGCTAGTACCCAAGATGGAGCTGACTAGATTTACAACCCTCTGCAGTTTCTTTCGGACCTGTGCAGTAGCCCCTCCATACCAGACAGTGACGCAACCTGTCAGAATGCTCTCCACGATACATATATAGAAATTCTTGAGTGTATTTGTTAACATGCCAAATCTCTTCAGACTCCTAATGAAGTATAGCCACTGTCTTGCCTTCTTTGTAACTACATCGATATGTTGGGACCACGTTAGATCCTCAGAGATCTTGACACCCAGAAACGTGAAACAGCTCATTCTCTCCACTTCTGATCCCTCTATGAGGATTGGTTTGTGTTCCTTCGTCTTACCCTTCCTGACATCCACAACCTGCTCTTTCATCTTACTGATGTTGAGTGCCAGGTTGTTGCTGCAGCACCATTCCACTAGTTGGCATATCTCACTCCTGCATGCCCTCTCGTCACCACCTGAGATTCTACCAACAATGGTTGTATCGTCAGCAAATTTGTAGATGGTATTTGAGCTATGCCTAGCCACACAGTCAGGTGTATACAGAGAGTAGAGCAGTGGGCTAAGGTGCGTTAGTGTTGATCGTCAGTGAGGATGATATGTTATCACCAATCCGCACAGATTGTGGTCTTCCAGTTAGGAAGTCGAGGATCCAATTGCAGAGGGAGGTACAGAGGCCCAGGTTCTGCAACATCTCAATCAGGATTGTGGGAATGATGGTATTAAATGCTGAGTTATAGTCGATGAACAGCATCCCGACGTAGGTGTTAGTGTTGTTCAGGTGGTCTAAAGCCAAGTGGAGAGCCATTGAGATTGTGTCTGCCGTTGACCCATTGTGGTGATAGGTAAATTGCAATGAACCCAGGTCCTTACTGAGGCAGGAGCTCAGGCTAGTCAGACCAATCTCTCAAAGCATTTCATCATTGTCGATGTGAGTGCTACCGGCCGATAGTCATTAAGGCAGCCCACATTATTCTTCTTAGGCATGGGACCTGGAGGAACCTCTGACATCAGCCAATCTGACACAAGACTTGTGATGTGCTGCAGCAATTTAACCCATCTCCCAAAAAAAAATGAAGATAAGAGACTAGAGATGCTGAAATCCAAAGCTAAACTTTCCAGATGAATGGTGTCTACTGGAAATGTTGACTGTCTCCCTCCACAGATGCTGCCTGACCTGCTGAGTTCTTCCAGAAGTTTGTTTTTTAACTCCTGAAGAAACTCCTCTGTCAAGAGAGAAGCCTTCTTTGAACTGCTTAGCCTATGCTTTGAACTCACAACCTCTGAGTTACAAAGGCAGGTCCAATGGAGGTTAGAGGCGACAAATTTCTTTTTTCAACTTTAAAATATATGTTGTTACTCATCTCAAATTCATCTTTCGTTTGATTATTTCAATGTGACCTAATTATAATAGATCTGCAAGACTTGAATAGTATTTTAATTTACAACCCATTTATCACAATGAAGCAACTTTCATCTAAATCATATTGACTTATTCATAAGAATCATAATGGTCAGATCCATCATCTAAGTAAGTGGGTGGTCAATGGCCACTTCAATCAGGACAGCTTTTTGAGGCACTTTGGTTCTACCAGACAAGAGTCAGGATTAAACCTAATGTTGGGGAAATTAATTATGTGAGTGACCAGATTGTCAGGTGGAGACCGTATCGAACGCCAATTTCAGTCTGGTAAGTCAGAGTCTGAAAAAAGTAGGGTGAGAGTAGGTACTTGCAAGTAAGTCTTTTTGGAATGAAATAGTTCAGATGCTGGAAATCCAGAGTAACACACAAAATGCTGGAAACACTAAGCAGGTCAGGCTGCATCTATTGAGAGGAATAATTCCGAGATACAGGAATAAGATCCTATATCTTGGATCTCTGGCTTGCTGAGCTCCTCCAGCATTTTGTGTTCAGGGCCAACATGTTCCCATGACAGTGAAAGTACAAATCCAGACAACTCTGGATGCCTTAGGGGAGATAACAAGAATTAAAGTATATGGCAGGTATGGAGAAATGTGTTAATGAAGGCTGTGCAGTTGATGTAGTCTGATGGATTTCTGTAAGGTCTTTGACAAGGTCCATGATGGGAGCCGTTTGTCCAAATGCTTAGACCCCATGGGATCCAGGAGAATTTGGTAATTAGGATTCAAAACTGGCTCGGTAATAGTAGAAAGAGGTGATAGTAGAGGAGCATTTATGTATGAAGAGAGTTGTCAGGCTACAGGACGATATTGATCAGTCAGTAAGATGTGCAGAGCAATGCCAGATGGACTTTAGTCATGATTGTGGCCATGCATTTTGGGAGACTACACAATAAATGGTGGGGCTGTGTAAGTTTTCTGCAACAGTGGTGTATTAGTATACAAGTCCAAGGATCCCAGAAGGTAACAACATATATAAATGGTTGAGGGGGCATATTGGACACTTTCATTGATCATGGCATAGCATGGGCTGCAGGTTATGGTACAAATGTATAAAACAGTGAAGTGTTATGCTCAAATTAACATGAGAAAAGAGATTCAGCAGGATGGTGCCTACATTAAAGCATTTAAGTCATGAGGAGACCCTGAATGGGTTGGGTTTGTTTTCTTTGAAGCAGAGGAGATTGAGGGAAATAGGTACGACCGTTGGTTAGAAATTTCTCCTCATGGCAAGGTTATAAAAACAAATTGCAGAGGTTTAGAATAAGGAGGAGATGATTTGGAGAGGATCTGAGGAAGAGTTTTTTTCTCTCCCAGAGAGTGGTAGAATCTGGAATGCACCGCATGAGAGGGTGATGGAGACAGAGCCCCTCACAAAATGTAAGTTTATTCAATGAGTCCTTTAATCACCAAGGTATTGAAGGCCATGGACAAGTGCTGGAAAAAGAAACTAGTTTCAGCAGGCTCTTGATGGTCAGCATGGAAATAATTAGATTAGATTAGCTTTATTTGTCACATGTACATCAAAACATACAATGCGTTATTTACATCAAATCAAATCAGCAAGGATTGGGCTAAGCAAGTGTTGCCACTCTTCCAGAACCAGCATAGCACACTCTCAATTCACTAACTCTAGCTCTACGTCTTTAGAATGTGGAAGGAATCTATGTCTTATGGTCTTAAGGTCCTAGGAAATCAGAGCATCTGGAGGAATCCCACATGATCACAGGGAGCATGTACAAACTCCTTACAGGCAGTGGCGGGAATTGAACCACAACTGGTGATTGTTGGTTGGTGCTGTGAAGCAATGTGCTAACCCCTATGTTACCATGTCACCGGTGGTGGGCCGAAGGCCTGTTACTATGTTCCATTATTCAATTACAAGGTGTGACACCGATGGGCAAATTGAAGGGGGTTCCAAGGAACTAGTTTTCTAGCTCAAATCCCTGTGGCACATAGTTAAAGCTCAGAGGGAATGGGTGAACCTTGACCTGTGGAATGATTGGGAACAGACTTCTATTTCTAGTTAGCTTCAAATGAGAAGTTTCCAAGAGGTTACCAGTCACATACTGGCCTTTAAATAGAGGCATTTCTAAAGATAGAAAGGACAAGAATGTATTTAGTGCCTTATCACATCATTCAACCGTCTCAAAGCATCTCACAGGCAATAAATAGTTTGCAGTGCAGCCACTGTTTGTATGCAGATGAACAGATGGTAACTTGTACATTAAAACCACATGTCAGCTAGTATAGCTTTCCTGGTTTCTCCAATATGAGGTGCAATTGCTCAAATCTGAAACAACCAGTCATTTCCACTCTGGTACATTGAGAGCAGGCCGGTAAAGAGTGACCAAGTCAGATTTACTCCAAATCAACTATTGACAAGATGACTATATTGATCTGTTGCAGTCACTCGTGTGCAAAAGGAAAAGAAAACCATTAAAGTGCCAACAGCAACAACAGCTTTCATCTTAATCACAGCTTTTGCTTAAGAACATTACAGCCCACCTCCCAGAGCCATAGCCCTGATATTAGGGGACACTGCAGTGAATTAATGCGACCTATTAATGGTCAAGCTGGTTAAGCTGCTGCCTCAAATATCAAGCAAATCAAGTTCAATCCTAAACTTGGGTGCCGTCTCTGTGGAGTTTGCACGTTGTCCCTGTGACTGCATGGATTTCATTCTGTGTCCCAAAAAGTAGGAAGTATATAGATTTAAGTTGTCCCTTTTGTGGAGCTGAGTGGTAGAATCCGGGGGAGTTGATTGGTTGTGGGTGGAATAAAATAGCATAGGATCCATGTAGATGAATGGTTGATGGTTGGTGTGGATTGAGTGGGCTAAGGCACCTGTTTCCGAATGTGTCTCCCTTTGACTCTAATGCAATTTCTGGTGGCTGTTGAAGTTGGATTTTAATGAGAACCTTCCTGGCTCAGGCAAGAATAAAGATTTTGACTTTGTATTGGAAATGGGAGACAATAACACTCCAGTGGTAAAGTCAGCTTAGTGGGGTGGCATGAGATTTAACTGGTGCAGCTGAATTTTGGATGGGGGACGTCACATGCCAGACCTCATCAAGGAGTCAGCATTGGAAGGGGTGAGAAGCTTCAAGTTTCTCAGTGTCGACATTTCTGAGTGTTGACATCCTGGCACCAACGTACAAGATCAGAGAAAGCTGCAGAATATTGCAGACTCAGCCAGTGCCATCATGGGCAAAAGCCCCTCCCCACCATCGGGGGCACAAGCCCCTCCCCACCATCGGGGACATGGAGGCACACACTCACCATTTTAGGAACAGCTTCCTCCCCAACCACCACCACAATTAGATTTCTAAATGGTCCATCAACACTCCTCACTTTTTACTCTTTCTGCTGTACTTGTTTATTTTTATACATACATCTTATTGTAACATAATCATTGTTTTGTGTATTACACTGTGCTGCTGCCACAAAACAACAAATTTCACAACATATGTCAGCTAAAAAGCAAATCAAAAACACCCAAACACTAATCCCTCCTACCTACAAAATGACCATATCCCTCCTCCTTCCTCATATTCATGTGCCTATCTAAGCATCTCTTAAAAGCCTCTAATGTGTTTTCCTCTACCACCATACCAGGTAGCACATTTCAGTTCTCTGAGTAAAAAACTTACCCATCACATCCCCTTTGAACCTACCCCCTCTCATCTTCAATGCATGCCCTCTGGAAAACAGATACTCCCCGTCTACTCTGTCTATGCCTCTCATAATCTTATAAGCCTCTATCAGATCTCCCGTCAGCTTCTGCTGCTACAGAGTAAATAACCCAAGTTTATCCAGCCCTCTAACCTAGGCACTGTCCTGGTAAACCTCTTCTGCACCTTCTCCAAAGCCTCAACATCCTTCCCATAGTGGGGCAAACAGATCTGTATGTAATACAGGAATAGTCCAGATAGCTGTGAGAGTCAGTAGGCTTATAGTAGACATCAGTGGCTGATGTCTACTATAAGCCTACTGTCATCTATTTAAAACTCAGATGTTTTGGCATCGGGCTTCTTCACTTGTACTCGCTGATGTGCTTCCCAGCAGCAGCATTGCTAAAAAGTGATGAAACAGACGATTCTATAAGGTTAATGTCAAATGATCTCGGAACTGGAAAGATCAGAAGCACTGCTCTGATGAGCTAACCCAGCCTGTTCAAAACAGCGGAGCTGGCGGCTTCCCAGCCAAACACCGGGGAATTTATGGTGACTGTAAGGAAATCCTGCTGCAGTAATGATTCACCTGTGTGTATCTATAATGCATTGTGCAGACAGAGGAAAATAAATATTAGTTGGACAGACAAGGCACTAAGAAACACCTCAAAGCATAGTTACCTTAAAAATGCTCAAATCCACAACTTATTTCTCAGGGAAAGTGGGGCTATTTATACGTAAATTATCTAGTAAAATTCAGGTCTCTTTTTAAGCCACCTTTGTCACAGACTGATACATCAGTTTAATATTAAACGTAAATGGCCATACAACAGCAGCTCATTGAGCCAACAGTGTGTTATGTCACTGAAGCACAACATTGAGCAAAAAACTGGCATCAGGTGACAAAAGCATGTTAGTGAAAGATCATAAATATGAGAGAGTTTGCAGATGCTGGAAATCCAGAGCAACACACACAAAACGCTAGAGGAACTCAGCAGGTCAGACAGCATCTAAGGAAATGAATAGACAGTCGATGTTTTGGGCTGTGACCCTTCTTCAGGCCTGAAAAGGAAGGGGGGAAATGCCAGAATAAAAAAAGTGGAGGGAGGGGAAGGAGGTTGGCTGGAAGGTGACAGGTGAAGCTGGGTGGGTGGGAAAGATCAAAGGCTGGAGAAGAAGGAAACGATTGGAGAGGAGAGTGAACCATAGGAGAAAGGGAAGGAGGAGGGGACCCAGGGTGAAGTAATAGGCAGGTGAGAAGAGGTAAAGGTCAAAGTGGGGAATAGAGGAAGAGGATAGGGATGGAATTTGCTTACCAGAAGGAGAAATCAATATCTATGCCATCAGGTTGGAGACTAACTGGGCTGAATTTAAAGTGTTGCTCCTCCACCCTGACTGAGGCCTCATCTTGGCACAGGAGGAGGCCATGGACTGACATGTCAGAATGGGAATCAGAATTAAAATGTCTGGCCACCGGGAAGTCCCACTTGTGGCAGATGGAGCAGTTAGTGAAAGAGCAGCTTTTAAGAAGTCTCCTAAGGAAGAGGGAGCAGGGAAATCTTGGAAGGGTTTTTCCAGAGTGGAGCCTCAACATCTGAAGGTTTTGCTGTCCAGGATGGGTTGAAGAAAGTGTGGAATAAACGTGGTGGTGTATGTCCCTCCTGACTTTTGTTCCTATATCATGTTGTTACGTAGGAAGAAATATCCATAGACTTTCTCTCAAGGTGGAAATGGCTAATACAAGGGAGAATAATTTTAAGGAGATTGAAGGAAAATATAATGGGGGGGGGGATGTCAGAAGTAAGTTTTTTACACACACAGTGGTGGGTGCGTAGGTTGCCCTGCCAAGCATAGAGAGAGATACATTAGGGGCATTTAAGAAACTCTTAGATAGGCACATGGATGATGGAAAAATAAAGGTTATGTAGGAGGAAGGGTTACATTGGTCTAAGAGTAGGTTAAAATGTCAGCACAGCACTGTGGGCTGAAGGGCCTGTACTGTACTGTGAAGTTCTGTGTTCTGTAACTAGCTGTCCTCCCTCCAACCCTTCTATGTTGTGTGTCCATGTCTCGGGTACCCTTCACTTTCCTCATCTTTTGTCAGCCCTTCCTAGCACCTTCTCCCAGACCCTACCCGAGTCGCTTGGCTTCTGTGAAAGTATTCAATGTACCTGCAGACCATTGTAGTACCAGCCATGCACTCCGGTGTCACAGGGTGAGCAGATTTCAAGGGAATGAAGGAAAGACATTGAAGGAACAGGAAAAGATCCAAGGAAAAATGCTTTATAACAAAGGGGCAGGAAAAGGAGAACAATGGAGAAAGCACACTAAATGAAGGTACAGTAATTGGTAAAACAGCTCAATTAAGGCAAGAATTAGAAGAGGAGTTGATATTTAACACAAAGTCTTCCTACAGGGCCACTCAACAGATGTTTGATTGGATTCTCATTATCCTTTGTGCACTGTTGGGAAGTAATTGACCTGAAATTCAAGGTTAAGATGACGTAGTCAACATGGATTCCTCAGGCGACATCTCCAGATAGCAAATCTCTCCATTTATTTCACTTTTTCTACGTCTTCTGCTTGTTCTTTTTGCCTTGTTTGTGTTACAGTAACGTTTGGAGCCTGTGACATACAGTTTGGAACTCAGTGGAAGGATCCATTTCTCTGCTGTGGTCAGAGAGCTGCTCCTTGGAGATCAGAGACGGGCAGGTGGGGGGGGTGGGGGGGCACAGAAAGATCCGAGAACACAAGCTGGAAAAGGCCAGAGACAAGGAGCAGGGTCATGAACGACTGCATTTCAAAGCGGCAAGGAAGAATGCAGCAGGGTCAGTGATAGCTCCCAACGGAAGCATTCAGACTGGTTTAGCAGTCACTCTACAGTGGGACTGAGCTCGTGCGGTCACTCTCCTCGTATGCAGATGAAAATATGTTTCTGATATTCTGACATTTATGTGAATATTGTACTATACTTTATATTGGTTTTTTGGTGTTTTCTTTCTTGTGGCTGATTGGCGGGTGGGTGATTTGTTAATTTTTTTGCAAGGGGGGAGTTGGGGGTTTTGATGCTACTGTGGCTGTTTCTTTCAACAATGAGGGGGTCGGGAATTGTTATTGTCGCTGTGTTTTTCTGTGAGGGAGGGGGTCGGGAATTGTTATTGTCGCTGTGTTTTTCTGTGAGGGAGGGGTCGGGGATTGTTATTGTCACTGTGTTTTTCTGTGAGGGAGGGGGTTGGGGATTGTTATTGTCGCTGTGTTTTTCTGTGAGGGAGAGGTCGGGGATTGTTATTGTCGCTGTTTTTTCGGTGGGGAGGGGGCTGGGGATTGTTATTGTCGCTGTGTTTTTCTGTGGGAGGAGGTCAGGGATTATTACTGTCGCTGTTTTTCTGTGAGGGAGGGGTCAGGGATTGTTATTGTCGCTGTTTTTTCTGTGGGGAAGGGGTTCAGGGATTGTTATTGTCACTGTTTTTTCTGTGGGAGGAGGTCAGGGATCGTTACTGTCACTGTGTTTTTCTGTGAGGGAGGGGATCGGGGATTGTTATTGTTGCTGTGTTTTTCTGTGAGGGAGGGGTCGGGGATTGTTATTGTTGCTGTGTTTTTTCTGTGGGAGGAGGTCAGGGATCGTTACTGTCACTGTTTTTCTGTGAGGGAGGGGATCAGGGATTGTTATTGTTGCTGTGTTTTTCTGTGAGGGAGGGGTCAGGGATTGTTATTGCTGCTAATTTTTCTGCAAATGAGGGAGTCAGTGAATTGTCATTGTCGCTATTTTTTTTGTTGGGGAGGGAGTCGGGATTGTTATTGTTATTATTTTTTTCTGCGAATGAAGGGGTCGGGGATTGTTATTGTTGCTGTTTTTTCTGCCAGTGAGGGGGTTGGATATTGTTGCTGTCACTTTTTTTGCAAGTGAGGGGGTCAGGGATTGTTATTGACGCAGATTTTTCTCTGCAGGGGAGGGAAGGGGATTCTTGGGGTCTGCAAGTTTTGTTCCTTTTCTTTTTATGCCAGGGTGGGGGACAGAGAGTTGACTCTTCCCTTTCATTAACTCCCATGGTCTTTCTGTATCTCATGGCTATTTGGAGAAGACAAATATCAGAGTTGTATTGTACTTGCATACTCTTACAATAAAGTTAACCTTTGAACCTTTGAAATGATGATATCTTTGTTTCTCTCTACAGATGATGTCTGACCTGTTGAATATTTCCAGCATTTTCTCTTTTTATTTCAGCTTTTCTAATGGTCTTTATGAAGGGAAGTCCTGCTGTCTCTATCCATAGAAACAGGAGTCCACAGATGTTTGAATTTGAAGGAAAAAATGAGCTGCTGGAAGAAATCAATGGATCAGAATGCATCCGTAGAGGGGAACGGACAATTGGTATTTCAGATCAAGACCCTTCATCTGGACAATAGAGTGGAGATAGCTTGTATGAAGAAGTGGGGAGAAAGGTGAGGAAAGAAAATAGATGGAGCTGGGTGAGGAGGAGTTGGTTGTCAGGTGATGGTTAAAAGGTGGAGATAGTGACAGAGGCTTGGAGGTAACAAAGGCCTGTTATTTTCATTGCTTCCTAACATGGATCCACCTATCGCTTGCCAGCTTTCGCCCCACTCTATGTCCCCACCTCTCTTCTGGTTATCTCGCCCTCTTTCAGTCCTGATGAAACATCGTGACCTGAAATGTTGACTGTCCAATTCCCTGCACAGATGCCGCTTGAACTGCTGAGTTCCTCTGGCAGTGCTCTGCTTCTTTCTTAGTCCAGTCTGACCTCTGTGTGGCTCAACACCCAGAGAGGGTGGTTGACCATTCACTACCCTCTGAAGTGAGGGGAGGCCTCTCCGAGCTAGGGATGAGTTCAGGATAGGCAGCAAAACCCCATTCCCTGAAGGAGTAACTTTTAAAAAAGGGCCAATGAGAACTCTTTCAGAACAATCCAATCTTGTGGGAAAGTTCTGCTAGGAAAAGACGTGCAGTAGAATGTGAATAAGGACAAAGGAACGAAGCTATGTGGAATGGCTAAGCTGATTACTGATTACAGATTGCACTCTGGCATAATCATAAATTAATTGAAGCCATGCTTATAGTCTTAAATACCCAAGCAAGCAGTGTATTACCTTGCCAGTGGACTCGAATACAAGGGCATGCAGCTGTTCATTGGGTTCCATTCCTTGCGTGCCAATAGACATACAGTATACTGGAGGGGTTGGATAGAGTTAATGTGCAAAAATTCACAAAGATTTCAAAACTAAGGAGCAAATGTAAGGAAGAAGTTGTCTGTTCAGTAATTTCACCCACAGGGTGATTGATGCCCAGCCACGGGAGCTGAATCGGACAGCATGGCCGTGTGGCCGTTAGCGTGATGTTGTTCCAGTGCTACCCATCACCAGTTGCTGTCCATGTCCTGTCTACAAGGAGCTTGTACATTCTCCTCGTTGCCGTGTGTGTTTCCTCTGGGCGCTTTGATTTCCTCCTACGTTCCAAAGACGTACAGTTGGTGATACTGAGCTGTGGGCACGCTCTGCTGGCACCGGGCACCGGGAGACCAACACACAATCCCTACTGATTTGATGTGACACAAATGGCTCATCTCACTGTATGTTTTGATGTTTCAGTGTAAATGTGACAAATAAAGTTAAACTTTATGAGAAACAGACAAACAGTCAGCAATCAGACCGGGTCTGTTGGTGAGGACTTGAACATAAAGGCGTGGGGCGCAGAGGGGGGCAAACAACACAGGGAGCCTAGAGCTCCGCTGTCACGTACCAGGGAAGCTGAAGAGGTGTCTCTGAAGAGAGGATAAGTGACATTAAAAAGCACACTGTGCTCTCTCTGATGTCTTTGCATGTGCCTAGTGAATACTGCGTATATCTGCTCCGGGTAGATGGAGGCCCCACATCTGATTTAGGAAACACATAACAACACTGCGTGCTGAGGGAGGAGGTAAGTGAAGGAGAGAGTGCTGAGAGGAAGGGAGGGTGTAGATTAGGGTCACTAGGGCAAGGGAAGAAGGTGTGGCAGTCTCATCAGCGCTAGTGTGTTCAGAGTGCACCTTGTCAGTGCTCGGTATCCACACAAGTGTGTGTGATGAAGTCTGGTCTCACCTCTTTGCGTATGGACAAGTCTGAGTGGTAGCAGGCATGTAAAACCCACACAGGCACCTTCCACTGTTCAGGAGTGAATGCAAGTCTTCCCTGGTCCCAAGTCATTGTTGAGACAGGGCCACACAAGGTTCCACTATGGGTATTTTATTTTCTATTCCTTTCGAATTAAGCTTAATACTGGTAGGGTTGGGGAGTGTTTTGGAGTTTATATATGGGTTTCATATGCATCCGAAGTTTGCCTGTCTGTTTTCTGATGTCTTCTTCCTGTTTCACCCCTATTGAGATACTTATTTTCGAAAGTATTAGATCCATATTTTTCTTACCAAAATGTAATATCACATATATACACTTGTGTTAAAATCTAATTGCCGATCATGTGCCAAGTGCATACATTAATAATATTAATAACACTGATAAACTAGTCCTGGGCTTTCACCTGAAATGCTGATGGTTTCTTTTCACCCACAAAGCCTGTTCTTCCCACTGAGTTCCTCAGGCAGACTGTTAATGGCCACACATTAATAATCTTGCGCTGTAATTTGATACTTTCCTCCTTAGCATTGATATTCTGCCCCACTCTAATGTGGTTGCCTCAATAAATTAATTATGGGAATAATTTAGTCTCAATAGACGATAGCCTCGTTTTCACTATGAATGTTCAGTCCCTATACACTTTTATACCCCATCAAAAGGCCTTGAGTCTCTCCGCTTCTTTCTTGACAACAGACCTAACCAGATCCCATCCACCTCCATCCTCCTCCGTCTGGCAGAGCTGGTCCTCACACTCAATAATTTCTCTTACAACTCCTCCCACTTTCTCCAAACTGAAGGTGTAGCAATGGGCACTCACGTGGACCCCCAGCTATGCCTGCATTTTTGTGGCTACATGGCACAGTGCATGTTCCAAGCCTTCACTGCTAATCCTCCCCAACTCTTTCTGTGCTGCATTGATGACTGTATATCTGCTGCTTCATGCACTTGTGCTGAGCTCATCAATTTCATCAACTTTGTCTCCAGCTTCTACCCTGCCCTTAAATTCACTGAGTCCGCTTCTGATACCTCTATGCCCTGTCTCAATCTCTCTCTATCGATATCTTTTATAAACCTACTGACACTCACAGCTATCTTGACTATACCTCCTCCCACCCTGTCACCTGTAAATATGCCACTCCATTTTTGGTAGTTTCTTCATCTGTGCTACACGTGTTCCAAGATGAATCTTTCCTTTCCAGAACATCAGAGGTGTCCTCCTCCTTCAAAGAACAGGGTTTCCCTTCCTCTACCATTGATGCTGCCCTCACCTGCATCTCCTCCATTTCTCAGACATCTACCCTCACCCCATTTTCCTGCTGCCTTAACAGGGATAGAGTTCCTCTTCTCTTTACCCAACACCCCACGAGCCTCCATACCCCCCAGCACATCATTCTGCACAACATCCGCCATCTTCACCAGGATCCTACCACCAAACACATCTTCACCTCTCCCCATCCCCACTGTCTGCTTTCTGCCGGGATCGCTCTCTCCATGATTTCCTTATTCCTCCCCACTAATCTTGCTCCTGGCACTTGCCCTGCAAGCAGAAGAAATGCCACACATCCCCATTCACCTCCATTCGGGGCCCAAGCCAGTCCTTCCAGGTGTGGCAGCACTTCATCTGCTAGTCTGTTGGGATCATCTACTGTATCTGGTTCTCCCAGTGCCGCCTCTTCTATATCAGCGAAGGGCCGCTTTGTCGAGAACTTTGCTCCGTCCGCAACAAGACAAGCAGGATATCCTGGTGTTCAACCATTTTAATTCCAATCCCATTCACATTCTGACATGTCGGTCCATGGACTCCTCTACTACTACAATGAGGCTACTCTCAGGTTGGATGAGCGACACCTCGTGTTCCCTCCACCTAGGCTTCAACCTAATAGCATGAACTTCAACTTCTCTAACTTCTGGTAATTTCTCCCCCTCCCCCTTCCCTCTTCTTTCATTCCTTTCTTTTCTCCTCACCTCTATATCAATGTCCTTCTCTTTCTCCCATGGTCCAATCTCCTTTCTTATCAGATTCCTTCTTCTTCAGCCTTTTACCTTTTCCACTGGGGTGTATGGGGTGTCAGGGAGGGGTAGCACCTCTGGTGGAGGAACATGTCGTGTCCTTTTCAAGGCGGTTAGTCCACCTTTGGTCCCCATCTGGCACTCAGCTCTCACCTGTGGCTCCCCGTAGCTGTTTGCATGTGACAGCGGCCACACCCCGGGCAACGGCTTCGACAAGCCGGCTAAATCAGGTGAGGGTAGCCGACGGGTCTCAAACCCTCGGTGAGATAGGGCGTTGTCTATCCCAGCATGTGAAGACAGACTCTGGCAGATTGAGCGGATGAGACCAATGGAAGGTCCAACAGTCAAGAAAACAGGTCTCTGCAAGCATCATGGAATGTGTAGAGCAGGACAAGACACAGAAGATGTCCTGGTCATCCACTGCACCTAGTCCCATCTCCAGCCATCTCGACTCTGTCTTGCCACTGGATCCAGATGGGAATTGGGAAGAGAGAGTGAGGCTGACGCTGCGCAACTCTCCCTCACTTAAATCCAAGTCACACGCTAGTCTCGACACCATCAAATGGTGTCAAGGTCCTCATCAACTGGACGATGGACGAACACACCTTTTCCACCTCTCGCCTCCCAGCTTCTTATTTCATCCCTGCCTTCCCCCACCCACCCTGGCTTCACCTATCACCTTCCAGCTTCTACTCCTTCCCTCCCCCACCTTCTTATTCTGGCTTCTTCCCCCTCCCTTTCCAGTTCCTGATGAAGGGTCTCAGCCTGAAACATCAGCTGTTTATTCCTTTCCATAGATGCTGCTTGACCTGCTGAGTTTCTCCAGCATTTTGTGTGCTTTGCTCTGGATTTCCAGCATTTGCAGAACCTCTTGAGGTTATTAATTCTGGGGCCCTGCTTTCCACACTCTGTATAGTTGTCCTTTACTCTTGTTTGCTCTGCTTTTGTCTTGAAATCAATTATTTATCTGTTCACAGTCACTTGTCCAGTGACATTGGTCCAGTGATATTTCCCAATATCCCCAGATTTTCCACACCTTTTCTTTAAAATTGAATTCTGTAATGCATAAAATTTCTAGCCATAATATGTAAGTTTTATCTTTGCATAAGGATTCAATTTTCTGCCTTTGATATTGTCCCCTGGATGTTTTCTGACTGCTTATTACGTTTGCTACTTACTGACTCTCTGGCTGTGCACCTTTTCCAATGTATTATTAAATATATGTGATAGTCTATGCCCTAGATTCTTTTCAAGCTATCAAGGGGAACTGATGTTAAGATTTTCACCCTTAAGATAAATCACCCTCTGACTTTGCAAATTCCAGGGAATAAAACTTCAGTTTCAGAAGTCTTCTTCTTGGAGACTCACCTCTATCGTCTAAATGTTCCACCCCCCCCCCCAACCCCCACCACCACGACACTCTGCACTTCCTTCACAGACGCACTACACAGGCAAATGGAATTCCTCCACAGACACACTGAATCCCTCCACTAACACACTGCACTCCGATCATAGACACCCTGCACCCCAACCAGAGACACACCGAATCCATTCACAGACACTCTGTCACACTGAACCACTCCAGCTAAAGAATTTCATTAGCCAGAGGATGGTGAATCTGTGGAATTCGTTGCTACAGATGGCTGTGGAGGCCAAGTCACCGGGTGTATTTACAATGGAGGTTGATAGGTTCTTTATTAGTAAGGATATCAAAGGTTATGGGGAGAATAGAGTTGACAGGGATCCAGGTACTTCTTCCAGGTTAATTTACTCCTTCAATCCTTTGTAATGTCATTGGTGCTTACAAAGTGATCTTGAAATTGAAGAAACTATATTCACTTTTAAGAGCATTACCATTCAATTGACAATGGTAGTGCTAAGCTTCCAGTTGCCTGTCCTTTAACCACTCCATCCCACTTGATTGACCAGTTTGTTGTCTTTTACAAATTGGTTGTTTGTCCAGGGCGGACAAATGTCTTTCATTGATCCTGTTACGGTTCTTGGATTTATTGAGTATGGCTGCAAGGAAACAAATCTCAGGGTTGTGTATGGTGACATGTATGTTGATAATAAATTTACCTTGACCTATCTGTCCAAAGCCCCCTGCACTGCTCCAGTGGGGAAGAGCTCCTCAGGTCCCTTAGAAACAACATCTCATTCTTCACCTGGCATTTGCAGCTCTCCAGACTCAGTAATGAGATACTCCCACCCCTCAATCACCACTTAGCTCTGCTACCATCAGAACCAGCCACTTCTGCCATCAGCTTATACTCCTCTAACATTAACTGTGTTTCCCTCTCTCTCTCTGTCTCTCCCTCTCTCTCTCTCTCTCTCTCTCCCTCTCTCTCTCCAGCTCTGCTGGGATTTCAGAGCTTCTCTTTTTGGTTTCAGTTCTCAATAGTGCCTCTGATTGACACTTAACTCCACTGTCTCTTTGTTCTCTCTCTCTCTCCAGTTTACTCATTAATCTGTTCACCAGAACATTTGTAAGCCTGGTCTCATCTTTCCCTATCCCAATCCGACTCTTCAGTCTCCCACCTTCTCTGCTTCTGGAACCTATCTTTTTTTCTCTCTTTCCAAGTTCTGATGAAGGGCCTTAGACTGAAACATCATCTCTGTTTTTCCACAGAAGGTGGTCAACTTGCTGAGAAGTTACAGCATTTTCTGTTCTTCAGCTTTCCTGTTGTATTTTTATTCATTCATTGCCTTATTTAACTTGCTGTTGACTTTTGGTGGGGTTTATTTTTTCATGGTACAGCATTTTAAATATCCCTCAGTTATTCTACAGCAGTCTTTGTTAATATTGTTTTACTTCACAGGGTCCATTCTGGTCACTCGAAAATAAGTTTCACCTCAGTTTATTGCCCTGGGATGCCCTTTCTTTCTTAATCATTAGCTTAAAATATTTTTAATGTTAACATGGTAAATTGATAAATTGGTTTATTATTGCCACGTGTACCAAGGCACAGTGAAGAAATTGTTTTGCAAACAACAGGAATTCGGCAGATGCTGGAAATTCAAGCAACACACATAAAAGTTGCTGGTGAACGCAGCAGGCCAGGCAGCATCTCTAGGAAGAGGTGCTGCCTGGCCTGCTGCGTTCACCAGCAACTTTTATAAATTGTTTTGCACACTGTTCTTACAGATCAAATCATTACACAGTGCATTGAGATAGTACAAGGTAGAACAGTAATAGAGTATAGAATAAAGTGTAACGTTTACAGAGAGAGTGCAGTGCAGGTTGACAATAAGGTGCAAGCTCATAGTGAGGTAGATTGAGGTCAAGAGTCCATCTTATCATACCCGGGAACCGTTCAATAGTCTTATGACAGCAGAATAGAGGCTGTCTTTGAGCTTGATGGTATGTGCTTCCAGGCTTTTGTATCTTCTGCCCGATGGGAAGGGGGAAATAGAGAATGCCAGGGTAGGTTGGGTTTTTGATGATGCCGGCTGCTTTGCCGAGGCAGTCAAAAGCATAAACAGAGTCCATGGAGGGGAAGTTGGTTTCCATGAAAGTCTTTTTCTCAGGTTTCCTACTTCTATTTCATTTCTCTACTCTGGTTAATTCCCCATTCTAAACCAGTAGTAAACCCTCCCATACTGAGCTTCATATGTACAGGTTATAAAGCAGCCTCTACATGCTGTACAAACTCCATACCTTTCCTTCCTTCATCGGTCCAATTAACTAGATTGGTGAATCTCTCTCCTCATGCTTCTCTCATTCCCTGGCAATCTCCCTGATAGTGCTGATGAAGAGTCTCGGCCCAAAACTTTGTCCGTTTATTCCTCTCCGTAGATGCTGCCTGACCTGCTGAGTTCCACCGGCACTTCGTATGTGTTCTCCGGATTTCCAGCATCTACAGAATCTCTTGTGTTCCGCAAAACCTCCACAGTCACACCACATTGGTCTTTGTTCACAACCTCAAGTTCTTTCATGCTGTGAGGTGCTGCACACTGTCCTCATAGCCACCGCACACAAGGTGTTGTGTCTACCTCAGCCCACCTGAACACTAATTCTCAGGTTCGTTGTGAGTTCTCACTGCTCTCCTGTGTATGTGAACTTTATTCTGCCCTTTCACAGCATTTTTCCCATCCAAAGTTTTCCTTCTCATTCTCTCCCTTTTCTTTCCTGTCTCTTGCTCCCATACATCCCAAAGCACATGTTGACCAGACTTTTAAAAGAGTGGTGCTAATTGTCTTGAATAAAAATCTAACCACAGCCCCTCCCCTACTCTGCTGATCTCAAAGCAGGTGCCCTGTCGAAATAAGGGAAAGTAGATGAAATGTTTAATTACCTTTGAAATAAGGGTAAGTAGATGAAATGTTTAATTGCCGTTCAATTCAGAACATGATGCTTAGTGTAAAGCCCTGGTGAAAGGGTTCATCTCTATCCCAGAGAACAGGCTTTCAGAGCCCCACACTAAATGTGAGGTGGGTGAAAGGTTAATCTGACAGGAGAGAGGCAGCTGTGTATGAATAGCTGGTTTGGTTTTGGGGTCTGTTTGCAGGTTTTGTGTTTCACAATATATTGTGTTCAACCCTGAGAAACATCTTACAAGCACCCTAATAAAAAAAGATTGTCAGAAAAATTGGCACAGAGGTTGAAAGAGAAAAAGTATGTTAAAACATGCCAGACTTGGAAAGTTACCTCAGCATTCTGTCCTGGAAACTCTAAAATTAAACACCAGCTGCATAAATTTAGACCAGATAATTCTCCCAGAGTAATAGCTATGTGTTAGCCACATGTGTTCACCGCAGGCATAGACTTACCCTTGAAGCTACAGCAGTACCACAGTCACCTTTCCAACCAGACGATGTTCAACAAGAACTTTGGACAGGTACTACTTATGAATCAGACGAGATGCGATCACATTTTCAACTGAGAGTTACCTATGTTAAGACGTATCCTTGCTGAATTTCCTGCTGATTCTGGCTTGGTGAGAAAGGCTGAGGGTAGTGGAGGGATGAATTTCCAAATGGAAGTCTGTGACCAGAGGCTGTCAGTGCTGGAAACCTTTGCAATAAATACTGTGTTAACATTGAGGTGTGAATGCGTGATGTATTGCGACTGACATGAAAATTGGTGATGGTCTGGATAGGAAGATTGCCAACAGTAGGATATAGGTCAGCTGGAAAGTTGGGTAGGGTATTGGCAGATGGAACTTAATCATGATAGAGGATGCATTTTCATTAGTTAAATAAGGTAAATATATATATATATATATATATATATATATATATGTGGTGTGGTGAACAGAGAGACATTAGGGTCCAAGTCCTTAGTTCCGTGAAATTGGCAACACAAGTGAACAAAGTATATAGCATATTCTGGGGATACAGAATATGGTTTTGATTCCTTGGATGTCATGTTGCAACTTTGAAAAACTCTGGTTAGGCCACGCTTGAGAGCTGTGCGCAGTTCTGCTCAGCACTCTATAGGAAAGAGGTGGTTGCTCTGGAGAGAGTACCCAGGACATTCACAAATACGTTCTCTGGATAGGAGGACTCAAGTTATGATGAAAGATTGGATGGGCTGTTCTTATTTTTTTGATGTAAAGGAGTGAGGGACAATATGATAAGTGTATATAAAAATATTAAAGGCATAGACAGAGTATAGTCAGAATCTTTAACCCGTGTAGGGTACCAAAAACAAAAGAATAGATTTAAGGTGCAGGGAAGGAGTTTTAAAGGGGATTTGAAGGGAAAGTTTATCACTCAGAGTTGCACTAGGATATACTACCCAAGGAGGTGGAGGAAATACAACCACACCACTTAGACGTGCACATGAATAGGCAAGGGAGAAAATGATTTGGATCTAATGTGAGCAAATGGGACTAGTATGGATAGGTAGAACAGCATGAAGGGCTTGATTCTGTGCTGGCTGACTCTGTAACTCCACAGAGGAACAGAGAGATGGTGAATGGAACCCTACTCTTGTAGATCAGGGTCTGGATCAGTGAGTTTGCAGCACAGGTTAGATCCCTGTGCACAATCTGCAAAATAAACACAGCCAAATGTTTCTTTCCATCCACCCCAGAGCTCCTGTTTCAAGAACTGTAAGGGCCAGACAGGCAGGCGAGTTTACCTGGTTCAGCCAGAATGAGCTAGTTTGTTTTAGACAATTAAACTCTATTAGCAGTCCTGCCATATTTGTTGGTCCCTAACTCTTCTATCAACCTGCTGGACTAAGTTCAAAATTTTGCTTGATAGCGCCAGTGTTGGAGGGGAAATGATGTGTTCAGCATATGGGGTAAATAGAAATAGTAACAGTCCAGATTTTGGGGCATTTGATTTGAAGACTCAAAAAGATGAAGGTGATTTCTTTAGGGTCAGAAAGTCAACTGGCCAAGTAGAACCAATACAAATTAGCATCAAGTACTCAGGAGGAAGAATGAGGCTGTGAAGTCAATTCCCTTTTGTGTTGTATTCTCTTTTATTTTCCTTTGAAAATGCAACCCGGAATCTGAAACATTGATATGAGCACCCCAATATTTTTGTTTCACTTTCCACTACACATAGCTTGCACATGGGTTCTGGAGCCATGAAATAAAGTGGACCCAATTGTTTCATCAGGAGTTTTAAAGTTCCAGAATTCTTTCCAACTTATACTGAAGTTAATTCTTTCTCAAGTGAAGAGTTAAAGGATCATTTATTAAAGAATAAATGTAGGTTCAAATTGGAATTTGTTTATTATTGTAGTGTACTGAGGTGCAGTATAAAGCTTGTTTTTCATATTGTTCATACACATCAAATCATTACAATGTGCACTGAGATAGTACAAAGGTAAAACAATAGCAGAATGCAGAATAGAATGCAATATCTAGTACAGGGAGGCGATAATGTCCCGGATCATAGCGAGGTAGATTGTGAGGTCAAGGATCCATCTTACCATACTACAGAATCATTCAACATTCTTGTAGCAGTGGGGTAGAAGCTATCCTTAGCCTGCTGGTAGATGATTTCAGGTTTTTTCATCTCTCTGAGAAGAGCAAATTTCCATGGTGACATTTATTTATTGAATATTTCTTTCTTTTTGTATTTGTAAAGTCTTGTTTTTTGCACACTAGTTGAAAGCCCAAGCTGGTGTGGTATTCCATTGATTTCATTATGGCTATTATTCTATATGGATTTATTGAGTATGCGCACAAGAAAAATGAATCTCAGGGTTGTATGTAGTGACATATATGTACTTTGATAATAAATTTACTTTGCATTTTGAACTTTTCTTCATCTAGAGGGTGGTGAATCTGTGCCACAGACAGCTGTGGAGGCCAAGTGAGAGGGTGTATTTAAAGCAGAGATTGGTAGTTTGTTGATTAGTAAAAGGGTTAAAGGTTATGCAGAGAAGGCAGGAGAGCAAAAACAAAATCAGCTATGACCAATGGGAGAGCAGACTTAGACCATAAGACCACAAGACAAGAGAGCAGAATTAGGCCATTTGGTCAATCAAGTCATCTTCTCCGTTCAATCATGGGTGATCTTCCTTTCCCCACCTCAGCCCCACTGCCCAGCCTTCTCCCTGTAACCTTTGATGCCAGGGCCAATCAAGAACCTATCAATCTCCACCTTAAATACACCCAACGACCTGACCTCCAAAGCTGCCTGTTGTGAACCTCCCCTGAACCCTGTCCAAAAGCCTCACAATTGCCCGATAAAGCCTCAGCATCACAGCCCTGCTCTTAAATTCTAGACCTCTGGAAATAAATGCTAACATTGTATTTGTCCTCCTCACCACCAACTCTACCTGCAAGTTAACCTTTAGGGTGATCTGCACAAGGGCTTCCAAGTCCCTTGAATATCAGATTTTTGGATTTTCTCCCCAGTTAGAAAATAGTCTGTGTGTTTATTTCTTCTACCAGAGTACACGACCATTCATTTTCCAACATTGTATTCTTTCTGCCACTTTCTTGCCCATTCTCCTAATCGGTTTAAGTTCCTTCTGCATCCTGCCTGTTTTCTCAACACTACCTGCCCCTCCACCAATCTTTGTATCATCTGCAACACTTGGCAACAAAGCCTTCTAGACTATCATCTAAAACATTGATATACAGCATAAAAAGCAGTCCCAACACCAAACCGTGCAGAACACCACTAGTCACTGGCAGCCCACGAGGAAAGGATCCCTCTATTCCCACTCACTGCCTCCTACCAATCACCCAATGCTTTAACCTGTAATACCATGGGTTCTCAACTTGGTAAGCAGCCTCATGTGTGGCACCTTGTCAAAGGTCTTCTGAAAATCCAAATATATAAAATCCACTACATCCCCTTTATCTATCCTACTTGTAATCTCCTCAAAAAATTCCAACAGGCTCATCAGGCAAGATTTACCCTTAAGGAAACTGTGCTGACTTTGCCCTACCTTGTCCTGTGTCACCAAGTACTCTATAACAACTGACTCCAACATTTTTCCAACCACTGAGGTCAGTCTAACTGGCCTACAATTTCCTTTCTGCTGCCTTCCTCCTTTCTTAAAGAGTGGAGTGACTTCGCAATTTTCCAGTCCTCTGGCACCATGCCAGAGTCCAATGATTTCTGAAAGGTCATTACTAATGCCACTACAATTTCTACCGCTACCTCTTTCAGAACCCTTGGGTGCAGCTCATTGGGTCTGTGTGACTTATGTACCCTTAGGTCTTTCAGCTTTTTGAGCACCTTCTCCCTTGTCACAGTAACTGCACTCAGTTCTTTTCCATCATACCCTTCAATATCTGACACACTGCTCATGTTTTCCACAGTGAAGACTGATGCAAAAGGCTCATTGGGCTGAGTGACCTAATTCTGCTCCTGTATCTTATACTCTTTCAGTTTGTTTTTACTCATCAAAATAATAGAAGTGATATCACCAATGATATTTAACAGATGAAGTGCTGTCATCAGGAAAGTTGCAAGAGACAAAACCAAAAAATAGCAAGGATCTCAGCTTTAACCATTGACTATCCCTCTGCCTCCACGGGTGGTTCCCGATCCAGCAAATTGATTCCTCCTTGCAGAAATAAACAGAAACCCAGCATCTATTCCCACATACAGGTATCTCTGAAAAACATGCATTTCATTCGGAGTCTCCTTAAAGGGACGCCTGGGAGATGCACCTGTTTAAACTTGAAGGCTAAGAGTCAGAGAAAGGCAAGCAGGAAGACCTAGGTCAAGTAAGAGAACTGTGATGAGGGAAGTGTAATGTATTAATAGATTTATATTTACAAGCAACAAGAACCTCCACTGAATGACTTGAGTTCAGTTGTAATTGCTCAGTATGTACACTCACAGAAACACAAGAGCCAATAATTTGTGTCTTGCTAAATCGTTTCCAAATCCACCATCAAAAAGGCTGGAGCACTGAAATGGGAGCAGCTGCAAAGGATCTATCTCAAACTGCACGGAGCCATCATCGTGGCAGCCTTTCTTTATTGATTCATTCTTGTGGTGTGGACATTACTGGCAATGTTGCCATTTACTGTCTACCAATCAGTCTTCATTCTTTGGTTCTGGAGTAAAATTTTGTCTCCAAGGACTTGAGTACAAAGACTAGGCTGCCACCAGTATGGAACTGAAGGAGAGTTAGTATGCAAAATGCAGTGTTTCAGACAAAACATTACACTGAAGTTCCATCTAATCTCCTAGAACAACATAACAAAACAAAAAACAGGAAGATCTTATTTTATCAACAACTTACTACATAGTAACTCTGGCCTTCCCCTATCAGAAAATGTACATTTTGTCCTTTCCATCTTCCCAACCCTCTCTGCAACTTAAAACTAACTTGTTTTCTCTCTTTCCCAGATCTGATGAGGGGTCTCAGACCTGAAACATTCATTCTCCTTCTCTTTCCACAGATCCTGCCCAACCTGTTAAGTATTTCTGCATTTTCTGGTCTTATACACATTTACTACATTTGTGGTCATTTTGATTTCCTTTTCAACATCAACATCAAAGTACATTAATTATCAAAGAATGTATAAATTATGCACCTTGAGATTTGTTTGCTTACAGGCAGCCACAAAGCAAGAAACTCGAAGAATCCAATTTTAAAAATATAAATAACCAATGCGCAGAGAGACAGGGGGAAAACGCACACATCATGCAAACAATAGCATTCCGAACCAGATTGAGTCCTTAGATCTGCTCCCCGGAGCAGCTGGAGAACTAGGCCCAAGCCTCAATCTCAGTTCACCATATTAGCAAGCAAAAACGACAGCCAGCGTAAGGGTGGATGAATATTATGGGAGAGCGAGTGAAATCAGCTTGATCCTCACCTCTGCACTCAGACTTTCAAGTCTATCTGGGCTGATGTTTAAATTGTCTAAGCACCAGTAAATGCGTGGCTAAAGAATGGGAACAAGGAGCAGGGGTTCAGATTTCTGAATAATTGGGACCGCTTCTGGGGCAAGTGTGACCTGTACAAAAAGGATAGGTTGTGAGGGATCAATATTCCTGTGGGCATGTTTACTAAAGCTGCTGGGGTGGTTTAAACTAAAATGGCAGGGGGATGGGAACCAGTATGATGGAGCTGAGGATGAGCCAGCAGGTTTACAAGTAGATGATGGGTGTAATAAGAATGTAAAGAAGAACAAGCCAATGACTGGGTACAAATGCAGACAGGGCAAAGAGTTAAATTGTAACTCGGAGGGCAAAGAATGGAGGACTGAAGGTGCCCCATTTAAATGCATGTAGCATTCAGAATAAGGTGGATGAACTCGTGGTGCAATTAGAGATTGGTCGGTATGATGTTGTGGGCATCACTGAGTTATGGATGAAAGAAGGCCATAGTTGGGAGATTAATATTAAAGGATATAGATTATATCGAAAGGACAGGCAGGAAGGCATCGGCACTGATGTGGCTCTTTTGGTAGGAGATGTAATTACATCTTTAGAAAGAGGTGACATAGGGTCAGAGAATGTTGAATCTTTGTGTGTGGAGTTAAGAAACTGTAAGAGTAAAAAAAAACATTATGGGAATCGTATATAGGCCTGCAAATAGTAGCCAAAATGTGGGGTTGAGATTGCAAAGGGAGCTGGAAAAAGCATATAATAAGGGTAATGTCACAATTGTAACAGGAGACTTCAATATGCAAGGGGATTGGGAAAATCAGGTTGGTGTTGGATCGCAAGAGAGGGAATTTGTTGAATGCCTATGAGATAGCTTTTGATACAGTAGTGAAATTTAAGAGACTACTAGACAGGTATATGGAGGAATTTAAGGTGGGGGGGTTATATGGGAGGCAGGGTTTAAGGGTTGGCACAACATTGTGGGCCGAAGTACTGTGGTATAGTACTGGAATAGTACTGTGCTGTACTATTCTATGTTCTATGTTCTATAATATGATTGAATTCAAATGCAATTTGAGAGGAAGAAGCAAAAGTCACATGTATCATGATCGCAATGGAACAGAGTGAACTACAGAGGCATGAGACAGGAGCTTGCCCAGGTGGATTGAAGGAAGATTCTGGTGGGGATGACAGCAGAGCAGAGATGGCTGAATTTTCTGGGAATAGTTCACAAGCCGCAGGAAAAATACACAGAAGATGTTATCAAGTGGCAGGGGTAGGCAACTGCGGCTGACAAGGAAAGTTAAGGACTGTATAAAAGTCAAGGAAAGGGCATATAAGGTAGCAAAAGTGAATGGGAAGTTGGATGATTGGGAAGCTTAAAAATCCAACAAAAGGCACTAGAAAAGCTATAAGAAGGGAAAAGTTGAAATATGAGAGCAACTAACCAATAATATAAAGTAGGATACTGCACATATTTTCAGTTATATAAAGAGTAAAAGGGAGGTGAGAGTTGATATTGGACCACTAAAAACTGATGCTGGTGAGTTAGTAATTGGGGATAAAGAAATAGTAGATGTACTTAATGAATATTTTGCATCACTTCTTACTATGGAAGATACTAGCAAAGTGCCAGAGGTCCGTGAGTGTCAGGGAGCAGGAGTGAGTACCATTGCTATCACACAGGAAAAACTGCTAGGCAAACTCAAAGATCTGTAGATTGATAAGTCACTTGGACCAGATGGACTACATCCCAGAGTACTGAGAGAGGTTTCTGAAGAGATAACAGATGCATTGGTCATGATCTTTCAAGAATCACTTGATTCTGACATAGTCCTAGAGGACTGAAAAATTGCAAATGTTACTCCACTCTTTAAGAAGGAAGGAAAGCAAAAGAAAGGAAATTATATCCCAGTTAGCCTAACCTCAGAGGTTGGAAAAGTGTTGGAGTCTATTATTAAGGAAGAGGCTGCTGGGTACTTGGACACTAATGATAAAATAAGTTGAAGTTAGCATGGTTTCTGTAAATGGAAATCTGGCCTGACAAACGTGTTGGAGTTATTTGAAGAAGTAACAAGCAGGGTGGATGACATTTACTTGGACTTTCAGAAGGCATTTGATAAGGTGCCACACATGAGACTTCTTAACAAGATAAAATCCTATGGCATTCCAGGAAAGAAACTGGCATGGATAGAGAAATAGCTGACAGATGGGAGCCAGCGAGTGGGAATAAAGAGGGCCTTTTCTGATTGGCTGCCAGTAACTAGTGGTGCTCCTCAGGGGTCAGTATTGGGACTGCTGCTTTTCACATTGTTTGTCAATGATTTGGATAATGAAACTGATGGCTTTGTGGCAAAGTTTGCGGATGATATAAAGATAGGTGGAGGGGTAGGTAGGGCTGAGGAAGCAATGCGACTGCAACAGGACTTAGATAAACAGGAAGAATGGGCAAAAAAGTGGCAAATGGAATACAATGTTGGGAAATGTATGATAATGCATTTTGGTAAAAGGAACAATGGTGCAGATTATTATCTAAATGGGAGAGAACTCAAACATCAGAGGTGCAGAAGGACTTAGGAGTCCTCGTGCAAGACTCCAGAAGCTTAATCTACAGGTTGAGTCTGTGGTAAAGAAGGCAAATGCAATGTTGGCATTTATTTCAAGGGGAATAGAATATAAATCCAAGGAGATAATGCTGAAGCTTTATAAGACACTAGTCAGGCTGCACTTGGAATATCGTCAACAGTTTTGGGCCCCTTATCTCAGAAAGTATGTGTTGCCATTGGAGAGAGTCCAGAGGAGGTTCACAAGGATGATTCTGGAAATAAAGGGGTTAACATATGAGGAACGTTTGACAGCTTTGGGCCTGTACTCATTTAAATTTAGAAGAATGCTTGAGGATCTCATTGAAACCTACCAAATGTTGAAAGGACTGGATAGGGTGGATGTGTAGAGGATATTTCCTCTGGTGGGGGTACCCAAAGCTAGATGGAACAGGCTCAAAACTGAGGGGAGGTCCTTTAGCACAGAGGTAAGGAGGATTTTTTTTTGCCAGAGAGTAGTGAATCTGTGTAATGCTCTGCTACAGACTGCGGTGGATGCCAAGTCCATGCACATACTTAACCGGAAGTTGATAGTTTTCTGATTGGCTGGGCATCAAAGGATATGGCAAGAAGGCAGGTGTATGGGGTTGTGTGGGTTCTGGTACTAGCCATGATGGAATGGCGGAGCAGAGTCAATTGGCTGAATGGATGAATTCTGCTCCAATGTCTTATGGTCTTAGGGTCCCAGCTCAGCGACACACCTGGGCCACACAGCCTGAAGCCGTTCTCCATCTCACCAGAGCTAGAGGCCATCTAACTTCACACCACCAGGTTAGGTGGACGTTCATTGAAACGCTTCCGCATCGAATCCCCTCCAAATCATTCACTCCAACAGTATTAACCCTGCCTGTGGCCATCTTGACTATGTTGCATTCCAGTTTTGCAATATCCATCCTTCGAATCAGCTTCCCCTCTGCTTGCTTCTTCACTGTTTACGGTGATAGTTGACCACCATCTACTTCAGTAAAGGTGTTATTAGTCATGTTTTAGTCGTATTTCTTGCCTTCAAAATGACCATTAAATTGTCTCACAACTTCAGTACTTAATCTCACTGATAAATTAAAATATTTAATCTCAGGATTAATGAAGTTTTTTCCTTACTTGGACATGAAAACATAGAATATTACAGCACAGTTCGGGTCCTTTGGCCTACTATGTAGTGCCGATCTTTTAGATTACACTAAGATCAAACTAATGCTTCCCTCCTACATAACCCTCCATTTTTCTATTATCCATGTGCCTGTCTAAGAGAGAGTTCCTTAAATGCCTTTAATATATCTGCCTCTCCCACCACACCTGGCAGGGTGTTCCATGCACCCACCACTCTCTGGAAAGAACTTACCTCTGATATACCTCCTATATTTTCCTCCAATCACCTTAAAATTATGCCCCTTGATAAGATTATGGTTCAACCACAATGTGGAATATTGCGATCAGTTCTGGTCACCTCATTATAGAAAGGATGTGGAAGAGTTTAAAAGGAGACGATATTTCTTCAGTGGATTGATCGGGGCACGACAGCGCAAGCGCGTGGATGTCAGCCGGTGAGAACAGTGAGAAGAGTTTAAAAGGAAGACAGCTTTATAGAGCAGGGAGACAGAGTAGGAAGGCTTTGGCTCAACGGCTTTAGCTTAGGTGATAACAGGTCGAGGCGAGGTAGATTATCGGTGTAGAATACAGGCAGGAAGTATGTGTGTGAGGCCGATGTTCTGTGCTCACTGTCAGATGTGGGATGCAGCTCGATGACCTTCGTCTGGTCAGGGAGAATGAGGAGGTGATAGAGAAGAGCTATAAGTAGGTAGTCACACCGGGGCCTCAGGAGACAAATAAGTGGGTAACAGTCAGGAAAGGGAAAGGCAAGAGTCAGATACCAGGGAGTACCCCAGTGGCTGTCCCCCTTGTCAATAAGTACTCCTGTTTGAGTACTGTTGGGGGAGACAGCTTATCTGGGGGAAGCAACAGTGGCCGTGCTTCTGGCACAGAGTCTGGCCCTGTGGCTCAGGAGGGCAGGGAAAGGAAGAGGATGGCAGCAGTGATAGGAGACTCTATAGTTAGGGGGTCAGTCAAGTGATCCTGTGGACGCAGGAAAGAAACATGGATGGTAGTTTGCCTCCCAGGTGTCAGGGTCCACGATGTTTCTGATCGCGTCCATGATATGCTGAAGTGGGAAGGAGAACAGCCAGAGGCTGTGCTACATATTGGTACCAACGACATAGGTAGGAAAAGAGAGGGGGTCCTGAAAACAGACTACAGGGAGTTAGGAAGAAAGTTGAGAAGCAGGACCACAAAGGTAGAAATTTCGGGGTTATTGCCTGTGCCACCTGACAGTGAGTATAGGAATAGAGTGAGGTGGAGGACAAATGCGTGACTGAGAGATTGGAGCAGGGGGCAGGAATTCAGATTTCTGGATTATTGGGACTTCTTTTGGAACAGGTGTGACCTGTACAATAAGGACAGGTTGCACTTGAATCCGAGGAGGACCCATATCGTGGCAGGGAGGTTTGCAAAGGCTATTGGGGAGAGTTTAAACTACAGCTGCTGAGGGGTGGGAACTGAACTGAAGAGACAAAGGAAGAGGTGGCTGGCTCACAAATAGAGAAAGCTTGGAGACAGTACGAGAGGGAGGATAGGCAGGTGATAGAGAAGGGACGCGCTCAGATGGATTGTTTGAGATGTGTCTATTTTAATGCAAGGAGTATTATGAACAAAGCGGATGAGCTTAAAGCGTGGATCAGCACCTGGAGCTATGATGTTGTAGCCATTACAGAGACTTGCATAGCTCAGGGGCAGCAATGGTTACTTCAAGTGCCAGCCTTTAGATGTTTCAGAAAGGACAGAGAGGGAGGCAAAAGAGGTGGGGGCGTAGCACTGTTGATCAGAGATAGTGTCACGGCTACAGAAAAGAAGGAAGTTATGGAGAGATTGTCTACGGAGTCTCTGTGGGTGGAATTTAGAAACAGGAAAGATTCAATAACTTTACGGGGTGTTTTTATAGGAAAATTGTGCATGGAACCGAAGGAGATAGCAGAGGTACTTAATGAATACTTTACTTCAGTATTCACTACGGAAAAGGATCTTGGCGATTGTAGGGATGACTTACAGCGGACTGAAAAGCTTGAGCATGTAGGTATTAAGGAAGAGGATGTTCTGGAGCTTTTGGAAAGCATCAAGTTGGATAAGTCACCGGGACCGGACAAGATGTACCCCAGACTACTGTGGGAGGCGAGGGAGGAGATTGCTGAGCCTCTGGCGATCACCTTTGCATCATCAATGGGGACAGGAGAGGTTCTGGAGAATTGGAGGGTTGTGGATGTTGTTCCTTTATTCAAGAAATGGCATAGAGATAGCCCAGGAAATTATAGACCAGTGAGTCTTACTTCAGTGGTTGGTAAACTGATGAAGAAGATCGTCAGAGGCAGGATTTATGAACATTTGGGGAGGTATAATATGATTAGGAACAGTCAGCATGGCTTTGTCAAAGGCAGGTCGTGCCTTACAAGCCTGATTGAATTTTTTGAGGATGTGACTAAACACATTGATGAAGGAAGAGCAGTAGATGCAGTGTATATGGATTTTCAGCAAGGCATTTGATAAGGTACCCCATGCAAGGCTTATAGAAAAAGCAAGGAGGCATGGGATCCAAGGGGACATTGCTTTGTGGATCCAGAACTGGCTTGCCTACAGAAGGCAAAGAGTGGTAGTAGACAGGTCATATTCTGCATGGAGGTCGGTCACCAGTGATGTGCCTCAGGGATCTTGTCTGGGACCTCTACACTTCGTGAGTTTTATAAATGACCTGGATGAAGAAGTGGAGGGATGGGTTAGTAAATTTGCTGATGACACAAAGGTTGGGGGTGTTGTGGATAATGTGGAGGGCTGTCAGAAGTTACAGTAAGACATTGTTAAGATGCAAAACTCGGCTGAGAAGTGGCAGATGGAGTTCAACCCAGGTAAGTGTGAGGTTGTTAACTTTGGTAGGTCAAATATGATGGCAGAATATAGTATTAATGGTAAGACTCTTGGCAGTGTGGAGGATCAGAGTGATCTTGGGGTCTGAGTCCATAGGACACTCAAAACTGTCATGCAGGTTGACTGCTGGTTAAGAAGGCATACGGTGCATTGGCCTTCATCAATCATGGGAAATGAATTTAGGAGCCAAGAGGTGATGTTGCAGCTATATTGGACCCTGATCAGACCCCACTTGGAGTACTGTGCTCAGTTCTGGTTGCTTCACTACAGGAAGGATGTGGAAACCATTGAAAGTGTGCAGAGGAGATTTACAAGAATGTTTCCTGGATTGGGGAGCATGCCTTATGAGAAAAGGTTGAATGAACTCAGCCTTTTCTCCTTGGAGCGACAGAGGATGAGAGGTGACTTGACAGAGGTGTATAAGATGATGAGAGGCATTGATCATGTGGATAGTCAGAGGTTTTTCCCCAGGGCTGAAATGGCTAGCATGAGAGGGCACAGTTTTAAGGTGCTTGGAAGTAGGTACAGAGGAAATGTCAGTGGTAAGTTTTTTAGACAGAGAGTGGTGAGTGTGTGGAATGGGCTGCCGGCAACAGTGGTGGAGACAGATACAATAGGGTCTTTTAAGAGACTCCTGGATAGGTACATGGAGCTCAGAAAAATAGAGGGCTATGGGTAACCCTAGGTAATTTCTAAGGTAAAGACATGTTCAGCACAGCTTTGTGGGCTGAAGGGCCTGTATTGTGCTGTAGGGTTTCTATGTTTCTATGTTTCACACTTTAGAATTCCCTTTTCCGTAGAAAAGAGTACAAGTCTTTTCAGTCCTTCCTAATGGCTGTAAGTTCTCAGTGCTAGCAATCTCCCTGAATATCGATGAATCTGTCCTTTTTATGGTGTTGAGGTTGAAACTGCCGAGATTATCTGAGTGTGTAAAGCTTGAGTCATTTATATTTTACCACTTATCCCGCAAACGTGCTGCTGGGACCTGTAAACTTCAGTTGCCAGGTTTAATGATTTGCACCTGAGTTGTGTTGCAGGCATCAGTAAAAAAGAACAACATTTCAGGAAAGGCACTTCATTTATTTATCAAAAGTCCCTTGTGTAAAACATGAATCAGTGTTTGTGTAGACTCCTTCCTTTCTTTTGTATTGAATCAAAGTGACTGTCAATGGTTTCAGGGTCTCTGTCAGAACTCATTTCCTTCATGTTAGAAATTGCAAGCACGATTATCTGCCAGACAGCCAGTGACTTGGCAAATACCAAGAGTACAGGTTTTTTAATATAATGTCTCACTTCCTTGAGAGGGAGAAGGAGAGAGAAATCACGCTGGTATAAATAAAAATAATAATTAAATGTTACAGACTGGATGTGCTCATGCCTCAGCTTTGGCCTTTGACTGATGTTAAAATAATTTAGTTCTGCCAACTACTGGCTTTAATCCAGGGATGAGTCATTCCTATGAGATCAGAGCCTGACTGACATCATGTCCAAGAATAGAGTCAGGGTAATGGAACACAACTGTAAATCTACCTCTGACTACACAGCGCCACAGGATTTAACACCAAGAGCCATAGGAACTGTTAGTTCAACATCCTTGGAAACAGCGTGCTGTGGGTTTAGGAAATCTATTAGCTTGCTATTGTACCAGACTAGGCCTAATTGTCATGGGCTCGAGTTATTCAGTCCTCCTTCCCCCTTGCCCTGTCAGCCAACAACAGCTCCCCTACTGCCCTGCCATCGTCCCTTGGTTTAAGTAGTCTTTTTTATGTGCTCTGCCCTACAGTGTTGCACTGAGCCTGAGTTGTTTCCAGAATTGCTTGGATAATTAGCTCCTAGGGACTCCAAGACAGTTCTGCCGAGCTGCCAATCCCTTCGCTGGGCAGTAAACAGGGGAAGAGATTTTAGTTTATTTTCTCTCATCCTACGCCCTAAAGGCCCTGACATTTCTTTTCACTGCTGATCAAAATTCATTGTTCAAAACTCGAAGAAGGAAGTCTGAGAGTCGGAGCGGGAGTGCGGAGAAAGACAGTTTTGAAATTTTTGGGTTTTTTTCTCCAACGGCGTTCAGAGAGGCGGGACTGCGCAGGCGTGTGACATCGGGCAGTGCAGCGTGGCAGATTTAAAAGGAACAGAGCCTCATACAGCGGGCAGCGTAGTTTGCAGGCTGCGGAGTGAGCCGGGAGCAGAGTGAAGGCTTAAGGGCTTCGGCTCAACGGGCTTAGGCGGAAACGGGCGAGGCGAGGAAGGTTTGATATTCATTTTCTGTTGTTATTTGAGAAGAGGGGCAGTATGAGTGTGAGAGCAGTTTGTTGTTCTCGGTGTCGGATGTGGGAGGCCCTGGAGTCTCTAAGCCTCCCGGTCGTCTACATCTGCGCCAAGTGCATCGAGATGCAGCTCTTAAGAGACCGCGTTACGGAACTGGAGCTGCAGCTCGATGACCTTCGTCTGGTCAGGGAGAGTGAGGAGGAGTTACAGGCAGGTATTCACACCGGGACCACGGGACACAGACAAGTGGGTCACGGTTAGGAGGGGGAAGAGGAAGAGTCAGGTAATAGAGAGTACCCCGGTGGCTGTGCCCCTTAACAATAGGTACTCCTGTTTGAGTACTGTTGGGGGGGACAGCTTACCCGGGGGAAGCGACAGTGGCTGTGCCTCCGGCACAGAGTCTGGCCCTGTAGCTCAGAAGGGTAGGGGAAGGAAGAGGAGGGCAGTTGTGATAGGGGACTTGATAGTAAGGGGGTCAGATAGGCGATTCTGTGGATGCAGTCCAGAGACCCGGATGGTAGTTTGCCTCCTTGGTGCCAGGGTCCGGGATATTTCTGATCGTGTTCAAGATATCCTGAAGTGGGAAGGTGAGGAGCCAGAGGTCGTGGTACATATAGGTACCAATGACATAGGTAGGAAAAGGGAAGAGGTCCTGAAAGGAGAATATAGGGAGCTAGGAAGGGAGTTGAGAAAAAGGACCGCAAAAGTAGTAATCTCGGGATTACTGCCTGTGCCACGCGACAGTGAGAGTAGGAATGCGATGAGGTGGAGGATAAATGCGTGGCTGAGGGATTGGAGCAGGAGGCCAGGGATTCAGGTTTTTGGATCATTGGGACCTCTTTTGGTGCAGGCGTGACCTGTACAAAAAGGACGGGTTACACTTGAATCCCAGGGGGACCAATATTCTGGCAGGGAGATTAGCGAGGGCTACTGAGGTGACTTTAAACTAGAATGGTTGGGGGGTGGGAATCAAATTAAAGAGGCTAGGCGAGAGGAGGTTAGTTCACAACAGGGGGATGGGAATCAGTGCAGAGAGACAGAGGGGTGTAAAGTGAGGGTAGAAGCAAAAAGTAGTAAGGAGAAAAGTAAAAGTGGCAGGCCGACAAATCCAGGGCAAGCATCAAAAAGGGCCACTTTTCAACATAATTGTATAAGGGCTAAGAGAGTTGTAAAAGAGCGCCTGAAGGCTTTGTGTGTCAATGCAAGGAGCATTTGTAACAAGGTGGATGAATTAAAAGTGCAGATTGTTATTAATGATTATGATATAGTTGGGATCACAGAGACATGGCTCCAGGGTGACCAAGGATGGGAGCTCAACGTTCAGGGATATTCAATATTCAGGAGGGATAGACATGAAAGAAAAGGAGGTGGGGTGGCATTGCTGGTTAAAGATGAGATTAACGCAATAGAAAGGAAGGACATAAGCCGGGAAGATGTGGAATCGATATGGGTAGAGCTGCGTAACACTAAGGGGCAGAAGACGCTGGTGGGAGTTGTGTACAGGCCATCTAACAGTAGTAGTGAGGTCAGAGATGGTATTAAACAGGAAATTAGAAATGTGTGCAATAAAGGAACAGCAGTTATAATGGGTGACTTCAATCTACATGTAGATTGGGTGAACCAAATTGGTAAAGGTGCTGAGGAAGAGGATTTCTTGGAATGTATGCGGGATGGTTTTTTGAACCAACATGTCGAGGAACCAACTAGAGAGCAGGCTATTCTGGACTGGGTTTTGAGCAATGAGGAAGGGTTAATTAGCAATCTTGTCGTGAGAGGCCCCTTGGGTAAGAGTGACCATAATATGGTGGAATTCTTCATTAATATGGAGAGTGACATAGTTAATTCAGAAACAAAGGTTCTGAACTTACAGAGGGGTAACTTTGAAGGTATGAGACGTGAATTAGCTAAGATAGACTGGCAAATGACACTTAAAGGATTGACGGTGGATATGCAATGGCAAGCATTTAAGGATTGCATGGATGAACTACAACAATTGTTCATCCCAGTTTGGCAAAAGAATAAATCAAGGAAGGTAGTGCTGACAAGAGAAATTAGGGATAGTATCAATTCCAAAGAAGAAGCACACAAATTAGCCAGGAAAAGTGGCTCACCTGAGGACTGGGAGAAATTCAGAGTTCAGCAGAGAAGGGCAAAGGGCTTAATTAGGAAGGGGAAAAAAGATTATGAGAGAAAACTGGCAGGGAACATAAAAACTGACTGTAAAAGCTTTTATAGATATGTAAAAAGGAAAAGACTGGTAAAGACAAATGTAGGTCCCCTACAGACAGAAACAGGTGAATTGATTATGGGGAGCAAGGACATGGCAGACCAATTGAATAATTACTTTGGTTCCGTCTTCACTAAGGAGGACATAAATAATCTTCCAGAAATAGTAGGAGACAGATGGAGGAACTGAGCGAAATACATGTTAGTAGGGAAGTGGTGTTGGGTAAATTGAAGGGATTAAAGGCAGATAAATCCCCAGGGCCAGATGGTCTGCATCCCAGAGTGCTTAAGGAAGTAGCCCAAGAAATAGTGGATGCATTAATGATAATTTTTCAAAACTCGTTAGATTCTGGACTAGTTCCTGAGGACTGGAGGGTGGCTAATGTAACCCCACTTTTTAAAAAAGGAGGGAGAGAGAAACCGGGGAATTATAGACCGGTTAGCCTAACGTCGGTGGTGGGGAAACAGCTGGAGTCAGTTATCAAAGATGTGATAACAGCACATTTGGAAAGGAAGCAAAGAGTGGGAATAAACGGGACCTTTTCAGAATGGCAGGCAGTGACTAGTGGAGTACCACAAGGCTCAGTGCTGGGACCCCAGTTGTTTACAATTGGCATATGTCATGATATTTGTTGTTATGTGGCAGCAGTACATTACAATACATGATAATAACAATGGTAAATTGCAGTAGGGAGTGTGTGTGTGTGTGTGTGTGTGTGTGTGTGTGTGTGTTAAATTTAATAAGTGGTGCGAAAAGAGAGAGAAAAAAGTAGTGAGGTAGTGTTCATGGGTTCAATGCCCATTCAGAAATCTGATGGCTGAGGGGAAGAAGCTGTTCCTTCATCATTGAGTGTGCACATTCACGATGGTAGCAATGCAAAGAGGCCACGTCCTGGGTGATGAGGGTCCTTAATGATGAATGCCACCTTTTGGAGGCATCCCCTTTTGAAGATGTCCTCGATGCTGGGGAGGCGAGTGTCCATGACAGAGCTGGCTGATTTTGCAACTTTCTGTGGCTGCTCTCTTGCTTTCTTTGTAATTGTATCAATATATTGGGCCTAGAATAGATCGTCAGAGATGTTGACACATAGGAACTTGAAACTGCTCACACTTCCACTGCTGAGCGCTCGATGAGGACTGACATGTGTTCCCTCAAATTCTCCTTCCTGAAGTCCACAGCCAGTTCCTTGGTCTTAGTCATGTTGTGTGCAAGGTTGTTGTTACAACATCACTGTCAATTAGCCACTCAACCGGCTAAACGATCTCACTCCTGTACACCTCCTTGTCCCCATCTGAAATCCTCCCAACAATTCAATAGTTTAATTTAATATCAGAGAAATGTATGCAATATACATCCTGACATTCTTGTTCTTCACAGACATCCACGAAAACAGAGGTGTGCTCCAAAGAATGAGCGACAGTAGAAACGTTAAACCCCAAAGCCCCCTCCACTCCTCCCTCCCATGCACAAACATCAGCAAGACAACAATCCCCCACGCCAACTTACTTCAGCAAAAAGCACCAGCACCCTCCACCCACCAAGCAAGCAAAAGCAAAGTCCCAAGAAAGACCATAATCTGAAGTACCTCAGAAACTAACCATTCCCCCAAAACTTCGATCTAACACAGGCTCTCTCTCTCTCTTTCTCTCTCTTCTCAATAAGAGGACAGAGAGGTGTCGCAGTGAGAGGGGAGGTATATCAAAACAACTCGCTGATTTGCGATAATAAAGTCTCTTTAAAAAAATTTTTTGACTCAAGAACCAGCGCAAATTCTCCCCCATTGATGAGAGAGAGAGAGAGCACGTGATTTGGCATGTACAAAGCCCCACCAACTGATCCGCCATTTCCAGTGTTCCATCTTCTCCCACGATGCTTCAGTTCTGTCTAGTCATGAGTGTAGAAAGAGTAGAGTAGTGGGCTAAGCATGCATCCTTAAGGTGCAGCAGTGTTGATTGTCAGTGAGGAGAAGATGTTATTTGCGATCCTCACTGATTGTGGTCTTCTGATGAGGAAGTCAAGGATCCAGTTGCAGGTACAAAGACTCAGATTTTGGAGCTTGTTGATTAGTACTGAGGTTAGTAGACAGCTCAACTATGACAATATGTAAAAAAAACTACATGTCAGGCCTGCACAGGCAAGCACTTCCCCGTCTCCTACCAGCTAACAGGAGTTACCTGCCACTCACTTCCAACTCATCACCTGCAGCCTATTTAAACCCAGCACTCATCCACAGTCAGCTTCAACCATTTACTCCTAGCCTTCAGTTACCTTCTTGCCTTGTGTCAAGTATCTGTTCTCTCTTATAGCCCCTCGTAACATATTATTTTACAGTTTATTATTAAAGTTATTCCTTAGCACTAAATCATCTCCACTGCTCTGTGTCTGAGTCAAGTCTCCTCTACGTCTCCAGACACTGTGAGATACATGAAAAGTAATTGATCCAGAAACACCCTGCCAGACCCTTCCTCTCCCCATCCAGCAGGAGAAATAGAGTGGATCAAGAGCAGTTTGATGGAAATCCTTGTTCATGGTCCTGTGTCTAATCTCCAGTTTCTCAAAGCCTGGCCATAGAATTAAAATACTGTTTTCACTTTTACCCATAATTTTGTTACAAACAAAATCAGCATTTGGATGAAGAGAAGGGCTCCAGGTTCACTCCTCTGGAATTCAGAAGGATGAGAGGAGATCTTAGAGAAGCATGTAAAATTATGAAAGGGATAGATAAAATAGAAGCAGGGAAGTTGTTTCTATTTATAGATGAGACATAGCCTCAAGATTTGGGGGAGTAGATTTAGGATGGAGATGAGGAGGATCTGCTTTTCCCAGAGAGTGGTAAATCTGCAGAATTCTCTGCCCAATGGAGGCTACCTCAGTAAATATATTTAAGACAAGGTTGGATAGATTTTTGCATAGCAGGGGAATTAAGAGTAACGGGGAAAAGGCAGGTGGGTGGAGATGAGTCCATGGCCAGATCAGCCATGATCTTATTGAACGGCGGAGCAGGCTCGACGGCCCAGATGGCCGACTCCTGCTCCTATCTCTAATGTTCTTATTTTTTTATGTTCAGATCCTTGGCTAAATGCAGCTGGAACTAAATGTTATGTAGAGATTCTGTTCCTATTCAGTGACTGGCCCTAGAAAAGCTGGGAAGACTGAACACAGTTATGAAGCTCTGGGATTAACGAGCAAAAACAAAGAACAGGAGGATCTGAGCAGTTCAAGCAGCATCTGTGGAGGGAAATGCAGACACTCGAGGCTTGGAGAGAGATAGAAACAGACAAGTTAGGAAAGTGTTTAATTGGAGTAAGGGGAAATATGAGGCTATCGGGCAGGAGCTTGGAAGCATGAATTGGGAACAGATGTTCTCAGGGAAATGTACAGAAGAAATGTGGCAAATGTTCAGGGGATATTTGCATGGAATTCTGCATAGGTACATTCCAATGAGGCAGGGAAAGGATGCTAGGGTTCAGGAACCATGGCGTAGAAAGGCTGTTTTAAATCCAGTCAAGAAGAAAGGAAGAGCTTACGAAAGGTTCAAAAACTAGGTAATGATAAAATCTAGAAGATTATAAGGCTAGCAGGAAGGAGTTTAAGAATGAAATTAGGACAGCCAGAAAGGACCATGAGAAAGACTTGGCGAGCAGGATTAAGGGAAACCCCAAGGCATTCTACAAGTATGTGAAGAGCAAGAGGATAAGACGTGAGAGAATAGGACCAATCAAGTGTGACAGTGGAAAAGTGTGTATGGAACTGGAGGAGATAGAAGAGGTACTTAATGAGTACTTTGCTTCAGCATTCACTACGGAAAAGGATCTTGGCGATTGTAGGGATGTCTTGTAGTGGACTGAAAAGCTTGAGCATGTAGATATTAAGAAAGAGGATGTGCTGGAGCTTTTGGAAAGCATCAAGTTGGATAAGTCACCAAGACTGGATGAAATGTCCCCCAGACTACTGTGGGAGGCGAGGGAAGAGATTGCTGAGCCTCTGGTGATGATCTTTGCATCATCAATGGGGATGGGACAGGTTCTGGAGGATTGGAGGGTTGTGAATGTTGTTCCATTATTCAAGAAAGGGAGAAGAGATAGCCCAGGAAATTATAGACCAGTGAGTCTTACTTCAGTGGTTGGTAAATTTAGCTTAGATTAGATAATGAGGACACGCAGTCCTCTTTTATTGTCGTTTAGTAATGCATGCATTAAGAAATGATACAATGTTCCTCCAGAATGATATCACAGAAACACAAGACAAATCAAGAATGAAAAACTGACAAAAACCACATAATTATAACATATAGTTACAACACTGCAAAGCAATACCATAATTTGATAAAGAACAGACCATGGGCACGGTTAAAAAAAAAGTCTCAAAGTCTCTCGAAAGTCCCATCATCTCACACAGACGGTAGAAGGAAGAAAAAAAATTCTCCCTGCCATGAACCTCCAGTGCCGCAAACTTGCCGATGCAGCACCCTGGAAGCACCCAACCCCAGCCGACTCGAGTCCATCCGAAAACTTAGAGCCTCCGACCAGCCCTCCGACACTGACCACCGAGCACCATCTCTGACAAGCGCTTCGACCCCAGCCCCAGCAACAGGCAATAGGCAAAGCCAAGGATTTGGCACCTTCCCCTCCGGAGGTTCTCGATCGCACAGTAGCAGTGGCAGCGAAGCAGGCATTTCAGAAATTTCTCCAGCTGTCCCTCCGTGCTTCTCGTGTCTGTCTCCATCAAATCAGGATTGTGCATGGCCCCTACTTAACAAATATGATATAATTTCGGTCGGCCGCGCGCGCTGTGTCACATTGCCATCTTCTTCTCCCCTCCCTAAATTTATGGAGAAGATCCTGACAGATAGGGTTTATGAACATTTGGAGAGGCATAATATGATTAGGAATAGTCAACATGGCTTTGTGAAATGCAGGTCATGCATTACAAGCCTGATTGAATTTTTTGAGGATGTGACTAAACACATTGATGAAAGTAGACCTGTAGATGTCATGTATATGGATTTCAGCAAGGCATTTGATAAGGTACCCCATGCAAGGCTTATTGAGAAAGTAAGGAGGTATGGGATCCAAGGGGACATTGCTTTGTGGATCCAGAACTGGCTTGCCCACAGAAGACAAAGAGTGGTTGTAGATGGGTCATATTCTGCATGGAGGTCGGTCACCAGTGGTGTGCCTCAGGGATCTATTCTAGGACCCCTACTCTTTGTGATTTTTATAAATGACCTGGATGAAGAAGTGGAGGGATGGGTTAGTAAATTTGCTGATGACACAAAGGTTGGGGGTGTTGTGGGTAGTGTGGAGGGCCGTTAGAGGTTACAGCGGGACATTGTTAGGATGCAAAACTGGACTGAGAAGTGGTAGATGGAGTTCAACCCAGATAAGTGTGAGGTGACACACATAAAAGTTGCTGGTGAACGCTGCAGGCCAGGCAACATCTCTAGGAAGAGGTGCAGTCGACGTTTCAGGCCGAGACCCTTCGTCAGGTAGTCCTGACGAAGGGTCTTGGCCTGAAACGTCGACTGCACCTCTTCCTAGAGATGCTGCCTGAGTTAGTCCTGACGAAGGGTCTTGGCCTGAAACGCTGACTGCACCTCTTCCTAGAGATGCTGCCTGGCCTGCTGCATTCACCAGCAACTTTTATGTGTGTTGCTTGAATTTCCAGCATCTGCAGAATTCCTGTTGTTTAAGTGTGAGGTGGTTCATTTTGGTAGGTCAAACATGATGGCAGAATACAGCATTGATGGTAAGACTCTTGGCAGTGTGGAGGATCAGAGAGATCTTGTTGTCCAAGTCCATAGGACACTCAAAGCTGCTGTGCAGGTTGACTCTGTGGTTAGGAAGGCATACAGTGCATTGGCCTTCATCAATCATGGGATTGAGTTCAGGAGCCGAGAGGTAATATTGCGGCTATATAGGACCCTGGTCAGATCCCACTTGGAGTACTGTGATCAGTTCTGGTCGTCTCAGGATGTGGAAACCGTAGAAAGAGTGCAGAGGAGATTTACAAGGATGTTGCCTGGATTGGGGAGCATGCCTTATGAGAATAGGTTGAGTGAACTCAGCTCCTTGGAGCGACAGAGGATGAGAGGTGACCTGATAGAGGTGTATAAGATGATGAGAGGCATTGATCGTGTGGATAGTCAGATGCTTTTTCCCAGTGCTGAAATGGCTAGCACGAGAAGGCAGAGTTTTAAGATGCTTGGAAGTAGGTACAGAGGAAATGTCAGGGGTAAGTTTTTTATGCAGAGAGTGGTGAGCGCATGGAATGGGCTGATGGCAACAGTGGTAGAGGCGGATACAATAGGGTCTTTTAAGAGACACCTGGACAGGTACATGGAGCTCAGAAAAATATAGGGCTATGGGTAACCCTAGGTAATTACTAAAGTAAGGACATGTTTGGCACAGCTTTGTGGGCCAAAGGGCCTGTATTGTGTTGTAGGTTTTCTACGTTTCTATGTTTTTAACTATAAAGCACAATGCGAGGTGGTGAAATAGGTCACCCAAAATGTGTTATAAACATTAACTGTTTCTCTTTCCTCAGAGGCTGCCTGCCTGACTTGCAGAGATTTTCCAGCACTTTTTGCTTTGTTACAGGTTTCCACAGTCTATTTTAATTTTCGTATAAATGCAGTATTTCTTTCCTACATTTTGGCCCCCAGTGCCTCTAGAATTGGGATGTCGTTTTCCAATTCAGTGCCTTTGGGAGAAAGCTGCAGAAAGTGCAGGAGAAATGCAAGTTGTGATTATATACTTCACTGAAGGATTATTGGAAGACCCTTGATTCAATTTCCTAAGACATCCACGTTTTTGGAAGGAGATTTCTTCATCCAAAGGGTTCTTCGTTCAAGAGTACTGTGGGAGTTACTGAATGAAAGAGTAAGCACAGGGCCAGGTGGCTTTCTCCTGATCCTATTTCTAATGTTCTTACTGTTTATCTTCCAAATCCCAATAAAAGTTTGCAGTTCTAATATTTTTCTCCTCCATTCTCCATAAAGGAGTGGGAATGTTTCTGCAGCTGAGTGTGGTCTCTGTAATGGTTACAGGGCAACATCAAATGAATATTTAGCAGTTGTTGAGCTCAATTTTTGAACACTCCATCAACTCAGGATTAATACTCTGGTGGACATTTGCTACTTTATTGGATTATTGCCTCAAGGAATATAGGAATCTGGAATCTGGAAATATCACATTCCAACCTCAGCAAGACAGAGAGAATTTTCACTTGCTTACTTTGCACTTCACAGAATCTTTGTGGGAGCATTAATGGCTCCACCCCCCCCCCACTTTACTTTGGAGGACCCTTAAGAGAACTGCAATGGTTTACTGGATACAGTCACTAAAGCCACAATCCTCATTATCTTGAAGGAGGTTGTCTATCTGGATTATATGTGTGGAATGAATGTCAGTCCAGGATTGGAGAGTGAAGAAAGAAGTGAATAAAGTTGGAGTCACTCAGCGGTTTTATAAAGGATTGACCTTATTGAGTTTTGTTCAGAAATAGTGACATGTATCTGAGATAACTCCTGCAACAGCAGGGAAGTTTGTGCAGTGTTCACTCGCCAGAAAAGGTTCAGTTCCTTTAAGCTGTTTTATTTCCTTCGTTGTGAATTCTTTGGAGAATCAGCAGTAACGTCACATCTTCAAAGAAATCTGTTTCCAGAGAAGTCTCCCCTTATTGACTGTGTAAATCATTTGAACTTTTGAATTTACGCCTTTAAGAACTGTTCCAGAGCTGCCTTATAGCAGTTAACTTCCGGTTAAGTTAGTCGTTTAAATATTTTTCCACTATTGTTGAGCAGAGTTTAATAAATGTTTGTTTGTCTATAAAACCTGACTCAATTATATATTCATTGTTGCTGATTACGTAACACTATGGAGAGAGATGGACAGTGAATGTTTTGGGTCAAGACCATTCATCTGGGCTGAAAGAAAGCGGGAACATAACCTTTATAAGAAGGTGGAAGAAAGGGATGGGGCAACAGATGGCAAGTGAGAGAGGAAAATGAAATTATACCAGAAGAGGCAAGATGATAGGTGCAAGTAACAGAGGGCTGAAGGTGAGGAAATCTGATAGACAAAGTAACCATATTAACAGACACCCACAGACACATTCAGTGCAAAATCCTGTCTGATGCAATCACCTACTGCCCTTTCTTACTTCTACCTATCAGCTGCCTGCTCTAGCTCCACATCTTCCCTCCACATTTCAATACTGACGTTCTCCCCTCTTTCTTCCAATCCAGGTGAAAGGACCCAATGCAAAATATTGACCATCTACGTGTCTCCATTGACCTATTGAGATCCTCCAGCATTTCAGGTTTTACTTCAGACTCCAGCGTCTGCAGTCTCATTTATTTCAGGTTATGTAATTTTTTTTTAATGAAAAACTGCTCAGATTTTCATTTTCTTGATCCTGATGGGAAATCTTCACGAGTGCTGAGGAGGGGAATGTTCTTCCTCTATACCACCCAAATTTCTGGCTGTGTATTCTCAGATTCATTCCATACGTAATCCAAACATACAAATCCTACCTGCAAAGTACATATATCTGCAGGCATAACCAGTGGAAAAATATATACATAACCACAAAGCACAAATACACAAACACACACCACTCAAGTACATGTACACACATAAGTACATTGTGCGCATGCCTTGCGCTCAGATAAAGCAACGCATATACAGAGCCCAAACTAATGTTGTATTCCCTATACGCATGCACACACTTTCCTTATATACTGCCACACACCCTAAACTCAGCCTACGTACTCATAAGCAAGTGCCAGATATTTACATTCAACCTGAGCCCTCTCTGAGGCTTCCTTCGATCAGGGTTGACCATGGATATTGCATCCTAGCTGTCTAAATACACAAGCCTGAACAGTACAATATGGAGAGCAAGCTGTTGCCCTCGTAGCAAGCTCCCCCCCTCCAAGCAACTGATGAACCCAAAGGAATGGCAGAGATTGATACAGTTTGGTACCAGTCGTAGGAGTTGCCAGTCAACATTGAACAAATTGTAGGACTGCTTTAGGGAATCCAGCTCCAGATTTTTCTTCTCTGGGTTTACTCCCGAAGCCTTCCCCATGAGTGGGTATAGCCGCAAGGCAGCGGAGGTTTGAGGTCAGAATTTTCCTTTTCCTAGATGAGCTGCCAATTATGGCTTATGAGCCCCATCTGCCCAAAGCAACTAGTTTTAAGGTGCCAGTAACCCACCTTTGCCCCTTCTCCTGTCAGCAGAAACAGTTCCGGCAGGCTTAGTAGCTAAGCCACACATGAAGGCCAGGAGCTGGACTTGGTTGTCAGAGGCTATTTGAGGCACACACCACTGGGAGCATTTAATAGGTAGTGGGAGCTTGTCCCATTACCACCTCCGGTTATAACAACCTTAAGGAGCCAAGCTGAGCACTAATCTACATACAAACAAAGCGACACCTGTAGATGTATAAGTGCACACCACATATCAAAGCACAACTCATCAGGTGTGAGGTGCTCTCAGGGCTGCTGTACTTGGCGCAGGTCTGGCCCGTCCCCCGCTCCTACAGCTCGAAAATCACCCGGGCTGTCTTCAGATTCGTCTGGGGATCCAAGATGGAGCGGGTGAGACGGACCGCCATGCACAAGTCCCTGGACAACGGGGGCAAGAACGTCCCCAATGTCGCCCTCACCCTGATGGCCAGCTTCGTATGTGGCTGCATCAGGTTGTGTGTAGAGCCCAGGTATGTGGGCACCAAGTACCACTATGTGCCCAGGTTCTACTTGTCGCCCTGGCTGCGAAGGATGGGTCTGGCCCCACTCCCGCGCAACGCCCCAGTCAGCTGGTCGTTGCCGGCATACCTATCCCACGTAGCAAAGTTCTTCCAGGAGAACGCCTTTGACCACAAGGCCATCAGGCAGTGGTCGGCACGAAGTGTCCTGCAGGCACTGCAGGAGAAGGACGTGATGGACACAGTGGGGTGGTTCCCTGAGCAGACTGTCCAGTTCATCTGGCAAAATGCCTCATCGCCAGATCTCACCAACAGGCACCAAGACCTCGCCTGGCTGGCGGTGAGAGGGGCCCTCCCAGTCAGAGCCCTCCTGTACGCCCGGAACATCGTCTCCACACCCCACTGCCCACTGCCCACTGCCCACGGGAGGACTGCAGTGAGGAGGAGTCTGTGACCCACCTCTTTGCACACTGCCAGTTCGCAAAGAGGGTGTGGAGGAGGATGGACGGGCTAGTGTCACGTTTCATCCCCAGCAGCTGCGTGACAGAGGATTCTCTGATCTACGGGCTGTTCCCGGGGACGCACACGGAGACCAACATCCGGTGCTGCTGGCAGATCATCAACTCGGTGAAAGACGCTCTTTGGTCAGCCCGAAACTTGATGATCTACCAGCACATGGAGATGTCCGTGGGAGAATGCTGCCGACTGGCACACTCTCGGCTGCAGGAGTACGTGCTGAGGGACGCACTGAAACTCGGTGCAGCCACCGCAAGGGCCCGGTGGGGAAGGACCACGGTTTAGGGTTCTTCTCCTGCGGAGGTGGGAGGGGTCGGTGGGCGAGGAGTATACCCCTCAACAATGAGATGCTAAGCTGAACTACTGGAGTGCCACGTGGGTGGCTATAAACACGGGTAATTTACTGAGTATAATGGAAACGTATGTAAAGGATGAAAAGTTATTGAATGGTTTACTGTATATATTTATTTTTGAATAAAGTATATTTTGAAATAAAAAAAAACTGCAATTTACAAATGAGCACCACTCCTGCCATACAAAGACAAGCGTTGTGAGCCACATGGCCAAACGCTCATCAACAAAGCAGAAATGACCTGACATCAACAACCCACACCCACCTCATCCCCTCTCATAAACATGTGGGGATGAGACGCAGATATCCACCGATTCATGCAGCTAATCTTTCCCTGTCCTAAAACTTCAAAAGTGAAATGTTCCTCTATGATCTCACACCTCAGAGTTTCTGCTACCTTTGTCAACCCTTCCTTCCTCTCTTCCCACCAATCTCTGATTGATTATGCAATCCCCATTTCTTCAGTCCTCCATTACCTGTCATATCTTCAGCCCCCTGAAATTCTCTCTACTGCTCCAAAATCCTCCTCTTAAAGTCCATCTCCTTAGCCATATTCTGATCATTCCTTGTTTTGTGAAATGCCTCGAGATATTTTCACAATACTGAAGTTGCCAGGTGAATACAAAGTGTCCTCTGTGAACAGTCCCCAATGTTACTGGCAAGCTGTGGTTCATGCAGCTGATGTTCCATCTTAAGAATAAAGTCCAAGTCAGAGTACATTTTTGGATGGGTTGTTTTCATATTTCTAACCTGGTACTTATTTATTGATTATATTTTCCTAGAGATGAGTTAGCCACTAGCAGAGTTACTGTAACTAAAGTACAAGCAGAAAATGCTGATGAAGGGTCTTGGACTGAATTGTCACCATCAACGCTGCCTGACCTGCTGAGTTCCTCCAGTGTTGCTCTGGATTTCCAGCATCTGCAGGGTCTCTCGCGTTTAGAAAATGCTGGAAATACTCTGTGCATAGGGCAGCATCTGTGGAGAATGAAACAGCACTCTCAGATTCATTCCATATATAATCCTAACACAAGCTGTAGACTCCTACCCACAGATTAGATAAATCAACAGGCACATCCAGTGCAAAACATACATATAGCCATCCTCCACGAATGTTAATTACACAATTCCTCTGTGTACTTAACTTGCATGGCCTAGATGGGCCTCTAAGCCAACTCTCCTCTTCAAAGTTGCATCAACAGCCCTTTTAAACTACACCTGACAGGGGAGGTACAACCTTAGTTTGCTACCTCATCTGAAGGGCATCATTTTCAGTGTAGCTCTCCCTCCTTTTTGCTTAAGTCTTTACAGTGATACTTAACTTTCTGACACCAAGGTCAGACTGCAGGCAACATCAACAAGGTGAGCACTCCAATGCCGGTGAGTAGGGGTGTTCCACAGGGGTCTGCGTTGGAAACGCCTCTTTTTATGTTATATGTCAATGACTTAGATGACAGAATTGATGGCTTTGTGACCAAGTTGGTGGACCATATGAAGATAGGTGGAGGGGCAGGTAGTTTTCAGGAAGCACAGAGGCTACAGAAGGACTTGGACAGATTAGGAGAATGGGCAAGGAAGTGGAAGGTGGACTGCAGTGTCAGGAAGTGTATGATCATGCACCTTGGTAGAAGAAATAAAAGCATAGACTGTTTTCTAAATGGAGGGAGAATTCAGAAATCTGATGTGCAAAGAGACATGGGAGTCCTGGTGCAGGATTCCCTAAAGGTTAATTTACAGGTTGAGTCAGTGGTGAGGAAGACAAATGCAATGTTAGCAGTCATTTCGAGAGGACTAGAATATAAAAGCAAGAAAGTAATGTTGGGACTTTATAAGGCACTGGCAAGGCCTCACTTGAAGTATTGTGAACAGTTTTGGGCCCCTTATCTAAGAAAGGATGTATTAACATTGGAGAGGGTTCAAAGGAGATTCACGAAAATGATTGCAGAATTAAACCGCTGATCATATGAAGGGTGTTTGATGCCTCTGGGCCTGTACTCACTGCAGTGCACAAGAGTGAGGGTGAGGACCTCATTGAAACCTATGGGAAGGTGAAAGGCCTTGAGGAAGGATGTGGAAAAGATGTTTCCTATGGTGTGGGGAGTCTAAGATCAGAGGACAGCCTCAGAAAAGAGGAATATCCATTTAGAAAAGAGATGAGGAGGAGTTTCTTTAAACAGAGAGTGTTGAATCTGTGGAATTCATTGCTGGGGTGGCTGTGGAGGCCAGATTATTGAGCATATTTAAGGTATAAGTTGATAGATTCTTGATAAGTCAGGGGGCCAAAGATTATGGGGAGAAGGCAGAAGATTGAGACTGAGAGGGAAAAGGATCAGCCATGATGAAATGGTGGAGCAGACTCAATGGGCCAACTGGCCTAATTCTGCTCCTAAATCTTATAGTCTTATGTTATAAACACAAAGGCCCCTGCCACTCCTCAGAATCATTTAGAAGGACCTAAAGTTGCTGATAATTGCACGATCATTGTCCGTGAAGAGGGTAAACCAAGTTAACAACTAGACTTCCCAAAAATCCCTTGCTGCTGAATTCACACATATATAATCTGTACGATCCTGTGTGGTGGCAGGACCCTGGGGTGCCATTAAGCTTGGAAATGTGGGTGTTGTACAAGAACAAGGACCACCCACAAAACAGCTGAACAGAAATTGGACACATGCCAAAACCACATGAACAAATTAACAATTTATAAAAAGTGAAAAGCACATATCACCTAAAACATTATTGCACAATTGGAGACATGAAAGCAAGAATACGGAATGTCTAAATAAAGTAACTTTATAAAGTAACTCACTGTCAAATCTGCAGATGGGGGAGGGGTGCTGTAGTAGTCCAGCAGACTGACCTCTACCTTGCTGAGGCCCAGCGCCAGCTCACAGACGAGGGTCTCTTACTTACCCTTCGAACAGAATCCCACTAAGGAGCACCAGGCCATTGTCTCCCACACTTATTAACTCAGGGAATCTCCCACCCACTGCCACCAACCTCATAGTTCCCGCACCCCGCACCTCCCATTTCTATCTCCTACCCAAGATCCACAAACCCACTTGTCCAGGTTGACCCATTGTTTCAGCTTGTTCCTGCCCCTCTGAGCTCATATCTGCATACCTAGTTTTATTCCCCTCTGGTTCAGCCCCTTTCGACCTAGGTCCATGACACTTCTCACGCTCCGGATCTTTTCAATGATAATCAAGTTCCTTGGCCCCATCATCTTGTTTTTTACTATGGATGTCCAGTCCCTCTACACCTCCATCCTCCATCAGGAAGCTCTCCGTTTCTCTCTAGACACCAGATCCCTCCACCTCCACTCTCCTCCGTCTGGCAGAACTTGTCCTCACTCTCAATAATTTGTCCTTTGACTCCTCCCACTTCCTTCACAGGCACTCACATGGGTCCTCGCTATGCCAGCCTTTTTGTCAGCTATGTGGAACAATCTATGTTTCAAGTCTACACTTGTGTCTGTCCCCAACTTTTCCTGTGCTACATCGACGACTGCATTGGTGCTGCTTCCTGCACCCCTGTGGAGCTCCTCGACTTCATCAACTCTACCTCCAACTTCCACCCTGCCCTCAAATTTACCTGGTCCGTTTCCGACATCTCCCTCCCCTTCCTCGAACTCTTTGTGTCTGTCTCTGGAGACAACTACCTGGACTATACCTCTTCCCACCCTGTTACTTATAAAAATGTCATCCCCTTCTCTCAATTCCTCCATCTCTCTCCACATCTGCTCTCAGGATGAGGCTTTTCATTCCGGAGTGAAGATGCCCTCCTTTTTCAAAGAAAGGGCCTTCCCTTTCTCCATAATCAATGCTACCCTCAACTGCAGCTGTTCCATTTCAGGCATGTCTGCCCTCACCCCATCCTCCCATCACCCCACCACGGGTAGGGCTCTCCTTGTCCTCTCCTACCACCTCACCAGCCTCCGCATCCAGCATATAATTCTCCAAAACTTCCGCCATCCCCAACGGGATCCCACTACCGAGATCATCTTTCCCTCCCCGCACCCCCCCAAACACACTTTCTGCTTTCCACAGGGATTGCTCCCTACATGACTCCCTTGTTCATTCATCCCTCCCCCACTGATCTCCCTCCTTGCACTCCTGGTTCTTGACCCTCAGCACAGGTGCCCCTCAGGGCTGTGTGCTAAGCCCCCTCCTTTACTCTCTGTCGCCATCCACAACTCCAATCTGCTAATTAAATTTGCTGATGACACTACACCGACTGGCCTAATCTCAAATACTAATCAGGCAGCCTACAGAGAAGAAGTCATCACCCTGACACAGTGGTGTTAAGAAAACAACCTCTCCCTCAACATCACAAAAACAAAGGAGCTGGTTGTGGACTACAGGAAGAATGGAGACAGGCTAACCCTATTGACATCAATGGATCTGGTGAACAGCTTTAAGTTCCTCGGCATAAACATCACCGAGGATCTCTCATAGTCTGTACATACCGGCTGTGTGGTGAAAAAGGCACAACAGCTACTCTTTCACCTCAGACGTTTGAAGCAGTTTGGTGTGGGCCCCCAGATTCTAAGAACTTTTTATAGGGGCAAAACTGAGAGCATCCTGACGGGCTGTATCACTGCCTGGTATGGGAACTGTACTTCCCTCAGTTTCAGGAGACTCTGCAGAGAGTGGTGTGGACACCCCAGCGCATCTGTAGATGTGAACTTACCACTATTCAGGATATTTACAAAGACAGGTGTGTAAAAAGGGCCTGAGGGATCATTGGAGACCCGAGTCACCCCAACCGCAAACTATTCCAACTGCTACCATCCGGGAAACGGTACCACAGCATAAAAGCCAGGACCAACAGGCTCCCGGACAGCTTCTTCCACCAGGCCATCAGACTGATTAATTCACACTGACACAATTGTATTTCTATGTTATATTGACTATCCTGTTGTACATACTACATATTATAAATTACTATAAATTGTACATTACACATTTAGACGGAGATGTAACGTAAAGATTTTTACTCCTCATGCATATGAAGGATGTAAGTAATAAAGTCAATTCAACTCACTAATCCTTGCAAGTGAAACAAGTGCTACAACTGCCCCTACACCTCCTCCCTCACTATCATTCAGGGCCCCAAACAGTCCTTCCAGGTGAGGCGACACTTCACCTCTGAGTCTGTTGGAGTCACACACTGTATCCGATGTTCCTGGTGTGGCCTCCTGTATATCGGTGAGACCCGACGTAGATTGGGAGACTGCTTCATCAAGCACCTACGATCTGTCTGCCAGAAAAAGCGGGATCTCACAGAGGCCACCCATTTTAATTCCACTTCCCATTCCCATTCTGACATGTCAGTTCACAGCCTCCTCTACTATCACGATGAAGCCACACTCAAGTTGGAGGAGCAACGCCTTATGTTCCATCTGGGTAGCCTCCAATCTGATGGCGCGAGCATCAATTTCTCAAACTTCTGGTAATGCCCCTCCCCCCTGCACCATTCCCCTCTCTCGCCTTATCTCTTTGCCTGCCCATCGTCTTCCTCTGGTGTTCCTCCTCCTTTTCTTTCTTCCAAGGCCTCTGTCTTCTCCTATCAGATTCCCCCTTCTCTAGCCATATATCTAGCAGCATCTCCAAGTTTGAGGATGACACGAAGCTGGGCGGCAGTGTTAGCTGTGAGGAGGATGCTAAGAGGATGCAGGGTGACTTGGATAGGTTGGGTGAGTGGGCAAATTCATGGCAGATGCAATTTAATGTGGATAAATGTGAAGTTATCCACTTTGGTGGCAAAAATAGGAAAACAGATTATTATCTGAATGGTGGCCGATTAGGAAATGGGGAGGTGCAACGAGACCTGGGTGTCATTATACACCAGTCATTGAAAGTGGGCATGCAGGTACAGCAGGCGGTGAAAAAGGCGAATGCTATGCTGGCATTTATAGCGAGAGGATTCGAGTACAGGAGCAGGGAGGTACTACTGCAGTTGTACAGGGCCTTGGTGAGACCACACCTGGAGTATTGTGTGCAGTTTTGGTCCCCTAATCTGAGGAAAGACATCCTTGCTATAGAGGGAGTACAAAGAAGGTTCACCAGATTGATTCCTGGGATGGCAGGACTTTCATATGAAGAAAGACTGGATGAACTGGGCTTGTACTCGTTGGAATTTAGAAGATTGAGGGGGGATCTGATTGAAACGTATAAAATCCTAAAGGGATTGGACAGGCTAGATACAGGAAGATTGTTCCCGATGTTGGGGAAGTCCAGAACGAGGGGCCACAGTTTGAGGATAGAGGGGAAGCCTTTTAGGATCGAGATTAGGAAAAACTTCTTCACACAGGGAGTGGTGAATCTGTGGAATTCTCTGCCACAGGAAACAGTTGAGGCCAGTTCATTGGCTATATTTAAGAGGGAGTTAGATATGGCCCTTGTGGCTACGGGGGTCAGGGGGTATGGAGGGAAGGCTGGGGCGGGGTTCTGAGTTGGATGATCAGCCATGATCATAATAAATGGCGGTGCAGGCTCGAAGGGCCGAATGGCCTACTCCTGGACCTATTTTCTATGTTTCTATATCTTTCACCAATCAACTTCCGAACTCTTTACTTCACCTCACCCCAGCTTCACCTATCACCTTGTCTTTCTTTCTCCCCTCCACCCATCTTCTAACTCTACTCCTCATCTTTTTTTCTCCAGTCCTGATGAAGGGTCTCAGTACAAAACGTCGACTGTACTTTTTTCCATAGATGCTGCTGGACCTAATGAGTTCCTGCAGCAATCTGTGTCAATAACCTTATTTTTACCTTTTTCTTTCTCATCCATAACACATTTTTGGAATCTGTGCTGTCTAAACTGATCAGCCTCAACAGGCAGAATCCCCTTCAGAAATGATGAGGAGATCCATCTTTGGTGTTAGGTTTAGCAATGGGACACAACCCAAAACATAGCAGGAACTTGAGGAGATGGTTCAATAGAGAATATCCCAACCAATTCCAGTGAAACTTTTCATCAGAATTGGCATAGGTTAGGCAAATTTGTAATAATCAGGTTCTGAGTACCATTTTCCAATCCTCTTTGACAGTGGGTAGACTACTAACAGTTTGCTACTGAAGAAATGTTATTTTTATATTATGAGAAAGGATAGGCCAGTTAACCCCGAGCCAGTGAGCTCAACATCATAACAGAACATGTTCTGAAGGACAGCATAAATCACAGAGGCATGGGCTAATCAAGGGAGGGTCGTCCCTAATAAACTGGATTTTTAGAGAGGTTTGATAAAACGCATGTGGATTTTTTGGTCCTTTAATCCGGAAAGTAAAATCCCATGGGGAAATGGAAGAATATATTAAAATGAAAATAGAAAATAGAATATTTCAGCAGATCAGGTGGCATCAGTTCTTCCTCTTTTTCAGTTCTGACGAAGGATCTTTAACATGAAATATTAACTGGTTCCCTTTCCACAGGTACTGCCTGATGATGTCTACATTTTCTATTTTCTATTTTCTATTTCTAGCATCTGTAGATTTAAGATTGGACCAAATGCTGGCTCAATGGGAGAAAGGAACAGGAATATTGGTGACTCTGTGCAATGCACTTCCATTGGTTCTTGCTTTGCTGTAAAATACATGCTAAACTTGACTGGAGGGTATAAAATTAAGTTTCCTGGTGATACCAAAACTATCAGCAATGAAGAATATTCCACCTGAAAGCTCTGTGGGATTGTGTTGTCCATTGTTTAAATAGGGCACTAAGAGTAAACCTAGCAATTATCAGCCTGTGAGTTTGACGTCAATGGTGGATAAATTGATGGAAAGTATTCTTAGAGATGGTATATATAATTATCTGGTTAGACAGGGTCTGATTAGGAACAGTCAACATGGATTTGTGCGTGGAAGGTCATGTTTGACAAATCTTTTTGAATTTTTTGAAGAGGTTACTAGGAAAGTTGATGAGGGTAAAGCAGTGGATGTTGTCTATATGGACTTCAGTAAGGCCTTTGACAAGGACCCACATGGAAGGTTGGTTAGGAAAGTTCAATCATTAGGTATTAATATTGAAGTAGTAAAATGGATTCAGCAGTGGCTGGATGGGAGGCGCCAGAGAGTGGTGGTGGATAACTGTTTGTCAGATTAGAGGCCAGTGACTAGTGGTGTGGGATCTGTACTGGGTCCAATGTTATTTGTCATATACATTAATGATCTGGATGATAGGGAGAAGAGTGGGCTGAAAGATGGCAGATGGAGTTTAATGCTGATAAATGTGAGGTGCTACATTTTGGTAGGATTAATCAAAATAGGACATACATGGTAAATGGCAGGGAATTGAAGAATACAGTAGAACAGAGAGATCTAGGAATAATGGTGCATAGTTCCCTGAAAGTGGAATCTCATGTGGATAGGGTGGTGAAGAAAGCTTTTGGTATGCTGGCCTTTATAAATCAGAGCATTGAGTATAGGAGTTGGGATGTAATGTTGAAATTGTACAAGGCATTGGTGAGGCCAAATTTGGAGTATTGTGTCCAGTTTTGGTCACCGAATTACAGGAAAGATGTCAACAAAATAGAGAGAGTACAGAGAAGATTTACTAGAATGTTACCTGGGTTTCATCACCTAAGTTACTGTGAAAGATTGAACAAGTTGGGTCTTTATTCTTTGCAACGTAGAAGGTTGAGAGGGGACTTGATAGAGGTGTTTAAAATTATGAGGGGGATAGATAGAGTTTATGTGGATAGGCTTTTTCCATTGAGAGTGGGGGAGATTCAAACAAGAGGACATGAGTTGAGAGTTAAAGGGCAAAAGTTTAGGGGTAACATGAGGGGAAACTTCTTTACTCAGAGAATGGTGGCTGTGTGGAATGAGCTTCCAGCAGAAGTGGCTGAGGCAGGTTCGATGTTGTCTTTTAAAGTTAAATTGGACAGCTACATAGACAGAAAATGAATGGAGGATTATGGGCTGAGTGCAGGTCGGTGGGACTAGGTCAGAGTAAGGGTTCGGCACGGACTAGAAGGGCCAAGATGGCCTATTTCTGTGCTGTAATTGTTATATGGTTATATGGTTATATGGTGCCTATAATGCTGGCTCCTTGACACAGTGAAATGAAGAGACAAATAGAGGCTCAGTGCAATATTTAAGCCAAATGAAAGATTCATTTCCTGTATTGTGTTGTTTGTGATACCATCAAGTAGGAGGTACAGAAGCCTGAAGGCACACACTCAGCAATTCAGGAACAGCTTCTTCCCCTCTGCCATCCAGTTCCTAAATGGACATTGAACCCTTGGACACTACCTCACTTTTTAATATATATTATTTCTGTTTTTTGAACAATTTTTAATCTATTCAATATAATTGATTGATTGATTTATTATTATTATTATTTTATTTTTTCTTCTATATTATGTATCACGTTGAACTGCTGCTGCTAAGTTAACAAATTTCACAACACATGCCGATGACAATAAACCTGATTCTGATTCTGATTCCGCTTGCATTGACTGAGCACTGCCCCTTGGTGATTACACACTTTGTAGTATAACAGTGACATTAATGTACTATTTCATCAGTGTGATTGCCCTGGGAATGGGCACGTAAAAGGAAAATACAGCTGGGTGAAAGAAAACTCAAAGGTCTGACGATGGATAAGTCACTTGGACTAGATGAACTACATCCCAGAGTCCCGAGAGAGGTTGCTGAAGAGATAATGAATGCATTGGTCATGATCTTTCAAGAATCACTTGATTCTGGCATGGTCCTGGAGGACCAGAAAATTTCAAACATCACTCCACTTTTAAGAAGGGAGAAAGACAAAAGAGAGGAAATTATAGGTCAGTTAGCCTAACCCCAGTGGTTGGGAAAGTGTTGGAGTCTATTATTAAGGATGAGGTTTTGGGGTACTTGGAGACTAATGATAAAATAAGTCAAAGTCAGCATGGTTTCTGTAAAGGGAAATCTTGACTGGAAGATCTATCAGAATTCGAGGAAGTAACAAGCAGGGTGAATGGACAAAGGAGAGACAGTGGACATCATTTACTTGGATTTTCAGAAGACATTTGATAAGGTGCCACACATGAGGCTGCTTAACAAGATAAAATCCTATGGCATTACAGGAAAAATACTGGCATGGATGGAGGAATGGTTGACAGGCAGCAGACAGTAAGTGGGAATAAAAGGGGCTTTTTGTGGTTGGCTGGCAGTGACTAGTGGTGCTCCTCAGGGGTCAGTATTGGGACCGCTACTTTTCACATTGTTTGTCAATGATTTGGATCATGGAATTGCTAGCTCTGTGGCAAGGTCTGTGGATGATACAAAGATAGGCAGAGGAGTAGGTAGTCCAGAGGAAGCAATGTGAATGCAGCAGGATTTAGATAAATTGGAAGAATGTGGAAAAAGTGGCAGTTGGAATACAGTTGGAATTGTATGATAATGCATTTTGGTAAAAGGAACAATTTTGCAGACTATTAACTAAATGGGGAGAAAATTTAAGCATCAGGGGTGCAAAGGGACTTAGGAGTCCTCGTGCAAGACTCCCAGAAGGTTAATTTACAGGTTGAGTCTGTTGTAAAGAAGGCAAATGCCAATGTTGACATTTATCTCAAGGGGACAAGAATATAAATCCAAGGAGATAATGCTGAGCCTTTATCAGACACTAGTCAGGCTGGACTTGGAGTACTGTCAACAGTTTTGGGTCCCATATCTCAGAAAGGATGTGTTGTCATTGGAGAGAGGCCAAAGGAGATTCACAAGGATGATTCTGGGAACAAAGTGGTTAACATATGAGGAGCATTTGACAGATTTGGGCCTGTACTCACTGGAATTTAGAAGAGTACTTGGGGATTTCATTGAAACCTACGGAATGTGGAAAGAACTAGATAAAGTGGATGTGGAGAGGATGTTTTCTGTGGTGGGGGTATCCAGAACTAGAGGGCATAGCCTCAAAATTGAGGGACGACCTTTCAGAAACAGAGGTAAGGAGGAATTTTTGTTAGCCAGAGAGGAGTGAGTCTGTGGAACGTTCAGCCACAGACTTTGGAGGATGCCAAGTCCATGCGTATATATAAGGTGGAAGTTAATTGTTTCCTGATTGGTCAGGGCATCAAAGGATATGGTGAGAAGGCAGTGGTTTGGGCTTGAGTGGGATACAGAGTCAGCCATGATGGAATGGCGGAGCAGAGTCAATGGGCTATGACCTCTAGTTGAATGAATGGCCTAATTCTGCTCCTATGTTCTTATGGTCTAAATGCGTGGTAAGAGATTAAACTGTAAAGAGAAAAAAGATAAAATATGTGCCAGGAGAGCAGGAAAATAAACTGGAAGGCAATCGGTAGCTTAGAATTACACCTGCAGATTAAATGGAGTATTCTATAAAGTTGTTGGCCAATCAGTGTTAAGTTTTCCCTGTCTAGAGGAGACTACATAGAAAGCAGAGCTGCTCTGCTGTCATCCCTGCTAGTATCCCCTTCGAATCATCTTTGACCAGCTTCTCTCTCATGACTCCGTAGATCCCTTTAATCCACTGTAACACTAATGCATCTGAGAGCCCATGCCTCTCAAACTGCAGGATTAGTTCTATCATATTATGATCAGTAACTCCTAAAGGTCCCTTTACCTTAAGCTCCCTATTCAAATCTGGTTCATTACACAACATACAATCCAGTATTGCCTTTTCAAGGGTCTGCTCTAAAATAAAATAAAAACATCTTATGGGCATTATACAAATTCCTTCACTTGGGATGCAGCACTGATTTGATTTTCCCAATCTACCTGCATTGGTGGCAAGATGGAGATACGTCTCTACCAAGGGAGGTGTGAGGCACTCCTCTTCGCTAGCCTTCAGGTCACTCTTGGACAAGGTATAGCACCAGCTTGGGCCCTGATTAGGGTCACATGAAGCCATGGGAGCAGGTGAATGGCTGTGTGAGCAGTTGGTGCACATCACAAGTCCTGGTTATGCGACCATTGACGCTGGGCAGATAAGCTCTGAAGAGTATTAGTAATGGCCAGGGTAATCTGTCTTATAAAGACGTTGTCCAGAAGAAGGCAATGGCAAACCACTTCTGTGGGAAAATTTGCCAAGAACATCATGGTCATGGAAAGACCTTGACCATCCACGTCATATGACACAGCACATAACGAATAAACAAACCTGCATTTTTAAATACCCAATGACCATTGTAATATTAAACCCCTCTTTTCTATATCCTTTTAATATCCCTTATATACTCTGGAGACCAAAACTGTAGAGTATAATACTAAGTGATCACTCAAAATAAAAGGATTCCTTCTGACCTGGCTACCTACCAACATCTTACATGGTTTCTTATTACCACTAAGCCTTGTTTTCCATCAGGACTGCCAGGTCTCGTCAATGATCCATATTCATGAATTTCTTTCTATTTATGCAATAGTTCCTTTCCGGGATTTTTTTCTCTGTGTGAAACATTGTATTAATTTCAGCTCAAATCACAAGTATATTCAATCATAACTGCAGCTAATATTGTCCAAATTTAAAGTCTACATCCTTCATTAACATTGTGATACTTGCATTTATTGTTATTGTGCTTGAAACTCTTGATTTTGGTTCATTAATAATACAGATATTTAACATGGTAGGCTGGTTAGATCACATGGGACCCAGCATGTGCTAGCCAACTAGATACAACATTGGCTCAGTGGAAGGAGATAAAGGGTGTTTTTCTTTTTGCAGATTAGAGATTTGTGACCAGTGGTGTTGCACAGGGGATTGGTGCTAGGTCAACTGTTAGGATGAGAATGTAGGTGGCATGATCATTAGGCTTGCAGATGACACTAAATTTGGTGGCTTAGGAGACAGTGTAGAAGATAGTCTAAGGTCACAAGAGCATCCAGGTCAACTGGGAAATTGGGTGAAGGAAAGGCAGGTAGAATTTAAACAGATGCAAAGTGGTGCAAATTGGGAGGTTAAACCAGGGTGGGAATAAACTGGAAACAACAGGTTCCTGGAGAGTGAAACAACAGCGTCCTAGTGCCCTAAAGTACATAGTGCCCTGAAGGTGGTGACACGGGTAGACATGGACCGGGCTGGAACTAAACTGGAAACAACAGGTTCCTGGAGCTGAACGGAGTCCTAGGAGGTACAAGTACATAATGCCCTGAAGGTGGTGACATAGCATGCTTGTCTTCATCAGACAGGCCACTGAGTTGGAACATCATGTTAGAACTGTACAAGATGTTGGTAAACATACATCTGGAATATTGTGTGTTGTTCTGGTCACCATACTATAGGAAGGACTTGATTAAGTTAAAAAGAGTGCCGAAAAGATTCAGCAGGGCTGGAACCCCTCGGTTACAAGGAGAGTTGGATAGGTTGCTGCTCTTTTCCCTGGAGCAAAGGGGGCTGAGAGGTGATCTTGTATAGATTTATAAAATCATGAAAGGCATAGAGAAGGAAAATGATTACAGTCCTCTTCCCAGGGTTGAGTCATCTTAAACTAGGAAGCAGGGGTTTAAGCTGAGGGGGGAATGATTTAAAATGGAACTGAGGAGCAAGTTTCTCTCCATGCAAAGGTGGTAAATACATGGAACAATATGCAAGTGCAAATGGTAGAGGCAAATACAAATACAATGTTCAAAAGACGTCTGGACAGGTACATGGATAGGGAAGGTTTAGAGGGACATGGGACTGGCTCATGTTGCTCGATGTGGATGAATTGGGCTAAGAGGGCTGCCTCCATGCTGTATAACTCTCAGACTCGATGAGATGCCAAACAGATGATGGTACTTCCTATGTGTGGGATCCAGAGGCTAACAATTACTACTCTGGGCTCTGGAGACACAAAAGACTGCAGATGCTGGAATCCTGAGTCAATGTTTCAGGTCACAACCCTGCCTCAGGAGTTGATGTGTCTCAATCTGAAATGTCTCATTGCCTCCACCGACAGACTCTACCTGCTGAGTTCCTCCAGCAGTTTGTTTTTTTTTTGCATTCTGGATTCTACTGGTCTGCTGATAATGGGTCATTGCAAACAATGTCTGCTGTCCCCATCTCCTTTATCTTCAGCAGCAGATTTCCCAAAAACCTGGTATGAAAAAGATAAACACATTGGTTTGTAATCCCCGTTCGTGAGTACATTACCAACCACATTTTAAAAAGATCAACATGTCCAGGCCAGAAAAGCCTGCTTGATTGGAAATTGATCCATTTCAATGACTGCAGTGTGTATCATTTATAAAATGCACAATGACACCTTGCTAAAATCCTCAATAGTACCTCTCAAACTCACAGTCTCTAGCACTAAGAAAAACAAGAGTAGCAGTTGTTTATAAACCCCACCGTCCTTCAGCTCAAACAGCATCGGATTGTAAATTATCTTTTATTGTCACTAGATTTAAATAATAAAATTCCCTACTCCAATATGCATTATCACTGGCAGAAATTGGCATTAGAAACTTGTATGTCACTTAATTCCATTTCTCTCCTGCAGGAGAGGAAGAAAATAATTTTTAAAAATTTAACTGAATATTAGCTGTTTTGACCAGAAACCATCATTAGTTTCATCTTCACGCCAAGGTGTTTCAGACAGAAAGCTGATGAGACTGTGAAACAATACTGGCCCAGATTGTTGACCTTGGAAGCAACTTGGTCACAAAGCTTTATCATGCTTAGTGGAGCTATTAATCCTGGAAAACCTCAGCTGCAATCAGGCATCAGTTTAAGTGGATCCAACAACAACAATGTCAGCAAACTAACTGAAGAGTCAAACTGAAGAATGTTCACTTGTACTGAACGTGGTAGTATAAAGCTCTACATTTTTAAGCATTTTACAGAAATCAAAGACTGGAACATAGTCTTCTGTGCCCTGATGTTTCAAGTGTTCATTTACTAATGAAATGTCAAACCATCTACCTTCTTCTACCACCTCTCAGGCAGTGTATCAGATTTCAAATCCCCTCCATGTGAAACTCCCCTCTAAATCTCCTACTCCTCTCCTTAAGCTTGTGTCTTCCGTTAGAGATGCATTTGTTATGAGAAAAATTATCTCACTATCAAACCTAGCTATACGGCTCAAAATTTTATACATCTCAATCAGATCCTCCTTCAGCATTCTCTATTCCAAGGAAAACAAACCCAGCCTCTGTTCATTGCTGAAACCTTCCATCCCAGGAAACATCCTGGTGAATCTCCTCTGCATCCTCTCAAGTTCAATCACACAATTCTCCAGCTGCAGTTGAACTAACCTGGTCCCAACATGTTGATGCAATTATAAAGGGGGGGGGGGGCTACTGCACGGGACCGAAAGAAGCTGCAGAGGGTTGTAAATTTAGTCAGCTCCATCTTGTGTACTAGCCTACAAAGTACCCAGGACATCTTCAGGGAGCAGTGTCTCAGAAAGGCAGCGTCCATTATTAAAGACCTCCAGCACCCAGGGCATGCACTTTTTTCACTGCTACCATCAGGTAGGAGGTACAGAAGCCTGAAAGCACACATTCAGTGATTCAGGAACAGCTTCTTCCCCTCTGCCATCCAATTCCTAAAAGGACATTGAACCCATGAACACTACCTCACTTTCTAAATACACATTATTTCTGTTTTCTGCACGATTTTAATCTATTCAATACATGTATACTGTAAATTTATTTATTTATTTATTATTTTTTTCTTCTTCTATATTATGTATTGCATTGAACTGCTGCTGCTAAATTAACAAATTTCATGACACATGTTGGCAATAATAAACTGATTCTAATACTTCTTGTATATTTCTTTCATAACCTCCCTGCTCTCATATCCTATGCACTGGATAATAAAGGCAAGTAGCCCGTGTACTTTCTTAAACATTTTTTCCAACAGTAATGCTGCTTCAGGGATCCTTGGACAGTACACCTGAGTCACATTGATTCTCAGCATTTTCCAGGGTCCTACCATTCATGATGTATCTTTGAGCCTTATCGACATCACATTGCTTTCCAGGATTAAATTCCATTTACCATTTCCCTGCCTATTACACTCACTAATCAGTATTATTCTGCAGCTAAAAACTACCATGGGAAATAAAACACTGCGGGACAGGAACAGAAATTATAATTTTATATAGAACATAGAACAGTACACAGTGCTGTGTCGAGACACCTAAGAAGCACGTCAAAACCCCAAAAACTAATCTCTCTGACCTACACAATGTCTATATCCCTCCATCTTCCTCACATTCATATGCCTAGCTAACTGTCCATTAAAAATCTCTAATATATTTGCCTCTACCACCATACCAGGTAGCACATTCCAAGGCATCCACCACTCTGATTAAAACACTTACCCCTCACATCCCCTCTCATTTTCAATGCATTCCCTCTGGTATTAGACATATCTACCCTGGGAAATGGTGCTCACTCTCTACTCTATCTAAGCCTCTCATAAACCTCGATCAAATCTCCCCTCAGCCTCTGCTGCTCCAGAGAAAACAACCCAAGTTTATCCAGCCTCTCATGATAGCACGTGCCCTCTAAACCAAGCAGCATCCTGGTAAACCTCTTCTGCACCTTCTCCAAAGCCTCAACATCCTTCCCATAGTGGGGCAACCAGAACTGTATACAGTACAGTACTTCAGATGTGGACTAACCAGAGTTTTATAAAGTTGCAACAGAACCACCTGATTTTTGAACTCAATGCCTCAACTAATAAAACCAAGCATTCCATAAGCCTTCTTAACCACCTTATTGACCTGTGTAGCCACTTCCATTGAGCTATGAACTTGGACCCCAAGATCTCTCTGCTCAGCAACACTGTTAAAAATCTTGTCTTTAACAGTGTACTGTCTCCTTGCATTTGCCCTACCAAGGTGCAACACCTCACATTTATCTCAGTTAAACTCCACCTGCCATTTCTCTGCCCATATTTGCAACTGATCTATATTGTGCTGTATTCTTTGCCAGTCTCCTACACTATCCACAACTCCACCATCTTGGTGTCACCTGCAAACTTACTAACCCACCCATCTACATTTTCATCCGATTCAATATACATCACAAACAGCTGTGGTCCCAGCACAGATCCCTGCGGAACACCACTAATTACAGACCTCCAACTTGAACAAGTCTCTTCAACCACTACCCTCTGTCATCCATGTACAAGACAGTTCTGAATCGAAACAGCCAATTCACCATAGATCCTATGCATCTTAATCTTCTGGATTAGTCTGCCAGGAAGGACTTCATCAAACGCCCTGCTAAAATCCATGGTAGACAACATCCGCTGCCGTACTTTCATCAATCTCTCTCATCACCTTGTCAAAAACTTAATCAAGTTGATAAGACACAGCCTGCCCTGCACAAAGCCATGCTGGCTCGCCTTAATTAGATCATGGGTTTCCAAGTGCTCATATATCCTATCCCTAAGAATTTTTCCAGCAATTTCCCTACAACTGACGTGAGACTCACCGGTCTATAGTAGCCAGCAATTTCCCTTGTCCCTTCTTAAATAGAAGTACAACATTAGACACATAACCCCAGCGCCTTGCCTGTGCCTAGAGTGTATACAAAGACATTGGACAAAGCCCCAGCAATCTTGTATCTTGCCTCCTTCAATAACCTGGGGTAAATCTCATCAGGCCCTGGAGACGTATCTACCTTAATACACAATAGGAGGCCCAACACTTCCTCCTCCTTGACCTCTAAATGCCCTTAACATATTTATACATTCAGCACTGATCTTAATTTAAAACTCTCCTGCAAGAACCATACTTATCCTTATCCATAGCTGATCTGAAAGTTAAGGAGTTGTTTTCGCTGTTCCTTAACTGCTCACCCACTGAAAGGTCAGTCACCAGACCAGGTTTATTGCTCAACACCAGGTCCAGTATAGCTCCTCGTCTTGTTCAACCATCCACATATTAGTTTAATATCCCCTCCACTTAACTAATTCTGCCCCACCTAAGCCCCTTGTTCTAAGAAGGTCCCAGTTTATATTAGGGAAGTAGAAATCCCCCATGACATCAACCCTATTATTTACTTTTTTTGGACACATTTTCTTAATCTCTTTTCATATCTGTTCCTCAATGTCCCGGTGGTTATCGGGGGTGGGGGGCAGTGGGGGTAGAATTAGTACAATCCCATCAGTGTGATTGCAGCATTCCTATTCCTGAGCTCTACCCAAATGGACTCAGTTCCTGACACCTCCATTATGTCTCCTCTGAGTGCAGCGGTGATATTGTCCTTGATTTGTAGTGCAACTTTCTCCCCCTCCCCACCTTTTACCTCCTCCTCTATCTTTTCTAAAACTTTGAAAACCTGGTACATTAATTACCCATTCCTGCTCCTCTCTCAACCAAGTCTCTGTAATGGCTACAACATTGTAGTTCCATGTACTGATCCATGAAACAAGAGAAACAAGATTTTCCAAGCTGTTCCAGCTAATGCTCTCTAATCCAGGCAAGACCCTAGTGAACCTCTCTTGCACGCTTCAAAGCCTCCACATCTTTTCTGTCAGAAGGCTTACTGAACTGACCCCCATTACCAACTTCCTCTAATAATCATGTGGATATGCAATTCTTGTTTAATTTTCTGGCAAAAAATAATCCAAAGAATATAGATTTCTAAAATATTATAATTTGATAAGAAAATATTTCAAAAGGCTAATTGAATGCTGGTCATTGTGACACAATGTACAAGGTCTGATTCACCTATACAAAGTCCAAGTTATATCATACCCAGGAAATTGTGAGCAGTTCCAGGTAACACACCAAAGAAAGGAAATAAGTGGCTTGGAATGAGTTCAACTGAGTTAAGCAAAATGGTGCTTGGGCTCCATGGGCTATGCAGAAAAATGACAGAAGCTAGGATTGTATTCCCAGGAATTCAGAATTGAAGTAATGTAAGATTTGATATTATTGAGAATTAATTAAAGATACTTCCACTGGTTGAGGAACCTAGAAGTGGGAGACAATTCAAAAATTAGAGCAGCTCCTTTTGAAATGAAATGGAAAAATCGTTCTACACACACAGGGTGATGGAAATTTCCACAATGACATTGTATCTGACCGTCTTCCTCAGCACTCTCGTTTTTGCATCCCTTTTTCAGATCAATCGTCGTGTTGTCAGCAAAGTGGGATGCATGAAATTCTTGTCTTCATTTAAGTCATGAATGCCATTTGTGAATTCGCTGAGAACTGAATATTAATTTCGTTGGCACCTCACCAGCAACGGTTTGCCAAATTGAGAAAGACGCACATATTCCTACTTACTGTTTACTATCCTTTAATCAATCATCCCTCTTGCAAGTAGGTTACTGCCAACCCTTTAGGTGTTGGCTTAAGCAATAATCTTTTATACAGTAGCTCTATGAATACTTTTTGAAATTTCAAAAAAAAACTAGGCATGCAGATTCCCACTTAGATTCCGGAAAAGGATTTTCTTGCGGAGATAATTAACAAAGGATGCCAAAGTAGATAAGGAACTAAAAGTAATTGAACTAAACCTGTCTGTTGTGTGAACTGCACTCATTTTTCAGAGAAGGCATTAAACTAAACTGTTTCTACTTTCTTGGGCAGAAGGAACAACCTTATGGTGCAATTTTGAAAAAGAGCCCTCCCAAGTATCCTCGAAAATATTTATTTCCCCAATATCACGAAAGCCGATTATCAGGACATGTATGCATTTCTATTTGTGAGACCTCAGTGTTCACAAATTGGCTGCCACACTCCTTTACTTCAATTACAGCTGACATTTCATTGGTTGTACTTTAGATGGTCTTGAACTTTCTGACTTACTTTGAGACAGGAGGAGACCATTAGGCCCATCAAGTTAATGCTGTCTCCCTATAGAGCCCTCTCTCCTTAATTCCCTGAAACATATTCTCTCTCATACACCTATCAACTCCCATTTGATTTTCTTTTGCCATTTCCCTTCATCAAGGGGTAATTTACAATAGTAATTTTTTGAGTATGGGAAGAAGCCAGAGAGCCTGAGAGGATCCACACAATTGCAGCAAGAACAAGGAAATTCTGTATTTGTATCTATTAACACCAGGGGTCACAATCAAACCCAGATTCCTGGAGCTGAGTAAAGCAAACTCAATGGAAGTCTCTCTTTGTTTCTCCATTAATATTTTGGAATAGTTATCCAAATTTTCAATCAAATAGATAGCAAAATATATGCTACCATGATTTTGAGCCAGTAGGTGTGGGATTCTATAAAATTTTCTATCTATGCTAACTGAAGCCAGACATTTTGATGTGGGATAAGAGGTAGAATCACTGAGCAAAATCACAAGGTAATGGTCTGAGAGGCACCAGAAGCAACAGTACAATGGTTACGTGTTTAATGAATAGTATTCCAGGGGTGTGTAACCCATGGGCATCATACTAAATTTAAGCTCAGTGATGCTATTTAACTGTAGTAGAAACGTAGTGATGGCCAGTTTGGTCAACTGTAGCAAGAACATCAAAAACGTATTATAAGGTTATTGGAACGATCTCATTGCTAGGGAAATCATCCTGATTTAAGAACCATAAAAGGATATCTTCTTCACTCAGAGGGTCATAAGAGTATGGAATGAGCTGCCAGCACAAACGGTGCATCCAAGCTTGATGTCAATGCTTAAGCAAAGTTTGGATAGGTACATGGATAGTAGGGATATGGAGGGCCATGGTCTCGATGCAGGTTGGTGGGAGTAGGAGGTTTAAATGATTTCAGCATGGAGACTAGATGGGCTGAAGGGCCTGTTTCTGTGCTGTACTTTCTACGTCTATGACTTACAGGTAATATCTCACTAATCAAAAAAAAAATCACAATTTATGTGGAAGAGAGGAAAAACTGGTATTGTACTTTAAGGATATTGTTAAATCTACTTTACATTCTGAGCACAGGACACAAACCCAGCCATCACAATATGAAAAGACGACTGAATCATCAGTCTCTGGGGCTTGTTTATTCCAAAGACTGTCTTCTTCTTACATTTTAACCCCATTCCCTACAGATTAATTAGCTGAGATATGATTCAGTGCTCTTTGGCCAGCAGGTTACAGTAACATGTGGCAGGAATTAGAGTCAGCAGAAGAATTGCATACTTTTATAGTATCACTTCTGAAGCCTTTGAATGTTAACTGTATTAATATTCACTGTGCTGTCTGCCCTTACACCATTTGACTGGGTACATCACTGTACATCCATTTGTGAATTCTTGGATTAACCATGACCTGTGAGTCTGTGAGTAGAATACTTGTTAGTGAACAAAGTGTATAGTCATCAAAGATCTCACCATTAAAGGAGTGGACGCCGTCATCGGATTTCGATGGACAACCGAAGAAGAAGAGTTAGTGATACACTAAGTTTTTGGGAAGAGACGGATGACAGGTCCTGATGATCATGTAAGCACTCAAATTTCTTCGGGAATTCTACTGACTACCACATGTAGATTCAATAGAAAGATGTACAACACAAACCAATAGCCCAGTTCATTTTTAATGAAACAACAGCACTGCTGACACAATGCACTAGAATAATGCTGACTTATAGCACCGAACGTGAGGAAAATTCTGGGCATCATTAACAACAGGTCTTTTTCTGTGCAACCTCCAAATTTCCTTGACATTTTAGGGACATTCAGCAGAACTTCAATTGGAAATTTCTACCCCCATGGAAAAGTGTAAGTTATGAAATATAAATCATTAACAAGCTCTAAAATGGCAACAACATCCCCAATCTCCGTGCTTTCTCCAGTACAATCACACCTTTTTCACAATGTGGTGGCTAAAACTAGTTTAACTAGTAGTGTTGCATGCATGCCTGCACAATTACCTGCTCTTAAATCCTATGCCTTGGCAAATAAACAAAAGCATCCAATTTGCTTTTATAAGCACCACCTTCTTGCCACATCCTGCTGCATTTCGGGATGTGCCTTTGTCTCTCCAGTCGCTGTCCTCCTGTTTGGTATATATTCCCTTGTCTCTCTCACACTTGCCTGAATTGAATTCTATTTGCCATTTTTATGCTCAACTGACCAGCCCATCTATATCATCCTGCAGTCTATAGTTTTCCTCCTCTCTATCAATCATACAGCCATTTAGAGTCATCTACAAACTTCTTTATTGGGTTCCCTCCATTAGTCAGAACTACAAATGTGTATAGTAAAAAGCCATCATTAAAAGTAGCCGTCGACCTTTACATGCTACTTTCTATTACTAAACACATTTCTGATCCATTTACTACTTTCCCATTGATTCAACTGGCTTTCCCTTGTTCAGCCTGTCATGTGAAACCTTGTAAAAAGTCTGGCTAAATTCTATGTAAACAGCATCAAATATACTGCTTCAGCAATCTTTGTTAATTCCTGAAAAAATTTGTCAGGCAGCTTGCCCAGCACCCAATAAATCCACGCTGACTGCTCATAATTAGCCTGTGATTTTCCAAAGCTTTATACTGTCTCTTGTTATAGAATCCAATAACTTGCCTGTGATAAATATTCTGGAAGAAATCCAGGAAAAACTTCCACAGATTGGGCAATCAACGGCTGTAGACTGTGACACACATACAGTGGTATTAAGGATATGGAAGAGAAAATGATAACTAGACCAAGGATACAGATCATCGGGGATTGAACTGAATGATGGAGCAAAATTGAGAATCTGAACGGCCTATTGTTGTTTTTGTGTAATTTAAATTGAAAGTATACTTTGGAATTTGTTATTTTTATTGTTATTTGGATAGATTTTTGCATAGTAGGGCAATTGAGGGTCATGGGGGAAAAGCAGGTAGATTGAGATGAGATCATGGCCAGATCAGCCATGATCCTATTGAATGGTGGAGCAAGCTCGACGGGCCAGATGGCCGACTCCTGCTCCTATTTCTTACATTCTTATTTTCACATACACCAAGATGTAGTTAAAAAGCTTCTGTTTGCATGTCATTCAGATAAATAGAGTATTCCAAACATATGTACAGGGACAGTTAGTTAGTTGAAAGAGAAACAAAATTCAGAATATAGTGTTACGGTTACAGGTAAAGTTAGGAACATAGAAAACTTACAGCACAATACAGGCCCTTTGGCCCACAAAGCTGTGCCAAACATGTTCTTACTTTAGAACTACCTGGGCTTACCCAAAGCCCTCTAACTTTCTGAGCTCCATGTAGCTATCCAGGAGTCTCTTAAAAGACCCTATTGTTTCTGCCTCCACAACCACCGCCGGCAATCCATTTCACGCACTGGCCACTCTCTGTGTAAGAAACTTACCCCTGACGTCTCCTCTGTATCTACTTCCAAGCACCTTAACACTATGCTCTCTCGTGCTAGCCATTTCAGCCCTGGGAAAAAGCCTCTGACTATCCACATGATCAATGCCTCTCATTATCTTGTACACCTGTATTAGGTCATCTCTCATCCTCCGTCGCTCCAAGGAGAAAAGCCCGAGTTCACTCAACCAACTCTCATAAGGCATGCTCCCCAATCCAGGCAACATCCTTGTAAATCTCCTCTGCACCCTTTCTATGGTTTCCACATCCTTCCTGCAGTGAGGCGACCAAAATTGAGCACAGTACTCCAAGTGGGGTCTGACCAGGATCTTATATAGCTGCAACATTACCTCTCGGCTCTTAAAGTCTTGCCATTAATGCTATATTCTGTCATCATATTTGACGTACCAAAATGAACCACCTCACACTTATCTGCGTTGAACTCCATCTGCCACTTCTCAGCCCAGTTTTGCATCCTATCAATGTCCTCTGTAACCTCTGATAGCCCTCCACACTATCCACAACACCCCCAACCTTTGTGTCATCAGCAAGTTTACTAACCCATCCCTCCACCTCCTCAACCAGGTCATTTATAAAAGTAAGGGCCCCAGGACAGACGCCTGAGGCACACCACTGGTCACCGGCCTGCGGGGAGACGAATGAAGCACAAGGACCATGACAAGGTAAACTGGGAGATCAAGAGCAACACGCACACAATGCTGGGGGAACTGACCGATCAGGAAATGATCAACTTCCGCCTTAAGTATACCCATGGACTTGGCCTCCACCGCAGTCTGTGGCAGAGCATTCCACAGATTCACTAATCTCTGGCCAAAAAAATTCCTCCTTACCTCTGTTCTAAAGGGTCACCCCTCAGTTTTGAGCCTGTGCCTCTCCACATCCACCCCATCTAGTCCTTTCAACATTTGGTAGGTTTCAATGAGATCCCCAAGCATTCTTCTAAATTCCAGTGAGTACAGGCCCAAAGCTGTCAAATGTTCCTCATATCTTAATCCTTCATTTCTGGAATCATCCTCGTGAACCTCCTCTGGACTCTCTCCAATGACAACACATCCTTTCTGAGATATGGGGCTCAAAACTGGTGACAATACTCCAAGTCCAGCCTGACTAGTGCCTCAGCATTATCTCCTTGTTTTTATATTCTATTCCCCTTGAAATGAATGCCAACATTACATTTGCTTTCTTTACCATATATCCAACCTGTGAATTAACCTGAGAGTCTTGCATGAGGACTCCCAAGTCCCTCTGCACCTCTGATGTTAGAGTTTTCTCCCCATTTAGATAATAGTCTGCAGAATTGTTCCTTTTACCAATTTGCATTATCATTCATTTCCCAGCACTGTATTCCATCTGCCACTTTTTTGTCCATTCTTCCAATTTATCCAAGACCTGCTGCAATCCCATTGCTTCCTCAGCACTACCTACCCCTCCACCTATCTTCGTATCATCCGCAAACTTTGCCACAAAGCCATCAATTCCGTTACCTAAATCACAGACAAATAATGTGAAAAGCAGCGGTCCCAAAACTGGCCTATGAGGAACACCACTAGACACCGGCAGCCAATCAGAAAAGGCCTCCTTTATTCCCACTCTCTACTTCCTGCCTGTCAGCCATCCCTCTATCCATGCCGGAAACTTTCCTGTAACATCATAGAAACTTATCTTGTAAAGTGCCTCATTTGTGGCACCTTATCAAACATCTTTTCAGAATGGCAGGCGGTGACTAGTGGGGTACCGCAAGGCTCAGTGCTGGGACCCCAGTTGTTTACAATATATATTAATGACTTGGATGAGGGAATTAAATGCAGCATCTCCAAGTTTGCGGATGACACGAAGCTGGGCGGCAGTGTTAGCTGTGAGGAGGATGCTAAGAGGATGCAGGGTGACTTGGATAGGTTGGGTGAGTGGGCAAATTCATGGCAGATGCAATTTAATGTGGATAAATGTGAAGTTATCCACTTTGGTGGCAAAAATAGGAAAACAGATTATTATCTGAATGGTGGCCGATTAGGAAAAGGGGAGGTGCAACGAGACCTGGGTGTCATTATACACCAGTCATTGAAAGTGGGCATGCAGGTACAGCAGGCGGTGAAAAAGGCGAATGGTATGCTGGCATTTATAGCGAGAGGATTCGAGTACAGGAGCAGGGAGGTACTACTGCAGTTGTACAAGGCCTTGGTGAGACCACACCTGGAGTATTGTGTGCAGTTTTGGTCCCCTAATCTGAGGAAAGACATCCTTGCCATAGAGGGAGTACAAAGAAGGTTCACCAGATTGATTCCTGGGATGGCAGGACTTTCATATGAAGAAAGACTGGATGAACTGGGCTTGTACTCGTTGGAATTTAGAAGATTGAGGGGGGATCTGATTGAAACATATAAGATCCTAAAGGGATTGGACAGGCTAGATGCAGGAAGATTGTTCCCGATGTTGGGGAAGTCCAGAATGAGGGGTCACAGTTTGAGGATAGAGGGGAAGCCTTTTAGGACCGAGATTAGGAAAAACTTCTTCACACAGGGAGTGGTGAATCTGTGGAATTCTCTGCCACAGGAAACAGTTGAGGCCAGTTCATTGGCTATATTTAAGAGGGAGTTAGATATGGCCCTTGTGGCTACAGGGGTCAGGGGGTATGGAGGGAAGGCTGGGGCGGTGTTCTGAGTTGGATGATCAGCCATGATCATAATAAATGGCGGTGCAGGCTCGAAGGGCCGAATGGCCTACTCCTGCACCTATTTTCTATGTTTCTATCTTCTGAAAATTCAAGTAAATGACATCCACTGCCTCTCCTTTGTCCACCCCGCTTGTTACTTCCTCAAAGAACTGTAAACAGATTTGTCAGGCAAGATTTCTTTCTACAGAAACCGTGCTGACTTTGACTTATTTTATCATTAGTCTGCAAATACCTCGAAATCTCACCCTTAATAATAGACTCCAACAATTTCCTAGCCACTGAGGTTAGACTAACTGGCCTATAATTTCCTTTCTTTTGCCTTTCTCCATTCTTAAAGAGTGAAGTGACATTTGCAATCTTCTAGAACTCTGGGACTATTGCAGAATCAAGTGATTCTTGAAAGATCATGACCAATGCATCTGTTATCTCTTCAGCAACCTCTCTCAGGACTCTGGGATGCAGTCCATCTGACCCAGGTGACTTTTCCACCTTAAGACCTTTGAATTTGCCTAGCATTTCTTCCTTTGTAATAGCAATGGCACTCACTCCTGCTTCCTGACACTCACAGACCTCTGGCATACAGCTAGTGTGTTCCACAGTGAAAACAAATGCAAAGTACTCATTCAGTTCATCTGCCATTTTTTTTATCCTCATTACTACGTCACCAGCATCATTCTCCAGTGGTCCAATATCAACTTCCATCTCCCTTTTACTCTTCACATAACTGAAAAAACTTTTAGTATCCTGATTTATATTATTGACTAGTCTGCCTGGCTATTTCATTTTTTCCCTTCTTACAGCTTTTTTAGTTGCCTTTTGTTGGATTTTAAAAGCTTCCCAACCATCCAACTTCCCACTCACTTTTGCTACCTTATATGCCCTTTCCTTGGCTTTTATGCAGAACTTAACTTGCTTTGTCAGCCACGGTTGCCAACCCTGCCACTTGAGAACTTCTTCCTCTGTGGGACATATCTATCCTGCACCTTGTGAACTATTCCCAGAAACTTCAGTCATCTCTGAACAGCCGTCATCCTCACCAGTATCCGCCTCCAATTCACCTGGGCAAGGTCCTCTCTCATGCCTCTGTAATTCCCTTTGTACCATTGTGACACTGATACATGTGAGTTATGCTTCTCCCTCTCAAATTGCAGTATGAATTCAATCATATTATGATCACTACCTCCTAAGGGTTCCTTTATGTTAAGCTCTCTAATAAGTTCTGGGTTATTACACAACACCCAATCTAAAATAGCCTTTCCCTGAGAAGGCTCAAGCACAAGCTGCTCTAAAAAGCCATCTCAGAGGCATTCAACAAATCTCCATTCTTGCAATCCGACACCAAGTCGATTTCCCAATCCCCTTGCATATTGAAGTCTCCCATTACAATTGTCTCATTTGCCTTATTACATGTCTGTTCTGGCTCCCTTTGCAGTCTCCACCCCACATCTTGGCTACTATTTGGAGGCCTATATATGATTCGCACAATGGTTTTTTTTACCCTTGCAATTTCTTAACTCCACCCACAAAGATTTGACATTCTCTTACCCTATGTCACCTCTTTCTAAAGATGTAATTCCATCTCTTACCAATAGAGCCACACTACCACCTCTGCCTTCCTGCCTGTCCTTTCGATACAAAGCATATCCTTTGATGTTAAGTTCCCGACTATGGCCTTCTTTCATCAGCGACTCAGTGATGCCCACAATGTGGTACCTACCAATCTCTAATTGCTTATTCACCTTATTCCAAATGCTGTTGTGCATTTAAATGCAGCACCTTCAGTCCTGCATTCTTTACCTTTTTGAATTTTACCTCTGTGGTACAATGTAACTGTACTCGTACGCAGTCATTGGCTTGTCCTTCCTTACATTCATGTTACACCCATCATCTACTTGTAAACCTGTTGGCTCATCCTCAGCTCTATCATACAGGTTTCCATCCTCCTGCCATATTAGTTTAAACCACTCCCAAAATCTCTAGTAAATCTGCCTGCAAGAATATTCGTCCCTTCAGATTCAAGTGCAACCCATCCCTTTTGTACAGGTCCCACCTGCCCCAGAAGAGGTCCCAATGATCCAGAAATCTGAGTTCCAGCCCTCTGCTCCAATTCCCCATTTACCTGCCAGCTCATTCTATTCCTATTCGCACTGTCTCGTGGCACAGGCAGCAATCCTGAGATTCTCCTGCCTTCTCCCCATAACATTTGACATCCTCACTAATCAACAACCTATCAACCCCCGCTTTAAATCAACTTGCCTCCACAGCCACCTGTGGCAATTAATTCCACAGATTCACCACCCTATGACTAAAGAAATTCCTCCTCATCTCCACATCCAGTCCATCTATAGTAGGTTCTTCAAAATTCAATTGGTTTTAATGAAATCTTCACTCCTCCCCCTATTTTTCTAAACTCCATCGAGGACAGGCCCAGAGCCATCAAACCCTCCTCATATATTAACCATTTCACTCCTGGGATCATTCTTGTGAACCTCCTCTGGACCCTCTCCAATGCCAGTACATCTTTTCTTAGATAAGGGGCCCTAAAACATCTTATAAAGCTTCAGTATTACATCCTTGCTTTTGTATTCTTGTCCTCTCAAACTGAATGTAACACTGCATTTGCCTTCCTTCCCATGACTCAACCTACAAGTTAACCTTGAGGGAATCCTGCACAAAGACTCTAAGTCCCTTTGCACCTCCGATTTTTGAATTTTCTCCCCATTCAGAAAATAATCCACACCTTTATTCCTTCTGCCAAAGTGCCTGACCATGCACTCCCCCTACCACTCCTTTATTCACATTCCTAATCCAAGTCCTTCTTGCAGACTCCCTGCTTCCTCAATGCTAATTGCCACTTCATATCACACAGAAACCTGCCAACAAAGCCATCAATTCCATCATCCAAATCTCTGGCATATAACATGAAAGGAAATGGTCCCAACACTGACCCTTGCGGAACACCACCAGTCACTGGCAGCACACCAGAATAGGCCTCCTTTATTCCCAATCTTAACCTCCTGACAGTCAGCCAATCTTCTATCCATGCTAGTAACTTTTCTGTAATACCATGGGCCCTTATCTTGTTAACTAGCCTCATGTGTGGCATCTTATTAAAGATCTCCTGAAAATCTAAGTAAACAACATCCACTGACTCTCCTTTGACGATCATACCTGGTGTTTCTTCAAAGAATTCCAACTGATTTGGCAGGCAAGATTTCCCCTTAAGGAAACCATGCTGACCTTAGCTTATTTTATATGTGTCTCTGAGTACTCCAAAACCTCATCTTTAATAATGGGCTCCAGCATCTTCCCAACCACTGAAGTTAGGCTAACTGGCCAATAAGTTACTTCTTTCTGCCTCCCTCCCTTCTTAAAGAGTGGAGTAACATTTACAATTCTCCAGTCCTCCAGAACTGTTTCAGAAACTGGAGGTTCTTAAAATATCATTACTAATGCCTCCACAATCTCTTCAGCCACCTCTTTCAGAACTGCGGGGAGTAGTCCATCTCTCCAGAAGATTTATCTATCTTCAGACCTTTCAGCTTCCCAAGCACCTTTTCCTTAGTTATAACAACTACACTCACTTCTGCCCCCTGACAATCAAATTTCTGGCATACTGACATGAAGAATACCACTAAACCTGGACTAATCTCATTGTACTAACAAACAAATAAAGATAAAAGACTTTGTCCTTTACAACTACGTGCCTAAGCATGTTGAGCCAAATCCTGACCACTCTGACATTGCCCACTCCAACAATGGCTGTTCCACTTTCACCTCTGCTGTGTATCAGCCTTTGCCAAGTGGTCGTTATCATAGGTCATTATGATCGATGCTCACTGAAAGGTCTCAAAAGGATCCAAGCTCTTTTTAAACCTCACGCTGTCTCAGTCAAACAAACAACGGCTCACGATGATTGAAGCCCACCTCGACATCCTTCCTATAATGGGGTAACCAGAACCAAGTGCGACATTTCAGATGCGGCCTAACTAGAGTTTTTTTTTTAAATATAAAGCTGTGACATAGCTTCCAACTTGAACTCTGTTCCTTGACTAATAAAGGCAAGCATACCATCTGCTTTCTTTACCAGCTGATTAACCCATGTAGACACTGTCAGTAAACTATGGACTTAGACACCAACATCCCCATGTACCTCAGCCCTGTTAAGGGTCTGGCCAGTAACAAGTTTTTTTACAAACAATCTCGTAAAGGGCAATATGTCACATTTGGCGAGGTTAAACTCCATCTGTCGTTCCTCTGCCTATATTTGCAACCTCTCCATATTTCACTATATCCTTAGCTAGTTTTCTAAGCTATCCACAATACTGCCAATCTTTGTATCACCTGCAAACTTACTAACCCACCCCTCTAAGTTTTCAACCTGATTTTTAAATTTATAGTATACACATATATACACACAGCAGAGATCATCTTTTTTCTTGAGCCCATTATGCTCAATAAATAAAAATGAAGATCACATTCAAATCTACTAAGCATTTACATGGAGAAGCAGCTAATGGCTTAAAAAGTCGACTTAATAGATTTTTGTTTGCCCAGGTAAGATGTTTATTTCCAGCCTGTCTTCAGAAGGAAAATCTGATCTACTTTGGCCTTATTTTCAGAAAACACGCAGTGCAGCCACAATCTTTTTAATCAATGTGTGCTTGAGCTAGAAGCATCTTTTCAGGGTGATAACCTCAGCATGGTGGGTTCTCGTTGAGGGGTAACCAGGGAGAAGTGCACTCTAAGGTGCAACCTGCATTTCGTCATATTTTTCTTGAAGTAAAGTGTAACGAATATATAAAGCAGAGCTGACAAGTAGATGTAACTTTAGTTTAATGTCTCATTTGAAGTTTATCAAACTTAAAACCCTCAGATTTACTTTGAAGCACAAATGTAGATTGAACTAAGGAGCTAAACTGGGACTCATTATAATGAAACTTCTTGCCATCTCTCAAACAGAATGGATATTGTTGAATTTTTATTGTAATTCCAGTGGATGTATCATTGGGGTACAGTATATATAGTAAAATGACAAAACTTACACGACAGACATTATTCTTTACTCTTTACTCAGCTGCTTTGTGTTATTGCGTGCAGGGTTGGTCCATTGTGTGCAGTTTTGGTCCCCTAATCTGAGGAAAAATTCTTGCCATAGAGGGAGTACAAAGAAGGTTCACCAGAATTGACTCCTGGGATGGCAGGACTTTCATATGAAGAAAGACTGGATCAACTAGGCTTATACTCGCTGGAATTTAGAAGATTGAGGGGGGATCTGATTGAAACATATAAAATTCTAAAGGGATTGGGCAGGCTAGATGCAGAAAGATTGCTGCCGATGTTGGGGAAGTCCAGAACGAGGGGTCACAGTTTAAGGATAAAGGGGAAGCCTTTTAGGACCGAGATGAGGAAAAACTTCTTCACACAGAGAGTGGTGAATCTGTGGAATTCTCTGCCACAGGAAACAGTTGAGGCCAGTTCATTGGCTATAGTTAAGAGGGAGTTAGATATGGCCCTTGTGGCTAAAGAGATCGGGGGTATGGAGAGAAGGCTGGTACAGGGCTCTGAGTTGGATGATCAGCCATGACCATACTGAATGGCGGTGCAGGCTCGAAGGGCCGAATGGCCTACTCCTGCACCTATTTTCTATGTTTCTATGTTTCTATGCTTATATAGAACATATAAAAGCACATTTTAGAAACAGGCCCTTCAACCCTCAATGGTGTGCTGAATCAATTAACTTAGTAATCAAATGTCTAGCTAAACTAATCTCTTCTGTCTACACCAAGTCTGTATCCTTCCATTTTCTTCACATTCATGTGTCTATCTAAATGTTTATTAGAAGTCTCTAATGTTTCTGCCTCTACCACCACCCCAGAGAGCACGTTCCAGGTACTCCAGATACAGCTGAACTAGAGTTTTATAAATCTACAACATAACTTCCTGACTTCTGATCTCAATGCCTCGACTAATTAAAGGTAACAAGCCTATCAGCTTGTGCAGCCACTTTCCGGGAGCTGTGAACTTAGACCCCCGAGATCTCTCTGCTCATCACCACTGTTAAGGATCTTGCCCTTAACAGCCATCTCCTTTCCTTGCATTTCACCTACCAAAGTGCAACACTTCACATTTGGCCGGTTTAAACCCCGTCTGCCATGTCTCTGCCCATATCTGCAACTGGTCTATATCGCATTATATTAGGGTACAGTTAACAAATAGTGAAAATAACTGCCAAAAGTGTTTCAATTTTTTCCAAAAACTTATGTTTAACATAACAAGTTAAAAGTACATTGAATTCCAAGTGCTCTTCAAAGATAAGGGCTGGCTTGCAAACTTTGAGTTGAATTATGTGTTTTTCTTTCTTTGTTCAAAGTGCAGAACCTACCTTGCCTCTCAGTGCCCTGGAAATCTTTACACACCCTCCAGAACTATGCCCACTAGTTTTAAGCTCCCCTACCCTGGCAAAATAAAAAGTGTATAACACCCTTCTTATCTATGGCCCTATTGATTGCATAAACCTATCTAAGGGCATATCCCAGCCTCCTGTGTTCCAAGGAAACCAATCCCATCCAGTCTCTCCTTATAGCTCAAGCACTGCAGTCCCAGCAATGCCCTGGTGAATCTTATCTGCACTGGCTTTAGCTTAAAATCACACCCTTCCTATAGCAAGGCTACTAGATCTGCACACAATACACTAAGTGAAGTTTCAAAATCTTGTATAGCTATAGCATGTGTCCCAACACTTTTACTGCAAGACCTCATATTCCATCTGGGTAGCCTCAACCCAACAGCATAAACATTGATTTCCATTTCTCCCCCTCTCACCCCTTTTCTTCTCTCCATCATTTCCTTTTGGTGCCCTTCCTCCTTTTCTTTCTTCCATCAGATTCCTCTCTGATCACATTCCTTCTTGTTCTTTATCTTTTCCCACCTATTGCCTCTCAGCTTCTCACTTTATACCCCTCCCTGATCCACCCACCTTTCCCCCTCACCTGGTGGCTCTCATTATCTCCCAGCTTGAGCTCCTTCTGCATTCTAGTCCTAATGAAGACCCTTGGTGTGAAACTTTGACTGTTTATTCCTCTCCTGACCTGCTTAGTTTCTTCAGCATTGTGTGTGTTGCTCTAGATTTCCAGCATCTGCAGAATCTCTTATGTTTATCTTTTACTTCACGCCCCATCCAATGAAGGCAAACACTGCCTTCATCAACCTGTCTACCTGTATTGCCACTTTCAGGGAATAGCATACTTGTACCCCTGGGTCACTCAGTTCTGCAACATTTCCCTAGGCCTGTCATTCACCATGTGTATGCTCTGCCCTGGTTTAACTTCCCAAAGATGCATCACTTTGCACCTGTCTGACTCAAATTGCATTTGCTGTTCCTTGATCCACAGTTCCCTGTTGTAACCTTAAACAACTTTCACTGCCCATCAGTGTCATCTGTAAATTTACTGATGAAGTCACCTACACGATTATTATTAATAACTTGGATGCTAATGACAAACAGAGGACTCAGCACCGACCCCTGTGGCACAACACTGGCCACAGGCCTCCAAACTGAAAAACAACCCTTTCTATTACTAATAAAGGAACTGATATTTTGATGTCAAAAGCAGTCACTTTCCCATCTCTAGAATTTATTTGCTTTTTCTATGTTTTGACTAAATGTGTAATTAGATCTGGAGTTAAGTAAGTTTTGGTAAGACTCAAATGAAGTATCAGTAGGCAGATTATTAGTGGTTGGTTCGTAGCTTTGACAATCATCCCTTTTATCTTTCTAGTTATATTTGATAGTAAACAGATGGGATTGTAATGAGCTGGAAATCAAATGTACTTCATTTTGTCGGCATCACATACCCAAGCATTCCCTCATACCCAAACTATTCCCTCCTACATAGCCCTCCATTTTTCTACCATCCTTGTGCCTGTTTAAGAGTTTCTTAAATACACGTGCCTCTACCACGGCCTCTGGCAGGGTGTTCCAAGCACCCACCACTATCTGTGTAAAAACCTCACCTTTGCATCCCTCTATACTTTCCTCCCATCACCTTAAAATTATGCCCCCCCCTTCATATTAGCCATTTTGCCCTGGGGAAAATGTCTCTGACTGTCCACTTTCATCTTGTACCCCTCTATCAAGTCACCTCTCATTCTCCTTTGCTCCAGAGTGAAAAGCCCTAGCTCACTCAATCTTTTCTCATAAGACAATTTTGTTTTAGAGCAAAATTCTTCAGAATTACAATCAAATTCTTTTTCTTTGGTATTCACTAAGGAGAAGGATATTGAATTGTGTAAGGTAAGGGGAACAGGTAGGGAAGTTATGGAAATTATGATGATTAAAGAAGAGGAAGTACTGGCACTTTCAAGGAATATAAAAGTGGATAGGTCTCCGGGTCCTGACAGGATATTCTATAGGACCTTGAGGGAAATTAGTGTAGAAACAGCAGGGGCTCTGACAGAAATATTTCAAATGTCATTAGAAATGGGGATGGTGTCGGAGGACTGGCGCATTGCTCATGTTGTTCCATTATTTAAAAGGGGTTCTAAGAGTAAACCGAATTATAGGAAAGATGTCAACAAAATAGAGAGAGTACAGAGAAGATTTACTAGAATGTTACCTGGATTTCAGCACCCAAGTTACAGAGAAAGGTTTAACAAGTTGGGTCTTTATTCTTTGGAGTGAAGAAGGTTGAGGGGGGACTTGATAGAGATATTTAAAATTATGAGGGGGATAGATAGAGTTGACGTGGATAGGCTTTTTCCATTGAGAGTAGGGAAGATTCAAACAAGAGGACATGAGTTGAGAGTTAAGGGGCAAAAGCTTAGGGGTAATATGAGGGAGAACTTCTTTACTCAGACAGTGGTAGCTGTGTGGAACGAGCTTCCAGCAGGAGTGGTAGAGGCAGGTTCGATATTGTCATTTAAAGTAAAATTGGATAGTTATATGGACAGGAAAGGAATGGAGGGTTATGGGCTGAGGGCAGGTCGGTGGGACTAGGTGAGAGTAAGCGTTCGGCATGGACTAGAAGGGCTGAGATAACCATATAACAATTACAGCACGGAAACAGGCCATCTCGGCCCTTCTAGTCCGTGCCGAACTCTTACTCTCGCCTAGTCCCACCGACCTGCACTCAGCCCATAACCCTCCATTCCTTTCCTGTCCATATATCTATACAATTTAACTTTAAATGACAACATCGATCCTGCCTCAACCACTTCTGCTGGAAGCTCGTTCCACACAGCTACCACTGTCTGAGATGGCCTGTTTCTGTGCTGTAATTGTTATATAGTTATATGGTTAATACCAATTTTAATCTTTGTGCTACTGAAGAAATAACTGAAGGTACAAGATACAACAGAAGGAGCAGATTTTTGGCTGAAGGATAGTTTGTGAAGGTGGGAATCCCAAGGGCAGACAGGGAGATTATCTGTTTCCGAGCTGCAGACACATTGGTCTTGTGTTTTCTACCAGGTGCTGGGCTACACCATTTCTGGAATAAATTCAGCTGGACAGGAGAATGCAGATGAATGATGGTGACTGATTTTAAATGTTAATATTAATGTCCTCTTACAGCTCTGAGTAATCAGTGCAGTGTATGGTAATAAACACTTTCTTCAGCTTGAGTGTAAAATAGCAGTTTATCAAAGTTCAAAGCAAATATTATCAAAGTACATAGATGTCATCATATACAACCTTGAGATTCATTTTCCTATAAACCTATGGAATAATAACCATAACAGAATCAATGACCACCCAGCCAGGGCATCAAACCAAAGTGCAGAAGACAACAGGTGCAAATACAAAAAGAAATAATAATAATAATAAGTAAGTAATAAATAATGTGTAAATGAGATGAAGAGTCCTTGAAAAAAGTTCAAAGTTCATTTGATTGTCAAAGTATGCATGTACAATACAACTCTGATATTTGTCTTCGGATAGCCATGAAATACAGAAGAAAAAAACACAGGAAGTTGTTGAAAGAAAAGACATCAACACCCTCCTGGCACAAGAAGAAAAAAAGAGACAAAACTCTCAAACCCCAACACCCCCCCAACCCCCCTCCCTCACACAAAAGCCAAGAGATCCACCACACAGAAAGTGGTGGCTAGAACATCAAACCCCAAACCTCCAACCCTCTCCCTTGCAAAAAAAGTGACAATAATATCAAACGCCCAACCCCCTTTCTCACACACAAAAACTAACAGATCGCCCACACAGAAAAACCAACAAGAACATCAGACCACAAATCTCCAACCCCTCCCTCACACAAAATTAACATATTTCCCCCCCACCCAGAACCTCAACCCTCCAATCGGCAACAAGAAAGAAAACAGAAAACTGAAGGAGAGCAATATAAACCACAGTCCAATAATCACATAAACCTTAGAATTTCAAAAACATTCTTCTGTCAAAAATCAAACTTAGTCCTTCCATGAAGAGCGACCACTGTGCCACCAGCATGGTTACAGCCCATCGACCTGGGGCCTCCATGGAGAGAGACCACTGAGCTCCTTCATGCTTGCCTCAATATTTCAATCTTCCTCAATGCTTTGAAACGGAGTCAATTTTGGCCCCATGCCCCATCTCTGGTCTTCTCTACAAGGCAGCCTTCTGTCCCCTCTGGGGACAGCAGAGTGCTAGATCATTCAATTGAACTCCAAACGGCACGTCACAGGCTTCAACAGTTTCTGAATCATGATCAAGGAGATGTAGAAAAAGTGAAATAATTGAAGAGATGGCTATCCTGAAAGATGTCACCTGAGGAATCGTTCGCTGGTGCTATCTTGTCAAAAGTGAGTCCATTGGTTGTGGGAACATTCAACGATGGGGCCAGTGAAGTTGAGTGAAGTTATCCACTTTGGTTCAAGAGCCTAGGGTAATAACGGTTCTTGAACTGGTGGTGTGAGTTCTAAGCTTCCTGTACCTTTTTCCTGGTGGCATGTCCTGGATGGTGGAGTTTACTGATGATGGATGCTGCTTTTCTAAGTCAGGGTTTTGTGTAGATGTACTCAGTGATTGGGAGAGCTTCACCCATGATGGATGGAGTCATATCCACTACTTTTTGTAGGATTTTCTGTTCAAGGACATTGGTGTGTCCCTTCCAGGTTGTGATATAGCCAGTCAATATACTCTCCACTACACATCCATGGAAGTTTGTCAAAGTTTTAGATTCAGCATTACATCTTCGCAAACTCCTCAGGATGTAGAGACGCTGCGGTGCTTTCTTTGTTATTGCTCGGCCCAGGACAGGAGCTCTGAAGTAATAACGCAGAGGAACTTAAAGCTGCTGACCCTCTGCACCTCTGATTCTCCGACGAAGACTGGCTTGTGGACGTCTGGTTTCCTTCTCCTAAAGTCAGTGAGCTCCCTGGTCTTGCTGACGTCGAATAAGAGGTTGTTGTTATAACACCACTCAGCCAGACTTTAAATTTCCTGCTGATTTATCATCACCTTTGATTCGGCCTATGCCAATGGTGTCATCTTGAATATGGCATTGGAGCTGTGCTTAGCCACACGGTTACAAGTGCAAAGTGAGTAGAACAGCCACCAGGTGCCAATGGAGGTCATGGAGGAGATGTCGCCAGTCCAAAATGACTGGGCTCTGCAAGTGAGGAATTAGAATATCCAATCGCACAAGGAGGTATTGAGGCCAAGGTCCTGGAGCTTATTGATTAGTTTTGATGGGATGGTGGTATTAAATGCTGAGCTGTAGTTGATAAAGAGCATCCTGATATATGCACCTTCGGTGTCCAGATGTTCCAGGGTTGAGTGAAGAGCCAGTGAGATGGCATCTGCTGTGAACCTATTGCTCCCATGGGCAAATTGGAGTGAATCTAAGCCATTTCTCAGGCAGGAGTTGATATGCTTCATCACCAACCTCTGAAAACAATTCACCTCTGTAAGCACCTAGTAAGTGCTACTGGACGATAGTCATTGAGGCAAGTCACAATGCTCTTCTTGGGCCTGCTTGAAGCAAGTGGGTTCTGCACACTGCCGAAGTGAGAGGTTAAGGGTCTCAGTGAACACACCAGTCGGTTGATCAGCACAGGTCTTTAGTACTTGGCCAGGTACCCCATCTGGGCCAGATGCTTTTCATGGGTTCTCACTCCTGAAGAATGTTTGCATACCTGCTTCAGAGACTGAAATCACAGGATTCTCAGGGGAAGGGAGTTGGTGGTGGGAGCTTGTGATAGCGTCTACATGTTTTGGCAGTCAACACGAGCATAGCGCTCATCTGGAAGCAAAGCCCTGCCGTCTCCTTGTCACTTTATAGTTGAGAGAGAGATCAACTCCACACCATGAATGCACATTTGGTTCTCAATCTGATGCCAGGACAGGAGAAAATGGTTGGATTATATTTTTGGAAGCTGGGGAGGAAGGGGTGAGATTGTGAATTGGTGGGGTGAGATTAGGATTGGAGGGGGGTGGCAAGTACCACTATTTAAATACTGTGTACTAATGCAGTACATTAAGTATATCATTAGACCTCCGCCTAATCAGAAACCTGTACTGCGAACAGACTGCTGCTGTAAGAATAGATGGAGAAGTGAGTCAGTTTACGAAAATCAAGAGAGGTGTTAGACTAGGGTGTGTTTTCTCCCCTGATTTGTTTAATGCGTACAGTGAAACAATATTATAAAAAATAAGAGACATCTTGGGAATCAAAGTTGGTAGTGAAAACATCAATAATTTCAGATATGTGGGTGATACTGTGTTAATTACAAGTACGGAAGAACTACAAAACTGAATTGATATAGTTGTTGAAGAAAGTGCAAAAATGGGTCATCTATTAATTGCAAAAAGACAGAATGTATGATGATATCCAAAAAGAAGGAGAATCCTATCTGCAGGCTGAGAATAAATGGGGAGGACATAAAACAAGTACAGAACTTTTGTTACTTAGGAAGCTGGGTGACATCAGATGGCAAGTGCGACATGGACATCAAAAGAAGAATAAGGATGGCAAAAGACACCTTTTCAAGAGTGAAGAGTATACAAACCAACACTAAACTAGGTATGACAACCTGCCTCAGAGTACTGAAATGTTACATTTATCCAGTTATGTTATATGGATCAGAATGTTGGACAATATGTAGTAACACAAGGAAACGAATTGAAGCAGCAGAGATGTGTTTTTTGAGGAGGATGCAAAGAATATCATGGACAAAACGAATATCTAACGAGGATGTCATGAACAGAACAAACACAAAAAGAGAAATAATCTATGAGATCATAAAAAGGCAACATAACTTCATTGGACATGTGATTAGGAAAGAGGAGTTAGAATGCATGGTAATTATGGGAAAGATTGAAAGGAAGAAAGCAAAAGGAAGGCAAAGACAAATGATGATGGAGACAGCAGCCAGAGAACTGGAAAGAATACCAATGAATTGATCCACTTGACCCGAAGCAGGAGTGTGTGGGCGATGGCAGTCAAAGCTCAAACTGGGCATGGCACCTGATGATGATGATGACTAATGCATTATAGAATAAACAAACATGACATGCAATCCTACTACACTGCCAGCATGCACCAGGATAGTCCAAGAATTCTCTTCTTTGAGCAGAGACCTAACCAGATCCCCTGCACCAGCATCCAAAACTCAAGCTGACAGCACCTTCCAGATTGCCACAATCCAGGCCACATCATCTTCTCACGGTTACTTAGGGCAGGATGTACAGAAGCATGAAGTCTCACACCATCCGGTTCAGGAACAGCTACAAACCTTTCTTTCAACCACACAGTTCTTGAGCCAATCTACACAATACTAATCACAATGTTGTATAACAATTTGGGCACTTTGCACTACAATGGACAATTAATATTTTAATTGCACGTGAGAAGTATCCAAAAATGCTTTACCTGTAATGCATGTTAGAGTTGTGCATGAACTCCTGCTATTGCACTTAGCCGGGAGCTCTTAAGGTGATAGTTTCTAACCGATCTAGGTTCAAGAAACTAGGTACTGATAGTGTTCTAGAAAATTTACAAGGTTGCTAGGAAGGAGCTTAAGAATTAAATTAGGAGAGCTAGGAGAAGACCTTGGCAAGCAGGATTCTACAAGCATATGAAGAGCAAGAGGATGAGCCGTGTGAGAATAGGTCCAATCAGGTGAGATAGTGGAAACGTGAGCATGGAGTCAGAGGAGGTAGCAGTGGTACTTAATGAATACTTTGCTTCAGTATTCACCAGGGAAAAGGATCTTGGCACTTATGGGGATGACTTGCAGCAGACTGAAATGCTCGAGCATATAGACATTAGGAAAGAGGGTGTGCTGGAGCTTTTAAAAAAAACATCTATCTAGATAAGTCACCGGGACCAGATGAGATATACCCCAGGCTACAAGGGAAGTGAGAGAAGAGATTTCTGAGCCTCTGGTGATGATCTTTGCATCATCAGTAGGGACAGGAGCAGTACTGGAGGATTGGAGGGTTACAAATGTTGTTGCCTGTTCAAGAAAGGGAGTAGAGATAACCCAGGAAAGTATAGACCAGTGAGTATTACCTCAGTGGTGGGCAAGTTGTTGGAGAAGATCCTGATTTATGAGCATTTGGAGACACATAATCTGATCAGGAATAGTCAGCACGGCTTTGTCAAAGGTAGGTCATGCCTTACGATCCTGACTGAATTCCTTGAAGATGTAACAAAACACATTGATGAAGGTAGAGCAGTGGATGTAGTGTATTTAGATTTCAGTAAGGCGTTTGATAAGATTCTCCATGTGAGATTCATTCAGAAAGAAAAGAGGCATGGGATCCAAGGAGACCTTGCTTTGGGATCCAGAATTGGCTTGCCCACAAAAGACAAAGGGTGGTTGTAGATAGTTCATTTTCTGCATGGATGTCGGTGACCAGTGGTGTTCTAGAAACATAGAAACATAGAAAACCTACAGCACAATACAAGCCCTTCGGCCCACAAAGTTGTGCCAAACGTATCCCTACCTTAGAAATTACTAGGGTTACCCATAGCTCTCTATTTTTCTAAGTCTCTTAAAAGACCCTATCGTATCCACCTCCACCACCGTTGCCAGCAGACCAATCCACACACTCACCACTCCTGACATCTCCTCTGTACCTACTTCCAAGCACCTTAAAACTATGCCCTCTCATGCCAGCCATTTCAGCCCAGGGAAGAAGTATTTGACTATCCATACGATCAGTGCATCTCATCATCTTATACACCTGTATCAGGTCACCTCTCACCCTCCGTCACTCCAAGGAGAAAAGGCCAAGTTCACTCAACCTGTTTTCATAAAGTATGTTCCCCAATCCAGGCAACATCCTTTTAAATCTTCTCTGCACCCTTTCTATGGTTTCCACATCCTTCTGGCAGTGAGGCGACCAGAACTGAGCACAGTACTCCAAATGGGGTCTGACCAGGGTCCTATATAGCTGCAACATTACCTATCGTCTCTTAAATTCAATTCCACGGTTAATGAAGGCCAAAACACCATATGCCTTCTTTACCACAGAGTCAACCTGCCCAGCAGCTTTGAGTGGCCTATGGACTTGGATCCCAAGATCCCTCTGATCCTCTACACTGCAAGAGTCTTATCATTAATACTATCTTCTGCCATCATATTTGACCTACCAAAATGAACCACCTCACACTTATCTGGGTTGATCTCCATCTGCCACTTCTCAGCCCAGTTTTGCATCCTATCAATATCCCGTTGCAACCTCTGACAGCCCTCCATACTATCCACAACACCCCCAACCTTTGTGTCATCAGTAAACTTACTAACCCATCCCTCCACTTCCTCATCCAGGTCATTTATAAAAATCGCGAAGAGTAAGGGTCCCAGAACAGATCCCTGAGGCACACCACCGGTCACTGACCTCCACGTAGAATATGACCTGTCTACAACCACTCTTTGCCTTCTGTGGGCAACCCATTTCTGGATCTACAAAGCAATGTTCCCTTGGAGCCCATGCCTACTTACTTTCTCAGTAAGCCTTGCATGGGGTACTTTATCAAATGCCTTGCTGAAATCTATATACACTACATCTACTGCTCTTCCTTCATCAATGTGTTTAGTCACATCCTCAAAGAATTCAATCAGGCTCGTAAGGCACAACCTGCCCTTGACAAAAGCATGCTGAGTATTCCTAATCATATTATACCTCTCCAAATGTTCTTAAATCCTGTCTCTCAGGATCTTCTCTATCAGCTTACTAACCACTGAAGTAAGACACACTGGTCTATAATTTCCTGGGCTATCTCTACTCCCTTTCTTGAATAAGGGAACAACATCCGCAACCCTCCAATCCTCCGAAACCTCTCCCATCCCCATTGATGATACAAAGATCATCGCCAAAAGCTCAGCAATCTTCTCCCTCGCCTCCCACAGTAGCCTAGGGTACATCTGATCGGGTCCCAGCGACTTATCCAACTTGATTCTTTCCAAAAGCTCCAGTACATTCTCTTTCTTAATATCTACATGCTCAAGCTTTTCAGTCTGCTGCAAGTCATCACTACAATCACCAAGCTCATTATCCATAGTGAATACTGAAGTAAAGTACAGTATTCATTAAGTACCTCTGTTATTTCCTCCGGTTCCATACACGCTTTCCCACTGTCACACTTGATAGGTCCTATTCTTTCATGTCTTATCCTGTTTCTCTTCACATACTTGTAGAATGCCTTGGGGTTTTCCTTAATCTTGCTCGCCAAGGTCTTCTCATGGCCCCTTCTGGCTCTCCTAATTTACTTCTTAAGCTCCTTCCTGTTAGCCTTATGATCTTCTAGATCTCTAACATTACCTAGCTCTCTGAACCTTTCATAAGCTTTTCTTTTCCTCTCGACTAGATTTATTACAGCTTTTGTACACCACAGTTCCTGTACCCTACCATAACTTCCCTGTCTCATTGGAACGTACCTATGCAGAACTCCACACAAATATCCCCTGAACATCTGCCACATTTCTTCTGTACCTTTCCCTGAGAACATCTCTTCCCAACTTAAGCTTCCAAGTTCCTGCCTGATAGTCTCATAATTCCCCTTACTCCAATTAAACACTTTCCTAACTTCTCTGTTCCTATCTCTCTCCAATGCTATTGTAAAGGATGATCACTATCTCCAAAATGCTCTCTCACTGAGAGATCTGACACCTGACCAGGTTCATTTCCCAATACCAAATCAAGTACAGTCTCTCCTCTTGTAGGCTTATCTACATATTGTGTCAAGAAACCTTCCTGAACACACATCACAAATCCTATCTCATCTAAACCCCTTGCTCTAGGGAGATGCCAATTGATATTTGGGAAATTAAAATCTCCCACCACGACAACTCTGTTATTATTACACCTTTCCAGGATCTGTTTCCTTATCTGCTCCTCGATATCCCTGTTACTATTGAGCAGCCTATAAAAAACACCCAGTAGAGTTATTGACCCCTTTCTGTTCCTAATCTCCACCCACAGAGACTCCATAGACAATCCCCCCATAACTTCCTCCTTTTCTTCAGCCGTGACCCTATCTAATCAACAGTGCCACGCCCCCACCTCTTTTGCCTCCCTCCCTGTCCTTTCTGAAACATCTAAAACCTGGCACCTGAAGTAGCCATTCCTGTCCCGGAGCCATCCAAGTCTCTGTAATGGCCACCACATCATATCTCCAAGTACTGATTCACGCTCTAAGCTCATCTGCTTTGTTCATAATACTCGAGTTAAAATAGACACATTTCAAACCATCAGTCTGAGCACGTCCCTTCTTTTTCACCTGCCTATCTTCCCTCACATGCTGTCTCCAAGCTTTCTCTATTTGTGAGCCAACCTCCTCTTCCTCAGTCATTTCAGTTCAGTTCTCACCCCCCAACAATTCTAGTTTAAGCTCTCCCCAGTAGCCTTAGCAAACCTCCCCACCAAGATATTAGTCTCCCAGGTTCTGCAGGGATCTGTTCTGGGACCTCCCCTCTTTGTGATTTTTATAAATGACCTGGATGAGGAAGTAGATGGGTGCGTTAGTAAGTTTACTGATGACACAAAGGTTGGGGGGTGTTGTGGATAGTCTGGAGGCTTGTCAGAGGTTACAGCAGGACATTGATATGACGCAAAACTGGATGGGCTGAGAAGTGGCAGATGGAGTTCAACCCAGGTAAGTGTGAAGTGGTTCATTTTGGTAGGTCAAATTTGAATATAGAATGTAGTATTAAAGGTAAGACTTTGGCAGTGTGGAGGATCAGAGAGACCTTGGTGTTTGTGTCCATAGGATGCAGGTTGACAGTGTTGTTAATGAGGTGTATGGTGTGTTGGCATTTATCATCTGTGGGACTGAGTTCCAGAGCCTTGAGGTAATGTTGCAGTTATACAAGAACTTGGTCAGACCCCACTTGGAGTACTGTGTTTAGTTCTGGTCACCTCATTACAGGAAGGACATGGATGCTATAGAGAGGAGATTTACAAAGATGTTGCCTGGATTGGAGCACATGCCTTATGAGAATAGTTTGAGTGAACTTGGCCTTTTCTCCTTGGAGTGATAGAGGATTAGAGGTGACCTGATAGAGGTATACCACATGATGAGAGGCATTGATTATGTTGATAACCAGAGGCTTTTTCCCAGGGCTGAAATGGCTAACACGAGGAGGCATAATTTTAAGGTGTTTGGAAGTAGGTACAGAGGGGGTATCAAGGGTAAGTTTTTCCACACAGAGAGTGGGGGGTGCGTGGTGCCAGCGACAGTGGTGGAGGTGGATACAATAGGGTCTTTTAAGAGACTCTCATGGAGCCTAGAGAAATAGAGGGCTATGCAGTAGGGTAATTCTAGGCAGTTTCTCGAGTAGGTTACATGGTCAGCACAACATTGTGGGCTGAAGGGCCTGTAATGTGCTGTAGATTTCTATGTTCCATGATTTGAAGGTACTGTGAATAGGACAATGCTAAATATGGCTGGTAACACCAGGGAGCTATGAAAATAACTCACAATGAAGAATGATTATCTTGATTAGATATCTATATCAGGCTGCTATTTATTGATTACATTTCAGTGTTCAACACAATCATATCCTTAGTTCTAATCAACAAGTTCCAAAACCTGGGCCTTTGGACTCTCCTAAGCAACTGGATCGTCGACTTCCTCACAGAGTGACAACAGACAATGCTGATCAGAAATAACATTTCCTTCTCACTGACAATCAACACTGGCGCACATCAAGGACATGCGCTTTGTCCATTGCTCTAGTCTCTCTACATCCATGATTGTGTGGCTAGGCACAGCTCAAACACCATCTATAAATTTGCCAATGACACATACTATTGCTGGCAGAATTTCGGATGGTGATGAGGAGGAGTACAGGAGTGAGATAGATCAGCTGGTTGAGTGGTGTCATAACAACAACCTTGCACTTAACACAGTAAGACCAAGGAACTGATTGTGGACTTCAGGAATGGGAAGTCGAGGGAACACACACCAGTCCTCATGGAGGGATCGGAAGGAAATGAAAAGGGTGAGCATTTTCAAGTTCCTTCATCTCTGAAGATCTAGCCTAGCCCCAATATTTTGATGCAAATACTAAGAAAGCATGACAGTGGCTATATTTCACACTTGGTATTTCATTCGGGTAGCCTCCAACCTAATGTCATGAATATCGATTTCTCCTTCTGGTAAAAAAAACCCCTCCCCCTTCCCTCTATTCTCAACTCTGGCCTTTTACCCCTTCTCACCTGCTTTACTCACCACCTTCCAGTTAGCCTCCTTCCCCTCCTCCCACCTTCAGTCCTGAAGAAGGGTCTCCGCCCAAAACGTCAACTGTTTATTCATTTCTATAGATACTGCTCGACCTGCTGAGTTCCTCCAGCATCTTGTGTGTGTTGCTTTGGATCTCCAGCTTCTGCAGACTTTCTCATGTTTATAATAGGCTTTCTACTTTCGATAATGGTCTGGTCCTTCCCACAAAATTTCGTTTATGAAAGGAATCAGAAGGTGGTAACTGTTTTTCTCAATGGGAAGCTGGTGACCAAACCCTATGGTCCAAGTTTCAGGTGTGCACAGCAAAGAAAGTTATTTAAGAATATAATAGGAATCAGATCAACAGGAGAGAGGGCCAAAGAATGGCAGATGGAATTGAAATCGGACAAGTTAAAGATATTGCATTTCAGTAAGTTAAACCAGTGCAGTATTTACATAGCAAATGGCAGGGCCTTGCAGAATGTTGTCGAACAGGGAGAGCTAGACATACAGGTACATAGTTCCCCAAAAGTGGAGGCACAGGTAGACAGGGTGATGAAGGTGGTAGCAAAATAGTCTCATCCCAATATGTCAACTGTCCATTTCCCTGCACAGATGTTGCACGACCCACTCAATTACCCCAATGTCTTGCTTTTCACTCAAAACTCCAGCACCTGCAACCGTGTGTCTCTGGTGAAGGCGACATTTGGTATGCTTGCCTTCATCAGTCAGAATATTGTGTACAGCAGTTCAGACGTCATCTAACAACAGTACAAGATGTTGGTGAAAGCACGCGGAGTGTTGTGCATAGTTCTAGTCAACCAACTTAAGAGGGCATAATTAAGCTGGAAAAAAATTGCACAAGACATTCATGAGAATGCTACCTGTACTGGTAGTCTTGAGTTAGAAGTAGAGACTGAAATATTTCTTGTTTCTTAGGATGCTGAGGGGCAACCTTATATAAAGTCATAAGGAACATAGATAAGGTGAAAGGCCACAGTCCTTTTCCCCATTGTAGGGAAATCTAAAAATAGAGGGCATAGGTTTATGATGAGAGGGGAAAGACTGGGGGGGGAAAAAGAAGGGACCCAGCAACCTTTTCCCCCATGTAGAGGGCAGTGGGTATATGGAACAGATGCCAAGAAGAAGCTGTAGAGGGGAGTACAATTACAACATTTAAGAAATTTAGACATGTACATGGATAGCAAAGATCCAGAGGGATATTGCTAAACAGTGGCAAATGGGACTGACATAAATGGACATCTTGGTTGGCGTGGAGAAATCGAACAGAAGGGCTTGTTTCAATGCTGCATAACTTCATAACTCTATATTCCAGTCATGGTCAAGAAATAGTGAACCAACACCAATTCACATGTTGAATCAGACTTGGACTGCAGTGATTTAAGAACAGGTGGGGGTGGTGAAATAACAGTAATGCCCTGGTCCTGAAAATGAATATAACAGAAATTGAATTTTAATTAATAACTCAAATAATTTTGTACATTAAAATATACTAGCTGTCTAATCCACCATATTTTTAGAAGGTAGCCGGAGAAAAGGATACTCTAGCCACATTGGTTACCAGTGACTATTGGTGTTCTGCAGGGGTTGGCGTTGGGGCCATTTCTTTTTACATTGCATGACAATGATTTGGATGACAGAATCGATAGCTTTGTGGCCAAGTTCATGGATGATACAAAGATATATGGAGGATCAGGTTAGGTTGGGGAAGCAGGGAGGCGACAAAAAGACTTAGACAGATTAGGAGAGTGGGCAAAGGAGTGATAGATGGAATACGGTGTGGGGAAGTGCATGGTCATGCACTTTGGTAGAAGGAATAAAAGCATAGATTATTTTCTAAACAGGGAGAAAATTCAAAAATCCAAGGTGCACAGGGACTTGGGAGTCCTCATGCAGGGTTCCCTGAAGGTCGACTTGCAGGTTGAGTCAGTGATGAGGAAGGCAAATGCATGTTAGCATTCATTTCGAGAGGACTAGAATATAAAAACAAGGGTATAATGCTACAGGCTGATCTATACTTCTGCGTCAAATCTATGCCATAGGTACGGCGTAGCCGCGAACCCTACACAGAGCCTACACGGATCCCTATGGCGTAGCCTGACGCACACCTCTCCCAAAATGTAACTATGCGTCGCGGCAATGCAGACCGCAACAACTGTGATTGGTCTGCTTGGTAGCATCGCATTTCCTCCTATGCTGCAATAGTTTCCCATTGGGTGACTGAAGGGCAGAGAAGGAACTCTGGCTGCAATCCTTTCCATAAAGCTTTACAGACCTCTGAAATTATGGAGGACACATTTCGCTTTTACGAACAAAGATGCTCGCTTGAAACTTTTTTACCCCGAGAAAGACTACCATGACCATAAAGCCTTGCACGGGCAGGTGTGTGCACTTGCGCGATGTGCCCGAATTGCAGAGTGACGCAGACACACCAACGCACAAGTATAAATGCTCACAACGCGCATAGGCCACTTGTGTAGGCTATGGTGTTGATTTGACGCAGAAGTATAAATCAACCTTTAGGCTTTAAAAGGCATGAGTGAGGGCTCAGTTAGAGTAATGAGCAGTTTTGGGCCCCTTATCTAAGAAAGGATATGCTGACGTTGGAGAGGATTCAAAAGAGGTTTGCGAAAATGATTCTGGGAATGAAAAGGTTATCACATGAGGAGTGTTTGATAGCTCTGGGCCTGTACTTGCTGGAACTTAGAAGAATTTGATTGAAACCCATCAAATGTTCACAGGCCTTGATAGAGTTGGTGTGGAGAGGATGACTTCTATAGAGGGGAGTTTAGGACCAGACAGCACAAACTTAGAATAGAGGAATGTCCACTTAGAATAGACTTGAGGAGGAATTTCTTTGACCAGAAGGTGGTGAATCTGTGGAACTTGTTGCCACAGGTGGCTCTGGAGGCCTAGTCATTGGGTGTATTTAAGGCGAAGGTTGATAGGTTCCTGATTAGTCAGGGAATGAAAGGTTACGAGGAGAAGGCAGATAACAGGGTTGGGATGGAAATGGATCAGCCATGATGATGGCTGATGGTGGAGCAGACTCAATGGAGCAGAATTAGGCTATTTAGCCCAATGTCTTATGGCTGCACTTTCCTTTTGTTGTTGAGAAAACAAAGTTACATCCATAAGCTCAGAAATGTAATTAAGCCTACAATGAGGATGATATTTTGTCATAAACTTCATATTCATTTGCAGACTGCATTGTTTATAAAGAGAAGTGGATTGCCTTGTATAAGCTAATAAAAAGGGAAGACAGTTTCAAATTCATTAATAGCTCTATGGCTCCAGGTTGGGCTTCTGGGCTGATCATATTAATAAGAGATTCATAAAGCCAGAGAAAATACAACTGGTGAGAAATTTCTATATGCAAGAGAGCAGTAGAGCTAGAAGCCAAGGCAGAGAAATAAAGAAATTTTGAACAGATATTATTGAGCAAACTAAATGGAAAAATGGAACTGAGGAATGGTAAATCCCTGATTTGACGGCTTCCATCGTGCAATACTGCAAGAAGTGGGAATAGACATGGTAGATGTAACATTACACATTAAAAGGGGGGAAAGAGAGAAAAAAAATAACTAAAAAGCTAGTCTGCTTACCATTACTAATCAAGAAAAATACAGGGATCTTCAAATATGAAAGAAATGGAAACAGAACAAAGCATTACATCAAGTAAAGTTAGCATGGTTATACAAAACAAAATAGTGTTCAAATTTTCTGGAGGATGAAATTAGCAAAGTTGAAAAGAGAACTGAGTGGATACAATGCATTCCCAAAAGAATTCACAAAGCTCACGGTATTGAGGTCAACATATTAAAATGTTCAGCAACACACATCAAAGTTGCTGGTGAACGCAGCAGGCCAGGCAGCATCTCTCGGAAGAGGTACAGTCAACGTTTCAGGCCGAGACCCTTCGTCAGGACTGACTGAAGGAAGAGCTAGTAAGAGATTTGAAAGTGGGAGTGGGAGGGGGAGGGGGAGATCTGAAATGATAGGAGAAGACAGGAGGGGGAGGGATGGAGCCAAGAGCTGGACAGGTGATTGGCAAAGGGGATACGAGAGGATCATGGGACAGGAGGCTCAGGGAGAACAGAATTCCTGTTGTTTGCATTTTAAAATGTTCAGCAACTGGTTGACAACAAAAGGCAGCGATAATGATCATTTACAACGTGGCAAGTTATTATCAGTAGGGCATCACAAGAATCAGTGCTGGGGCTTCCACTCCATACAATCTGTATTTATGACTAATAGGAAGGGGTCATAAACAACATATCCAAAAGACATTTGGAAAAGCAAGTCGCAAGCTTGAAGTGCCTACAGAGAAATATACATAAATAGGCATCCGTTAGTCTCGTGAGACCATGGATTTGCGCTTTGGAAGGTTTCCAGGGTGCAGGCCTAGGCAAGGTTGTACGAAAGACCGGCAGTTGCCCATGCTGCAAGTCTTCCCTCTCCATGCCACCAATGTTGTCCAAGGGAAGGGCACTAAGGCTGATACAGCTTGGCACCGGTGTCGTCGCAGAGCAATGTGTGGTTAAGTGCCTTGCTCAAGGACACAACACGCTGCCTCAATTGTGTCTCAAACTAGTGACCTTCAGATCACTAGACCGACGCCTTAACCACTTGGCCATGTGCCAACACTATACATAAATAGTGAAGGCAAAAATGCAGCAGATACGGAGAAATGCACAGCTATCAATTTGGTAGAAAGACAAATACAGATTAATCACACACACATACAAACGTGAACAGGAATCAGACACCAGGTCCCTCAATCCTCTCAATATCACCACTGATCAATGCTGGTATCAACTTATCTTCTGTGCTAGTTCACCATAATCCTCAGTTCTTTGATCTTTTAAATATTTAACTCATCTCCGTCATAAGTATCTAAAGATCTACCTTCCATTGCCCCCGGGGCAAAAAAAAACTCCAGAGATTTACTGTCCTCTAAGAAATGGCTACACATTTTCAAATGATTGGCCCCTTATTGTGTGATTATGTATCCTTCATGGTTCCTTAAAGTTGTTATAACCGGAGGTGGTAATGGGACAAGCTCCTACTACCTACTAAATGCTCCCAATGGTGTGCACCTCAAATAGCCTCTGACAACCAAGTCCAGCTCCTGGCCTTCACGTGTGGCTTAGCTACTAAGCCTGCCGGAACTGTTTCTACTGACAGGAGAAGGGGCAAAGGCGGGTTACTGGCACCTTAAAACCAGTCGCTTCGGGCAGATAGGGCTTGCCAGCCATGGTTGGCAGCTCATCTAGGAGAAGGAAAACTCTGATCTCAAACCTCCGCTGCCTTGCAGCTATACCCACTCATGGGGAAGACTTCAGGAATAAACCCCCGAGGGATAAGTATGGCGCCGGAGTCCCCAAGACAGTCGTACATTGAGTTCAACGCTGCTGGTACCAAACCACATCAGTCTCTACCATTCCTTTGGGTTCCTCAGATGCATGGGGAGGGGGACCTTACTACATGGGCAACAGCTTGCTCTCCATATCATCTTGCTTGGGCTTGCATATCTAGACAGCTGGGATGTAATGAGCATGGCCAGCTCTGACTGACGGGGGCCTCACTCATTCATTCACCCTTCATGACTCTCATTGAAAAAAAAATATCATCAAGCCTCACCAGGATGTTGCATGTTTGAATAAGGTCAGCCCTCATTCATTTAAACTTCAAGGAACTTCAAAATATTTAATCTCGCTTGGGAGGGCAACATTCAATCCATTAACTAGTCTGGTAAATTGCCTTTAGATTGCGTCCATGCTACTGAATCATATTCAGTAAATGACAGTAAAACTGCTCAGTATTTCGGGTGTGACCTCACACTGTATAACGGTGACAAAGCCCTTCTATTGTCGAACTCCAGCCTCTTGCAATAAAGACCCACATGTCATTTGCCAGCTTAACTACTTATTTAGATCTGATAGCTAACATTTTATGAATCATGTACATTTGGTTCTCTATGATTTTCACTTACTTGCAGCCTCGCTCCATTTAGATAACAATCTACTTGTTGGTACCTCGTACTTGTTGATACCTCTTACCTCTTACTGAAAGGGCATTAACTCTCACTTCCCCACATGAAAGCATTTGCCAGGTCTTCACCTGATTACACTATCTGCATCTTGTTACAAAACCACAATGTCCTCAGATTCAGATCTATTTATCATATCGAAATATACCATGAAATGTGCTGTTTATGTTAACAACCATCATCCTCTCCATAACATGCCCTTCCACTCATTTTCATATCATTGGCAAACTTGGAAACCTTGCATTTCATTCTTTCCTCCAGATCATTAATGTAATTAGTTAACAATTGAGTGTGGCAAACCAATCTCTCGTGTACTTCCTTAGTTACTTAACTCTAGCTCAAAGAGGGCGCGTTTATTCCAATTGTCCTCTTTGTTGGGCTCATAATTGATTCACTAGCCTTTTACATGGTACTTGGAAGTTTTAGCAAAGATAGAGAAGCAGGTAAGGGTGAAGGGTTGGAGCAGCACAACTAATCAGGGACAATAGCACAGCTGCACTCGGGAGAGACATAACAGAGGGTTCAGGCAGAGTCCATTTAGCTAGGACTCAGGAATAGGAGTGCAATCACCCTTCTCGGCCTGAAATGTCGACTGTACTCTTTTCCATTGACGCTGCCTGGCTGAATTCACCCAGCATTTTGTGTGTAGTGCTTGGATTTCCAGCACCTGCAGATTTTCTCTTGTTTGCAACAGGTATGTAAACAGATTAAGAAAATGTGCAAAAGTAATATGATTGTTGTCATGGGAGATTTCAACTTCCCTAATTCAAACTGGGACCCTCTTAGTACAAGGGGATTAGATGGGGCAGAATTTGTTAAGTGCATCCAGGAGGGTTTATTGAATCAGTATGTGGATGGTTGAACAAGAAAAGGGGTTGTATTGGACCTGGTGTTGTGTAATGAGCCTGGCCAGGTGACTGACTTCAGTGGGTGGAGCAGTTAGGGTAGTGACCACAACTCCTTAACTTTCAGGATAGCTAAAGATAAGGATGGGTATGGTCGTTGCCAGAGAGTTTAAAACTGGAGTAGGGCAAATTACAAGGACATTAGCAGGAACTAAAAGAAGTTCATTGGGAATACCTTTTTTCCCCAAAAGTCCACATCAGACAGGTGGAGGGTGTTTAAAGATCAGTTGAACAGAGTACAGGAAAGGCATGATCCTATTAGAAGGACGGTCAAGGATGGGAAGATTAGAGAACTTGGATGTCCAGAGAGGTGATGAATTTAGTCAAGATGAAAAAGGAAAAAGCTTCGGAAGTTAGGATAAAACAGAGCACATGCGGAGTATAAAGAGGCTTGAAAAGAACTAAAGAAGGGAACTAGAAAAGCCAGGAGGGGCCACGAAACATTCTTGGCAAGTATATTAAGGTGAATCCCAAGGTATTCTGTACATTCATCAAGAGGATAACCAGGGAGAGGGTAGGACCACTCAAGGATAAAGAGGGGAACATTTGCTTAGATGTGGAAATGTGTGTGAGGTATTTAATGAGTGCTTTGCTTCAGTACTTACCAAGTAAAAAGACGTAGAGGACCAGGAGATTCGTGCAGAGTATATAAAGGAGGTCAAGGAGGAAGAAGTGTTGGCCGCCTATTGAGTACTAAAGTGGATGTCCCCAGGATCTGATGGGATTTACTCCATGTTACTAAAGGAAGCAAGAGAGGAGATTGCTGGGGCCTAGACCAGTATCTTCATGTCCTCTCCAGGCACAGGCAAGATCCCAGGGCACTGGCAAATGGCTAATGTTATACCTCTATTTCAGAAAGGAACAAGGGAAAATCCTGAGAACTATTACCTGGTGAGTCTCTTGTCAGTTGTAGGGAAATTGTTGGAGAAAATTCTTAGGGATAGGACATACGTATATTTGGAAACCCATGGGCTAATTAGGGAGAGTCAGCATGACTTTATGTGGGGCAAGTCGTGTTTTACTAACTTGATTGAGTTTTTTTGATGAGAGAAGTTGATGAGGACATGGATTTTAATAAGGTGTTTGACAAACTCCCTCACGGGAGGCTAATCCAAAAGATGAAGATGCATGGGGTCCATGGTGAGTTGGGTGTTTGGATCGGAACTGTCTTGTTCATGGAAGACAGAGGGTAGTGGTTGAAGGGACTTACTTGAGCTGGAGGTCTGTACCTAGTGGTGTACTGCAGGGATCTGTGCTGGGACCTCTGCTGTTTGTGATGTGTATAAATGACCTAGATGAAAAGGTAGATGGGTTAGTTAGTAAGATTGCAGATGATATCAAGGTTGTGTGGAGTTGTGGATAGTGTAGAAGACTGGCAAAGAATTCAGCACAATATAGATTAGTTGCAGATATGGGCAGAGAGATGGCAGATGAGGTTTAACCCAGATAAATGTGAGATGTTGCACCTCAGTAGGGTAAATGCAAGGAGACAATAACTGTTAAGGGCAAGATCCTTAGCAGAGTTCCTGAGCAGTGATCTTGGGGCCCCAAGTTTATAGTTCCATGGAAGTGGCTCCACAGGTCGATAGGGTGGTTAAGGCTTACAGAATGCTTGCTTTTTTTTTTAGTCGAGGCATTGAATTCAAAAGTCAAGATGTTATGCTGCAACTTTATGAAACTCTGTTAGGCCACATCTGGAGTATTGTGTACAGTTCTGGTCGCCCCACTATAGGAAGGGTGTTGAGGCTTTGGAGGATGCGGAAAGGATTTACCAGGATGCTGCCTGGTTTAGAGGGCATCTGCTTTCATGACAGGCTGGACAAAACTTGGGTTTTTTTTTGGAGTGGCGGAGGTTGAGGGGAGATCTGATTGAGGTTTATAAGATTATGAGGCATAGATAGAGTGGACGAGGAAAATCTTTTATCCCCAGGGTAGAAATATCTAACACCAGGGGGCATGCATTGGAGGTGAGAGGGGGTAGGTTCAAAGGGGAGGTGGGGGGCAAGTTTTTATTTAAACTCACAGTGGTGTATGCCTAGAATGTATTGCCTAGTATGATGGTAGAAGCAAATACATTAGAGACTTTTAAGAGATGTTTAAATAGGCACATGGGTGTGAGGAAAACGGAGGGTTATGGACATTGTATAAGTAGGAGGGATTAGTTTTCAGGGACTTTTGACTTACTTTTTAACTGATCATCACATTGTGGGCTGAAAGGCCTTTTTCTGTGCTGTACCGTTCTAGGGCATTACTTTTTACAAATTGAAACCCAATAGACCGAATGGCAATGATGCTTCACTACCAGATGAGCTCAACACCTTCTATGTGTTCTCCTTGAACGGGAGAACACAACTACAGCTGTGAAAGTCCCTGCTGCATCCGGTGACCCTGTGATCTGTGTCTCAGAGGCTGGTGTCAGGCAGTCTTTCAGGAGGGTGAATCCTTGCAAGGCAGTAGGCCCCAACACAGTACCTGGTAAGGCTCTGAAAACTTGTGCCAACCAACCGGCAGGAGTATTCAAGGTAGTATTCAATTCCTCACTACTATGGTCAGGAGTTCCTACCTGCCTCAAAAAGGCAACAATTATGCCAGTCCCCAAGAAGAGTAGTGTGAGGTGCTGTAATGAACATTGTCTAGTAGCGCTCACATCCACAGTGATGAGAGGTTGGTCATAGTTGCCTCAGCAAGGACCACTGCAATTTGCCCATCACCACAATAGTTTTATGGCAGACACTATCTCAATGACTCTTCACACAGTCCCAGATCACCCAGACAATAGAAACACCCATGTCAGAATGCTGTTTGTTGACTATAGTTGTGCATTTAACACCATCATTCCCACAGTCCTGATCAATAAGCTACAGAACCTGGTCTCTACCTCCCTCTACAAATAAGGCAGAGTTTGACAGGTTCTAGGTTAATCAGGGTATCACAGGTTATGGGGAGAAGGCAGAAGAATAGGGTTGGTGGTGATAAATCAGTCATGATGGAATGGCTGGGCAAACTCGATGGGTCAAATAGTCTAATTCTGACAGGCAATTCTGGTAGTTTGCGTCTCAGGTGCCAGGGTCCGGGATGTTTCTGATCACGTCCACGATATCCTGAAGTGGGAAGAACAGCCAGAGGTCCTGGAACATATTGGTACCAACCACATTGGTAGGAAAAGGGAGGAGGTCCTGAAAATAGACTACAGAGTGTTAGGAGGGAAGTTGAGAAGCAGGACCTCAAAGGTAGCAATCTCAGGATTACTGCCTGTGCCACGTGACAGTGAGTATAGGAATAGAATGAGGTGGAGGATAAATGTGTTGCTGTGGAATTGGAGCGGGGGCAGAGATTCAGATTTCTGGATCATTGGGAATCCATTTGGGGCAGGTGGTACCTGTACAAAAAGGACAGGTTGCACTTGAATCCCAGGAGGACCAATATCCTGACAGGGAGGATTGCTAAGGCTATTGGGGAGAGTTTAAACTAGAACTGCTGGGGGGTGGGAACCAAACTGAAGTGACGGAGGAAAGGTAAGTTGGCTCACAAATAGAAAAAACTTGGAGACAGTGCGAAAGGGAGGATAGGCAGGTGATAGAGAAGGGACGCACTCAGACTGATGGTTTGAGATGTGTCTCTTTTAATGCGAGGAGTATTATTAAAGCAGCGGATGAGTGTAGGGCGTGGATCAGCACTTGAAGCTATGATGTTGTGGCCATTACAGAGACTTGGATGGTGCAGGGGCAGGAATGGCTACTTCAAGTGCCAGGCTTTAGATGGCTCAGAAAGGACAGGGAGGGAAGCAAAGGAGGTGGGGGCGTAGCACTGTTGATCAGAGATAGTGTCACGGCTGCAGAAAAGGAGGAAGTCATGGAGGGGTTGTCTACGGAGTCTCTGTGGGTGGAAGTGAGGAATAGGAAGGGGGTCAATAACTCTGTGTGGTTTTTTTTTGAATATATAGACCACCCAACAGTAACAGGGACATCGAGAAGCAGATGGGGAGACAGATTCTGGAAATGAGTAATAATAACAGAGTTGTTGTGGTGGAAGATTTTAGTTTCCCCAAATATCGATTGACATCTCCCTAGAGCAAAGGGTTTGGAAGGGGTGGAGTTTGTTGGGTGTGTTCAGGAAGGTTTATTGACACAATATGTAGATAAGCCTACAAGAGGAGAGGCTGTACTTGATCTGATATTGGGAAATGAACCTGGTCAGGTGTTAGGTCGCTCAGTGGGAGAGCATTTTGGAGATAGTGATCACAATTCCAACTCCTTTACCAAAGCATTGGAGAGGGATCGGAACAGACAAGTTAGAGAAATGTTTAATTGGAGTAAGGGGAGATATGAGGCTATCAGGCAGGAACTTGGAAGCATACACTGGAAACAGATGTTCTCACGGAAAGGTACGGAAGAAATGTGGCAAATGTTCAGGGGATATTTGCGTGGGGTTCTGCATAGATACATTCCAATGAGACAGGGAAAGGATGGTAGGGTACAGAAACCATGGTGTACAAAGGCTGTTGTAAATCAATCAAGAAGAAAAGAGTTTATAAAAGGTTCAAAAAAACTAGGTAATGATAGAGATCTAGAAGATTATAAGGCTAGCAGGAAGGAGTTTAAGAATGAAATTAGGAGAGCCAAAAGGGGCCCTGAGAAGACCTTGGTGGACAGGATTAAGGAAAACCTCAAGGCATTCTACAAGTATGTGAAGAGCAAGAGGATAAAACGTGAGAAAATAGGACCAATCAAATATGACAGTGGAAAAGTGTGTATGGAACTGGAGGAGATGGCAGAGGTACTTAATCAATGCTTTGTTTAAGTATTCACTACAGAAGAGGATCTTGGTGATTGTAGGGATGACTTACAGTGGACTGAAAAGCTTGAGCATGTAGATATTAAGGAAGAGGATGTGCTGGAGCTTTTGGAAAGAATCAAGTTGGATAAGTCACCAGGACCGGATGGGATGTATCCCAGACTACTGTGGGGAAGCAAGGGAGGAGATTGCTGAGCCTCTGACGATGATCTTTGATGGGAGAGGTTCTGAAATATTGGAGGATTGTGGATGTTGTTCCATTATTCAAGAAAGGGAGTAGGAATACCCCAAGAAATTATAGACCAGTGAATCTTACTTCAGTGGTTGGTAAGTTGATGGAGAAGATCCTGAGAGGCAGGAGTTATGAACATTTGGAGATGCATAATATGATTAGGAATAGTCAATATGGCTTTGTCAAAGGCAGATCATGTCTTATGAGCAGTAGGTGCAGTGTATATAGATTTTAGCAAGACATTTGATAAGGTACCCTATTGTAAGGCTTATTGAAAAAGTAAGGAGGCATGGGATTGAAGGGGACATTGCTTTGTGGATCCAGAACTGGCTTGCCCACAGAATGCAAAGAGTGGTTGTAGACGGGTCATATTCTGCATGGAGGCTGGTGACCAGTGGTGTGCCTCAGGGATCTGTTCTGGCACCCCTACTCTTTGTGATTTTTATAAATGACCTGGATGAGGAAGTGGAGGGATGGGTTAGTAAATTTGCTGATGACAGAATGGTTGGGGGTGTTATGGATAGTGTGGAGGGCTGTCAGAGTTTGCAGCAGGACATTGATAGGCTGCAAAACTGGGCTGAGAAGTGGCAGATGGAGTTCAACCCAGATAAGAGTGAGGTGGTTCATTTTGGTAGGTCAAATACGATGGCAGAGTATAGCATTAATGGTAAGACTCTTGGCAGTGTGGAAATCAGAGGGATCTTGGGGTCCAAGTCTATTGGACACTCAAAGCTGCTACGCAGATTGACTGGTTAAGAAGGCATACAGTACATTGACCTTCATCAATCATGGGATTGAGTTTAAGAGCTGAGAGGTAATGTTGCAGCTGTATAGGACCCTGGTCAGATCCCACTTGGAGTACTGTGCTCAGTTCTGATCGCCTCACTACAGGAAGGATATGGAAGCCATAGAAAGGGTGCAGAGGAGATTTACAAGGGTGTTGCCTGGATTGGGGAGCATGCCTTATGAGAACAAGTTGAGTGAACTCGGCCTTTTCTCCTTGGAGTGACAGAGGATGAGAGGTGACCTGATAGAGGTGTATAAGATGATAAGATGCATTGATCATGTGGATAGTCAGAGGCTTTTTTTCCAGGGTTGAAATGGCTGGCACAAGCCGGCATAGTTTTAAGGTGCTTGGAAGTAGGTACAGAGGAGATGTCTGGAGTGTGACGGGGTCCTGAATGACCCCTATGATCACAAACAACAGGAATTCTGCAGATGCTGGAAATTCAAGCAACACGCATCAAAGTTGCTGGTGAAGGCAGCAGGCCAGGCAGTATCTCTAGGAAGAGGTACAGTCGACGTTTCAGGTCGAGACCCTTCGTCAGGACTAACTGAAGGAAAAGTTAGTAAGAGATTTGAAAGTGGGAGGGGGAGGGGGAGATCCAAAATGATAGAAGACAGGAGGGGGGGGATGGAGCCAAGAGCTGGACATGTGATTGGCAAAGGGGATATGAGAGGATCATGGAACAGGAGGCCCAGGGAGAAAGACAGGGGACGGGGGAAACCCAGAGGATAGGCAAGGGGTATAGTCAGACGGACAGAGGGAGAAAAAGCAGAGGGAGAGAAAGAATGTGTGTATAAAAATAAACAACAGATGCGGTACAAGGGGGAGGTGGGGCATTAGCGGAAGTTAGAGAAGTCAATGTTCATGCCATCAGGTTGGAGGCTACCCAGACGGAATATAAGATGTTGTTCCTCCAACCTGAGTGTGGCTTCATCTTTACAGGAGAGGAGGCCATGGATAGACATGTCAAAATGAGAATGGGATGTGGAATTAAAATGTGTGCCCACTAGGAGATCCTGCTTTCTCTGGCGGACAGAGCGTAGGTGTTCAGCAAAGCGGTCTCCCAGTCTGCGTCGGGTCTCGCCAATATATAGAAGGCCACATCGGGAGCACCGGACGCAGTATATCACCCCAGCCGACTCACAGGTGAAGTGTTGCCTCACCTGGAAGGACTGTCTGGGGCCCTGAATGGTGGTAAGGGAGGAAGTATAAGGGCATGTGTAGCACTTGTTCCGCTTACAAGGATAAGTGCCAGGAGGGAGATCAGTGAGGAGGGATGGGGGGGGGGACGAATGGACAAGGGAGTTGCGTAGGGAGCGATCCCTGTGGAAAGCAGAGAGGTGGGGGGGGGGGGAGGGCAAGATATGGTGGGATAGTCATAGTCATACTTTATTGATCCCAGGGGAAATTGGTTTTTGTTACAGTTGCACCATAAATAATAAATAGTAATAGAACCATAAATAGTTAAATAGTAATATGTAAATTATGCCAGTAAATTATGAAATAAGTCCAGGACCAGCTTACCAGCTCAGGGTGTCTGACCCTCCAAGGGAGGAGTTGTAGAGTTTGATGGCCACAGGCAGGAATGACTTCCTATGACGCTCTGTGCTGCATCTCGGAGGAATGAGTCTCCGAGATGCAGCACCCGTTGGAGGTGGCGGCAGTTACGGAGAATAATATGTTGGACCTGGAGGCTGGTGGGGTGGTGGGTGAGGACCAGGGGAACCCTATTCCTAGTGGGGTGGCGGGAGGATGGAGTGAGAGCAGATGTGTGTGAAATGGAGGAAGATGCGTTTGAGAGCAGAGTTGATGGTGGAAGAAGGGAAGCCCCTTTCTTCAAAAAAGGGACAACATCTCCCTCTTCCAGGAATGAAAAGCCTCATCCTGAGAGCAGATGTGGCGAAGACAGAGGAATTGCGAGAAGGGGATGGCGTTTTTGCAAGAGACAGGGTGAGAAGAGGAATAGTCCAGATAGCTGTGAGAGTCAGTAGGCTTATAGTAGACATCAGTGGATAAGCTGTCTCCAGAGATAGAGACAGAAAGATCTAGAAAGGGGAGGGAGGTGTCGGAAATGGACCAGGTAAACTTGAGGGCAGGGTGAAAGTTGGAGGCAAAGTTAATAAAGTCAACGAGCTCAGCATACGTGCAGGAAGCAATGCCAGTGCAGTCGTCGATGTAATGAAGGAAAAGTGGGGGACAGATACCAGAATAGGTACGGAACATAGATTGTTCCACAAAGCCAACAAAAAGACAGGCATAGCTAACAGGTGCCCATAGCTACACCTTTAGTTTGGAGGAAGTGGGAGGAGCCAAAGGAGAAATTATTAAGAGAAAGGACTAATTCCGCTAGACGGAGCAGAGTGGTGGTAGAGGGGAACTGATTAGGTCTGGATTATTTTTATACACACATTCTAAAACAGGAAAACAGATTATTATCTGAATGGTGGCCGATTAGGAAAAGGGGAGGTGCAACGAGACCTGGGTGTCATTATACACCAGTCATTGAAAGTGGGCATGCAGGTACAGCAGGCAGTGAAAAAGGCGAATGGTATGCTGGCATTTATAGCAAGAGGATTCGAGTACAGGAGCAGGGAGGTACTACTGCAGTTGTACAAGGCCTTGGTGAGACCACACCTGGAGTATTGTGTGCAGTTTTGGTCCCCTAATCTGAGGAAAGACATCCTTGCCATAGAGGGAGTACAAAGAAGGTTCACCAGATTGATTCCTGGGATGGCAGGACTTTCATATGATGAAAGACTGGATGAACTAGGCTTATACTTGTTGGAATTTAGAAGATTGAGGGGGGATCTGATTGAAACGTATAAAATCCTAAAGGAATTGGACAAGCTAGATGCAGGAAGATTGTTCCCGATGTTGGGGAAGTCCAGAACGAGGGGCCACAGTTTGAGGATAAAGGGGAAGCCTTTTAGGACCGAGATTAGGAAAAACTTCTTCACACAGAGAGTGGTGAATCTGTGGAATTCTCTGCCACAGGAAACAGTTGAGGCCAGTTCATTGGCTATATTTAAGAGGGAGTTAGATATGGCCTTTGTGGCTAAAGGGATCAGGGGGTATGGAGGGAAGGCTGGGGCAGGGTTCTGAGTTGGATGATCAGCCATGATCATACTGAATGGCGGTGCAGGCTCGAAGGGCCGAATGGCCTACTCCTGCACCTATTTTCTATGTTTTCTATGTTTTTCTTTCTCTCACTCTCCTTTTTCTCCCTCTGTCCCTCTGACTATACCCCTTGCCCATCCTCTGGGTCCCTCCCCCCTTGTCTTTCTCCCTGGGCCTCCTGTCCCATGATCCTCTCATATCCCTTTTGCCAATCACCTGTCCAGCTCTTGGCTCCATCCCTCCCCCTCCTGTCTTCTCCTATCATTTTGGATCTCCCCCTCCCCCTCCAACTTTCAAATCTGTTACTCACTCTTCCTTCAGTTAGTCCTGACAAAGGGTCTCAGCCTGAAACGTCGACTGCACCTCTTCCTAGAGATGCTGCCTGGTCTGCTGCGTTCACCAGCAACTTTGATGTGTGTTGTTTGACCCCTATGAACTGTGTTTTTGGAGGGGGAGAGGGAGAGACGAAGACAGCTTTGAGATGGTGTTATGGTTTTTCGGCAGCATGTTTACACGTTTGCAAGGATACTGGCAGCTTCTGTGTTCTTACAGAGAGAGAAGGGAGGACCTGCTTGATGGACAGTTGGTGTTCAGCGTGGTGAGATAAATAGAAGGTCAACTGTTGGACCTACAGACACATGGTTTTGGACACTGAATGAGCTTTGTTGTGCCCTCAGAAAGTTGGGTTTTGGAGGATAGATCAGGCGGATCGATCGATGGCTCTCGCAGTGTGAAAAGGGTGTGACCAGTGGGGAGTTATTCATGTGTCCAACCCTCGCCTGGGTTGATAATTCCACCACAGAAGAACGGTCCCCTTTGTGGTGGTCACAGTCAGTGACTTCTAAAGAATTTCCGAGGACAATGGTAAGATCGACGGGGTAAGATCGACGGCGTCAGCTCACCTGAAGACTCAAATTTCTCCCTTCTTCTCTCTCCATCACTACTCAACTCAATACCACAAACTGAACTGAACTTTACTCATCATCATAAGACTATCTATTTACCCCTAGACATGAAGCTTGGTTTTCATATATTTCCACTCTTATACATATCTAATCATTGCTCACCTGTTTGATATATCTAATTTTATATTACTGTATTGCAAATTTACTAATAAATACCATTATAACATGTATAACATATAACAATTACAGCACGGAACCAGGCCATCTCAGCCCTTCTAGTCTGTGCCGATCTCTTACTCTCATCTAGTCCCACTGACCTGCAGTCAGCCCATAACCCTCCATTCCGTTCCTCTCCATATAGCTGTCCAATTTAACTTTAAATGACAACATTGAACCTGCCTCAACCACTTCTGCTGGAAGCTCGTTCCACACAGCTACCACTCTCTGAGTAAAGAAGTTCCCCCTCATGTTACCCCTAAACTTTTGCCCTTTAACTCTCAACTCATGTCCACTTGTTTGAATCTCCCCCATTCTCAATGGAAAAAGCCTATCCACGTCAACTCTATCAATCCCCCTCATAATTTTAAACACCTCTATCAAATCCCCCCTCAACCTTCTACGCTCCAAAGAATGAAGACCCAACTTGTTCAACCTTTCTCTGTAATTTAGGAGATGAAACCCAGGCAACATTTTAGTAAACCTCCTCTGTACACTCTCAATTTTATTGACATCTTTCCTATAATTCGGTGACCAGAACTGTACACAATACTCCAAATTTGGCTTCACCAATGCCCTATACAATTTCAACATTACATCCCAACTCCTATACTCAATGCTCTGATTAATAAAGGCCAGCATACCAAAAGCTTTCTTCACCACCCTATCCACATGAGATTCCACCTTCAGGGAACTATGCACCATTATTCCTAGATCCCTCTGTTCTACAGCATTCTTTAATGCCCTACCATTTACCATGTATGTCCTATTTTGATTAGTCCTACCAAAATGTAGCACCTCATATTTTTCAGCATTAAACTTTCTGCCATCTTTCAGCCCATTCTTCTAACTATCCTAAATCTCTCTGCAAGCTTTGAAAACCTACCTCATCATACACAACGCCACTTATCTTAGTATCATTTGCATACTTACTAATCCAATTTTTCACCCCATCATCCAGATCATTAATATATATGACAAACAACATTGGACCCAGTACAGATCCCTGAGGCACACCACTAGTCACCGGCCTCCAATCTGACACACAGTTATCCATCACTACTCTCTGGTGTCTCCCATCTAGCCACTGCTGAATCCATTTTACTACTTCCATATTAATGCCTAACAATTGAACCTTCCTGACTAACCTTCCATGTGGAACCTTGTCAAAGGCCTTACTGAAGTCCATATACACAACATCCACCGCTTTACCCTCGTCAACTTTCTTAGTAACCTCATCAAAAAATTCAATAAGGTTTGTCAAACATGACCTTCCATGCACAAATCCATGTTGACTGTTCCTAATCAGACCCTGTCTACAGATAATTATATCTACCATCTCTAAGAATACTTTCCATCAATTTACCCACCACTGACATCAAACTCACAGGCCAATAATTTCCAGGTTTACTCTTAGAACCCTTTTTAAACAATGGAACCACATGAGGAATATGCCAATCCTCTGGCAACATCCCAGTTTCTAATGACATTTGAAATATTTCTGTCAGAGCCCCTGCTATTTCCACACTAACTTCCCTCAAGGTCCTAGGGAATATCTTGTCCAGACCCGGAGACTTATCCACTTTTATATTCCTTAAAAGTGCCAGTACTTCCTCTTCTTTAATCGTCATACTTTCCATAACTACCCTTCTTGTTTCCTTTACCTTACACGATTCAATATCCTTCTCTTTAGTGAATACCAAAGAAAAGAAATTGTTCAAAATCTCCCCCATCTCTTTTGGCTCCGCACATAGCCATCCACTCTGATTCTCTAAGGGACCAATTTTATCCCTCACTGTCCTTTTGCCACTAACATAACTGTAGAAACCCTTTGGATTTATTTTTACCTTACTTGCCAAAGCAGCCTCATATCTTCTTTTAGCTTTTCTAATTTCTTTCTTAAGATTCTTTTTATATTCTTTATATTCCTCAAGTACTTCATTAACTCCAAGCTGCCTATATTTATTGAAGATCCCTCTCTTTTTCTGAACCATGGCTCTCTCAAACTTTTAACTTTTCCTTTCAACCTAACAGGAACATAAAGATTCTGAACCCTCAAAATTTCACCTTTAAATGACTTCCATTTCTCTATTACATCCTTCCCATAAAACAAATTATCCCAATCCCCTTCTTCTAAATCCTTTTGCATCTCCTCAAAGTTAGCCTTTCTCCAATCAAAAATCTCAACCCTAGGTCCAGTCCTATCTTTCTCCATAATTATACTGAAACTAATGGTATTGTGATCACTGAACCCGAAGTGCTCCCCAACACATACCTCCGTCACCTGCCCTGTCTCATTCCCTAACAGGAGATCCAACACTGCCCCTTCTCTAGTTGGTACCTCTATGTATTGCTCCAAAAAACTATCTTGCACACATTTGACAAACTCCAAACCATCCAGCCCTTTTACAGAATGGGCTTCCCAGTCTATGTGTGGAAAATTAAAATCTCCCACAATCACAACCTTGTGCTTACTACAAGTTAGTTAATAGCAATACCGGACTCCAAAAGTGTTTTCCATCTCTGCTGGTTCTTTAACCCGTCATGGGGTACGTGACAAAATTGGGGGCTCATCCGGGATATGAACAAATTGGTTGGGGCTTATTTGAAATTGATTGGAGAATACCCCTTTTGACATGCTTGTGTGGAAAAACAGCAGAAATGGATGTTGCGGAATTTCTGAAATCGCCAAACCCTGTGTCCTTGACGAAAGCTAGAAAGTATGAGTTGTGGAACATTGTTAAGGAATTACAGCTTACAACAGTAAAGAAGGGCATGACTAAGGTAGAAATTCAAAGAAAAATAGTTGAATATTATGTTTCAACGAAGCAATTTACTGAGGATGTGTTGAAAATGTTTGCAGAAGGTAAACCTACTGAGGCTAAGTTTCAGCTTCAGTTGACAAAATTAAAGATTGAGCAGGAGTTGCGACTGAAACGGCTCGAGGCTGCTGAGGCGGGAAAACAGAGAGAAGGGGCAGAAAGACAGAGACAGTTTGAGAGGGAGATGGTGCAGCAAGAAGTTCCGGTGCCAAACCGTAGTAGGGAGCCGGTTGTACCATTTAATGTCAGCCAAGAAATTAAGTTAGTACTTCCATTTGCAGAAACAGAAGTTGATAGGTATTTCCTACATTTTGAAAAAGTGGCCATAAATCAGAACTGGCCGAGAAATCAGTGGGCTGTTCTGTTACAAAGTGTGATTAAGGGGAAGGCTCAACGAACGTATTCGGCGTTGTCTGTTGTGGACGCAAATGATTATGATACCGTGAAAGGTGCTGTACTTAAAGTTTACGAGTTGGTTCTGGAGGCATACTGGCAAAGGTTCCGAAATTTGAGGAAGCCTTGGGACTGCACGTATTTAGAATTTGCCTGTAAGATGCAGATGTACGTTGATTGTTGGTGTACCTCGAAAGGGGCAAGTGAGAATATTGACAACCTAAAAGAGCTGATATTGATTGAACAGTTTAAAGGTTGTGTCCCTGATGGTATAAGGACATACTTAGATGAGAAAGGGGCAGCGACACTATCAGAGTCTGCTAGATTAGCAGACAAGTATGCCTTAACTCATAAGGTTAGGTTTGTTCCGAATAGGAGTTCCCAAAAGGGTAATAGACATAATCCACCAGCTAAACCAGAAAGTAAGCCAGGGACTAGTGACAAAAGGAGGAAGGAAAGCAGTCAGGGGGAAAATTTCCCAGTTTCAAGTGTTACTTTTGTGGGAAACCTGGTCATGTGGTGTCCAATTGTTTTGCTATGAAAAGGGACAAAGGAAAAGAGAAAGAGAAAACCCCAAATGCCTGCACTCAGCCAGTTAAAACACCGCTGAAGAAGGAGGGGTCTGGCCAAGTTCAAGAGGGACTCGAGAGATTTATTTCAAATGGGTTTGTGTCTGTGAAGGAGGGGATAACCCCAGTTCCGGTGAAAATCTGCCGAAATATGGGAGCTTTTCAGTCACTAATATTAAAGTGTTTTGGAATTTGGTGCTGAGACAGAGACTGGTGAAGTAAATATTATAAAAAGGTATTGGAAAGGGGACTGAGGCCGTGCCTTTGCATAAGATAGTTTTGAAATACGACTTGGTATCCAGACCAGTCACAATAGGGGTACAATCTGAACTACCGATAAACAATGTTGATGTCTTACTTGATAATGACCTTGCAGGTGGGGATGTTTATCCAGTGGTTCAGCTCACAAGGAAGCCTGCTGCTGCTGAGGACTCGCCCATAGATGCTGACATGTATCCTGCCTGCGCAGTAACCAGAAGCATGTCGAGAAAGTCTGCTAATGCTAATGTTGATTTATCTGAGACTTTCCTACCGTCCCTATATCAACAGGACTTAGAGGGTAGTAAGGCTGAGGAGAGTAAGGAGGATGAGAAAGACTTGTCCTTGTCGAGGATGGAGTTTATAGAGGAACAAAATAAAGATCCTGAAGTTGTGGCTTTAAAAGAGACAGCTCTCTCTGAGGATGAAATTCAGAAGGAGTCAGTGGGATATTACCTTAAAGATGGGGTGTTGATGAGGAAGTGGAGACCAGCCACTGTGCCTGCAATTGAGGATTGGGCCATTGAAAAATCAGGTAGTGGTCCCAAAGGTTTAAAGGGCTGAAATTTTAAACCTGGCCCACAAGATGCCTTTAGGTGGACATTTTGGAGTGAGACAGACAGTGAACAGAATTATGAAGGAATTCTACTGGCCTAATTTAAGAAAGGATGTTGTGAATTTATGCAGAACTTGCCATACCTGCCAGGTTGAGGGGAAACTTAATCAGGTTATTCGAGTAACACCACTTAAACCGATTCCTGCTTTTGGTGAACCTTTTTCTAGGGTCATAGTGGATTGTGTTGGCCCATTGTCAAAGACTGCAGCTGGTCATTGGTATGTGTTAACAATTATGTGTGCTGTGTCTAGGTTCCCTGAAGCAGTGCCTCTTGGAAACATCAAGGCCAAGACTGTGGTAAAAGCATTCAGTAAGTTTTTCACACTGGTAGGTCTGCCCAAATAAATTCACTTTGACCAGGATAGTAACTTTACTTCGAGAACATTTCAAGGGGTAGTTGGAGAACTGGGAGCTAAGCACATTGGGTCATCTGCATATCACACAGAGTCCGAGGGAGCCTTGGAACAGTTCAACTTCACTCTTAAGACCATGATTAAAACATATTGTGTATAAAATGGGAAAAACTGGGATGAGGGGGTCCCCCTACTCTTATTTGCTGTTGGAAATTTGATTCAAAAATCATTGGAGGGTAGTCTGTTTGAATCTGTGTTTGGTCATAGGCCCAAAGGACCTTTGACCCTACTCAGAGAGCTGTGGTCTGATTTGGAAATATGGGTCAATGTGCGGGAGAGACTTAACAAAGCTTGTGACCTTGCAAAACAGAATTTGCAAAACTCCCAAATTAAAATGGATCATTGGTTTGATAAGGTAGCACCTGTGGGTACTGTTAGAAAACAAATGGAGTCGTGAAGTCTGGGAATGAGGTGCAAAATCATTTCAACCTGCTGAATATAGGATCAACAAGATGCCAGAATCCCATTGTTTTGAAAGATATTACTGACAAGGCCCATCAGTTGGAACCTACACCGCAAAAACAAGTGAAGGAATTAATTAGCAAGCATAAAGATTTATTTCCTGACATTCCAAGATGGTGTACGGCTGCAGGGCATGGCGTCATTGTAAATTCAGCCCAGTCAATCAAAGAGCATCCTTACAGAATGAATTTAAAGAAAGGTAAAATGGTTGAACAAGAAAGAACAAGGAAAGAGAGTGGATGAGTGTATTGATAAAGCGGGGAAGGCTAAATACCTTACAAAGATTGACCTGTTAAAAGGATACTGGGGTGTTCCTTTAACAGAGAGGGCTAGAGAAATATCTACATTTGTGACACCATCTGGACTCTGAGAACAATGTTTTACCCTTCGGGATGGAAAATGCTCCAGGGACATTTCAAAGAATGATCAATTCTGTGACTAGAGGGTTAGAAAACACAGGCACTTATATTGGTGATCTGGTTGTATGGAGTGACACGTGGGAAGAGCATATTGCGGCTGTAGAAAAACTGTTTGAAAGACTTTCCAAGGCCAATCTTACTGTGAACCTGGATAAAAGTGAGTTTGGCGACGCCACTGTCATGTATCTTGGCTATGTAGTAGGCCAGGGCCCACTGGCTCCTATACAGGCCAAGGTTCAAGCTATTGCTGAGGTTCCTGTTCCAGTGGGCAAGGAAGCTTTGAGAAGGTTTTTAGGAATGGTTGGGTATTATGGTGTCAGGAGTAAGTTTTTTTTAAAAAAAATAAACGCAGGGCGTAGTGAGTGTGTGTGGAATGGGCTGCCAGCGGTGGTGGTGGATGTGGAGGTGGAACGATAGGCTCTTTTAAGAGACACCTGGATAGATACATGGAGCTTAGGAAAATGGAGGGCTATGGTTAAGCCGAGGCAGTTCTAAGGTAAGGACATATTTGGCACAGCTTTGTGGGCCAAAGAGCCTGTATTGTGCTGTAGGTTTTCTATGTTTCTAAATTCCACTCCATGGTTCGGTGCAAAACTCAGTACAGTATCAGGGGATGAGGTGATAAAGCAAGATCCCAAAAATCTTCTTATGTGGACACACAGAGGCTCTGTTATCTGTATTCATAATCAGAATGTTGTGCACCTTTGCTTATGCAAATTGTCTGCATATTTTCAAGATTACAGAAGTGACCATATTAAATATAAACTTCATTATTTGTGTGAAAAGAATGAAATAGAGGGCCAGTTGCTAAAATTAACCTGTGAAATAATAATCCTCTACAATTCAACATGTAGGTGAGGGTGAATTTCAGTTATATGCAAAGGAACTTACTGAAATTAAGTAATTCAGAGAAGTTTGTTTTTTTAAAAACTCATTCAGCAGCAGGAATTGAAACCAGTTTTAGTTTTTTTTTTGAAAAGGAAACTGCTTAGAGGTAGCTGATATTCACAACAGGTACTAAATCTCATGACATTCATATTTTACATTTCTCTGCTCAATATTAGGCAACAAAAAAAATGGTGGAAAGACTTTCAGACCAGCACTTGCAAACAGTCAAAAATTGGCTTGACCACTCAATATAGCAACAAGTTCTCCCCTCAATCAGTTTCTGGAATTTTAAGACCTCTAAGGTAGGCACTTCTACCAATACAGCATAATTGGAACTATAGTCAAGGCTACTACCTGTGCAATGAATTAGAAGGGTTCAGGCCTGCTTTGCCAAGATACGAGTCACATAATTCAGACCAGATCATTCCTGCCAGCTTCTTTTCATGGCCATTCCTTTAATACCAAAACTTTAATCAAATTTACTATCAATTGTCTACATTAGCTTGGCAAAATCCAGGGTACAAAATTTAAATTGTAATAGCTACTGATAACCTGAGGCCCTAATCCAAAAGATTTGGTTGCTAATGAGGTAATTATGTCATGGGGGAAACATTCAAAGCTCACAAAAGTCAAAAACAGGAAATAAGGCTTTATTTGGTTTAAAGACCTGAAACTTCAACTTTGCTTCTCTCTCCGCAGCTGCTGAGTATTTTCTCATTCCTCATTTTAGATTTCTAACATCAAGTATTTTACTTCTGTATTTAGATGGCACTTTTCAACCTCAAGTTGTCTTGCATCTCAATACTGAAATGCCCAACCAATTTGTGCACAGAGACGTCCAAATAAATAAATAATTGAACAAATAATCCATAGTATTGACTTAGGGATGACTTTTGGACAGTACACAAAGAACTCTTTTACTCTTCTTCAAAACAGTGTCATGGATTCTGATGCTCCTTCAACAGTTCATCAATTTTAAAGTCTAATTCAAAAGCTAGACAAGCAACAAATAAGGTCAAACAAACTATAACTGCCTGAACTTCAATGGCCAAATAGAAAAGCTCACAGGCTGCCTCTCATCTTCAGATTTATTGGGAATCTATTGTAAAAACTAGTGCAATTTTACGCCCAATTCTCTAGGCTTTGTTGCCCTGATATTGGATGCATTTTGTAAATTTTTAAAAAATGAAATCAGTGCTCAGGCTACAACATCAACACTAGTTTGCTTCTAGATCAACAACGGAAGTCCTAATGTCACATGAGTCAGTTACAAGCACTGGCTTTTGATCAGTCCTTGCAGACTATTCTCCCTGCTGCGATAATGTACTGAAAGCATTCCACCAGAATCCCTTCATCAGCCAGTTTTATGTTCAGACACATAGAAATGCACAAGTCAAAGATTCAAAGTAAAAGGGAGCTTGCTTTACTTATACTGCCGTATGCTTGTGAGCCAACATCTGGGTAGCTGCATGGATTAAATTAATTTTTCTCATGTTCTACAAAACTTCAGGCAACCCTATGAAACACTGATTACATTGACCTTTGGAAGACACTGATTCATTACACAATATACAAGCCCATTTTGAATAATTTGAACCATAGCACCAAGTAATCATTAAATGTTGTCATGTTATTTGTACCTCAATCTGATATATTAAATTATTTTTACAGAAATTAATTTCACCATCTTTAAAGAGTCCTTGGCTCCCTTTCCAACCTTTTCATGGAAGGGAGATCATTAATGATATGACTGAAGATTTGACCCTACAAGAGTTCCTTGGAACTATGCTGTTGGTGGTTCACAGAAAGAGGATGGCCTCCGTTGGTCAGAGTCCACCATGGATGTTGCATCCTAGCTATCTTTGTTCTCTATGCAAGCCAGGGAAGTGCGATATGGGAGCAAGCTGTGGCCGTACAACAGATTCCCTCTCTTCACGCAGCTGACAAATCCAAAGGAACCAGTAGACACCAATACAGTTTGGCACCAACAGCATTGCAGGAGTTGCCAGTCAATGATGAACTCAACATAAGACTGCCTTATGGATTCAAAATCTGGATTTCCCTCCCCCTGGGCTTTACTCTCAAAGCCTTCCACACGATTGGTATAGCAGCAAGGCAGCAGAGGTTTGAGATCAGAGAGTTTTTCTTCTCCTAGATGAGCTGCCAACCATGGTTGATGAGCCCCATCTGCCCAGACATCCTCCACTTAGCACAATGCTTGTGGCCCATAGTACAACAAAATATTCTGCAAAATGCAGGTCTTTGCCTCCTCATGAATTGTACTGTGATCACAAGCAGTAAGACAAGCATATTGTTGAGGAACAGAATGTCAATTTATTCCTCACCCTGAAATTTCCACTACCTGTTGCAAATGCTTGCTGGAAATTAAATTCTTCCAGATTCAATGTGCAGATGCTTTAAGTGTCAGTCCAATGCCACCCCACATTTCTTCTCCCCCGTGGCCATACTCTGTTCCAGAGCGTCGGCGACCACTTTTTCAAGTGGTTGTCTCGGAGGAAAGATTCTGTAAGTGGTCCCCCACGTCCTTCTCACAGCAGTTTTTTTTTGCGAGGCCAAGTTGCGAGCTCGACACTCAACCCGGCACGGATGGAAAGCGTGCCCGGGAGCAGCTCGACTGCATTTGAACTCGGGAACCTTTGCTCCGGAGTCCAGCGCTGATGTCACTGCGCCACCAGCCAGCCCACCCCACATTACTTCATCCAAAATGTTGCTAAGCATGGAATAACACCAATTCAAAGATTTTGAGTCAAGCTTAAGAGTACATGCAACAGAATTAAAATATTGAAGAGCAAGAGTAATTTTGGCTCCTTTCTTACCCCTTCTCTTTGTTTCACCTGCCTCTGGTGCCCCTACTCCTTCCCTTTCTACCATGGTTCACCATCCTCTCCTTCAGTTCATTATCTCTTCCACCTCCCTAGTTCATCCCCTCTGCTTATTAGCCCCTTGTCACCTGGTCCACCTATCATCTGCAAGCTTGTTCTCCCTCCCCTCCCTCCCCCCAGCTTCTTATTCTGGCTTCCTCCCCCTTCCTTTCTACTCCTGATGAAGGATCTCAGCCCAAAATGTTGCCTATTTATTCCTCTCCATTTACGCTCTCTGATCTGCTGAGTTCCTCTAGCACTGTAGGTGTTGCAACAGATTTGTATTTCAGTTATAACAATTCAAGTATTTATGGCTGTGAATAACCAGTTCTTTTTTTTTGTTAGTTGGAAACAATATTGCATCCAAAGATCTGAAACATCAGATGAAAGCAAATGTTGTGTCAATGCTGTGGTAACAACTGTCAAGTGTCCTGCATTGCATCCCTTCATCAAATATCAGTTGGCCATAGTTTTACTGGTATTGCTGATCCATTGCTGTGGACACTAAATAATTACTTTATAACATTAGTTCACTTTGAATCAATACATTAAACCAAGCACTTGGAATATTTTAAAAGTGAAGTTCCGTCTCAAAACAAGGGTTCTATTTTCACCCAGACTCAATGCAACAGCATTTAATTTGTTGCAATTCATACTTTGCATTCCCAATTTCATATTCTTGTGTCATGTACAGCAAAATTCACTGGAAAAACTTGGAAACAGGCAAATTCAATAAAGAACATTTCAGGAATCACCTACCTTCCCTCCACAAATCAGCAGCAATTAAAAATCTTTGGGATTCCGTACCCACATCTCCATCTGGTTCAGTGCAATAAGGCGCCATTATGACAACAAGGCTGCAGTTTTAAACCATAGTACCCAACTGGTGATTCGATTTCACAAGTAGATCATCAACTATCATTTACAGACAGGCCGTGTCCTGGTGAAAGTCTTTTATTTAACTCCAGTACAATACAGTGAGTTGCTGCACAAAGTTGATGTAGTTTCAAGACAGATCAGCAAAGCAATGTATAGTCCCAATATCTATGGAGGGTTGGGGTGAAGAGAGGTAGTAAAGCATTCAAAAGGTTTATTAAAAAAATATAAAAGAATTCAGGCAGGAAAAAAAAGACATTTACTTTACCAATATATAACATGCTTTAGAACTCGTAATATTATCAGTCACCCTTGTAGAAAAGAATGCTCCAGATTTAACACTTGCCCTAACACCAAACGGCCAAAGCCCTTAAGCTCACTTACTACTGGATGGATATTAACAACTCTAAAGCCCCAATAAAACAAAAAAAAATCTCAAAAAGAAGAAAAACTTTTTAATTATAGGGCATAGGAAAAAAAGTTTAAAAATAAATTAAACATGTTACCAGCTTTCAGAGTTTAAACCAATAGACAAGCATCCTGGGATAAGCCAGCTCAAGAGTCTGCTCCATTGGTCCAAGAAGAGGTGCCCTTCCTCATCCCCAACCCTCTCATCTTTTATTTTTAAAAAAATTCTAAAAATGAAAGGCAAATCACAAAATCTGAAAAAAAAAACAAACACACTAAATCAGATTGCAAAGTTAAATGTTATTGTAACAAAACAAGAATTACAGAGAACAAAAGTGCTCAGGCAGGGGAAGCAAATCAACTTACCCAGTAAAAATATGTATAAAACCTTAAATATGTTTCTTCTTCTTCTAAATGTACAAAAATGTTTTTTTTTAATATATAGGGAAACTGGTTCAACAAGATCCTCGATCTGTAATCTGCTTCAAGTATTTAATATCTGTAGTGCGACCCTCTTGAAAATTTGGCTCAGTAACCAGACTGGCCCCTTACTTTTTTCCAAAAATGTTCCTTCTTCAGTGGTGCTTATCTGATCAGGACCCATCCCCAAGAATTTCAACTTAATGCACGGCACCAGGGAATGAGAATTCTGACAGCAAGAGAGCAGGCAAAAAAAGTGTTGGCTATAAGTGGCGAGTGGAATACAATATTTTTAAAAAAAAAACAGAATCTGCTGGACCTTCCTGTTAACACTGCATATGAAACTTCTAGCAGCAGAGTGCACCATTATATGTCACAGGTGCACCCGTATGACAAAACAAATGATTTAACCAGTAAACCATTGCACCCAGAAACTATCCATACTCCAAGAACTGGGAATGACCATTTGTAGAAAGAACTTAGGAAGCAGAGTTCAGAACAGGAGAATGAGGAAAAGAAGTTTTTTTTTTAAAATAAAAGGAAAACCAAAGTTCTGGAGTGTGTGCATATTCCAGGCAAAGGAATTTCATGCGTCTGTTAAATTTTAACAGTCCGCAGACCAGGAGTCCAGCTCTATGTTTAAAAGGATGTTATGCCCAAAAACCTACTTTTGCGCCCAATTTTGTCCAGTGCATCAGTATACTGCAACATGGAACCAGCCATATGCTTCCTTTATTTCATTTTGTACAATTTTAGTGGGCCCTCTGTACCCCCTTATCACCCACCCCAAACCACAGCTCCCATTAATGTTACAGCTGCTAGATTTATGCCCACTAGCCATCTAGAAACAGCCTGGGAGAAAAGAACCAATTGCAGCCTATGGGATTCAACTGTACCTCAATGTCACAATACTGCAACCATTACTTCCCGGTCCCAAAACAACTAATTGAAAAATAAAAATGCTACATTTAGATGTACATATATAAACTCCCTTTACAATAATCTCCATGCTGGTCATCTAACCCAGTTTTGTATCAGAGCATGAACAGCAATAGAAGAGACACACACAGTGGGGAGTTTAAAGGAGGAGACGTGAGAACAGCCTAGTTCAAAACAATCATTTGTAAAGCTAAACTCTCCAAAAAATAAAAGTGTCATTTTTTTCTTCTCACTCAAACTGTAAAGAGCTTTTGAAAAAAAAAGATTCTCATTTATAGTTGTTTTACAGTGTTTCACACAAGAGAACACCAAACCTAGACAAAGATTAAAAAAAAAGCAAAGGGCCAACAAGAAGGCAACATCAATGGTTCAGCTGTAAGGTTTTTAAAAATAAAGTCAGCAAATGTTCTTGGAGCTGTCTTATAGCAGAGCATTTTCTGTCCATTAGATCAGGCTCATACAGTCTTAACACAGAGCAGCAGGGGTCTGTAGCTGACTGGTCACTCCCATCCATTGTCTTTAATCATGTGGGCCAGTTCAATAATAAACTTTCCTTCTTTGTACTTCTGACTGCTCTCAAAGGCGTGTTCCTGCAAAGAAAAAGAGGAAGAGGAAAATTAGCATCAGCAGGGAAGAGGCAAAACTACGTATTGAACCACAAAAATGAAAAGCCAATGCATTATTAACCAAACAACAGGAATTCTGCAGATGCTGGAAATTCAAGCAACACACATCAAAGTTGCTGGTGAATGCAGCAGGCCAGGCAGCATCTCTAGAAACAGGTGCAGTCGACGTTTCAGGCCGAGACCCTTCGTCAGTCGACTGCACCTCTTTCTAGAGATGCTGCCTGGCCTGCTGCATTCACCAGCAACTTTGATGTGTGTTGCATTATTTACCAAGATGGCTATTTAATGGAATGCCAATCATTTTAGTAAAATAGAAACAATCCTCCTAAATTATGTTTGAAAATTTTGTAAAAAGGAACCTGTGTGAGTATGCGGCAGTTGTTATCGACTTCATTAAAACCTGTGTGGATGAGTGTGCCCACAAAGACTAGCTGTACATTCCCAAACCAAAAGTCGTAGATGAACCAGGAGGTGCTTCGTCTGTTGAAGGCTAGACATGTGGCATTTAAGTCTGGCAACCCAGGCCTGTACCAGAAAACCAGGTATGATTTGTGGAGGGCTATTTCAAGGGCAAAGAGACAATTTTGAATGAGGTTGGAGGCAATATCAGATGCACGGCAACTCTGGCAGGGTCTGCAAGACATTACTTCCTGCAAAGCGAAACCCAATAGCATGAATGGCAGCGATGCTTCAATACTAGATGAACTCAAAAGCCTTCTATGCACGCTTTGAAAGGGAGAACACAACTACAGCTGTGGAGATCCCTGCTGCACCTAATGACCCTCTGATCTCCGTCTCAGATCTGATGTTAGACTGTCTTTAAAGACAGTGAGCCCTTGCAAGATGGATGGTCCTGATGGAGTACCTGGTAAGGCTCTGAAAACCTGTGCCAACCAACTAGGAGTATGGACCCAGACCCATGGCAATTTGCCTATCACCACAATACGTCAATGGCAGACACAATCTCAAAGGCTTTCCACATGGCTTTAGACCACCTGGACAACACAAACACCTACGTCAGGATGCTGTTCATCGACTATAGCTCAGCATTTAATACCATCATTCCCACAATCCTGATTGTATCAATAAAAAGATTTTAAAAATGAAAAATGCAATGAGAAGTTGCAGAATCTGGGCCTCTGTACCTCCCTCTGCAACTGGATCTTTGACTTCCTAACTGAAAGACCACAACCTGTGTGAATTGGTGATAACATATCCTCCTCACTGACAATCAACACTGGCACATCTCAGGGGTGTGTGCTCAGCCCAATGCTCTACTCTCTATATACACATGACTGTGTGGCTAGGCATAGTTCAAATACCATCTATAAATTTGCTGACGATACAGCCATTGTTGGTAGAATCTCAGGTGGTGACGAGAGGGTGTACAGGAGTGAGATATGCCAACTAGTGGAGTGGTGCCACAGCAACAACCTGGCACTCATCATCAGTAAGATGGAAGAGCTGATTGTGGACTTCAGGAAGGGTAAGACGAAGGAACACATATCAATCCTCAGAGGGATCAGAAGTGCAGAGAATGAGCAATTTCAAGTTCCTGGGTGTCAAGATCTCTGAGAATCTAACCTGATCCCAACATATCCATGTAGTTATAAAAAAGGCAAGACAGCAGCTATACTTCATTAGGAATTTGAAGAGATTTGTCATGTCAACAAATACACTCAAAAACTTCTATAATTGTACTGCGGAGAGCATTCTGACAGGCTGCATCACTGTCTGGTATTGGGGGGGCTGCTGCACAGGATCGAAAGAAGCTGCAGAAGGTTGTAAATCTAGTCAGCTCCATCTTAGGTACTAGCCTACAAAGTACCCAGGACATCTTCAGGTAGCCGTGTCTCAGAAAGGCAGTGTCCATTACTAAGGACCTCCAGCACCCAGGGCATGCCCTTTTCTCACTGTTACCATCAGGTAGGAGGCACAGAAGCCTGAAGGCACACACTCAGCAATTCAGGAACAGCTTAGCTTCTTCACCTCTGCCATCGGATTCCTGAACGGACATTGAATCTTTGGACACTACCTTACTCTTTTAAAAAAAAATACACAGTATTCCTGTTTTTGCACTTTTTTTTACCTAATTGTTTTACTTGTTTATTTATTATTATTTTTTACTTATTTTTTTTCTCTCTGCTAGACTTTGTATTGCATTGAACTGCTGCTGCTAAGTTAACAAATTTCATATCACATGCCGGTGATAATAAACCTGATTCTGATTCTGTGTGTTGCTGCAGGTTGCATTCTAACCTCAAGAAAGAGCCCTTCTCATTTCGCTCTGTGCAAGTGAGCAGTACACGAGAAACCTCTCACCTAGATGTAACAGTTTTATTTTGAAATCATAATGTCATGGGACCTTCATCTACCTGCACTAAGCAAGTTTGTGCTTCTCATGTTGAGTATCTGCAGTTACTCTCTCCTAAGAGGTCGTGGTACATACTGGTACCAAAGATATTGGCAGGAAAAGGGATATGGTCCTGAAAGTAGACTACAGGGAGTTAGGAAGGAAGTTGGGAAGCAGGACCACAAAGCTAGTCATCTTGGGATTGCTGCCTGTGCCACGTGACAGTGAGCATAGGAATAGAATGAGGTGGAGAATAAATGCGTAGCTGAGGGATTGGAGCGGGGAAAGGGATTCAGATTTCTGGATCATTGGGACCTCTTTTGGGGCAGGAGCGACCTGTACAAAAGGGACAGGTTGCACTTGAATCTGAGGGGGACCAATATCCTGGCGGGGAGGTTTGCAAAGGCTATTGGGGAGAGTTTAAACTAAAATTGCTGGAGGGTAGGAACCGAACTGAAGAGAAGGAGAAAGAGGCAGTTGGCTCACAAATAGAGAAAGCTTGGAGACAGTGCGAGAGGGAGGATAGGTAGGTGATAGAGAAGGGACACGCTCAGACCGAAGGTTTGAGATGTGTCTATTTTAATGCAAGTATTATGAACGAAGCAGATGAGCATGGATCAGTACTTGGAGGTATGGTGTTGTGGCCATTACAGAGACTTGGATGGCTCAGAGGCAGGAATGGTTACTTTGAGTGCCAGGCTTTAGATGCTTCAGAAAGGATAGGGAGGGAGGCAAAAGAGGTGGGGGTGTGGCACTGTTGATCACTGACAGTGTCACGGCTGCAAAAAAGGAGGAAGACATGGAGAGATTGTCTATGGAGCCTCTGTGGGTGGAAGTTATGAACGGGAAGGGGTCAATAACTCTACCAGGTGTTTTTTTTTATATATAGACCACCCAATAGTAACAGGGACAACAAGGAGCAGACAGGGAGACAGATTCTGGAAAGGTGTAATAATAAGTGTTGTCGTGGTGGGAGATTTTAATTTCCCAAATCTCGATTGGCATCTCCCTAGGGCAAGGGGTTTAGATGGGGTGGAGTTTGTTAGGTGTGTTCAAGAAGGTTCCTTGACACAATATGTAGATAAGCCTACAAGGGGAGAAGCTGTACTTTATCTGGTATTGGGAAATTAACCTGGTCAGGCGCCAGATCACTCAGTGGGAGAGCATTTTGGAGATAGTGATCACAATTCTATTTCCTTTACCACAGCATTGGAGAGGGATAGGAACAGAAAAGTTCAGAAAGCGTTTAATTGGAGCAAGGGGAAATATGAGGCTATCAGGCAGGACCGTGGAAGCATAAATTGGAAACAGATGTTCTCAGGGAAATATATGGAAGAAATGTCGCAAATGTTCAGGGGATATTTACGTGGAGATCTGCATAGGTACGTTCCAACGAGACAGGGAAAGGATGGTAGCGTACAGGAACTGTAGTGTACAAAGGCTGTTGTAAATCTAGTCAAGAAGAAGAGCTTACGAAAGGTTCAAAAAAACTTGGTAATGACAGAGATCTAGAAAATTATAAGGCTAGCAAGAAGCAGCTTAAGAAAGAAATTAAGAGAGCCAGAAGGGGCCATGAGAAGGCCTTGACGGACAGAATTAAGAACAACCCCCAAGGCATTCTACAAGTATGTGAAGGACAAGAGGATAAGACATGAGAGAATAGGACCAATCAAGTGTGACAGTGGAAAAGTGTGTATGGAACGGGAGGAGGTAGCGAAGGTACTTAATGAGTACTTTGCTTCAGTATTTACTACAGAAAAGGATCTTGGCGATTGTAGGGATGATATACAGTAGACTAAAAAGCTGGAGCATGTAGATATTAAGAAAGAGAATGTCCTAGAGCTTTTGGAAAGCATCAAGTTGGATAAGTCACCGGGACCGGAAGAGATGTACCTCAGGTTACTGTGGGAGACGAGGGAGGAGATTGTTGAGCCTCTGGCGATGATCTTTGCATCATCAATCGGGACGGGAGAGGTTCCAGAGGATTGGAGGGTTGCGGATATTGTTCCATTATTCAAGAAAAGGAGTAGAGGTAGCCCAGGAAATGATAGACCAGTGAGTCTTACTTCAGTGGTTGGTAAGTTGATGGAGAAGATCCTGAGAGGCAGGATTAATGAACATTTGGAGAGGCATAATATGATTAGGAATAGTCGCATGGCTTTGTGAAAGGCAGCTCGTTCCTTATGAGCCTGACTGAATTTTTAGAGGATGTGACTAAGGTTCGTCCACGTCATCGATGAAGACCTCGACACCATTAGTATTTTTTATGAGGTCGAGTTGCTAGCTCGACACTCAATCTGGCACGGATGGAAAGCGTGCCTGGAAGCGGCCCAACTGGATTTGAACTCAGGAACCTTCGCTCTGGAGTCCGGCACTCATGTCTCTGCGCCACCAGTCGGCTTGATGGTGTCGAGACTAGTGCTTGATTTGGATTTAAGTGAGGGAGAGTTGCGCAGCGTCAACCTCACTCTCTCTTCCCAATTCCCATCTGGATCTAGTGGCAAGACAAGAGTTGAGACGGCTGGAGATGGGACAAGGCATAGTGGATGACCAGGACATCTTCTGTGTCTTGTTGTGCTCTACACGTTCCATGACACTTGCAGAGACCGCCTTCTTGACCGTTGAACCTTCCACTGATCTTGTCCACTCAATCCTCTGGAACTGGCCAAGGTTGACTGGAAAGGGACACTGGCAGGAAAGACGGCAGAGTAGCAGTGGCTGGAGTTGATGCGAGAAGTGAGGAAGGTGCAAGACAGGTATATTCCAAAAAAGAATAAATTTTCAAATGGAAAAAGGATGCAACCGTGGTTGACAATAGAAGTCAAAGCCAAAGTTAAAGCAAAGGAGAGGGCATACAAGGAAGCAAAAATTAGTGGGAAGATAGAGGATTGGGAAGTTTTTAAAACCTTAAAAAAAGGAAACCAAGGTCATTAAGAGGGAAAAGATTAACTATGAAAGGAAGCTAGCAAATAATATCAAAGAGGATACTAAAAGCTTTTTCAAGTATATAAAGAGCAAAAGACAGGTGAGAGTAGATATAGGACCGATAGAAAATGATGCTGGAGAAATTGTAATGGGAGATAAGGAGATGGCAGAAGAACTGAACAAGTATTTTGCATCAGTCTTCACTGAGGAAGACATCAGCAGTATACGGGACACTCAAGGGTGGCAGGGAAGAGAAGTGTGCACAGTCACAATTACGACAGAGAAAGTATTCAGGAAGCTGAATAGTCTAAAGGTAGATAAATCTCCCGGACCAGATGGAATGCACCCTCGTGTTCTGAAGGAAGTAGCTGTGGAGATTGCGGAAGCATTAGCGATGATCTTTCAAAAGTCGATAGATTCTGGCATGGTTCCGGAGGACTGGAAGATTGCAAATGTCACTCCGCTATTTAAGAAGGGGACAAGGAAGCAAAAAAGGAAATTATAGACCTGTTAGCTTGACATCGGTGGTTGGGAAGTTGTTGGAGTTGATTGTCAAGGATGAGGTTACAGAGTACCTGAAGGCATATGACAAGAAAGGAAAATCCTGCCTGACAAACCTATTACAATTTTTTGAGGAAATTACAAGTAGGCTAGACAAGGGAGATGCAGTGGATGTTGTATATTTGGATTTTCAGAAGGCCTTTGACAAGGTGCCACACATGAGGCTGCTTAACAAGATAAGAGCCCATGGAATTATGGGAAAGTTACATATGTGGATAGAGCGTTGGCTGATTGGCAGGAAACAGAGTGTGGGAAAAAAGGGATCCTATTCTGGTTGGCTGCCGGTTACCAGTGGTGTTGGAGCTGCTTCTTTTTACATTGTACACCAACGATTTGGATTATGGAATAGATGGCTTTGTGGCTAAGTTTGCTGACGATACAAAGATAGGTGGAGGGGCCGGTAGTGCTGAGGAAACGGAGAGTCTGCAGAGAGACTTGGATAGATTGGAAGAATGGGCAGAGAAGTGGCAAATGAAGTACAATGTTGGAAAGTGCATGGTTATGCACTTTGGCAGACGAAATAAACGGGCAGACTATTATGTAAATGGGGAAAGAATTCAAAGTTCTGAGATGCAACGGGACTTGGGAGTCCTCGTACAGGATACCCTTAAGGTTAACCTCCAGGTTGAGTCAGTAGTGAAGAAGGCAAATGTAATGTTGGCATTCATTTCTAGAGGAATAGAGTATAGGAGCAGGGATGTGATGTTCAGGCTCTATAAGGCGCTGGTGAGATCTCACTTGGAGTACTGTGGGCAGTTTTGGTCTCCTTATTTAAGAAAGGATGTGCTGACGTTGGAGAGGGTACAGAGAAGATTCACTAGAATGATTCTGGGAATGAGAGGGTTAACATATGAGGAACATTTGTCAGCTCTTGGACTGTATTCCTTGGAGTTTAGAAGAATGAGGGGAGACCTCATAGAAACATTTCGAATGTTGAAAGGCATGGACAGAGTGGATGTGGCAAAGTTGTTTCCCATGATGAGGGAGTCTAGTACGAGAGGGCATGACTTCAGGATTGAAGGCCGCCCATTCTGAACAGAAATGCGAAGAAATTATTTTAGTGAGAGGGTGGTGAATCTATGGAATTTGTTGCCACGGGCAGCAGTGGAGGCCAAGTCATTGGGTGTATTTAAGGCAGAGATTGATAGGTACCTGAGGAGCCAGGACATCAAAGGTTATGGTGAGAAGGCGGGGGAGTGGGACTAAATGGGAGAATATATCAGCTCATGATAAAATGGCGGAGCAGACTCGATGGGCCGAATGGCCGACTTCTGCTCCTTTGTCTTCTGGTCTGTCTTCACATGCTGGGATAGACAACTCCCTATCTACCGAGGGTTTGAGACCCATTGGCTACCCTCACCTGGTTTAGTTGGCTTGTCGAAGCCATTGCCGGGGGTGTGGCCGCTATGGCATGCAAACAGCTACAAGGAGCCACAGGTGAGAGCTGAGTGCCAGGTGGGGACCAAAGATGAACTACCCACCTTAAAAAGGATGCCACATATTCCCCCACCAGAGATGCTACCCCTCTCTGACATCCCATACACTAAACACATTGATGAAGGTAGAGCAGTAGAAGTAGTGTATATGGATTTCAGCAAGGCATTTGACAAGGTACCCCATGCAAGGCTTATTGAATAAGTAAGGAGGCATGGGATCCAAGGAGACATTGCTTTGTGGATTCAGAACTGGCTTGCCCACAGAAGGCAAAGAGTGGTTGTAGGTGGGTCGTATTCTGCATGGAGGTCGGTGACCAGTGGTGTGCCTCAGGGATCTGTTCTGGGACCCCTGCTCTTCATGATTTTTATAAATGACCTGGATGAGGAAGTGGTGGGATGGGTTAGTAAATTTGCTGATGACACAAAGGTTGGGTGTGTTGTGGGCAGTGTGGAGGGCTGTCAGAAGTTACAATGGGACATTGATAGGATGCAAAACTGGGCTGAGAAGTGGCAGATGGAGTTCAACCCAGGTAAGTGTGAGGTGGTTCATTTTGGTAGATCAAATATGTTGGCAGAATATAGTATTAATGGTAAGACTCTCAGCAGTGTGGAGGATCAGAGGAATCTTGGGTTCTGAGTCCATAGGACACTCAAAGCTGCTGCACAGGAGGACTCTGTACTTAAGAAAGCATATGGTGCATTGGCCTTCACCAATGGTGGGATTGAGTTTAGGAGCCGAGAGGTAATGTTGCAGCTATATAGCACTCTGATCAGACCCCACTTAGAGTACTGTGCTCAGTTCTGGTCGCCTCACTATAGGAAGGATGTGGAAACCATAGAAAGGGTGCTGAGGAGATTTATAAGGATTTTGCCTGGATTGGGGAACATGCCTTATGAGAATAGGTTGAGTGAACTCGGCCTTTTTTCCCTTGGAGCAACAGAAGATGAGAGGTGACCTGATAGAGGTGAATAAGGTAAGAGGCATTGATCGTATGGATAGTCAGAGGCTTTTTTCCCAGGGCTGGAATGGCTAGCACGAGAGGGCACAGTTTTAAGGTGCTTGGAAATAGGAACAGAGGAGGTGTCAGGGGTAAGTTGTTTTTTTTTTTAAAAAACACAGAGTGGTGAGTGCATGGAATAGGCTGCTGGCAACGGTGGTGGAGGCAGATATGATAGGGTCTTTTAAGAGACTCCTGGACAGGTACATGGAGCTCAGAAAAATAGAGAGCTATGGGTAACCCTAGGTAATTTCTAAGGTAAAGACATGTTTGGCACAGCTTTGTGGGCCAAAGGGCCTGTATTGTGCTGTAGGTTTTCTGTGTTTCTAATCGAGAAGACCCAAGGTTTATTTGCAAAAGGCCAAAGATAGAAACGTCAGCAAAAGGCTGGACAATTTTTTCCTATTTTTAAGTCCTGTAGAGGATCAGGAAAAAGAAAGGGGTAGACCATTTGACTTCCCATCTCTATCATGTCATTCATTACCCTGCTGACTGCTTACTTCAGCACTAACTCCACGTTCGCCTCACCAGGCAAATCCATTAATATGATGGATTGATAATTTCCCCTCTCACAGATTCACTTCCAGCTTCAGAATAAGCAAGACTATATAACATAATAGAAGCAATATAGAGACGCACATATTTCCATCCCAGAGTCGTTTTGCAGTTCTCACAGTAGATGTCTGCCACAGCATGCAATCCAGTCAGCAGCACTCTCTCTTCAGCAGGGCCACAGCCTACATTCACTCTGCAGAGGAAAAGAGAATAGCTTTCAGTTTGTTACATAGTCATAGTCACAGTCATATTTTATTGATCCCAGGGGGAAATTGGTTTTCATTACAGTTGCACCATAAATAATAAATAGTAATAGAACCATAAATAGTTAATTAGTAATATGTAGATTATGCCAGTAAATTATGAAATAAGTCCAGGACCAGCCTATCGACTCAGGGTGTCTGACCCTCCAAGGGAGGAGTTGTAAAGTTTGATGGCCACAGGCAGGAACGACTTCCTATGACGCTCTGTGCTGCATCTCGGTGGAATGAGTCTCTGGCTGAATGTACTCCTGTGCCTACCCAGTACATTATGTAGTGGATGGGAGACATTGACCAAGATGGCATGCAACTTGGACAGCATCCTCTTTTCAGACACCACAGTGAGAGAGTCCAGTTCTATCCCCCACAACATCACTGGCCTTACAAATGAGTTTGTTGATTCTGTTGGTGTCTGCTACCCTCAGCCTGCTGCCCCAGCACACAACAGCAAACATGATAGCACTGGCCACCACAGACTCGTAGAACATCCTCAGCATCGTCCGGCAGATGTTAAAGGACCTCAGTCTCCTCAGGAAATAGAGACTTATCTGTAACTAGTATTTGAGGTCAGACCGCTCACACTAGAGATATCACATCTTGCTAAGCCCACTAAATTTAACTCCTTGGCCTTTGCCACAGCTGCCAAGGTAGAATTTGAATTCAACATAGACCACCAGATAACAAGTGCATTAGTTCAATCTTTGCACTAACACTATACTCCACCAAATATTTTTACAGGCTGGTACTGTGTACAGACCGACTATACATTATGGATGCCCACAGCGATATACTTCCCAACTGCAGTAGATAACATTTAAAACAACTGCTGCAGGTGATGACTGTGGAAACTGTTATGGTCGTCCACAAATGAGATATTGATTCATACCAACTGATATGGAAGGAACCTTCACTGTACAAGTGGAAAACAGGAAAACCAAGATGGAAGGATAAAAAGGCAGTGTCTTAAGCAATAGGAGGATTAGGAGGCCAAGAGAAAAAGCAGAGCTGCTTCTGTTCAGCATCCATAATTAAACCATCTAGGTATAAAAGTGATGCCAGAATGTTCTACAGATACCTGTTAAAGACATGCAAGTTTTTTTTTCCTACCTTGCTTTAGAACAAGGAAAATTTCACTCCTAAAGGAGACCAAGTGGCCATCTCTTGCTGACTCTTTCCTATGATGGGCCTGGCCAGTGTCCTCACACCAGCGTTACATAGGAACCTCTACTGGCATAGAGTTTATTGATCAGGATGCTTATATCCTTTGAGAAAATGTGGAAGCTTTCTTTCTCCACTGTAGCCCATCTCTATGACAATCATAATGACAGTTACTCCAGAATATGCCTTTAAGGGCCCATGCTCATTTGATTGCTGTGCTGCAAAGTCTTGGGAGTTCTGCTGAATTGACTCAAACCCATCAGGAATTGACCAAGTACTGTTTCAGTGTTCAATTCCACACGTTAACTACTCTTAATACCTTGTAACATTGAATTTTATTTGCAGGGTAACTAATTTGACATGAACACCCGAGAACAATGTATGCATGCAAAAAAAAAAAGGTTCAATTCAATTTCTAGGCAAAAGTCAAGTGAAAATATAAAAAATGCAGACAATGCAATAAATCAGATCAGGTCAGACACAGAGAGAACTACTGGGGCATATGATCATTGAAAACTTGATTATGAATTAAATATGCACAGGTCAAAAAGGCCATCAAACCAAAACCCACATTCAAGCACAAGATCCCCTATTCACATCTCAATTACACATTCCAAAACTGTTTAAATATGACTGTTTCTGCACCCTTCAGCTTTCCTGACATCTAGTTCCAGGCACCATTCTAGATGAAAAATTTCTTCATCTCCCTCTAATCTTTTCACCAATTACATTAAATCCATGTTAATTGACTTTTGACCCATCTGTTAGCAAAACAGACTCTATTTTAACTCTATCTTCACCATACTTAAGCTCCACTCAGCATCATCTTTTTCCAAATAATCCAAGCTTGTGCAATATTGCATCAGAACCCCTATTTTACAGCTCCAGTAAAATGTTTAATCTCTTAATGCTCCTCAATGCAATTCCACCGTTCCTATAGAAGTGATGACCTAAAAAGTACTACTCACACCTGTTAATGTTTTGTACAGTTGTAGCATAACCCCCCCCCCAAACTTCTTATATTCCATGCACTCATGAATAAATGAAAGGTTTCGAAATGGTCTTTCAACCACCTTATTAAGCACTTCTGGTACATTTATGGATTCATTCCTCTGTATCTATAGCTCTAGCAGATTAAGGTTTGGATCCAATCTATCGAACGTCCTTAGATTCCATGGGCTTTTATTGACCAGCCTGCCATGTGGAACCTTGTCAAAAATCTTACTGATATCCCTACAGACTACATCAAACACATTTTTTGTCAACCCTCTGTTCCCTTTTGAAATAATTAAATTATTAGACATGACTTTCCCTTAAATCCATACTGAGTACTCCTGATTGTGAGGGGATTAAAAAAAATAGATGGCAAAATTGGTTAAAGTAATTACATCCTTGAAAAGGATTATCAAAAAAAAAGCTGAGAGGCAACTATACTCTAAGAGTACTTTAGGCTTCTAAACAACTTGAGAGAGATAGAAAAGGAGAAAATTTGTAAGCAAATTTCTGATGAGTAGAAGCAGGATGGGACAGCAACAGTGGGAGAATTTCGTTACCACTATTGCACTCAAGACTCCCCACCCCCACCTCCCCATGGCATCATGTAGCAAGCAGGATTAGAGTTTGACTGGGGTAGTTAGCTGGTGGCAGCAGTAGCAGGAATATTACAATCCTGAATTGTTTGGGGAATGAAATTGTGCAAGTAGAGTGATGTCAATAGAAGAAAGTCCTTTTGTAGTCATCATAATTCAATTGAATTTGAAATAGTTATGGAAAAGATCAAAATTTATTTAAGGTTTATACTACCTCTTAGAATGAATTTAAATAATTTGCCCATCACCAACTTGACGTGTCTAAAAATCACATTTCTGAACTGCAGGCCAACTGCCTCACCACTGTCCATGACAAGAATGACCATTTAAATCCAAGGTACTGCCAAGACCAGTTTCTAAATGTATAAAATCAGGGGGGAAATAAAAGGGCAAATTTTAAATGTAAAATTGGCATCCAAGTCCAGAATAGGCAATGAAATGTGACTAAGGGGAGCTGCACCACTGGTAATGTTCTTACCAGTCATGACAGATCCTTCAAAGCCAGTCTTAGTTGACAAGTCAAACATGAGAAAATCTGCAGATGCTGGAAATTCAAGCAACACACACAAAATGCTGGTGGAACGCAGCAGGCCAGGCAGCATCTATAGGAAGATGTACAGTTGACGTTTTGACTGTACTTCTTCCTATAGTTGCTGCCTGGCCTGCTGCGTTCCACCAGCATTTTGTGTGTGTTGCCTAGTTGACAAGTGCTTCCTTCAATTAAAAAGTGAAACAGTAGAAAGCACCAAGTTTATTTCTAACAACGGACACTAAACGGTATCCCAGCATGTAAACATCCAGTTAAGATGTCCCACAGCAAAGGTTAACCTATGCATAAATATGCTTCTGAAATTTATAGATGTTCAAAGCAAGAGCTATTGAATGCAGAATTTTTCCAATTTCCAAGGTCTTTGCACCTGCCTCTCCTCTAACAGTGAATAGACTCTTGCAGTTTCCTCATTTCAGACAAGAGAATGCAGTTGGTGAGCTCTGGTAATGAAGCCAGGAGAATCACTCAATTCTGCCCACTATCCAGATCTGGCACTTTTCTAAAGTTTAAAGGCTTTAACTAGACACAATGACTTGAGCAAATGACACATGCTTGGACAACATGTATGCAACCATGTTCTCTGGAGCACTAACATACAAGATTAAACAGTAGTTCTGCTCACAATGGAGATGCATCAATTAAGAGCTAATATGAAACATATCAATCAACAATATTTTGTTTATATATGTTGGGGACTTAGTCAGACCTGTCCAGAAAACAAAACATCATGGAATTCTGCTCCAAATAAACAGCAGAGACCCTAAATACCAACCATCCATTAAGAACAATAATGGCAAAGATCACGGCTTCCACTGCAGCAAACACAGAATCCATTAATCATGAGTGAATAATGGAAACTCAGACTGCTTAGATTATTGCTGGTGCTAGGGATTTTGAGGTGATGAAAGCCTTCCAAGCAGCTTGTGTTTCATCTGATTGCCTGGCCAGCTAACATCCCCATCTCAAGGAGGTGTCAGCAGTGTATGGAATACAAATCCCTTGTCCTTTCATAGGAATAAACCACCCACCTCCACCACTTTGTGGGAAATAAGTCTCTAAGAGTTCCCTTGTCCACTTTCTTTCAGACACCACTGGCAAGTTATCCACATCATTGGACCCACTCCTCAGCAATGGTCAGTTGGACCACTACATACAGTTGCAAGAAAAAGCTTGTGAACCCTTTGCAATTGCCTAGTTTTCTGTATTAGTTAGTCAAAATGTGGTCCAATCTTCATCTAAGTCACAATAACAGTCAAACACAATCAGCCTAAACTAACAACATATAATTGTACTTCTTAATGTCTTTATTGAACACAGACTTGCACAGTGGCAAGGAGGTATGTTAGACCATTCATCCATACAAAACTGTTTCAGTTCATCAATATTTCTAGGATACCTTGCATGAACAGCCCTCTTCAGGTTATGCCACAGCATCTCAATTGGGTTAAGGTCTCGACTCTGACTTGGCCATTCCAAAATACAAATTTTCTTCTTCTTAAAACATTGCTGTTGATTTACTCTTGTCTTTTGGATCACTGTCTTGTTGCATCATCCAACTTCCATTAAGCTTCAGGTGACCGAACGCTACGGCAAAGGCAGTTAAAACTCATGTGCAGTATGAAAATTATGGAATCCAGAATCACTGCCTTATGCACATTTGAAAAAATAAAAAGCAGTGTCTGTAGCCGTAGCAGAACAAGTAGTACTTACAGGTAATCCCATAAGGTTAGAAACACAAGCTAGTGGACCAGAGAGCAAACAGGTGATTGCAGTCTCAAATTCAGAAAGAAAAAAGTAAAATAAAAATCTGGAGTTATATGTGCACAGCTCGTTCAAGTGGCAGGTCAGGTTGAGAAAGTATTTTAAAAACATATAGGACCCTGGGCTTTATAAGTGGGCTCCAAGCAGGTTAGCAAGATCACTATCATGACCAGTTCTTGAACCATCCTATACAACCTTAATCACTACCACAGTAGACCAACACTATGACCACTTTACACGACAGTGGACTACATTTTGTTCTAATTGTGTAATTATTGTATACATCTATATTTTTTCTTGTGAATGTTGTATCTCTAATGCTACATACTGTACCTGTGATGCTGCTGCAAGCAAGTTTTTCATTGAACCTGTGCATACACACACCTGTGCAGATGACAATAAACTTGACTTTGTAATGGTTCTGTTACAAATGCAACACAGACAGTTCTGGGCTACTCACCTGAGAAAATATATGAAAGGTGGAGAGACTATTTACCAAAATAATTACAGGGATAAGGTTTAGAAATATGGATAGAACAAAGAGGCTGAATTTGTTCCCTTAGAACAGGAAGGGATTGAAAAAGGGGATCTGATATAGTAGTTAAAATTGTGAGGAGTAAAGAACTAGAGGAAGTGTTTGCCAAAAGAACAATGTAACCTTCAAGTTCACCTACAGTTATGTCACCTAGGCTCACTTATGCCTATACCTGAATCTACACTGGGTAATAGATAAACATGGGCACAATTTTAAAACTCAAGTCAGAATCTTTTCATATGCTTTGTAATTACACCTGACCAAATTATTTTCTCAAACATCTACAGTCCTTCAGTTCTAATTATTTGGGTACCTTTAACGGGCATACCTTTAAGAGGTACAACTTTAAGCTCTCAAATTTCCTCCAAAAACCTCATCTTTTTCCCTCCTTAAGGCACTCATCAATACCTGCATTTTAAATTAAGTTTTAAGCCATCTTCCCAATTATCTCCTTTATTCTATAAGCAGTTTGGTATTGAATTTTGTTTTATTACGATGTTCTGTGAAGTAGCTACACAAATGTACATGATGAAAACAACAGCTTACAAGAAACATTGTAATAAAAATGCAGAGGAAAAGACGAAACTAATTTTTAAAATAAATTACAGTACCAGCATATAAATGAATAACACCAGAAGAACAAAAGGTCTCTCAGTGACAACGTAGGAAAGCAGAGAAATAAACTATTTATAACTTGACAAAGTTTGGGTTTGAGAATTTTTTTTGAACAAGATCAAGATTATTTTTTTTTTGAACATAGACAAGATCAAGATTAAAATAATTGACAGCATCAATTCAGGGTGGTTAGAATGCAGTTCACAATAGTACTGTGATTGTTCCAGGCAATTAAATTCATTTAAGTGTACTAATAAGAGAGAAGTGGAATAAATTGACAGTTAAAGATGAAATGGGATGAAAGTACTTGGTACAATGCAGAAATGCTGAACCAGTTAGCTTGTTTTTTTATACTGCATATTTTAAACAGCATCAGTCTTTCAAATTACCCCTATATTTAACTTCCTTCTGACAAAGCTCAGTCTCACAGTACTCACTTTCAGTTACCATAAATATAGCTCTCATTGGCTACACACACAGGTTAAGAACAGTACAACTACTTGAGGCAATATGACTTTGTACAAACTGCATCTCCAAGAAACTGCTGACTATCTCAGAAATCCTAAGCAATTGGGCTAGTATTGAAAGCTACACCAAGACTTAAGATTGTAGCTTCAAATGCAACTCAGCCCTTAATACCACACACAAAGTTTTGATCATTGCTTGAATGAAGCGGCAGGGCCCGGGTCTAAGAGCAAGGAATGACCTGAAGTCCCAACGATTTAAGCGCCAGGCCAGATTGAAAAGGTCAGGGTGTCGGACCTGGAGGTGAGACATGGGTCGGTTCAGCTCACTGCTCCACAAGGATTACTTATCTCTGCTCTGAACTGAGGCTGTGGCCTGCAGCCTGCAGCTAATAGGTTCCTGAACTGGCTGCACAGATGATCAGCTTCATAGCTATGGATTCACTTCTGTGAACTTCAATTCTGAATGTTATTTGCTTACTGTTATTGTTTGCACGATTTGTTTTACTCCCTCCCTTGTAGCTGGGTATTTGACAGATATGTAATCTGTCACACACCCAATACAAAATTGGTAGTGGATTCTCTTCGGTTTGTTTTGTGATTGCCTGTAAAGAGACTAATCTGAAAGTTGTATATAGTAAACATACTTTGATAATAAATGTACTTTGAACTTTGATGCCCTTAAGTGATCAGGCCACTGGCCCCCATAATACATCAAGAAAGATTGCTTAGAGGAGGAGGCCATGTGCAAGTTACTTGTTGAGGAATGCTGGACATTTTCCTAGGACCAGAACGAATACCTCGCAGCACAAGAACAGCAAATCTGAAGCTTTAAATCTCTAAGCAAATTTCTAGAATGTAGGAAGAAGTGCTTTACACTTTACAGTAACACTGTAGAAAAAAAAGTTTTCACTAATCTCAACATGGTTTCTGGAAAAGAAGATTGTGTTTTAATGTTGAAAGGCATGGACAGAGTGGATGTGGCAAAGTTGTTTCCCATGATGGGGGAGTCTAGTACGAGAGGGCATGACTTAAGGATTGAAGGGCGCCCATTCAGAACAGAGATGCGAAGAAATTTTATTAGCCAGAGGGTGGTGAATCTATGGAATTTGTTGCCACGGGCGGCAGTGGAGGCCAAGTCATTGGGTGTATTTAAGGCAGAGATTGATAGGAATCTGAGTAGCCAGAGTATCAAAGGTTATGGTGAGAAGTCGGGGGAGTGGGACTAAATGGGAGAATGGATCAGCTCAAGATAAAATGGCGGAGAGGACTTGATGGGCCCAATGGCCGACTTCTGCTCCTTTGTCTTATGGTATTTCATCATTGAAGTTAATTTCAATTCGATCAAGATTGGAAGTACAGTCAACGCTCCCAAAATCCTTTAAAAAGCTTTGATGTATAGTTGACCACCAAGGAAAGCACATTTCTGGTGAATTGACATTCAGTTCAAGTTACATTATACACTAAATGCATTTGTGAAATGATATATTTATGTATGATCACAGGCACCAATGGTTCCAAACTGAGACTTACATTACTCATGGATGGGCCATGCTTTTTTCTAATGTTATAAACAATCTGTTTGAAAGAGTAAAGCCTGTTGTAAATTCAACAATTACAGAGCAAAAGTACCAATAGACATATACAACTGGATATCAAAAGGAAAAAGGAAATAGAGAGAAGATTACCAGTAGTGGAGTCATTTAAGACCAGCAGGCACAGCCTTAGAATATAGAAGTACATCCCTTTAGAAACAATAGGAGGAGGAATTATTTAACCAGAGGGTAATAAATCTGTGGATTTTATGGCCACAGACATGTAATTGGGTATACTTAAAGCGGAGGTTGATACGTTCTTAATTAGTATACAGAGAAAAGGCAGGAGAATGGAATTGAGGGGGAAAATAAATCCTCCATAATCTAATGGCAGAGCAATCCAATTCTACTCCTATATCCTATAGACTTAGACACAAAAGAAAATGATAGTATTTCTTTTAGAATCACAGGAAGATTTAAAACTGTATCGGTGTACAGATGCAAAACACTCCAACGAAATATGCAGCTGCAGTAAACAATATTATATCACAATTTCAACATTCCACTGAGTGCCTTAAACCCAGTGCTCATGTTTGTAACAAAAAGAAATCAAACAAATTAAAAAGCAAAGGGTTTACAAATTTCTTCAGCCAAGCTGATCCTTTATCCTAAACAATCATACTCTGCAACAACAGTACTCTCATACACTGTTCATTTTTATAATTGTAGGAAACAATTTTCACTTTTATATTCAATATTAACATTCTCTTATCAGATAACCCAACTTATCAATAAAAAAAACTTTGTTTTTGATTCCTAGTAAGTCTGTACCTCAGATGTCAGTCTGCACCTGATATTCAGTATGAAGATTTAAATTTTTCTGATTGTCATTATGCAAGATCATCCCAATGAATATGTAAAATAACACACTTTCAAACTAGTGCACCTTTGACCAAGTAAAGGATAATAACCATATAACAATTACAGCACGGAAACAGGCCATCTTGGCCCATGCCGAACGCTTACCTCACCTAGTCCCACCGACCTGCCCTCAGCCCATAACCCTCCATTCCTTTCCTGTCCATATAGCTATCCAATTTTACCTTAGATGACAATATCCAACCTGCCTCTACCACTTCTGCTGGAAGCTCATTCCACACAGCTACCATTCTCTATGTTACCCTTAAACTTTTGCCCCCTAACTCTCAACTCATGTCCTCTTGTTTGAATCTCCCCCACTCTCAATGGAAAAAGCCTATCCACGTCAACTCTATCTATCCCCCTCATAATTTTAAATACTTCTATTAAGTCCCCCCTCAACCTTCTACGCTCCAAAGAATGAAGACCCAACTTGTTCAACCTCCCTCTGTAACTTAGGTGCTGAAATCCAGGTAGCATTCTCGTAAAACTTCTCTGTACTCTCTCTATTTTGTTGACATCTTTCCTATAATTTGGTGACCAGAACCGTACACAATACTCCAAATTTGGCCTCACCAATGCCTTGTACAATTTTAATATTACATCCCAATTCCTATACTCAATGCTCTGATTTATAAAGGCCAGCATACCAAAATCTTTCTTCACCACCCTATCCACATGAGATTCCACCTTCAGGGAACTATGCACCATTATTCCTAGATCCCTCTGTTCTACTACATTCTTCAACGCCCTACTATTTACCATGCATGTCCTATTTTGATTAGTCCTAACAAAATGTAGCACCTCACATTTATCAACATTAAACTCCATCTGCCATCTTTCAGCCCGCTCTTCTAACTGGCCCAAATCTCTCTGCAAGCTTTGAAAACCTACTTCATTATCCACAACTCCACCTATCTTAGTATCATCTGCATACTTACTAATCCAATTTACCACCCCATCATCCAGATCATTAATATATATGACAAACAACATTGGACCCAGTACAGATCCCTGAGGCACACCACTAGTCACCGGCCTCCAATCTGACTACTACTCTCTGGTGTCTCCCATACAGCCACTGCTGAATCTATTTTACTACTTCAATATTAATCCCTAACGATTGAACCTTCCTAACTAATCTTCCGTGTGGAAACTTGTCAAAGGCCTTACTGAAATCCATACAGACAACATCCACTGCTTTACCCTTGTCAACTTTCCTTGTAACCTCTTCAAAAAAATTCAGTAAGATTTGTCAAACATGACCTTCCACGCCAAATCCATGTTGACTGTTCCTAATCAGATCCTGTCTTTCCAGATGATTATATATACCATCTCTAAGCATACTTTCCATCAATTTACCCACCACTGACGTCAAACTCACAGGCCGATAATTGCTAGGTTTACTCTTAGAACCCTTTTTAAACAATGGAACGATATGAGCAATATGCCAATCCTCCGGCACCACCCTCGTTTCTAATGACATTTGAAATATTTCTGTGCCGGTGTAATTTTATGATTTGTGTTATTGTTACCTGTTACTTGCTGATACCCATCTTATAACAACCTTAACAACCTCTTCACCCCTACCTTTTAAAGAAAATGGAAGCAGAATCATAAGCACAGATTAAGGATACATCAGCAGTCACAAGGAAACAAGAGCTCCTCAGATTGTACAGCAGCAAACAGCCACATACTTACACAGAGTTGAACAGGTATGCACGGCCCTGGCTGCCCTGGAATGACTGAGAAAGAAGAAAAAGTAACAATTAACATGCTTTAAACAAAATTAATCAGAGTCTCTAATCCAAATTCTATCCTGTATGAGATTAAAAGAGCATCATTTTCAGACTCTTAGGCATGCAAGTTTTACACAATACCTTTTTGAGAGCTCATTTGTTAAGGAAGATATTAAAAGCACATGAAAAGATTTGGTTGCAAGAACCCCATCAGTCATCGCATGTCCTTCTATATTGTAAACACTCTCCTTCAGTTTTCAAACTTATTGGAGCAGCGTTAGAAATGGAAAGAGTAGCAAGCCATGCAGCCTCCAGCTTTATGATAAACTCAATACGTTTATCATCTAACCTGTTCTTTGAGTCTACTAGACATCAAATATATTTTATTTTTTGAAAAACAATCCCAAAACAAATTGTTTGGCTTTAAATATACATCCCAGAGAATTGTACATGTTCATCTGTCATACATTTCAAAGGTTTACAACTGTGGGGAGAAAAATTTTTTTTTTTTCCCCCTTGGTCTAAAATTCTGCCAAATTCAAGGCTCTTCAACAAAAGGAATCAGCTCCTCAGCAATTAATCTGCCAAATCCCTCTCAGTAGTTATGGACATCTCAGAGTTCACAATTTTATTAACTACGAAAAATATAATCTAATCTTACCACTCAATTTTTCTTTATAGGACAATACCCTCAATTCATCCTAGAAATCAATCTTCTGAATCTATGCAACACTTCCAAGCTAAGTACATCCTTGGGTTCAGAGACAAAGGGGGAAAATAAGTACTCAGGTGTGGTCTCAGAGCAGTGGACAATATACAACCATAGCACAACTTTCTCATTGTTGTATCCCGAATATCTTGCAACAAAGGCCAACAAAAATATCCTTTTTTTTGTGCTTCAAGTACAATATTGGATTTGTTTTCTCTAATATTTACAAGTTTCTTACCACTACAGTGCAGATGTTCAAATCTTCTCCAGGTGAACAGCTTCATTTTCCCACTGCATCGCTGCCAACTCTCAGGTTTTCATAGCTTTTATTTTTAAACTTAGCTTTGAACCACCAACAAACATGTTATACAACTTTGCATTCAAGTCATTAATATGGATTGTGTACAACTCAGCTGCCTCCATCAACTACTCTTCAGACTTAGCATCTTTGGGATAAATTCACAGTCCTGCAATTACTTTTAGTTTTTGGTTATAAACATCAGTCAATATAAGAAATACACAGCATCTTACAATGACAACAAATTATATCCAAAGGATTAATAGATCTTACAACAACCTGTCTCTGAATGTGAACAGAACAAAAATAGATGGTTGTTGACTTCAGGAGGACACGGAGTGACCACTCTCTGCTGAACATCGACGACTCCTCGGTAGAGATCGTTTAGAGCACTAAATTTCTTGGTGTTCACCTGGTGGAGAATCTCACCTGGTCCCTCAACACCAGCTCCATAGCAAAGAAAGCACAGCAGCGTCTCTACTTTCTGTGAAGGCTGAGAAAAGTCCATCCCCCACCCCCCATCCTCACCACATTCTACAGAGGTTGTATTGAGAGCATCCTGAGCAGCTACATCACTGCCTGGTTCGGAAATTGCACGATCTCAGATCGTAAGACCCTGCAACGAATAGTGAGGTCAGCTGAGAAGATCATCGGGGTCTCTCTTCCCGCCATTACAGACATTTACACCACATGCTGTTTGCTTTGCGGATACAGCATTATGAAGGACCCCACGCACCCCTTATACAAACTCTTCTCCCTCCTGCCATCTGGCAAAAGGCACCAAAGCAGTCGGGCCCTCATGACCAGACTATGTAACAGTTTCTTCCCCCATGCCATCAGACTCCTCCATACCCAGAGCCTGGACTGACACCAACCTATTGCCCTCTACTGTACCTATTGTCTTGTTTATTATTTGCTGTAATGCCTGCACTGTTTTGTGCACTTTATGCAGTCCTGGGTAGGTCTGTAGTCTAGTGTAGTTTTTGTGTTGTTTTTACGTAGTTCAGTCTAGTTTTTATATTGTTTCATGTAGCACCATGTTCCTGAAAAACATCGTCTCATTTTTACTGTGTACTGTACCAGCAGTTACGGTCGAAATGACAATAAAAATGGCGCTCGGTACTCTGTGTCGGAGAGCTGATCTGGAGGCTCGAAGTTTTCGGATAACTCAGAGACAGATTGTGGTCGGGCATGGCAGGGAGAGTTTTTCTTCCTTCTCCCATCTGCGCGAGATGTGGGACATTTGAGAGACTTTGAACTTTTACTGTGCTCAGGGACTTCTTCATCAAGTTATGGTATTGTTGCACTGTCGTAACTATATGTTATAATCATGCGGTTTTGTCAGTTTTTTTCAGTCTTGGTCTGTCCTGTGTTTTGTGATATCACACCGAAGGAAATATTGTATCATTTCTTAATGCATGCATTACTAAATGACAATATGCGTGTCTTCATAATCTAAAAAAGTGACTTGACTTGTTTAAAACTTCCAAATCTCTGATCTGGGCACAATTAAACATAAAGATACCATGCTTCTTAATCTGAAGCCAAGGCCGAGTGAACGCCAAGTAAATGTTTTCCACAATACAATAAGGAGAGTAATTTAAAAAAAAATTAAATCAGACAAACTCAGATTACCTGTTGATTGCAGGAAAAGTTTTGTATCTGTGTGACCAACCATCCAAATCCATGAGAAGCAGTTAACTTAAAAATACAGCACAATTTGAACTGATAGGCTAGCTTCCAAGCAGATAAACCTGGTGTGATGCAGGTTCCAGGATCAAATGTTAGATGACTAATGATACACTGAAATCCACAGACATGGTGTAGCGTTACTGACCATACTAATGCAGGACAATTGCAGGCGAGAGATGGGATGGGAGATGTAGAGTTAATTTTAAAAACAGTCACATACTGGAAAATAGTTCAAATACTGGATAGAAGACATGAATTTGTGCAGCTCCTTCATTATGAGGGGTAAAGCCAGCAAGACATTGAAATATTAAATATTTCAAATAAACACTGGACAATCACAAGCTTTTGCAACTGGACACCCAAGAAAGTGGTATACTGCAAGGAACCTTGCTGTCCACTATATACATTAACAATCAGAATAATGTAGAAGATATATTTGGAAGTTTGTAGAAAACACAAAAGTCTGTGTTGTTATTGGTAATGAGGGCAGTCTTTGGCAACAGAACTACATCAAGGAGTTAGTTTGACAGGCAGCACAATGGTAGAAGGAAGTTAATCATGGAATATGTTACTTGATGCATTTTAGGAGTAATAGAAGTTGCATATACTTAGAGAATAATATGACCAGAGGAAGTACAGAGGAACCTTGATGTACATGTCGAAGATCCCCAAAGGCAGCAGTACAAATAAATAGAATACGCAAGAAGATTATGGTGCAGCTATATAAAATATTGCTTGGATTGCAGTCGATCTACTGTATGCAATCTTGATCGTTTCAACATAGGAAGGATGGATATGATTTCACCAGAAAGGAGAGGGGATTTACTAAGATGTTGCCTGGAATGAAGCATTTGGATAAAACTGAGGAGGATGAAAGGTGAGGATCTTTACCCCGGACCAGAGAAGATATAGTTTTAAGGGATGTAAGACATAGAGGGAATACAAGGAAGAATTTTTCACCCACATATAGTAATTGAAAGTTGGAACTTGCTCCTGAAGGGGTGAAGTACTCCCACAATGTTTCATAAGTATTTAGCGGACGCATAGAAGGCAATGAGCCAAGTGCTGGAAAATGGGATTAGTACAGATAGGTACTTGCTGGCTGGCATGAACACAGTAGGTTGAATGCCTTTGGTACTTCATAGTTTTATAATATTATAGTCTTTACAAGTGGGATCAACTACACAATTACTGGACATTCAGTTCTGTGGATTACATCATACCACACTCTCAATTTTTAAATTGTATCTTCCATTAAGTCAGCTACAAGCTTTGTTTGATGTTGAAAAGCTGGCAAAAAACATTACAGTTCAGTAGGTATCAGGCTGAAGTCAGCAAGAACATTAGGGAAAAACTCATACCCATTTCAGATTACATAATCTTTCCAATGCCAATTGAAACCCACACCTCTCCCAAAAGGTGCAAGGTTACAGAACTGAAACAACACACCATCCTTGTCAGCACAGCAAGTAGGGATATAGGAACTTCTTATCGGAATATTACTGTGTTTTAACACAACTTCTAAATAACAAAATTAACCAGAATAGAGTGCAGGACAGTGTAAAGAAAGCAGCTCCAAGCTATTTCTATGGGAACAAAAGAATAAAAACTATACAATCAGTGGCCACTTTATCAGGTAACCTGCTTATTAATAGAATTGTCTAATCAGCCAATCGTGGCAGACACTCAATCCATAAAAGCATGCAGACCTGGTCAAGAGGTTCAGATGTTCAAACCAAACATCATAATGGGGAAGAAATATGATCCAAGTGAATTTGATCATGGAATGATTGTTGGTGCCAGATGGTGAGATTTGAGCATCTCTGAAACTGCTGATCTCCTGAGATTTCACACAAAACAGTCTAGAGTTTACAGAGAAAAGAAGCAGTTCTGTGGGCAAATATATCTCATTCACAAGAGAGGTCAGAGAAAAATGGCAAAACTGGTTTAAGATGAAAGGAAGGTGACAGTAACTCAAATAACCACTTTGAACACAAGATATTGAACTTTGAAGTGGATGGGTTACAGCAGCAGACCACGAACCTACACAGTAGCCACTATAGTAGATATAGGAAGTACCTAATAAAGTGGCCATTGTGTATAATACAATAGAAATAAAAACCTGACTCTTCTAAATAATTCCAGAAATCAATCTGAGATCTTGGGTTACTGGGACACCCACTCTCCATTTGTCCAATGGGGATGGCAGACAATAGCATACAAAGCAGTTTCGGTCAGAATACATCAACAATCTCAAAAAAAATGCAAGCTTAGGAACAGGAATGGGCAGGGTAAATGAAAACGTGAAGAGGTACAACAGCATATATTGATATATTATTAATTCATAGTTCTCAATTGGTATGGCAAATCTAAATACACCACAGAAAATTTAAGCCTACAAGACAACTTTCCTACCCTATCATTTTATTCTTCCACATTCCCTTCAACTGTCCCCCAGATTTTACCATTCTGGGAGCCATTTACAATGGTCAATCAACCACCAACCCACATAGCCTTGTAATATGTGATGAAGCTCTCAGTCCTGGGAAGAAGTTGAAACCTCCACACCTGACATCAGAACTGAACCTGGGTCACAACTAATGCAGCAGCTTAGATAGCCCTTAGATAGCCCTTTAATGGTGAGAAGTTGGGTAGGATTTATGGTCAAAAAGAGGTATAGCAAGCAATTAAAAGAGCAAATGGTATATTACCTCTTATTACTAGAGGATTTGAGTACAAGAGCAGGAAAATAATACAATTGTACAATAATAGGGTTCCTCTTCAATTTTGATTTCCTTATCTATAAAAGGAATGTACTCGCCATAAGAGTGTAGTGAAGATTCAACAGAATGGTTCCAAGAATGGCAGATTTGTCATACGAGGAAAAATTGAGCAGACTGGGGCTGTATTCACTAGAGTAGTGGTCGCCAACCCATCGATCTTTGAGACTTTCCCAGTAGATCCCGAAAAAAATAAAAAATACACAAATACTGATGTAATGTGAGCCTTATAAAAATAAGTAATACTAATTAGGATAATAGTACTATAGCAACACTTTCGCTACTGAAAGCTGTTTGTAAAGAGAGATTGTTTCTGGGTTTCGGGGTTTTAGTTCCGTTCTTTCTGCCCAGTGCGCATGTGTGTAGCTCCTCCTTCATGCACCGCATTTTCAGTGTAGCTTGTGCTGCTTTAAAGTGACCAATTAGATTAGATAAGAGTACAGACTGTTGCAAACATCAATATACGGCACTTGCTCGTGATATCCTGATAGCATGGCGAAGGCTCCACGAAAGAAGGCGAAAACATACAAATTCCATCCAGAATAGGAAGAGGAATTTCTATTTACCTTGGTGAAAGACAAGTGTGTATGTATGTTGTGCCACCAAACACAAGCACCGACTAAAAGAGGGAATCTGGAGCGGCACCACAACACCAACCACCAGAAATTTAAAGACACTTACCCCCCCAAAGAGCGCAATTCGTGCCAGGAAAGTTGAGGAGCTGAAATCTGGGTTGAAGGCCCAGCAATCGTTTTTCAGAAAACATGCTGCTCAAAATAAGGCCACTATTGAAGCATCATTTCGCATAAGTCACCTTTTGGCTAAACACAAGAAGCCTTTTATAGATAGCGATTTATTCAAGGAAGCAATGGCCATTACCACAGAGACTGTTTTTAATGACTTTAAAAACAAAAACAGCATCACAACCACAATACATAATATACTGCTTGGCCCTGCAACAGTGACAAGGAGGGTAGAATCACTGTCAAAGGACGTGGATTGACTTGTCACTCTGAATATTTTCACACTACAGTTCGATGAATCCCTGGATGTAATGTAAACAGCTCAGCTTGTTGTATTTGTCAGAATGGCTTTCCAGGATTTTACAACAAAGGAGGACTTCCTCACTCTTTTGCAATTAAAGGAGAGAATGAGAGTTTAAAAAATAGGTCCGTGAAAATGACATCCCCATTCATAAACTGGTGGCAATTACAACTGATGGGGCCCCAGCAATGCGCGGTGTGCGCGTTGGTTTTATAGCACCAAAAGTCAGTGCCTACTTCGGGTCAACTTATCTATGCGAAATTGCATTTTCACAGATGAAAATTATTAAATCTTACTGACAGACACCTCACAGACTGGCTATCTGTAGTTTTGAGCCAAATTTCAGGGAACTAGCAGAAAGTATTCAGCCCCAATCATCACACTGAGTGCAACAGTCAATTTTTATTCATTTATTTTTCATGTTGAAATAAAATTAAATAATGAAACTTAGAATTAAAGGTGTGAAGTATTGTAATATTCTTGAAGAAAGACAGCTATGGCCTGTTTGATATGCTAGTTACAGTGTTTTCTTGTTTGAATTAATTTAAAAGTTTGATAAACATATTTTGTGTAATTCAAATACAATTAGCCCAAATAATAGGCCTTAAATTGGAAGTACAATCTGAGCTATTTTTTCTCTGAACGATTTAGTAGGTAGATCTTGCCTTTCACTAAGGTTGAGGGAGGGGATCTTGGGCTTACAACGGTTGGTGACCACTATTCTAGAGTTTAGAAGAATAAGAGAAGATCCCATTGAAATATATATTACCCTTAAAAAAAATGTAAAAGCTTTTCAGGCTAGATACAGGGATAACATTCCTTCTAGCTAAGTTTATAGGAATAGTATGCACAGTTCAGAATAAGGGACAGGGCATTTGGGGTCAGAGGAGATGAAATCTGTGAAACTTAGAATTCTCTGTCCCAGACAACTGTGAAAGCTCAGTTGCCTTATTCATTCAAAGCAGATATTCAAAGTTTTCTAAACATTAATATGGTGATAGCGCTTTAGACAGAAGACCATACGCAATCTTAATGGCAGAGTAAGATTGAAGGGCCTACTCCTCCCTGAATTTATGTTATTCAGTATAGGGTTTTGTCTATGCTAAATCTAGCTATCCAGTTTGTGCAATAAATCTTGTACTCATCACAATTTTAGACCACATCAGCTTTCACTTAAAAATATTCTCTTAACTCACCTTTGGCTTGTTCAGTTGAAGTACTCTCCTGTCAATAAAATGGTTTCTTCGTATCCATTCCATCAAAAGTCATAATTTAAGAACTCAGATGATTTTCAGTTCCTACTGAATGTGCTTAAATATTCCATAGAAGTTTGCTAGATTGCATTCAGCTCACTCTGCGTGGCCTGATGTTCAGAATGGAAGCTCAGCCCATGACAAGCACAACATTTTGATGCTGACCTACAGCAAACCGCTCAGAGTAGAAAACAAAATTAAACAACTGTTCATCATTCAAACCTTCCCTTATTGCTTCTGCTTACCTTGGAAATTAACTCATCATGATTTGCAAGATGAGCTCGACAGTGAATGCAGCTGTATGTCCGGTGGCAATTTGGCAAATAAGCCTGGAAGGTTTTTGATTTCGTCATCTTCACCATTTCCAAAGGGTGTTCTTCACTGCTGAGCTCAGGGCTGGCAGTCGAAGAATTACAGGCCTGGTGCACTCTTTGACAGAAGAAACACTGGAAAATGCAAGCAAAAGCCGTTGTTGAACTGGAGTGTGTGTGGCCTTCTCCACACAGACACCACAAGGGAAACTGTCAGAACCTACAATGGGGAATCCAAGAATGTCACATTAGTAAAAGGCAAAAAGTATACAGGAAAGCATTCACTGAATAAAACTGGAATTATACTGCTAAATAACAGGTGAAACAGGGTGATATAATTTAATCAAGTAAGGATATTAACTGGCTTGGAACCAAATTAGATAGATGTAATTAAGAAACACCTAATCAAATGGCAGCTTATGTATTTTGCTTCATCTTCAATAATTTAAGCACAAATTTTAAAAAAATAAATGCTGTAAATTACACAATATTCTCCTAAAGTGTGATTACTTTATAATTCCCATTCTCCCAGTTTGAGAAAAGGCATCACTTCATATTCTGGGTCTGATGCAGAATGATGATTCTATTTCAATATAGAACTGTATAGCTCCAAATAACTGTCCTTCTTTATAACAGAACAGGTCATTTCTGCAGGTCATCCACCTAGGATACTGACTGGCTATGAACTACAACCCTGCACTTCACAACTTTATATTCTTATTCTCCAAGTGCCCCCATTTTAAAATAATGACCACTTCAACTTATTCCTATGGTAATCCTGGTTCCCCCAAAGAGATATTTCCTTTAGCCCATCTCTTCCTCCTCCACCTTCTCTGTAATTTAAATTTAACTTATTTTCCTTCTTCCCTGTTTCTTCAACCCGAAACTTTAAACCATTTCTTTCAACAGATATAGCCTAATTTGCCAAATTACTTCTAAGATTTCATAGTTATATCATTTGCAGTTTTTTGTTTTGATTTCTATCAAAAAATTAATATTTGACATTCTAAAAAATACACAAGAATGGAAAATAGACCTAACAGGTTTAGAGAGATGGAATTAATATGAACACAGCAAAATCCACATCAGCATTATCTGGGGTTCTCTGCTACACTTCAAAACTTTCTCATGTTAAACTTCAAAACAAATTTGCAAATGTCCACAGAATTAATCACAGCTCTGATATCTTGCCATCTTTCAAGTGCTTTTACGATGTACTTTTAACTCAGGCTCTAAAAGCCAAAATGGTTGTGAATTAGCCCCAGCTCCTTTCACTTATTTGCTGTTTATGGAACCTTGCTATGGTAAAATTTGCTGTATTATTTACCCATGCAAGTCATCACACTTCAAAAGCAAGTCATTGGTTGCAAAGTACTTGGGGTACCCTGAGGTGCAATAAATTATTATACAATTGCAAGTACTTTCTTCCTCATCCTTCCCAGTATTTCAATCTGTTCTGCTATCTGCCAAAGCCCCTTCCTTTCATAGGAATGTACAACTTTGTATGATACCATACAGCACAGTGCTCCTGCCAACTCTTTACTGAAAGAACTAAATTTGACCATAATATTTCATCTTCCCCAATGTTATTCATTAAATCTATTTTAGAAGTCTTTAAATAGTTTCTCAGTTTAGATTATGAAGACACGCAGTCCTCTTTTATTGTCATTTAGTAATGCATGCATTAAGAAATGATACAATATTTCCTCCGGTGTGATATCACAAAACACAGGACAGACCAAGACTGAAAAAACTAACAAAACCACATAATTATAACATATAGTTACAACAGTGCAACAATACCATAACTTGATGAAGAAGTCCATGAGCACAGTAAAAAGTTCAAAGTCTCTCAAATGTCTCACATCTCACGCAAACGGGAGAAGGAAGAAAAACTCTCCCTGCCATGCCAACTACAGTCCGACTCTGAGTTATCCGAAAACTTCGAGCCTCCGATCAGCTCTCCAACACCGAGTACTGAGCGCCATCTCTGTCCGAACGATTCGACCTCAATCTTGGTTGCCAACAGCAGGCAAAGCCGGAGATTTTGAGGCCTTCTCTCCGGAAGATTCCAGACTGCGCAGTAACAACAGTAGCAAACTGGCGTTTCAGAAATTTCTCCAGATGTTCCTCTGTGCTTTCACATCCATCTCCATCAAATCAGAATTGTCCACAGTCCCTATTTAACGGATACGGTATCATTTTTCACCGGAGGGCTGCGCACAAGCGGCGCGCTGCTCTCTCTCCTCCCGCCTAGTTGAGTACTTTATCCCAAGCATTTTCATGACCCATGACCAAACTATTATGGTGAATCAGTTCTGTACAATAGATTTTAGTCATTCTTACTATAGAGCAACTGAACAATCCTCACAAGTTTCTTTAAACAGTCACACCCTTTAGCTGCATATTGCCAGATCCTTCCAAATAATATTTTCAAATCATTCCTTCCAAATGATAGCTCACACTTCTATGCAATTGACCAAACATATCAGGTCCTCTCTGAAGTTTCCAACTCCTCTTATTGTTTGCCAAGCACCCTACTTTCCAATCAACTAAAAATTTCCAATGTTACACCTATTGTGTCCAAGCCATTTAAAAACAGAATTAAACTACACAATGCAACAATCAATTCCTGCTTTGTTTTGGTACTTTGCCCAAATCACAGAGCTATTCTCCAATATATGTTTGCAACAACCCTGCAGAAAACACCTTTTGAAATCTAGCTGGAGTTTGTATATTCTCTTATCTATCAAAACAGTCTGACAGATTTTTGTAATCATAACACATTAAGCCCAGGATGAGTCCTCTTTGATACAGGTGAAAGAAGCATGTCAAACAGAAAAGGAAGTTGGAAAACTACAACGCACTTTAAGTCTAGGGATAAATAGAGATAAAATGTCCAGTCAAGAAAGTTATAACCCCAACAACTCTCACGAACACTATTACAGAACAAAAGTGCACCTCCTATTCAGGAAAGTGAAGAACAAGTCAATTTGAAATAAAATTTAAACTCAAGTAAATCAAAAAGATGCTTTATATTTGGGCACACTAGATTCAGTCACATCATGAAGGAACTATGGTAGTGTAGCTGTTAGTGCGATGCTATTATAGCTCAGGCCTGAATTCAAGAGTTCAATCCTGGCATCCTCTGTACATCCCCGTGCATCCTCGTGGAATGCGTCAGTTATTCGGGGTGCTCTGGTTTCCTCCCACGGACATACCAGTTAGTAGGATTTTACTTACACATCATGCGAAGGGTCTCGGCCTGAAACGTCGACTGCACCTCTTCCTACAGATGCTGCCTGGCCTGCTGCGTTCACCAGCAACTTTGATTTGTGTTACTGCATTTTTTATATCTTTTATCTGCTGCCTGGATTCTAAGGTTGCACTCCCGGAGCTTGTTAAACAATTAGATAGAAGAGTAGGAAATTTAAAATAATTTATGGTACAACGCAAAAAGGAAAAAAGTCAGGACCTATAATTCATCATTCCCAGTGACATCTTGATTCCATCAACTTAAAAAGTAAAGCAAAGCACAATATTCTTTTGAAAATAATCAAAGAAAATTCTGCATTAATTATCTAACCCACTTCTGAGCCATACAGTCAGCTATTTGCAATTCTCTACATGAAACAATGATGACTAATTTTGTTTTGTACTGACTGGAAACCAAGAACATGGTTACAGTCACATAGAAGAGAAAATCTGCAGATGCTGGAAATCCTAGCAACACACACAAAATGCTGGAGAAACTCAGCAGGCTAGACAGCGTCTATAGAAAATAGTACAGTCAACATTTCAGGCCAAGATCATATGGTTTATTTATCAAATCACATAGAAACACAGAGTTCAGAGTCCAAGATACAGGGTTATTTAAAGAAATACCAAAGAGACCTCAATCTTACTGAAGAATTTCTCACCTACTTAATTAAAAAAGTACACGATGCCACAAAATTGTTTATTATATAGGAGAATGTGATCAGAAAATATTATGCTACTTTAACCAAGTAAAAAGCTAGTGGTAGTGGTTGGGGCAGATTATTAAACAGAAAGCGGAAAGGTGAGATGCATTGATAGTACTATAATACACTTCTCCAAGCCCTTCCCATGAAGTGTTAACCCACTAAATTGCACAGCTAGACTACAACCGAGATACAAGTCATCACTCTGCAACCCATTCCGGAGTGCAAATTGCTATTTTCACTAAGCTCTTTTACAGCAAAATCTATATCAAGTCATGACGTACTTTATCACACTTATTCTGTACCTATAGTCATCTTTTTAAAGTTTTGATTCCTTTACAGAAAGGAAAGAGCATGGTATTCTTTTCATGCTCGATGCAATAGGCATTGGTAGTTAAGGGAAGGCCAAATAAACTATATGAGGGGATAGAAAAATATGTTGATAGGTTTGGATGAATAGTATAGCATGAGCCTTGTGTGCAACACAAAAACAAATTGGGCCAAATGGCTCATTTGTGTTATACACTTTACATACAACTTCAGACAGATACCAATCACCAAAAAGCTTTATCTTTATACTTTATTGTCGGCAAACAATTGGTACTAGGATGTACAATCATCACAGCGATATTTGATTCTGCGCTTCCCACTCCCTGGATTACAAATATTAAAAATAGTTAAAATTAGTAAAAATTAAAAATTTAAATTATAAATCATAAATAGAAAATAGAAAAATGGAAAGTAAGGTAGTGCAAGAAAAACCGAGAGGCAGGTCCAGATATTTGGAGGGTACGGCCTAGATCCGGGTCAGGAGCCGTTCAGCAGTCTTATCACAGTTGGAAAGAAGCGGTTCCTAAATCTGGCCATATGAGTCTTCAAGCTCCTGAGCCTTCTCCCAGAGGGAAGAGGGACGAAAAGTGTGTTGGCTGGGTGGGTCGTGTCCTTGATTATCCTGGCAGCACTGCTCCGACAGCGTGCGGTGTAAAGTGAGTCCAAGGATGGAAGATTGGTTTGTGTGATGTGCTGTGCCATGTTCATGATCTTCTGCAGCTTCTTTCGGTCTTGGACAGGACAACTTCTATACCAGGTTGTGATGCACCCTAGAAGAATGCTTTCTATGGTGCATCGATAAAAATTAGTGAGAGTTTCAGGGGACAGGCCAAATTTCTTTAGCTTTCTCAGGAAGTAAAGGCGCTGGTGGGCCTTCTTGGCAGTGAACTCTGCTTGGTTGGACCAAGTCAGGTCATTTGTGATATTGACCCTGAGGAACTTAAAGCTTTTGACCTGTTCCACTTGCGCACCACCGATGTAAATTGAATCATGCGGTCCGCTACTCCTTCTGAAGTCAACGACCAATTCCTTCGTCTTGCTGACGTTGAGGGATAGGTTATTGTCTTCACACCATGCCACCAGGTTCTTAATTTCCTCTCTGTACTCAAACTCATCATTACCCGAGATACGGCCTACAATTGTTGTGTCATCAGCAAACTCATATATTGAGTTTGATGGAAACTTGGCTGCACAATCATGGGCGTACAGTGAGTACAGCAGGGGGCTGAGTACACAGCCTTGTGGGGCACCGGTGCTCAGAGTGATTGTAGAGGAGAGCTTGTCCCCTATTTTTACAGCCTGGGTCCTGTCTGTGAGGAAGTTGAAGATCCAGCTGCAGATCGGAGTGCTAAGGCCCAGGTTCTGGAGCTTAGGAATCAGTTTATTTGGAATGATCGTATTAAAGGCAAAGCTGTAGTCAATGAAAAGGAGCCTTACATATGCGTCTTTATTCTCCAGGTGTTCTAAGGAGGAATGTAGGGCCAGAGAGATGGCATCTGCCGTTGACCTGTTTCTCCGGTAGGCGAATTGCAAAGCGTCGAGGTTGACCGGTAGGCTGTGGTTGATGTGTGCCATAACCAATCTCTTGAAGCACTTCATAGCAATTGATGCCAGAGCCACAGGTCGATAGTCATTCAGGCTTGCCACCTTGCTCTTCTTCGGCACTGGGGTTATCATTGCCTTCTTAAAACACGAGGGGATCTTAGACTGAAGCAAGGAGCAGTTGAAGATGTCAGCAAACACTCCAGCTAGCTCGCTTGCACAGGCCCGTTGAACCCGTCCTGCGACGCCATCTGGGACCGTCACCTTCCTTGGATTTATCCTTAGGAAGGCCCTTCTAACGACCTCCTCGGTGTTGATGAATCTCGATGTCACCAGGTTCAGTTCATCCAGAGGGAACGGGACGCTCCTCTTCTGTTCAAATCTTGCGTAGAATTCTCAGGAAGAGAAGCGTCACAGTTATTGATATTCCCAGCCTTTTCTTTGCGCCCAGTGATCTCATTTAGACCCTGCCAAAGTCTACTGAACTAGCTATTGAACTGTCACTAAAGTTAACTGTTTCACTAATGCTCTTCAATGAAAGGACTTGCTTTGGTCTGATCTGAAATCCCACCCTAAATGTTGGACATACAAACGCGACATGACTAGCTTACACTCAATATTGAAACATCATGCCTTTGTATTTGCCTTCCCAGTTTACCAGCTTACAATATCCAGATGCTTATTTCTCCCATTATACCAAAATCAAATAACCTCCTGAAACTCATTGAAAAACCAAGAGCCACTGAAGGAAAATGAAAAAAAAAACAAAAAGGAATCTTCTCAGATTCTCAGGTGATCAATTTTTCTGCCCTCCAAAGAAGCCCAAGTTAGAAAGCAATCATTCAACATGTAACGTGACAAGATTCTGCATGTGAACATTTGATTCAGTGAACAACCTGCCCATTTCACTTCATATATCAAATAAATTAGAATCCATCATATGTCTCCCCTGGTACGGTGACAGCAACTGGAGAACTTGAATAATCTCAGTTTGATTACATATATTTCATGAATGTAGCTATTCAAATTACAGTAATCACAGTTACTTGAATACCTTCGCAACATTATCTATTTTTTACCTCGGGCACTTGAATTTAGTAGGTTGCCAGGTAATTCAAGATGACACCAAGTTGTAACCTCTGTTCAGGTATTAGTTGTTCTTAAGAGTTTTATTGGGCTTGTAGACCCGGCTGGTAGCGTAGTGGCATCAGTGCCAGACTTCTGGACGAAAGGTCCCGAGTTCAAATCCAGCCTGCTCCCCTGCACGCTTTCCATCCGTGCCGGTGATCTCTTTGGAAACTCAGCCGGCAGAAGGCAATGGCAAACCATTGCTGTAACTTGCCTCGTACGCAGTTCCCTACTATGTCAGAGAGGCGTGGAGGGAAATCGTCCGCTAACCGGAGAAACTCTGGATGTGACGTACCTTTCCTATTGGGCTTGTGGAGATGGTTTTGGGAACAAAGAGGGGAGTTAGTTGTCAGGTTAGTGTTTAGGGACAGGGATGTGGGGGTGTTAGAGGACAGGCTGGAGCCAAAGAGTGGGAATAAAGGGAGGCTTTTCTGGTTGGCGGCCAGTAACTAGTGGGACCGATTCTTTTTACGTTATATATTAATGATTTGGATGATGTAATTGATGGCTTTGATGCAGAGTTTGCAGACAACACAAAAACAGGTGGAGGAGCAGGTAGTTGAGAAAGTAGAGAGATTACAGAAGGACTGAGACAGATTAGGAGAATGAGCAAAGTGGCAGATGGAATACAGTATCAGGAAATGTATGATCATGCACTTTGGTAGAAAACATGAAAAGGTTGACTACTTTCTAAATGGAGAGAAAGCATAAAAAACTGAGATGCAAAAGGGACTTGAGAGTTCTTGTGCAGGATTCCCTAAAAGTTAATTTGCAGGTTGAGTCTGTGGTGAGGAAAGCAAATTCGATGTGAGCATTCATTTCAGAAGGCTAGAATATAAAAGCAAGAATGCAATGCTGAGACTTTATAAAGCAAAGGTAAGACCCCACTTGGAGCATTGCGAGCAGTTTTGGGCCCCTTAAGTTAGAAAGGATATGTTGAAACTGGACAGCGTTCAAAGAAGATTCATAAAAATGATTCCAGGTTTGAACAACAACATATGAAGAGCATTTGATATTTCTGGGCCTGTATTCACCAGAATTCTAAAGAATGAGGGGTGACCTCATTGAAATCTACTGAATGGTGAAAGGCCTAGATAGAGTGGTTGTAGAGAGGATGTTTCCTTGGGTGGGAGAGTCTTAAGCCAGAGGATGCAGCCTCAGAATAGAGGGGCATCCTTTTAGAATAGAGATAAAGAGAAATTTCTTTAGCCAGAGAGTGGGGAACCTGTGGAATTCATTGCTACAGGCAGCTGTGGAGGCCAAGTCTATACGTATATTTAAGGCAGAGGTTGATAGATTCTGGATTGGTCTGGGCATGAAGGGATACAGGAAGAAGGCAGGAAATTGACTGAGAGGAAAAATGGATCAAGCATGATGAAATGGCAGAATGGACTCAAATGGCCAAATGGCCCAATTCTGCTCCTTTGTCTTAAGTCTCCACTCCACTCCACCCCACCCCACCCCCCACCATGGACAGCAATTTGATGGTGGGTTCCAGAGTCCAAGTTCTGTGTGACAGGAGGAAGAGGTCCAATGTTCCTCTGGTTTGTGAATCGGCGAGTCCTGAGATTGCGACCTGGTGTTTGGTGATCAGTGGTGCTGCGGTAATTGAAGGCCCAGTGTCTGAGTCCAAATCTGCTGGAGGCTAGAGACTGGGGAAGATGGCCTGTCTTCGGCTTACAGGAAGGAGGAGTGCAAGGAAGGAATGGGGCTTGTTTGGTTGTTGTGGTTTTGTAGCATGTTGTGATCTGTGTTGTTTTTCCAAGCAGTGTGGGCATGTAAACTGGTGCCTGAATGTGTGACAACACTTGCTGGCTGTCCCCAGCACACCATCGGCTGTGTTGTTCTAAACACAAAAGACCCATTTCACTGTATGCTTCAATGTAAACGTGATAAATAAATAGGAATCTTGAACAGATTAACCTAGTATCAAGCTGAACCAGACCCTGTAGTTCACATGTAATTTTAAACAGGGAAGTTCTCTACTCTACACATTAACTCAGCTTCTCTTTCTCTACAAATTCTTTCTCTACAAATTCTGTTTAATCTGTTGAGTACTATAGCAAGTTTTTGTTTTTAATTCATTTTTCCAGCACACGCAGTTATGTTCTTCTCAAAGTCAAGAAATATTTATGATACATGCAAATATCTTGAGTAAAAGAAACCTATCCATATTGAGGGTAACCCAAAAGAATCTTCCACATTTGTCTTCCAGTGATAAAGGCACTTAAAGTTAGCTCCCAAATGCAAAGCCAGTTACTGCAAACCATGACCAATCAATCCTTTAGCCAGTTTCTTTCATACAACAACCCAACAGGTTGGAGTAAAAAAAACACAACATGTTTTAAAGTCAATCATCATAACTTAATGGCCCTGGCATCTTTTACTGGCCTACTACTGAAACAAAAACACAATATCTGGAAAGATCCTAGGGAAGCTAACAATATAGAAAAAAAAAGTTTCCTCACCATTCCTCCTCACCCCCCATGCTAATAAGTTTACAACACAACTGGATAAAGGTAGACAAGTAGTAAAGAAAGCAAGGGGTTCAAAGGAATGTCCACATTCAATGATCTACAATCAGACAAGTTACATACATGAATACAGGTGTCCCCTGCTTTTCGAACGTTCGCTTTACAAAACTTTGCTGTTTGACCTACATTAGTTACCTGTTTTCGCTAACAGAAGGTGTTTTCACTGTTACGAAGAAAAGCAGCGAGCGAAAAAAAAAAATCAGCACGCGTCCCGAGGAGCCACGAATGGCATTCTAGCCAGCATTGCTTTAAAACATGCCTCTGAGCAGCCGTTTGCAAGATGAGTTCTAAGGTATTGGAAAAGCCTAAAAGAGCTCGTAAGGTGTTATACTTAGTGTAAAACTACAGATAATTAAGCATTTCGATCATGGTGAAAGAAGTAAGGACAAAGTGAGTTTGGCTTGTGGAAGTTGACGAAGATGATGTTGAAGAGGTTTTGGCATCCCATGACCAAGAACTGATAGATGAAGAGCTGATGCAATTGGAAGAGGAAAGAGAACAATCGAAACTGAATGAGTAATGATAAAGTACGACTTTAATTTTGAAAGGCTACGTCAGCTTGGGCATATTTGCAAGATGGTTTGAGTCCTTACAAAGAACTGTATGATGGAAAAATGCGCGAGGCTAAGCAGTCAAGCAAGCTTTCCACATCAGCCACAGCAGACAACAAAGCTCGACTTTCGACATCGAGACAGGCAGAGATAGGGAGAAGATGAGCTGCCTGCCCTGATCGACGATGAGATGACACCCCAGTGTCCCACCACCCCAACCCCCCGGCGGCGGACAGATACTGATTCGCGGAGAATGCAGCGGTAGCCGGGAGGTACACAGCACATCTTTAAGAAAAAAGCCGAAATAAACATGCTAATTAATTAGGTGCCGCCCAGCACGTAATTAATTAGCATGTTTATTTCGGCTTTTTTCTTAAAGATGTACTGTCTGCCTCCCAGCTACCGCTGCATGCTTCGCGGATCGGTATCGGTTCGCTGCCCAGAGGGTGGGGGCCACTGCACAACCCCAACCTGTGACGACTCAGTCTAACACACCATCATCAGTGTGCTCGGCAAGCTGTCTTCCTGATTCCCGTGATACTACACTGTACATACATTATTTCTACTTTATATAGGCTGTGTATTTTTACGTGTTATTTGGTATGATTTGGTAGCTTCAGAGCTTAAAGGTTACTGGAGAGCACTTGCGCTGTGTTTTTGCCGAGAGCGCTTGCGTGAGATTTTCGCTAAGGAGAACAGTTCAAGCAATGATTATGGAAGAGTATTTCTACTTTATATAGGCTGTGTATTTATCATATCATTCCTGCTTTTACTATATGTTACTGTTATTTTAGGTTTTCTGTGTTATTTGGCATGATTTGGTAGGTTATTTTTGGGTCTGCAAACGCTCACAAAATTTTCCCATATAAATAAATGGTAATTGCTTCTTCACTTTACGACATTCCGGCTTACGAACTGCTTCATAGGAACGCTCTACCTTCCGATGGCAGGCGAAACCTGTATACAGACAACTCAAGCTTCATACTGTCCCCAATTAATTAGAATGGATTCCAGTTAACTGGGACACATTAGGACCAGTACATTTTGGCGCAATTAAACGGGTGCCTTAATTAACCAAAATCTCACGGAAATAGTTAAAAAGGCACAAGACAAACTTAGCAACGAATTATGTATTTAAATTAAATACACAACAAATTAGAATACTACCAATAGTAATACATAGCTATTAAAATGTGTATTAGTTCCTAATAATTATCAATGAGGAATTTATCCAGTGTATGCAATAAACAAAATCAGCACAGATATTTAGTGCAGATAATGAACTATCTTCATACAATTGCATCCTCCAAATCCTCATTTTCATTGTAATGTTCAAGATGTTTGCCAATATCTTCAGATTATCCATAGTTCCTACTAGAAGTAATAAAGTAGTTTCATTTTCACTCCGAGCTGTTTCTGGCATCTCCAAGCCTGAATACTTGGAAACGGCAATGAGCAAAACAGTTCGGAACAGGCTTACTGCTTATCTCTCATCAACTACCAGTAACAAAAAACTTTAAAAAAAAACAAACACAACTCACACTATTCAAAAACTGTTCCCTCTAAGCATGGCGTAGCGTGTAAAGGCAACACCATTGCACACGACTCATGCTCATTACAAACTGTTCAGCAATAGTCTCCTGTCCCTATCAAGTGACATAGTATCCCAAAAACAAAAGGGAATCCCAGCAATTTTCTTGATTATACTTTCTTTAAAAAGAGTCATCCCAATTAAGCAGCTAGCATGATTAACTGATGGCCCAATTAACCAGAATCCACTGTATCTCCAACATTTGCTAAATTGGCACCCTGGATACAAAATAGCAAATCTAAGGGACTGAAATTTGCAATGGAGGAAAAACAAAACATTTTTTAAGAAACAGCTCCAGTATTGGACTGTTTCAACACCTAGTGAGAAGAACAAACAGAAGCTCCCAAGGTCCACAAAAATAGGCAAAACTCACAGTATACAGCTGTCGCAAAATACAGTACAACTGGCAATCTTAAGAAATGCAAAACAGAACAATGAAATAAGTATTGTACTCCATACCAGACCCATGTTACATGATACTGAATGCTTGTTACCATCACCAAGCAACTAAAAGATTGCTAAATTGGCACCCTGGATACAAAATAGCAAATCTAAGGGACTGAAATTTGCAATGGAGGAAAAACAATGTTTCTCTGTGATAGGATTGGCAAGTGGCTTAGTCTTCATCAGAATTTATCTTGCAGTTACAGGGATCGCTAAAATATTTGCATTTAGTTGTTCCATTCAAAGGCCAATAAAAAGTTTATCATTGAAATTTGAGATACAATAAATGCACACAAGTCAGAATAAGACATATTCAAATTCCAAACTGAATTCAACAACATGAATCTTTCAAATATAAAGATCAATTCTAGATCTGGGTCATTCTTCCCTTTGGCAAATTATCAAAAGCCACGTCAAATTTCATTTTTAAATGAAATTAAAGTCTGTTATACCTTTACAGTTGGATTTCAGGTTGTTTGCACCTTTCTGTTCTTGAGAAATACTCCCATTAATTAACATGCCAGAGTTGGCATGTACTGGTTAAGCAATAACACCAATAGACCATCGAATGTCAACTGGGATGGGCGGGGGAGGGGGGGTGCTGTCCCACCACTATCCTGATTTCTGAAGCCAGATAGCTAGATTTAGTGTTTAGAATCTGAGAATTACATGTGATGTACAAACAGAAGTTGGCCATTCAATCCTCTCATCTTTCATCCATACAAATAGATCGTGGTTGACTTTTACCCCAAAAATCAATTTGTTTCATATCTCATTATCTTTCTCCCTTGACAATTACCAAAACAACAACCTTTTAGAAACATAGAAACATAGAAAATAGGTGCAGGAGTAGGCCATTCAGCCCTTCGAGCCTGCACCGCCATTCATTATGATCATGGCTGATCACCCAACTCAGAACCCCACCCCAGCCTTCCCTCCATACCCCCTGACCCCTGTAGCCACAAGGGCCATATCTAACTCCCTCTTAAATATAGCCAATGAACTGGCCTCAACTGTTTCCTGTGGCAGAGAATTCCACAGATTCACCACTCTCTGTGTGAAGAAGTTTTTCCTAATCTCGGTCCTAAAAGGCTTCCCCTCTATCCTCAAACTGTGGCCCCTCGTTCAGGACTTCCCCAACATCGGGAATAATCTTCCTGCATCTAGCCTGTCCAATCCCTTTAGGATCTTATACGTTTCAATCAGATCCCCCCTCAATCTTCTAAATTCCAACGAGTACAAGCCCAGTTCATCCAGTCTTTCTTCATATGAAAGTCCTGCCATCCCAGGAATCAATCGGGTGAACCTTCTTTGTACTCCCTCTATAGCAAGGATGTCTTTCCTCAGATTAGGGGACCAAAACTGCACACAATACTCCAGGTGTGGTCTCACCAAGGCCTTGTACAACTGCAGTAGTACCTCCTTGCTCCTGTACTCGAATCCTCTCGCTATAAATGCCAGCATACCATTCGCCTTTTTCACCGCCTGCTGTACCTGCATGCCCACTTTCAATGACTGGTGTATAATGACACCCAGGTCTCGTTGCACCTCCCCTTTTCCTAATCGGCCACCATTCAGATAATAATCTGTTTTCCTATTTTTGCCACCAAAGTGGATAACTTCACATTTATCCACATTAAATTGCATCTGCCATGAATTTGCCCACTCACCCAACCTATCCAAGTCACCCTGCATCCTCTTAGCATCCTCCTCACAGCTAACACTGCCGCCCAGCTTCGTGTCATCCGCAAACTTGGAGATGCTGCATTTAATTCCCTCATCCAAGTCATTAATATATATTGTAAACAACTGGGGTCCCAGCACTGAGCCTTGCGGTACCCCACTAGTCACTGCCTGCCATTCTGAAAAGGTCCCGTTTATTCCCACTCTTTGTTTCCTGTCTGCTAACCAATTCTCCACTCACACCAATACCTTACCCCCAATACCGTGTGCTTTAAGTTTACACACTAATCTCCTGTGTGGGACCTTGTCAAAAGCCTTTTGAAAATCCAAATATACCACATCCACTGGTTCTCCCCTATCCACTCTACTAGTTACATCCTCAAAAAATTCTATGAGATTCGTCAGACATGATTTTCCTTTCACAAATCCATGCTGACCTTGTCCGATCATTTCACCGCTTTCCAAATGTGCTGTTATCACATCCTTGATAACTGACTCCAGCAGTTTCCCCACCACCGACGTTAGGCTAACCGGTCTATAATTCCCCGGTTTCTCTCTCCCTCCTTTTTTAAAAAGTGGAGTTACATTAGCCACCCTCCAATCCTCAGGAACTAGTCCAGAATCTAACGAGTTTTGAAAAATTATCACTAATGCATCCACTATTTCTTGGGCTACTTCCTTAAGCACTCTGGGATGCAGACCATCTGGCCCTGGGGATTTATCTGCCTTCAATCCCTTCAATTTACCTAACACCACTTCCCTACTAACATGTATTTCGCTCAGTTCCTCCATCTCACTGGACCCTCTGTCCCTTACTATTTCTGGAAGATTATTTATGTCCTCCTTAGTGAAGACAGAACCAAAGTAATTATTCAATTGGTCTGCCATGTCCTTGCTCCCCATAATCAATTCACCCGCTTCTGTCTGCAGGGGACCTACATTTGTCTTTACCAGTCTTTTCCTTTTTACATATCTATAAAAGCTTTTACAGTCCGTTTTTATGTTCCCTGCCAGTTTTCTCTCATAATCTTTTTTCCCCCTTCCTAATTAAGCCCTTTGTCCTCCTCTGCTGAACTCTGAATTTCTCCCAGTCCTCAGGTGAGCCACTTTCTCTGGCTAATTTGTATGCTTCTTCCTTGGAATTGATACTATCCCTAATTTCTCTTGTCAGCCACGGGTGCACTACCTTCCTTGATTTATTCTTTTGCCGAACTGGGATGAACAATTGTTGTAGTTTATCCATGCAACCTTTAAATGCTTGCCATTGCATATCCACCGTCAATCCTTTAAGTGTCATTTGCCAGTCTATCTTAGCTAATTCACATCTCATACCTTCAAAGTTACCCCTCTTTAAGTTCAGAACCTTTGTTTCTGAATTAACTATGTCACTCTCCATCTTAATTAAGAATTCCACCATATTATGGTCACTTTTACCCAAGGGGCCTCTCACGACAAGATTGCTAATTAACCCTTCCTCATTGCTCAAAACCCAGTCCAGAATAGCCTGCTCTCTAGTTGGTTCCTCGACATGTTGGTTCAAAAAACCATCCCGCATACATTCCAAGAAATCCTCTTCCTCAGCACCTTTACCAATTTGGTTCACCCAATCTACATGTAGATTGAAGTCACCCATTATAACTGCTGTTCCTTTATTGCACACATTTCTAATTTCCTGTTTAATACCATCTCCGACCTCACTACTACTGTTAGGTGGCCTGTACACAACTCCCACCAGCGTCTTCTGCCCCTTAGTGTTATGCAGCTCTACCCATATCGATTCCACATCTTCCCGGCTTATGTCCTTCCTTTCTATTGCGTTAATATCTTCTTTAACCAGCAACGCCACCCCACCTCCCCTTCCTTCATGTCTATCCCTCCTGAATATTGAATATCCCTGAACGTTGAGCTCCCATCCCTGGTCACCCTGGAGCCATGTCTCTGTGATCCCAACTATATCATAATCATTAATAACAATCTGCACTTTCAATTCATCCACCTTATTACGAATGCTCCTTGCACTGACACACAGTCAGGGCAGTTTAGGGCAGTGAATTCCAGATTTTCACCAACCTGTATGAAAAAGTACTTCCCAATCAATTTCACTTCAAATGATTTGGCATCTGTCTTAAAGATTATACGATAAGTGTTCTGGATTTTCCTCAGACTGAATCACTACATTTTAAACACGTGGCCACTTAACTTCTAAACTTGAGGTAAAAACCTGCTAACTATGTAGTGCATGTCTTGTAGTTTAAACCATTAGGAACAATCGCAAATTTGGTCAGACTAATCTATGAGCATTTCAAGATCAACACATTCTTACTGAGTGTCCCAAAACTGAATGCAGTAACCTAAGTGAGGGATAGTGATACTATGTTCCTCCTATGTAACTAACATATCACTTTAAAAATACTTCATTGATGGCAAAGTTCCCATTTTAACCAGTGCATTTTGAGTAATGTGTAAACATCCATTTGCTCTACCACAACACACGGCTTCTCAAAATTAACTTACTTCTCTTTGGCTTTGTTATTTACAGGTTGAATGACTTCACGTAACAATCTCCTATATCTACACACCTACAGTGCATCCTAAAAATATTACTCATTTGAATGAACAGTGTGCAGATAAAGCCCTTTTGTTCCACTAATCAAATTTCATCAACTAGTATTCTTCAGATCCATTAGGAAGTCAGACTGAGAATAAAAGTCAAAAATGTATGTGATTAGGGTAAACTGGTGTGGGAGTCTTACCACTGATTTTTCAAGATTGTTACATGGGCAATACCTATTAATGCTGTCCTATACAACAGGATAAACCAGGTTAGTTAGACATGATTTGCTGTCACTAATCCATGCTCCTTGATCAGCTGAAACATATATCAAAATGTTCGAGTCCACTGATTAATTGTTAGCATTACCAGAATCTATCTTACAGTCACATAGTTTAACATTGTCAAAAGTGTTATTTTATTTCCATATATAAAACCATATAACAATTACAGCACGGAAACAAGCCATCTCGGCCCTTCTAGTCCATGCCGAACTCTTACTCTCACCTAGTCCCACCGACCTGCACTCAGCCCATAACCCTCCATTACCTTTCCTTTCCATACAGCTATCCAATTTTACTTTAAATGACAACATCAAACCTGCCTCAACCACTTCTGCTGGAAGCTCATTCCAGACAGCTACCACTCTCTGAGTAAAGAAGTTCCCCCTCATGTTACACCTAAACTTTTGCCTTTTAACTCTCAACTCATGTCCTCTTGTTTGAATCTCCCCCACTCTCAATGGAAAAAGCCTATCCATGTCAACTCTATCTATCCCCCTCAATTTTAAATACCTCTATCAAATCCCCCCTCAACCTTCTACGCTCCAAAGAATAAAGACCCAACTTGTTCAACCTTTCTCTGTAACTTAGGAGATGAAACCCAGGCAACATTCTAGTAAATCTTCTCTGTACTCTCTCAATTTTGTTGACATCTTTCCTATAATTCGGTGACCAGAACTGTACACAATAATCCAAATTTGGCCTCACCAATGCCTTGTACAATTTCAACATTACATCCCAACTCCTATACTCAATGCTCTGATTTATAAAGGCCAGCATACCAAAAGCTTTCACCACCACCCTAACCACATGAGATTCCTCCTTCAGGGAACTATACACTATTATTCCTAGATCCCTCTGTTCTACTGCATTCTTCAATTCCCTACCATTTACCATGTATGTCTTATTTTGATCAGTCCTACCAAAATGTAGCACCTCACATTTATCAACATTAAACTCCATCTACCATCTTTCAGCCCACTCTTCTAGCTGGCCCAAATCTCTCTGCAAGCTTTGAAAACCTACTTCATTATCCACAACTCCACCTATCTTAGTATCACCTGCATACTTACTAATCCAGTTTACCACCCCATCATCCAGATCATTAATATATATGACAAACAACATTGGACCCAGTACAGATCCCCGAGGCACACCACTAGTCACCGGCCTCCAATCTGACAAACGGTTATCCACCAATACTCTCTGGCGTCTCCCATCCAGCCACTGCTGAATCCATTTTACTACTTCAATATTAATACCCAATGACTGAACCTTCCTAACTAACCTTCCAAGTGGAACCTTGTCAAAGGCCTTACTGAATTCCATATAGACAACATCCACCGCTTTACCCTCGTCAACTTTCCTAGTAACTGCTTCAAAAAAAATTTTTTCCCCTCACTCTTTTTAACCTGTTTGCATTACTCAACAGGATTGGCCATCACGTTCTACTAACATCAAACTGGGTCCAAATACACTTGCGGAGCACCACTTTTACCAAGCCACGTTCAGAAAAATAATTTAAGACCAGGTTATCATCCTGCTATCGCACGATTATTATTGGTATCTTCAAGGATCTATCAGTGACCCTCTTGGGATGTATGGGGTGTCCAGGGAGGGGATGCATCTCTGGTGAAAGGGCTTGTGTCTATTCCAGGACAGCTTATTCACATTGATCCCCACCGGACATTCAACTTTCACCTGTGGCTCCAAGTAGCTGTTTCTACACAACAGCAGCCACACTCCAGCACATCACTGCGAGAGGCAACCTAAACCCTAGGAGAGTAGCCAGCAGCCTCATACCATGGTGAGATAGGGACATACCTGTCCTTGCATGCAGTCAGCTCCAATGGACTGGACAGATGAGATCTAAGTACGGCAATACTCTGGAGAGCAAAGAGCACAAAGCACAGAAGATGTCATGGTCATCCACACTGCAACCAAGGAAGACCCCAGTTTGTGACACTTGGACCTGGACTTCTGAGGTGAAGAGAGTGGAGCTGCCTCCTGCACAGGTTTCCTGTCATCATCGAACATGATGAACAACCACCATCATTGACCCCCCCTTTTTTTTTAAATGTATACTAAGAGCATAAGAAATAGGAGCAGCAGTAGGCCACCTGGCCCATCGAGCCTGCTTCATCATTTAATAAGATAATGGCTGATCTGACCATGGACTCATCTCCACCTACCTGTCTTTTTCCCCATAACCCTCAATTTCCTTACTATGCAAATACCTATCCAATCTGGTCTTAAGTACATTTACTTCAATAGCCCACACTGCTTCATTGGGCAGAAAATTCCACAGATTCACTATTCTTTGGGAAAAGCAGTTCCTCCTCATTTCTGTCCCAAATTTGCTCTCCCAAATCTTGAGGCTATGTCCCCTAGTTCTAGTCTCACCTACCAGTGGAAACAACTTTCCTGCCTTTATCTTATCTATCCCTTTCACAATTTTATATTTTTTCTATAAAATCTCCTCTCATTCTTCTGAATTCCAGTGAGTACAGTCCCAGGCGACTCAATCTCTCCTTGTAGTCCCTCATCTCTGAAATCAACCTGCACCTCCAGAGCATACTTCTAAAAAAGTATTGATTTTGGCAAGTATACTAATGGCACCCAGCTGTATAATAACTACTCCCTTCAACCTCTCCACCATATAAATGGGCATAGTGCTTCACTATACTTGAGTCCATCCTTTTCTCTCCCATCAAAAACTATGCCCTACTCACACTCCCTAGCAACTCTAGAGACTATGTTTGATATTTTTGTGCTACAACTGATTCCAGACAAGCTTCTGTACCAAGTCAACCCAATTCTATTTTAGTAACATCATGCACAATATGCTTGCCATTGTCTATGTTACCATTTGACTATTCCATTCTAGAAACTCAGAAAGATCAAAAATTATACTGTCCCTAATTTAACACACTAAAACTGAGTCGACAATGCCCCCAGGCTTTCAGCAAATTTTTCATCAGTGTTTTCAAAATTTTCCAAGGCTCAGCCATCTTCACAAGGTGTCCAATAGCAGTCGCCAAGAATTCATAGTAGTCATAGTCATACTTTATTGATCCCGGGGGAAATTGGTTTTCGTTACAGTTGCACCATAAATAAATAGTAATAAAATCATAAATAATTAAATAGTAATATGTAAATTATGCCAGGAAATAAGTCCAGGACTAGCCTATCGGCTCAGGGTGTCTGACCCTCCAAGGGAGGAGTTGTAAAGTTTGATGGCCGCAGGCAGGAATGACTTCCTATGACGCTCTGTGCTGCATCTCGGAGGAATGAGTCTCTGGCTGAATGTACTCCTGTGCCCAAACCAGTACATTATGTAGTGGATGGGAGACATTGTCCAAGATGGCATGCAACTTGGACAGCATCCTCTTTTCAGACAGCACCGTCAGAGAGTCCAGTTCCATCCCCACAACATCACTGGCCTTACGAATGAGTTTGTTGATTCTGTTGGTGTCTGCTACCCTCAGCCTGCTGCCCCAGCACACAACAGCAAACATAATCGCACTGGTCACCACAGACTCATAGAACATCCTCAGCATTGTCTGGCAGATGTTAAAGGACCTCAGTCTCCTCAGGAAATAGAGATGGCTCTGACCCTTCTTGTAGACAGCCTCAGTGTTCTTTGACCAGTCCAGTTTATTGTCAATTCATATCGCCAGGTATTTGTAATCCTCCACCATGTCCATACTGACCCTCTGGATGGAAACAGGGGTCACTGGCACCTTAGCTCTCCTCAGGTCTACCACCAGCTCCTTAGACTTTTTCACATTAAGCTGCAGATAATTCTGCTCACACCAGGTGACTCAGTTCTAAGTCTGAAATTCCCTATTCCACAAAATAGCCTTAAACAAAAATCTTTAAATTGCCTCTAACAATCTCACTTAGTCTTTTTTTTAAAAAAGGAAAGATACATAACATTTCTGTTGATCTTCCATGGGACGTGGTTTGTTACTTAAAATTCTTAGTTAATTTTAACCAACAATGATAATCATACACTTGCTTTATTCTTCAACCATCTCCCCACTGCTGTCTTAATTGTGTGATATTGTCAATTTTGAACCCAAATACCCACAAGTATTAAAACAAGAGATCTGGCAAAGTAACCAGCATAATAAAAAATATCCTCCTCTGCTCACATTATCCCAAGCAAAATTTTAAAAAAAGCTCAAAATATACACTTTAAAATCACAAGAGGTAGATTTAAAAAATCATTGTGACACCCACCGATTCTGCTGGGAATACAATCTGCTACTTAGTCTCTAACTAGAAAAAGATACTTGAATTATATGCAGTGAAAGATGAAGTTGTTCATCCTAAACACTTGTTCATACTGACTGTAGCACAAATTAGTTTTGGGTCATCTACTGCTTGGTAACGTAAATGTATAATTCATTGTCAAGTAAACAATGGTGCTGTGCAATGATTCAGGAACAGCTTAAAATAGATAATAAATTGGTAACCTGTTACAGCACTTTATAGATACTGTCAATTACAAGGTTTGAAGGTATTAGTTTGTGGAATATTAAGTTTTGCAATTTTCACTTTTTGATTATGGCAGAGTATGTAACAAAATAATTAAAAGGTAGATAATTTGTTATCCTAAAGTGAGGATCATTTATTGCCCATCTTTTAATTAAAATTAAAACTTAACATTCCTATCACAAGTTATCATGAAGCACCACAGTACCTCTTGAACCAAGGTTAAAAAATGTTATTCTTAACATTTGGCTAGGCTTTCCAATATTCTTAATTCAATTTTAGGAAGAATTCTCCTGAAGCAGCCTTTTTCAGACCCTCATCATGATTCTACTATCAATAAATACAAAATAGACTGTAAACAGAAGGATCTTCAATAAACTTAAAATTCTACAGACACTTCACAGTGAAATAGTCACTCAAGTAACTACAATTCAGATAGAGATTTCTTTGGTCTGCCTGAAACTTGGGTCTTCCAGTATAAGGAGCTGTCCACAAATCTCTGCACATTCCAAGGTCTACCACTAGTGCTGAGGGGCACAACAAAATTGGGTGCAGGTCTAACAAAAGGTTCTATGAAGGAAAGACCTTAATATAAGGCCCTCGTCATTGCACACTGCAGTCTGTAAAAACTACTTGGACGTTTTACACAAGGAATGTGTGAAAGAAAACTTGATATCATTCCATTTGTTATCAATATTTAACTTGTCATTTTAATGGTAGCATATGGATTATTATTTGCAAGTTTTATAAATAAAATATATGTAGGGAGGAATCGTTGCAGCATCTATATCCAGAATATAAACTGAGAGCCAGATGGCAGAGATGACAACTTCTGTCAAAACAATTAGTTTGGCTCCCTCGGCACATCCCCAATTAAGATTCAGCTGCCTGCTTTGAATAAATAACTTCCAAGTATTCCTCCAACCACAAAATGCTTGTATGCTACGATACGCAGACAGAAGATTGAAGCTGGCTAGTAATGACTCTTAGGCGGCTTCCTCCAAATCCGAATTGTCCAACCAGGAAGCCAATGACGTCACACAGCCGTATGATCGACAGCTAAAGAACGCAGAGACATTCGCTCTACAAAGAAACATCAAAGCATTTACCGAGTCCTGTGCGGAACCTGGACTAAAAAGTGTCGAAATGTTTTGTCGCTAAGTATCTTGAACACGCTTAACCAGCATTTAAATATATTCTCTACAGAGTTGAGCAAAAACCAATCCTAACACGACGACACGGAACTTCCCACGTCAATTAAAACAGTGGGACCAATAAGCGCAGAAACCACAAAATCAATCAGCACTACAGCTGTTGTCAAGCCTGGAACATCACTTCCGTATAAACAGCAAAAAAAAGGGGCAATGTGTGGGGGGGGGAGAGGGAGGGAGGTCTATGGAAATGGAGGAAGAAAAATAATATTGCTCATTTCAAAAATGCATACAACATAGCTTACAATTTACCAATTATCGCGCAAGTTCGCGACAGACAGCCTGCACTCTGAACACCCAGGATATAAACATCAAATTTAATTTACCTCCGGTTTATACTAGGCACCCTTATCTGACATGCTCGACATTCACCACCGATCTCAAGTTACACATATACTGTCTCGGCAACTAGAATTATATTTATTTTGTTGCGGTGCAATCATCAATATTCCACTGTACTTTTATTTGTACAAACAAAAAAGTGGAATTAAACAGTCAAAGGCAATTTTCCCCTACGCGATGTGTATAGTGCATGCATAAAATCCAGCCCGTTATGGTACTTCGCAGTGCTATTTCTCGAAAGGGAAGTACGACTAAGCTAATACATTCCATTGTAAGTACGGCAACTAACCCATAACATATACATGCCCTGAATAAACTAGTTACATAATGCCGCATTTCGTTGTGACAGAAAGTAACGCCAGGGAGGTTTACACATAGATTGCATTTTAAAAACAACCTAAATAGGCCAAAAGACGTCGCTGAATTGTACCCGGAAATCTACATATTGAAACCCATTTCTACAAAAACCCTTAAGCATATTTTCTCCTCCTCCGTTGCAGACAACAAAGTGAATGATTTTTTTAAGTTTAATCAACCTGACTTGTTTACAAACGCAAGGATTTTTTTTCTGACGTGTGCAAGAGTACGTGCAGCAACAACGCATCATATTGGTATCCCGCATCGCAGCACGTACCGTACAGTGGTTTCAAAACAGTGGTAACACAACTCTCCCAGGATGCACACTTCCACCGACACAAGTAATATCTGGGTTACGAGTATTTCCCAAATGACCAACGTTAACTTTAAGAGGCTAATTAAAATCTTTAGATTTATTGTTTAATGTAGTTGATGCCGTGAGTCCAGCTGCAGATTACTGTTGACAGGATTTACCAGTACGTTCCCACAGTTCCTAAACGGGGATGAACAATTGCCTTCCCCTCTAATCACATCTCCCGCTGCGGAGGGCAAGGACTGGACGCCAGTGCAGATCCCTCGTTCCTCTCCACTTGTCCCACTGCAGTCGTGTCCTTACCGTGGACTCGTTGTCCCGGCTGTGGCTGGATGGGACTCTGGGCAGCTTGGCTTCCCTCGCCCTCTCACTTCCCGGTGCAATGCCCCGACCGTTGTTCTCTGCTCGGGACCCCTCACTCGGCGTCCCCTGCCCCCTGGGCTCAGCCTGCCTCTTCCCAGCTTAGCCGTTTGTCTGGACGGCGAGGAAGAGCGGTTTGAGCCAGCTTCTCTTCCGTGATGTTGGCACTGTAGTCCCGGGCTCCCTACCGCACGGTTCGGGACAAAAATTTAAGTCAGGCGGCTGAATCCCTGCCCGCTCCCTACTCGCTCCAGCAGCTTCTCCTGCGCCCGCCCCAGGATCGGGATCGGTGTCCCGACTCAGCTTCTCCGACCGTCCCGACGGGTTCCGATTTTGTTGCTCGTCCCGGTTCACTGCTTGCTGAGTTCAGACTGAATGTGATGTGGTGTACTCCTCACCCCGGATCGGCTGGGGACCCGGACCTATTCCTCGCCTCCCGAAGCCCAGCTCAGCGCGGTTCCGTTTCTCAGCCCGTGGCCGACCAGGCCCGGCTCGGCTCGGCTCCCTCTCGGTGTCTGTTATTATTCTGCCTCGCGCACAGTTTTGCGTCCCCGCGCGGCCAATGGGAAACGAGCGACACGGACGGTTGTGTTGGAAGCGGGAGCGAGAACACGTGGGTAAGGGAGCGCGCCGCGCCACCTCGCGCGGCCGCTAGCCTCCAGCGGGTGATTGTTTTTATTCATAAAGACGGGCGTGTCGCGCGGCTCGCCCAGAGGGAGTGTGGAGGGGGGGCCAGAACAATCATACTTGGCGCACGCGCCCCTGCCGCCATTAAACCGTCCATTGGCGCGGACGCGCGCCCGACCGCGCACACTGCAATATCAGGATGCAAACAATAACAACAGCGCGCGCACACACACGTGGCACACGGAATGAGTGGGGGAGGGGCACGTGGTCTGCGGCGCCAAAGACGTCATTCCCCAAGCTGCAGCCTCAGCAAGGCTCTTGGATTCGGATGGCGCGGTAGGATAAGGCGGTTAGAAGTGAATTTAGCTGTAACCAATTTCTTTCATAAGCTCTTATGGATAGGTAATTGATTTGAAATTTTCGTTTATGCTTCTCCACGGATGTTGCCTGACTTACCGGGTATTTTTAGGCTTTCTTTGTTCTGTTGACATTTGCTGCCTTGACCTTCAATAGCATTTGCGTTGCCAGCTTCTGCTGTCATATCCCTATTGACCAGAAACCCAAAAGAACTCTAAATAAACAACTACGGTGGCTACTAGATTTAAGTGTGAGGCTTGTATCCTGCATGAGTGACTTCCACCAATCACAAGGTACAAATCAAGGGTACGGGGGCATAGCTTCCATTCCATTGAATAACAATACTGAAGAAGGTGAATACAGCTGCTTAATTAACACCTTTTCTATCAAAATAAACATTCATTTACTCTAGCTGTAAAGGATCAACTTTATTCTCCATATACATTTATATGTATTGGATTTGCTGTGTTGTGTTGGTCAGGGTGCAACATACAACAAATCACAACAACATTCAACAATTATAAAGAATTATATAAAAATAAAGTTGGAGGTTAAAGTATGGATATGGAATAAAATGTGCATAAATACAGTACCAGCATGAGTTTACATAGAGGTGGGGGGGGGGGAGGTGAGTTGTTTACATTAACTGCCTGAGGGAAGAAACTTAAGATACAGTGAAGTTTTATTAACCCCATAAGCACTTTCCAGAAGGGAGCTTTTGAAAAAAACATTTTGCAGAGTGGGTAGTATTCACAATGAATTTTTCCTGCCTACATCACAAGTCCTGCAATGATGGTAGACTGCGGGCAATGACCTTTCTGCTGACCTAACAGTTTGCTGTGTTTTCATATATTGTGAGAGGGTGCTGCACCAAACCAGACAGTAATGGCTGATGCTCTCAATGATAGCAGTATGGTATTGCATCAGTATGTTCTGGGGAAGGTGGAATTTTACTAACTGCTTCAAGAAGTACATCCTCTGCCTTGATATGATTGTAGAGCAATCTTGAGCTGAATGGCCTGCTTCTGCTCCTATGTCTTATGGTCTTTCTCCTGTTGTCGATATGCATCTACAAAGTTTTGAGGGCACCCAGTTCAAAGATATGATTGCATCAGGACACTAGCTGGTTTATTTGCTGATACAGGTTTCAACAGACATTTTCTCCTACAGATGCAGCTTGGCCTGCTGAGTTCCTCCAGCAGATTGCTTGTCACTGTTAAAGCATTCCATTAGTATATGGTGTATTCGTTTATTGATTATGTGCCATGTTGTATGATGTTGGGGATCATAGTCTTGACCATAATTGATCTTGGCAAATTTTTCTACAGAAGTGGTTTGCCATTCTTCTGAGCAGTGTCTTTACAAGACGGGTGACCCCAGCCATTATCAACATTCTTCAGAGATAGTCTGGCTGGCATCAGTGGTCACATAACCAGGACTTGTGATATGTAGTAGCTGCTCATACCTGCTCCCATGCTTCATGTGACCCTGATTGGGGCAGCTAAGCAGGTGCCACATCTTGCCCAAGGGACATCTTACACCTGCTTGGGTAGGGATGTATCTCCACCCCACCACCCTGTATGGTGTAAAATGCATTGCTTTATATGCTTGGACTAGACCAATAGCACCTCCCAAATTGATTGTCTCAACCGAGTAGGACAAGAGAATCAGGCACTAGGGAAATTTGGCCAATTATTTTCCAAATTGCATATTTTCCCAACTTGAAAATATATCATTCCTTTCTTATCACTGGGTCTAACTTCTGGAACTCTGGAAATTTTCGCCATGGCAGTTCAAGAACAAGAGATGGAGTTGCTGAGTTTTATACAGGTATCCAGATTCTTGAAAAAAAAATAAATTTAAAAAACTGATTCAACTTCACATGGTCTGGAAACATTTACATCAATGAACCACTGTCAGAATCTACATGGAAAAATAGGCACAATGTAAATGCCCAGATTTCCCACAGTGATTTACAATCAGTAATTTTGAAGTGTTACTAATGTAATATCAGAACCTGAACAGCCTATTTATGTACAGCAACCTCCCACAACATCAATTTGATAATGACTAAAGAATCTCTTTTAAAAGTGATGTTTGTTGAGAGATAATATTCATAGAACGGCACCCTTCATAGAACAGTTATTATCCTTCAACCATTAGGCTCCTGCCTGAACCAGTCTGGATAACTTCATTCACCTCATCTCTGAACTGATTCCACAATTTATGGACTCACTTTCAAGGACTCTACAGCTCATGTTCTCAGTTTAAGTTAATTAATTTTTGTATTTGGACAGTTGGTTTTCTTTTGCAGTGGTTTGGCAGTGTTTGAATAGAATAGAACTTTATTGTCATTGCTCAAGACAACAAGATTGTGGTGCTACTCCAGTCCATGCAAAACATATTTACAATGCATGAAGCAGAGCATAATAAAAAAGTTCTCATATTTACAAGCAACAAGTGACTTCGATAGTCCAAAACCCTCAAAGACCATTGGCGATGCCATTGGTAGCATTATTCAGCTGCACAACAGCTCCCGGGAAGAAGCTGTTTTTCAGTCTTACTCCCTTGGGTAAGATGTTTCTGTATCTCCTACCAGGTGACAGGAGATTGAACAGACAGTGTCCAGGATGGGATAGGTCTTTAATAATGCTATGAGAGTATGCATTGAGAGTTGTAGATTCTTTCCAGGTCTGGTAGTTGAGTCCCAGTGATGTACTGAGCCATCCTAATCACCCGCTGGAATGCTTTGTGATCTGTCTTGCTGCAGCTAAAGTACCACACTGTCTTTCCACATGTCAGTATGCTCTCTACTGCAAGTCGATAAAAGTTGGCCAGCAATTTTTCGGGCAGATTAGCTTTTCTTAAGCACCCTAAGTAGTATAGTTGCTGGTGTGCCTCCCCTACTATCGAGGTTGTGTTGACAGAAGAGGAGAGCTCCTTGGTGCTCTTCACCTCCAAAAGCTTGAAACTGAAGACCCTGTCCACTACCTCACCATTTATTACTAGTCGGGCTTCTTCAGGACCTCTTTCTTGCCTTCCTGAAGTCAATTATCATTTCTTTTGTCTTCTTGAAGTTGAGTGATAGGTTGTGGTTTCTGCACCAATTGGACAGTTTCAGCACTTTCTCTCCATATGCAGAGTTGTTATTGTTTGTGATTAGGCTGATCACAGTGGTGTGTAGTTTTTCATCGATTTTATTGTATTTCTTTGTTCTACTGTGAATGTCTGCCCAAAAATGAATCTGGAAGTAATATATGGTAACATACACATACTTTGATAATAAGTTTACTTTTGAACTTTGAACAACAGTGCTGGAACAAGCCCTTCAGTCTTTGATGTCTGTGCTGAGCATGGTGCCAAATTAAATTAAATCTCTAACAAGAAATCTGCAGATTTCAAGCTAAAAGGACAAGTTGGAGGAGTTTTTGAAACAAAATAGGAAGAACAACACCTGTGGGAGAGGTATGGGGAATGATTAAGAAGATGGGGGGTGGAGATAGAAGGGAATGGGAATATCCAGCAATGATATCTGAGGAGGAAACTGCACTCTCCAGTAGGGATAAGGCTGAGATCATGGCCAAGTCGTTTGTACAGATACACAGCTCAGAAAATTTGTCTGAAGAAGGGAGAAGGAGAAGGGAAAGAACAATGAGTCAACACCCAGGTGTGTTAAACAGGAGGGAAGAAACAGATGACATAATTGATGATCCATTCATGTTGGCAGAAATGGTGAGAGCAATAAGGAGATCGAGATCAACCTCCGCAGGGAAAGATCTCATATGCTATGTTATACTATAAAATCTAGGAGAAAGCGCGCTCTTGAAGTTGCTGCATTTTTATAACAGAGTGTGGGAGGAGGGCAGATTACCAAGTGCATGGAAGGAAGCAGTAGTAATTCCAATAAGGAAACCTGGCAGGGATCCGTCAAAACCCATTGGCTACAGACCAATAGCATTAACATCAAATATATGTAAGATAATAGAAAGGATGATAACAGAAAGGTTATCGTATGAGCTTGAGAAGAGGGGAATGCTGGCAAGTTATCAGAGTGGTTTTAAGGAGGGAAGGAATTCCATGGACTCAGTGATAAGATTAAAGACTGAAATAAGAAAGGCCCAGGCAAATAAAGAGTCAGTAGTTGCAGTGTTTTTTGATATTGAAAAAGCCTATGATATGATGTGGAAGGAAGGATTGTTAATTAAGCTGCATAAGATGGGGGTTGGTGGGAGAGTTTTTAATTGGATTAAAGATTTTTTGTTTGGTAGAAAAATTCAAGTTTGGATTGGATCAGAATTATCAAAACAGTACATAGTGGGAAATAGCACACCTCAAGGTAGTGTGATCAGCCCGTTACTTTTCATCATTATGATCAATGATGTCTTCACAAAGGTACCAGTGGATAGAGGTAGGTCACTGTTTGCAGATGGTTGGGCCTTGTGGAAAAGAGGCAGGAACATGGAGCATATAATCAGGAAACTACAAGGAGCAATTGATGAAGTGGTGGAGTAGGGTTATGATTAGGGATGTAGATTTTCAGTAGAAAAAAACTCAAACTGTATTTTTCACCAGGAAAAGAATTGAGGTAGGAAAGAAGATAAGGATATATGGGATTGAATTAGAAAGGGTTGGATCATTTAAATTTCTGGAAGTTATATTTGATTGACGATTAACATGGGCAGACCATATCAGGAAAGTTGAGAAATGTAAAAAAGTAATAAATGTGATGAGATGTTTGACTGGTAGGGAATGTTCAGCATTGAAGAGAATGTATGTGGCTTTAGTGAGATCTGTGTTGGACTATGGGAATATAGCATATGGATCAGCAGCTAGGTCTCTTATAAGGAAACTGGATGTGATTCAGGCTCAGGCTTTGAGAATGTGCAGTGGGTCTTTTTAAAACATCACCAGTATCAGCCCTACAGGTAGAAATGGGAGTAATGCCTTTGGAACTAAGAAGGTTGCAATTGATGGCAAACTACTGGGCTAATTTGCAGGGGTGCAATGATTCTCATCCTGCAAAAGGAGTGTTGCAGGAGTGCTGGGAAAATGGGAGGTTTCAGAGGGATAACTTTAGTCAGGTAGGGAATGATATTGCTAAAGAACGTGGAGTATTTGATCTAAGGATAAGTCCTTCAGTAGTTTATCCGGTTGTAGCTCCATGGAAGCTTGTATGGCCTGACATAGACTGGCGTTTGTTAGAGGTAAAAAGGAAAGGAAAATATAAAATTGATTTGGTAAGTGCATTTAACTGTCATGTGATGGAAAAGTATAGTGATTATCCTCAGATTTATACGGATGGTGCTAAGGAACCTGAAACAGGAGTGACAGGGTTTCGGGTGGCTATACCAGCAAAAGAAATTGGAATCAGCAGAAGGACATCTAATAAGTTAGGGGTGTTTACAGTGGAGATGCTGGCAGTGTTGGTTGCGTTGCGATGGGTGGAGAAAGCTAGACAAGTCAAAGTGTTGATATGCTCAGATTCATCCTCAGTTCTAGCAAGTTTAAGGTCTTTTCACTCAAACAGTCGGCAAGATGTACTTTGTGAAGTCCTTCAGTCAGTCACAATTCAGTCAGGTAAAATTTCAATGGGTTCCAGCACATGTAGGGATGAAGGGGAATGAGAGGTGGATGAGTTGGCAAAGAGGGCGTTAAAGAAAGAAAATATAGAATTGCACATTAGTATCAGTAAAGCAGAGGTTAAGTGTGTAATCTGGGGAAAAAATCAACCAAATGTGGCAAGAAAGATGAGACAGGGAGGGGAAAGGGAGGCATTGATATCAAATACAAAAAAGTGTTGCAGGTATACTAGGGTAGGTAGTGGAAACAGAAGAGAGGAAACTGTGTGGTCTAGTTTAAGGCTGGGACACTGTGCATTAAACAAAACATTGAAAATGATAGGGAAACACCAGACAGGATTGTGTGAGGAATGTCAGGAAGAGGAGTCAGTAGAACATGTAGTTCTGAGTTGCAGGAAGTATGGGATACAGAGAGAGATGATGAGAATTAAACTAAGGGAATTGGGAGTGCAGGAATTCACATTAAAAGGGTTGCTGGGCATGGGTGAGCGAGCACTGGTCAGGGTAGTTTTAGCTTTCTTAAGGGGTACAGGGGTTTTTTATATAGAATATGACGGATAAGTAGGAATAGGGTACAAGGTTGGCCAAAGATGGGAGGATAAAGTGTAGGTTAGGGTGTGTGTGTGTGTGTGTGTGTGTGTGTGTGTGTGTGTGTGTGTGTGTGTGTGTGTGTGTGTGTGTGCGCGTGTGTGTGTGAGAGATTGGGTGAAGGAATTTAGAATGTAAATCTATTGCACACTCCGGAGCAGAAGGTGGCAGTAATGCACCATTAAGCTGGGTGCCAACTGCCGTAAAACAAGATGGAGAAGAAGAAGAAGAAATCTGCAGATGCTGGAAATCCAAGCAACACACACAAAGTGCTGGAGGAACTCAGCAGGCCAGGCAGCATCTGTGGAAAAATAGTACAGTCAACGTTTCAGGCCAAAACACTTCAGCAGGATTGGAGAAAAAAAGATGAGGAATAGATTTAAAAGGTGGGGGGAGGGGAGAGAGAAAACACAAGGTGATAGGTGAAACCAGGAGCAGGAGGGATGAAGTAAAGAGCTGGGTAGTTGATTGGTGAAAGAGATGGAGAGCTGGAGAAGGGGGAATCCATTAAGAGAGGACTGAAGGCCATGAAAAGGCAGGAGAAGCACCGGGGGAAGTGATGGGCAGGCAAGTAGATAAGGTGAGAGAGGGAAAAAGGGATGGGGAATGGTGAAGAAGGGAGCATTACCAGAAGTTCAAGAAATCGATGTTCATGCCATCAGGTTGGAGGCTACCCAGATGGAATATAAGGTGACACAACAGTAGAGGAGGCCGTGGACTGACACATGGGAATGGGAAGTGGAATTAAAGTGGGTGACAACTGGGGGATCCCACTTATTCTGGTAGATGGAGTATAGGTGCTTGGCGAAGCAGTCTCTCAATCTACATTGGGTCTCATCAATATACAGTACAGAAGGCCACACTGGGAGCACTGAACACAGTATATGACCCCAACGGACTCACAGGTGAAGTGTCGCCTCACCTGGAAGGACTGTTTAGGTGCGTGAATGGTAGTGAGGTTAGGAGGTGGAGGGCAGGTGTAACGCTTGTTCCACTTGCAAGGATAAGTGCCAGGAGAGAGATCAGTGGGGAAGGATGAATGAGGAACGAGGGAATTGCATAGGGAGCAATCCCTGCAGAAAGCAGAAAGTGGTGGGGAGGGAAAGATGTGCTTGGTGATGGGATTCCATTGGGAATGACAGAAGTTCTGGATAATTATTTTCTGGACGCGGAGGGTGGTGGGTGAGGACAAGAGGAACCCTATCCCTGGTAGGATGCCGAGAGGATGGGGTGAGAGCTGACGTGCGTGAAATGGAAGGGATGTGGTTGAGGGCAGCATTGATAGTGGAGGAAGGGAAGCCCCTTTCTCTGAAAAACAAGGACATCTCCTTCAAGCTGGAATGAAAAGCCTCATCCTTGGAGCAGACGCAGTGGAGATGGAGCAATTGGGAGAAGGGGATGGCTTTTCTACAAGTAACAGAGTGGAAACAGGTATAGTCCAGGTAGCTGCGAGAGTCCGTGGGTTTATAATAGACATCAGTAGATGAGCTGTCTCCAGAGATAGAGATAGTGAGATCGAGAAAGGGAAGGGAGGTATCAGAAATGGGCCAGGTAAGTTTGAGGGCAGGATGGAAGTTGGAGGCAAAGTTGATGAAGTTGACAAGCTCCACATGGGTGCAGGAATTTCCTCTGCTTTCATATGATCCAGATCCGTCCATTTCCTGCTTATTCATATGTCTTATCTAAAAGCCTCTTCAATACCACTATGGTATGTGCCTCCACTGTTACGCCGGCAGCCTATTCCAGTCACCTCCCACTCTCTAAAATTATAACAGGTCACTGAGAACAACTACCCTGCTGTTCTTCAGACTAATACATTGGCATCTTTTATGTCAATTACGAGAGTAGTTGGTAGCTCTAGAAATGTGGCATTCCCTCAATGGGGCATAGATGCATCTGCTTGGTGTTTGGAGCCAACCTCATATTCAGCAGTCAATCTTGATTTCAATGAAAGTCAAAGGGGAGAGTAAAATATGTTGGAATACAACAATTAGGAATTTGAAGGAATAAGCTGAGATCAGGAAATTACAGAAATGAATGAAAGAAATGTTAGACATTAGAGAACACTTGATCGAATGGTACACAGCAGGTTTATCAGCAAAGTTGAAACACATAGTATAAAAGGGCCATTGACTGATGAATATGAAGTTGGCTAAATAACAGAGATCAGTGTATTGTTGCAAACGGTTGTTTCCTACTGTAGGAAGCTGAATACTGACTTACCCCAGGGATCAGTGTTGGAGGCCATTGATTTTTGTTTAATCTACATTAATTACCTGGATTTGGGAGCACGCCACAATTTCTAAATTTGGCAGTAACTAGAATTTAGCAGTCACTGTGAACTGTGAGAAGGATAGAGATAGATAACAGCAGGATGTAGATGCATGGCTGATGAAGTTTAATGTGGCGAACTGTGAGATGATGCATCTTCGTAGGATGATGGTAGAATAATGGAAGATAATATAACATAAATGATCCTATTCTAAGTAGGGTAAAGAGATAGAGGGAGTTAGGATTATGTGTCACGTCGTTAAGAACAGTAGGGCAAGTTGAAAAAGAAGTTAATTAGGTATACATAATTTCAGGTGCTATCAATAGAGGAAAGTCATGCTGAACCAAATAAAGCACTAGTCCATGCCTAAATGCACCACCTGAGTGCGAGAGAGTGGCCAGAAAAGATTTGCAAAGATGGATCCAGCACTGAAGGACTATAGGTACAAGGATAAATTAGGGAGACTGCAGCAGTTTTCTTTATAAAATGGAAGGTTTGGGAAAGATTTGATAGGAATATGTAAAATGAAGAAGGTTCAGGATGAAGTGCATCGTAGAAGCTGTTTCCTTTGGTGGAGATATCAAGGACTAGAGCCACAGGTATGAAATAAAGAGGAAGAGAATTAAGACTGACATGAGTAAAATCTTTGTTTATGCAGTGTATGGTTGGAATGTGGAATCTATTGCCTACAGTTGTGCTAGAGGCAGATTCTATTGTGGATCTCAATAAGGATTTTGATAAGTATACTGTACATTGATGAAAAATTTACAAGATGACAAAGGAAGGGTTAGAAAGTGGAATTAGTGAGTTGATCTGAAGGAGAGCCAATGCAAACATAGTGGGTTGGATGGCTTTCTCTGTGCTGTAACCATTCTGTGATCTTTTTGATGCAACCTTTAATGTGCTCAGTGGTGATTGTGGGAGAGGTAGTGGAAGAGCTTCTATGAAAATGGACAATCCATGGGATTTCTGAAGAGACAAGAACAGTTTAGAAGAAAAGTTGAGGCAGGGAGTTCTGTTCCTTTCCCAGGTTTCTACTGATGACAATTAAATTCTCTTTTGCAGTAAATCATGAAACCATTGGTTCACCTCCCATCTCCAGTTCTTTATACCTAGTTGAATATAAAGAAAACAAACACAGCTTTTAAAAAGACATCAAGAAAGAAATAACTTGCATTTATATACTACTGTTCACATCCGCAGAATGTTTGTAAGTGCTTTAAAACCAATAATTTGCATTAGAATTATTGTCACACTGAAAAGCGCAATGGCTAATTTCTGCACAGCAAGGTAGTGGAAATAGTAAAGGGATAATGACTAATTACTCTATTTACTACTAGTTGAGATAAATATTGGGGTGGAAAACCCTTTTGTTCTTTTCTAAATAATGTAGTGGGGTACTTTCCAGCTACAACTGTTAGCATCCGTCTAGCATCCCGAAGTTTTTCAAAAGAACACTGTCAAGTGACCACATATAGAACTTAGAACATAGAATAGTACAGCACAGTACAGGCCCTTCAGCCCACAATGTTGTGCCGACCCTCAAACCCTGCCTCCCATATAAGCCCCCACCTTAAATTCCTCCATATACCTGTCCGGTAGTCTCTTAAATTTCACTAGTGTATCTGCCTCCACCACTGACTCAGGCAGTGCATTCCACACACCAACCACTCTCTGAGTAAAATACCTTCCTCTAATATCCCCCTTGAACTTCCCACCCCTTACCTTAAAGCCATGTCCCCTTGTATTGAGCAGTGGTGCCCTGGGGAAGAGGTGCTGGCTATCCACTCTATCTATTCCTCTTGTATACCTCTATCATGTCTCCTCTCATCCTCCTTCTCTCCAAAGAGTAAAGCCCTAGCTCCCTTAATTTCTGATCATAATCCATACCCTCTAAACCAGGCAGCATCCTGGTAAATCTCCTCTGTACCCTTTTCAATGCTTCCACATCCTTCCTATAGTGAGGCGACCAGAACTGGACACAGTTCTCCGAGTGTGGCCTAACCAGAGCTTTTATGATTTTAGGGGAGATGCCCAGAAGCTTGATCAAAGTACATCTCAAAGGAGGAAAGAGGCTTAGAAGGATGATTAACCAATATTATAGAATTGAAAATATGACAGATATGTTGCATATAGTTTATTTTGCCTCAGGAAGAGGAATGGTGCTATTTGTTACTGTGCAAAATTTGTGTCAGGGGAGTTCCATCTTTGCAGTAGTTAGTTTGAGGAATTCTCTGCTTGCCCTGTTCTGGAAGTTGGACAGGTATGGTGACAATTTTGTGGAGAAACTAAGAAAGATAGTAATATGAGACAGCTGGGTGTTGTTACCATATGTGGAAGCTTGTGCTGAACTTTCACTACTTGACTATAAAGATGTAATACTCTTCTGAAAGGCGCCCTCCAAAAAGTTGATTGTATTTCAGTACCTCTGTATTGTTCTAATAAAGTGGTAGACATAGAGTTGAAATCTGTATTTATAGAAGTGGGAGCTCTGCTTATTTAAGAATGGAGGAAATTCGATAGACCTAGCAATTCATTGGCTGCTCAAGTGAGGAATAGAGGTTGAATACAAACTAAACAATACCATTGAAAACATGGAATGGTCATCCAAGACGTACATAGGATTGGATGACAAATGGAGGAGAAAAAAAACTGATCTTTTGGAAATCCTAAGTGGGCAAAAGGATAAAAGATATTACACAGACGGACCAGTTAAAGAAGTAAAATTGAGTAGAAGTTTAGCAAGAATATCAAATGTTTTTGAAATGTTCAAGAAAACAAATTAATTTCCAAGTGCTTGAAATTCAGACACTTAGTGATATGTAGCAGTAGTAAGACTGTTATTGGTGGAAAAACATGATGAGCATGGCTAAATCATATAATTTGTGCTTTCTTAGAAGCTGTTCTAACATTAAAAGGAATTTTGGCAGCAAAGTCTCTATAAAACCACAAATTCCACCTTAGAATAAACCATACATAACAGTGGTGGGGGATATATGCTAATCTGTAGTAAAATGATTTTTAGTAGAGTTTTTAAAACTGAACATACCAACCACTTAGGTAACTCAGATCCCAGTCAATAATATATTCCTAAGTTTGACTCATTCTATGTTCCATCTTTCCCAGTTTGTAACTCTGCCAGGCTTCTATTATTCTATATATAATTTGTGCAGATCCTCAATTCGAATCCTGCATGTAACTTACCCCCAAGTATTCAATATTTATGTCAGCTGTTATTCAGTTGAAAGCACTCTTACCACTGAGTCAGAATGTTGTGAATTGTGGATTTCATTGTTCAAGTTCCACTCGAGAGACGTGAGCGCAAAAACCAGGCAGTTGGTCTAGTCAAGTGCGTGTTGAGGTGGTGTTATATTGTCAGAGGTGATGTTATTCAAATGAGATATTAAGCCAAAGCCCATCTACTTTTTCCATGTGAACATAAAGGATTCCATATCCCTGTTTTGAAAAAGAGCAAGGAGATTTCCTATGTTGTGGGAAGTATTTAGCACTCATTTAACATTTTAAGAATGTAATATTTTTTCTGGAAACTGTGCGAAAGTCAGCTGCCACATTTAGAATATTGTAACCATGACTGTACTTCAGAAGTACTTCATTAGCTGAAAACAAAAACAATTTGCCTTTTTGCAGAATTTAATGCAGCAGATGTCCCAAAGCATTTTACAGAATGATTAACAACCACAATTTGGAACTGAACCACATAACAAAATACTAGACAGATAGAGAAAATGCTGGAATTGCACAGCTGTTCACCCAGCAACAATGGGGAGAGAAACAAGGCCAATGTTTTGGACTAAAGATCCTTAGTCAGAACTGGAAATGTGGGAAGACAGGTTTTTTTTAAATTGCTGAGAGGGAGAGGGGTTGGAAAAGCAGAGATTATCTGTGAAATAATACAGACCAAAGTTGTCAAGGTGATAAATACTTTAAAAACTGACAATAGGATACAGAAGAAAAAAAATGAAAAAAAATTGTAACAAAGTAAAACCATGTTCATGGAAATACATAAAAAGGGGCTATATCTGAAATTGATGTGTCTTCCTAGTCTGACAACTGCAATCTACACCCTATCCCCAGTCTCTATGTTCCCTCCATCCCAACCCTTCTCTACAACACTGTTCTATTAAAGGCTTCTTCACTTGAAATGTTGACTTTATTTCTGATCCCACTGTTGTTGACCCACTGATTGCTTCCATAGGTTTCTACTTTTGCTTTGGACTTGCAATAAGAAGAAGAAGATTTTCTCTGAGACAATGTTAGAACGGGTTGTCAAAAGCTTGCTCAGGTAGAATGGACAGAGCTTATTAAGGAGTATGGAGCAGAACATTCAGAGGTGCAGGCCCTTTGGCCCAACGAGTTTGTACTGACCGTGGCGCCCCTCTAACTAATCCCAGTTTCCAAATCCCTCTAATCCTGCCCCTCCATGTACCTATTCAGGTGTTATTTAAATGATAATATTGTATGTGCATTAACTATTCCATATGCTAACCACCCTCTGCCCATGAGGTCCAATTTAAATCTTTCCCCTCTCACCCTAAGTCTTTGCCCCCTCCCTCCCAGTTTTGGACTCCCAGGGGAAAAGGCTATTACCATTCACTTTATCTGGGCTTCTCATAATTTTAAGCATTTTTATGAGATCACCCGTCATTCACCTACATTCTAAGGAATAAAGATCTAGCCTAGCCAACCTTCCCTCTAGTTCTTTCAGATTTCTGGTAAATCTTTACTGCACTCTTTCCAGTTTAACCGTGATTTTCCTATAACAGACTGACCAAAACTCTGTACAGTTCTCCAAGCACAGCCTCATCAACAACTTGTACAGATAAAACATAATGTCCCAACTCCTATACTCAGTGCCCTGACTGATAAAGGTCAGCATGCTAGATGTTAATTTATTACCCTGCTACCTGTGATGCCAATTTCAGCAAATAATATACACTGTGTTCGTAGATTCTTCTGTTCCTTTACATTCCCTAGTGTTCTACTTCTATGCTGGTTTGACTTGCCACAAAGCATCATCTCACACATATCCATATTGAAGTTCATTGCCACTCCTTGGCCCACTTCCCTAACAGATCAATACCCTCCACCTCACCATAATCTACAATAACATTCTTCGCTATCAACAATGCCTTCTAACCTCATGTCATCAGCAAATTTACTCAACAAGCTATGTGCAAATAACAAATAGCAAGGGTTCCAATACTGAGCCCTGTGGCACAATTATTTTTGGCAGGCTGAAATAAGCACGAGAGATCATTTGGTGACACCGTACAAAGTTTAAAAACAGCTTGGGAGCTTGCAGCTTTTTTCAGCAGGCTGCAATCACTGCGGGGCCAATAAAAAGAAAGGAAGTGTAAATGGAGTGGACATTGATGGAGTGGGGCATTGTTAGAGTGGTCTGGTTTTTGGCTCAACAGGGTTGGGGGAGAACAGGCTTGGACAAGCACGGGCAGAGGTTCTAAGTAAGGAAGTAAGTTCCTAGTAAGTTTTTTTTCTCTCTGTTAGTACGTAGTTAGTATGCTCAGAATGGGGATCTGGAGGTATTGGAATGACTTGATGGGCCGAATGGCCTAATTCTGCTCCCAGGTCTTATGGAACACCACTAGTCACTGGTCTCAATTGAGAGAAACAACCTTCAATCAACAACTTTGGCTTCCTACCTCTAAGCCAATTTTAAATCTACCTAATTAGTTCTCCCTGGATTCCATAGAACCTAACCTTCCAGACCAACCCACCTTTTGGAACCTTGTCAAAGGCCTTGTTAAAGTCCAAATAGGCAACATCCACTGCCTTACCCTCATTTACCTTTTTGGTTACCCCTTCAAAAAATAGGCCAAAAAGGTTTGGCAAGTATGGTTTTCCATACACAAAGCCATGCTGACTTCTTAAATGAGGAAAGAGCAGTGAAGGGAGTTAAGGAGGTAAATAAAGAAGATTCCAGGCCTTGGAAGTTGAAGACTCAGCTATCATTTGAAGTTCATTACATTTAGGAATTGAAAAGCAGAAATATTGAGGTGGACCTTAAGTCTTGGAGAATATCAGGGAGATATGGAAAGACAGGCTACTGAGAGATCTTAAAAGAACACAAAGATTTTTTAAATCAATGTGGATTAGTAAGATTATGTATAAAATGGGACAAGCAGAGGACCAGCCATTAATTGCCTAAAATACATGTGATTGCAGATACACTTTTACCAGTTCAGCTCTCCAAAATTTAAATTCCTTCATGGTCCCTCTTGGTGGTTGTGTGGATGCAAAAGAAGAGTTTACAATCTCCAGTGTACAGAGGGTAGAATGGGAGAGGTTTACTCGGAGTGCACTGGAAAACCTTAATTTAGAAATAAAGAAAGCAAGGATAAGGGTTTCAGCAGTAGACGGGCTTGACAAGAATAGAGTTGGAAGGTTTTAGTGATGGCACGGATATATCTTCTGAATCTTTGGGATGTCCTGAGATCATGAAACGTGATACATGTGCATCTTTTTACTTTACGTAAGCCACAAATAGATTTCAGACTATAAATCATCTAGAATGTCTATTACATTATTTATAATCCATTTGAATAAGACAGACTAAAATACTCATATTTCCCCCAGGAGCTAGCACTGTTACTGCAACCCCACACCATCCCACCCTGTGTGCACCCCTTGCCCAATATGTTGTTGAAAGGCTATATCTAACACCATCTGGCACTACATTTTATAGCAAATAGAGCTTTGATGACTCAACAGTATGATTCTGCATAATAAACAAACTCCATATGCATCTTTGATTAAAAAAAACTAATGTGATTGCATCATAAACTTGATAAAAATCAGATAACAACAAGGGAGCCAGTAAGTTTTTGAAGATGTTAAAAATTACTACTACTAATCCAGTTCACTTATGCTTGCTTGGGTAGTCTCTGGCAAGCATGCACATGCTTAATACTTTACTGCCCTCTAAGGGCAAGTACTGTAAATCACTGGCTATATTGCTTATTATTTTACATTAATTATTTAGTAATAGCACTAGAATTAGTGCGATGAACCTTTTTTGGCTGGAGTCATTGGTTTTGATCAGAAACGCTGGCTTTTGGCCATCTTTCAGTATCTTTTGGACTACAACACGTGCACTGCCAAGTGCAGAAGTCAGAGGTTTACTACTGTGTGGTTGATACTGCATCTGTCACTATATCTATCACTGAATTCCATCTGGAGTCCAGTGGCAGGGCCCAGTTTTACTACATTTTCCTAGTGTTACATTGAGGACTACTTCTCTAATCTTAGAAGACGTCAGACAAGAGTAGGATCGGAAATCTCGCTACTTTCAAAACTGGTTATAAAGTTTTTTATGGTTTCATTTTTGTGTCTTATTTTTTATTGTTTAAATTTTTATTTCATTTTAGTACTTACACAGCTTTAAATGTGAGGGAAATTGCAAAAGTGTTTAAATCCTAAACTGTTTTGACTAAAGGCAAAGCTGTGTCCCAAGCTTTGATACTGTATTTAAATAATAATAATCTTCATTTTCTGACTTGAAGGGAAAGTCTGCAACTGGTTAGTAGGAATTCAGCCTTTTGTTGAGGTTGGTGCTTTTCTGATTTGACCTATAACCAACACCTTTACCCATTTAATATAGTTCTAATGTAGGCAAATGGGATTAGAGTTAGTAAAAAGTCAGCATGAGTGTGATGGTTCAGACAACAGTAACAAAATATTTTCATAGAAGCAGCTCTTAACCAGAGATGTAGAATAAATTTAGGAATGAGTGCACTGTATGGTATGATGTTGGTACTTTGTTGTAACTGCTGTTTCCTTTGAGAACGGTTGCCTTCAGTTAGAGCTGTTCTTTTGTTGGCAGTGTCTACTTTGAGTGATAGTGCACGTAGCACAAAACATAAAGACACTGCATGGGTGGCAAGCATGGAATGTTGCTGCTCTTGGGTAACAGGAAACAGGGATCCAGCATTATGGTCTGAGATTCTGTGACAACTGAGTCAACTTGTCAATTCTAGACAACTGAATTCAGGAGCATATTTGGTAAGAACAATCAGAAATGGACGTGTAAAATACATTGGGGCATTTGAATAACATGAGGTGACTCACCCACTCAGCAATTCATTTGTGTGTGCGGACTTTGGAGTTGTATTTTAAGGTGAACATCATCAGTATGGTTCCGTTGGAGGATGCAGAATAGAGGAGAGTATTGATACAGTGTGATAAGCCCATAATTATAAAGGCAATAGTGTTGGAGACTTGATTGATGGGCTGTCTTTTATAAACGTGAAGAAATGTTGAGATATTTCAATCCCATGCCATTTGAAGATCTTGAGAGACTTCGAGGTATGAGTGAAGGGGCTGGTGCCTTTTTGATCAGGGAGGACAGCATCACAGTCTTTAGAGTATTCATGAGGGATTAACTAACAAGGCCATTTGGTTAGAACTTAGAAATAAGAAGCTGATGTTCACTTTGCTGGGCTGTATTTTAGACTGACTTCCAGCCTCCTCCCCCCCACCCCCAACATTGAGAACCTGAGGAACAGATATGTCAAAATTCCATGTTGTTATGAGAACATTAGGATAGTGGGAGATTTCACTTTTCCTGATATTGACTGAGCCACTAAGAGTGCAAAATGCAGTGGCAGTTGGGGGAGTACTTTGGGTGTAGTAACCATAATTCTATTAGCTTTAAATGGAGATAGGTCTGTGGTTATCTATGATGCAGACAATATATTTGAGTGACACACAGGACTTGAAGGCAGATAAAACACAGATCCAACCCACCAACAATATTAAATAAGGCACTGGTACTCGTGATACTCTATGGGGAACAGGCAGATCCTGAAAGACTCAAAAGGAAAGTTGAAAATTTGGGAATGGATTCATGGCAAAAACTGAAAAGATAGAGCAGCATCTTTTAGAAATTGAAAGAGTAAAGTCAGAATGTAGAACATCATGAAAACAAAGACCAGTTATGAGAGGCACCCAAAACAAAGACTGTTACCATTGACTTCATAAGATTTAGTAGTGAGCCAAATTAACTGCATAATTGTATTTGTTTTAGTTGCTTAATACTAGATGTTTATGTTACTGTGTAAACTGTCTACAGTATAGATTGTGTAAATAGTAATGAAGGTAATCTTGCTAATATAGCAATTATAGTGAAGGATTTGAGACCAAATATTTCTAAAAGGTGCATAAATGGAATCCTTGGATGTAGACATTTCAAAGATATATAAGTACAAAATGTAGTAAGTGTTTTGTAGACAAAACAAAGAAAATTAGTAAATTTATATCTGTATTTGTAACTATTTAGTTATTTGTTTAATTTCATGTATGTAAACGTTGCCCAATGGTATACACTAATATGTTGCATGGGTTAATGCTTTTTAAGGGAGAACCAATACAATATTATGACTGTGACTGTGTCTTTAAGACCTGAGTGTGCTATCTGTTTTGATCTTGATATTATTGCACCAAACACAGCTGTAGAATGTGGCCTTTGAGAATGACTGTCTTCAATAAAGGACATTTATGTTGTTACCTGTATGTGATAGGACTTGTAGCAAATCTAAAGTGCATAGACAATGCGCTAGTGTTTCCATCTCCACAGTATTTTCCATTACTATGGCAATAGAACTTGTTTCTGCTTAATGGCACTGAACCATTGTCGGGAGTTCTTGTGGTAGCACTAAGCCTGCAGATATCCTGCAGTTACTCTCATAAATCTGTGCTTCAATTTTTTACCCTTTCCTGAGATCTCATCATGTTTTCCTACACGAATGTAAATGATAACCAGAGTATAATTTGGCAAGGAATACAATTCAAAAACAGCATCTCTGTTTCAGCAGTAGCTATCTAAATTTTAACCCCCAGTATTAATGTGGCATCTTCAACATAATAAAACATATCAAGATGTTTTATGGGACAGTTAATGATAAATTACAGAGAACTCCTTACTGCTCTGTTGTTTCCTCCTCTCTTCACCTCTTCCTTTCCTTTCTTAAATAGTATGACCATATTTTCTGCACACTATCATCCTCCCCCCCCCAAGCCTAGTCTGTGGAAACAATTCTAGATAATATAAAATTTTGAAAGATAGCAGCCAATCAAAATAATGGGATGCAGGCTATCAAGTCTTGGTGATTTATTAGCATTCAGTCCCATTAATATCCTCAATGCACCTTTTTTCTGGTGCTGATTTCTTTTAGCTTTTCATTCAGTCTGGTCTTGTTCAAAGTTCAAAGTTAAGTTATTATCAAAGTATGAATACCTGTACCATATACAACTTCGAGATTCATTTTCTTGTAGGCACCCTCAGGAAAACAAAGAATTACAACAGAATCCACAAAAAAACAAAGACCAACAAACACCCAGTTGGCAAAAGAGGACAAATCGTGCAAATAATATAAAAGAGGAGACTTAATAGAAGTGTTCAAATCATTATGGGTTTAAGTAAGATGGATACCAGCTGCTACTTCAAAATTAATCCATCAATGAGGACATGGGATCATAGGTGGAGACAGGTTAAAGGGAGATTTCAGACTAACATCTGGAAGCATTTCTTTACACAACAAGTTGTGGATACATGGAATTAATTACCTAGTTGTGTAGTTGAGAGTAGTACCTTAGAGACTTTCAAATCTAAACTCAGTAGTTAGTTCAACACACTTTGTGAATAGGAATTTGGCAAGCTTTGTTGGGCTGAATGACCTGTTTTTGTCAAAAAGTTTCTAATGTTCTAGAAACGAATATACTGAACACATGACTGCAGAGTTCCCAAAAGTGTGTTCAGAGGCTTGCAGAGTCAGTTCAATGCTGAGGTGTATGAAGCCGGTCCAGGAGCCTAATGGCTGCAGGGCAACAATTGTTCCCAAGCCCGGTGACATGGAACCCAAGACTCCTGCAACTCCTGACTGATGGTAATAGCGAGATAGGTTAACTGCATGTAGACAGGACAGGCTCGGGTAGGAGATGTTGCCTGGCATGGAGCAGTGGTGCTGAACACCAGTTCTTTTTCTGGTCTCAAACTTCGATGCTTTAATATAGCTTGAAGTCCACTGCAGTACACTCTCTTCTGATGATAGCTGAACTTCATTCACTTCAAGGTGCTATACCTGTATCCCCAAGAGTCAAGTTTGCTGACTCCTTTAGGGGATCGCAAAATCGCTAGTTTGCTTAGATAGTTCAAAAGTACATTTCTTAGAGGGGAATCACAGGCTGCAGATTGCAGTGGTCATAATTCCAAAGAGGTATGTCTGGTAGAATATGTAGTAGTTTGTGAGCTGCCTGCAAAGCTTCACCATATATTGCCAGCACCATCTTGGAACTTAATAATTCTGCACTATTTCTGTAGTTTTTTTGTGTATCCTTCCATGAAGACAATTTTTTTTTTAAATTGCTCTTCAGAATTTTACCTTGACTTTGTCTGCATAGGCTGTACATTAATGTTGGCTAATTCTTCCATTTTTTTTCACCTTTATAGAAGTGTTATTAATTTTTATATTTCTCATTCAATTACTCTTGTATTCTACTTCCCCATTCCTTATCAAGCATGGGTTCCCCTTTACTAATTTGAATATTTTCAATCCTCGGACTTACACCTTTAGGCAAAAGCTTCAGTAGGATCTAGTTGGTTTAGGTGAAGGGGCAACAACATGGCAGATGGAATATGATGTGGAAAGTGTGAGGATAGAAAAGTAGAGTATCTTTTAAATAGAAAAAGATTGAAAGATGTTCAGAAGACCTGAATGTTTTTGTGCATGAATCAGGTACAGCAAACAGTTAAGCATGCAATGATTTAGAAAAAAATATACATGGGGTAATTACTAGGTTTGCGGATGACAGAAAATTGGGGATGTTACAGATGGTGAGGACAGAGAAATGGCAGATGGAGTTTAATCCAGACTTTTATGAGGCTTTGAAGTTTGAGAGATAAAATGCAAGAGAAAAATATGTAGTAAATGGCAGGGACCCTTAAAGCATTGATGCACAGAGGGATCTGGGGGTGCAAGTCCATAGCTCCCTCAAAGTAGCAACACAGGTAGATATAATGGTTTATTTTTTTAAAAAAGTGCACATACTTTCATCAGTATGAGTGTTAAGATAGAAGTCAGAAGACCATGTTGCAACTATATAAAACTTTGGTCGGTCCATATTTAAAATATTATTTGCAGTTCTGATTACTCCATTACAGGAAGCTTTTAAAGAGGGCACAGAAAAAACAGTTAACCTGGATGGTTCCGGAATTAGAGTATTTACTGCAATGAGAGGTTAGGTAGACTTGGATTGTTTTCTCTGGAGTGTTGAAGACAAATGGAAACATCAAATAGCCAATTTCCCTCAGGATCAATAAAGTATGACTATGACTAAATACTAGAAGGTGTGGCTTTACCTTGTGAAGGAGAAATCTTAATGGAGATTTACATTCCAGATGTTTTTAGAGTGTTAGGTGCCTAGAATGCACTGCCGGAGAAGATGGTGGAAACAAATATGAAAACAATATTTAAGAGGCATTTGGACAAGCACACGAACAGGCAGGAAATCGAGGGATATGGGTCATGTGCAGATTGAATTGGTATCATGATCAGCATAGACATTGTGGGCCAAAAAGCCTGTTCTTCTGCTGTACTGTTCCAGGTTCATTGTTCAAGCAGCAAGCATTGTTTATTATAAGGAGGGGACTGCCCAACTTCACGCAGTACGTGAACTGTACAACCAGAGGGGAGAGGACTCTGGATTTGATGTACGCTAATGTTAAGGATGCATACAGCTCCTCTCCCCTCCCCCCACTGGGAAGGTCAGATCACAACCTGGTGCATCTAAAACCCTGCTACGTGCCTCTGGTGAAGAGTAAACCTGCAACCTCGAGGACAGTGAGAAAATGGTCAGAGGAGGCTTATGAGGTGCTCCAGGGTTGTTTTGAGGTGACAGACTGGCAGGCACTCTGTGAGCCACATGGAAAGGATATTGATGGGCTCACAGAGTGCATCACTGATTACATCAACTTCTGTGTGGACTACAATGTTCCAACAAGAACTGTCCTTTGTTATTCAAATAACAAGCCATGGGTAACAAGGGACATTAAGGACATCCTGAACACTAAAAAGAGGGTGTTTAGAGATGGAAATAGGGAGGAGCTGAGGGCAATACAGAGGGATCTGAAAGCCAGGATCAGGGAGGCTAAAGACAGGTACAGGAGGAAGCTTGAGTGGAAACTCCAGCAGAACAACATGAGAGAGGTCTGGAGGGGGATGAGGACCCTCACTGGGTTCAGGCAAACTTGCAACAGAGGAGTGGAAGGCAGTGTGGACAGGGCCAACAAACTTAACCTGTTCTTTAACAGATTTGACATTGAGGCCCCTGCCCATCCCCCACATGAGCCATATGTTGTCGGCCCCCAACTAACACATATTCCATTCTCCCCTGCTACCCCTCCTCACAGTCCCCCACCCTGCTCTCATGACTATACCCCTTTCCCACACGAAACCACCACGGTGGGCTTCACAGCTGAACAGGTGAGAAGACAGCTGAAACGTCTCAACCCAAGCAAGGCTGCAGGACCAGGTGGTGTCAGTACCAGGGTGCTCAAAGCCTGTGCCCCTCAGCGATGTGGAGTACTTCGCCATGTATTCAACCTGAGCCTGAGGCTCCGGAGGGTTCCTGTGCTGTGGAAGACGTCCTGCTTCGTCCCTGTGCCGAAGATGCCGCGCCCCAGCAGCCTCAATGACTACAGACCGGTGGCATTGACCTCCCACATCATGAAGACCCTGGAGAGACTTGTTCTGGAGCTGCTCCAGCCTATGGTCAGGCCACTCTTAGATCCCCTCCAGTTCGCCTACCAGCCCCGACTAGGAGTTGAGGATGCCATGGTCTACCTGCTGAACCATGTCTACGCCCACCTGGACAAGCCAGCGAGCACTGTGAGGGTCATGTTTTTTGACTTCTCCAGTGCATTCAACACCATCCGCCCTGCTCTGCTGGGGGAGAAGCTGACAGCGATGCAGGTGGATGCTTCCCTGGTGTCATGGATTCTTGATTACCTAACTGGCAGACCACAGTACGTGTGCTTGCAACACTGTGTGTCTGACAGAGTGATCAGCAGCACTGGGGCTCCACAGGGGACTGTCTTGTCTCCCTTTCTCTTCACCATTTACACCTCGGACTTCAACTACTGCACAGAGTCTTGTCATCTCCAGAAGTTTTCTGATGACTCTGCCATAGTTGGATGCATCAGCAAGGGAGATGAGGCTGAGTACAGGGCTACAGTAGGAAAATTTGTCACATGGTGTGAGCAGAATTATCTGCAGCTTAATGTGAAAAAGACTAAGGAGCTGGTGGTAGACCTGAGGAGAGCTAAAGTACCGGTGACCCCTGTTTCCATCCAGGGGGTCAGTGTGGACATGGTGGAGAATTACAAATACCTAGGGATACGAATTGACAATAAACTGGACTGGTCAAGGAACACCGAGGCTGTCTACAAGAAGGGTCAGAGCCGTCTCTATTTCCTGAGGAGACTGAGGTCCTTTAGCATATGCTGGACAATGCTGAGGATGTTCTACGAGTCTGTGGTGGCCAGTGCTATTATATTTGCTGTTGTGTGCTGGGGCAGCAGGCTGAGGGTAGCAGACACCAATAGAATCAACAAACTCATTCGTAAGGCCAGTGATGTTGTGGGGATGGAACTGGACTCTCTGACGGTGCTGTCTGAAAAGAGGATGCTGTCCAAGTTGCATGCCATCTTGGACAATGTCTCCCATCCACTACATAATGTACTGGGTGGGCACAGGAGTACATTCAGCCAGAGACTCATTCCACCGAGATGCAACACAGAGCGTCATAGGAAGTCATTCCTGCCTGTGGCCATCAAACTTTACAACTCCTCCCTTGGAGGGTCAGACACCCTGAGCCAATAGGCTGGTCCTGACTTATTTCCTGGCATAATATACATATTGCTATTTAACTGTTTATGGTTTTATTACCATTTATTATTTATGGTGCAACGGTAACAAAAACCAATTTCACCCGGGATCAATAAAGTATGACTATGACTATGACTATGAGTGCAAGGATACAAGTCCTTTCTGCAACTGTATTAATTCAAAGTGAGAAAGCACCTGGAATATTGCATACAAGTCAGATCTTCCTAATGAAAGAAATAAGTTATTTGGAATAGACGTAATCCAATGAAGACTCTCAAGATTCCAGCAATTGGCTGAGGCACATTTAACGGACCTTGCCTGTACTTCAAGTTCTAAACCGAAGTATAGACAAGGTCTTTTTTGTCTGCTTCTGCTGATTCCCGGAATCTTGAGAGTCTTCATTGGATTGTATCTGTTCCAAGTCATTTGGACTTGAAAGGGTAGCTGTGGGGATGATGTGTGTCCAGGCTGGGGTGTCTAAGTGTAGGGATTATTGTAAAGGGTTGGGCATGAAATTAAATAACTTATCCTAGATGGTAGTGAATTCTGTATCCGAAAGGGCTGTGAAGGCTTAATCACTGCATATGCACAATTCAAACCTCCATTGATATGTGTAATTTAGGAGAATCCATGGATAAAGGATTAGTGCAGGAAGGGGGTGCATCAGGTGTAATTTATGTAATGCTGAGACTTTATAAGCCATTGGTCAGATCACATTGGGTGTATTGTGAGCAGTTTTGGGTCCCATATCTAAGAAAGGATGTGATGGCATTGGAGAGGGTCCAAAGGAGGTTTTCAAAAATTATCCAGGAATGAAAGGGTTGACATAAGGAGCATGTGATGGCTCTAGGCCTGTACTCATTGGATTTTAGAAGAATGAAAGGATTGCATTGAAACCTACTAAATACTGAGAGGCTTAGTGAATGTGGAGGGGATGTTTGAAATAATGGGAGAGTTTAGGACCAGAAAGCACAGCCTCAGAATATAAAGATATCTCTTTAGAACAGAGATGAGGACGATTTTTTTAACCACAGGGTGGTGAATCTGTGAAATTAATTGCCATGGATGGCTGTGGTGGGGGGAGTCATTGGGTATGGTGTACTTAAAGTGGAGGTTGGGCAATGGCAAGTCATTGGGTATACCTAAAGTGAAGGTTGATAAGTTCTTGAGTAGATGGGCTGTATGGCCTAATTCTGCTCAAATGTCTTATAGTCTTATTTAATAGTGACACAGCCTGTTTCTCCAGCAAAAGTTTATCCAAATGAAAAAGAATTCCACCAGAAAGACAAAATCCATGATTAATAAATGTTAATGTTAAATTAAGACATAGAGAATACCAAGTGGTAAAGGCTACCACTAAAGCAAGGATCGGGAAGAGTTTAGGAGCCAACAGAAGACTAAAAAACTCATTAGAAGGAAGACAATGAATTTTCAGGGAAAATGTGCATGCAGTATAAAAACAAACAGTAAATATTCCTGTGGATATATAACTACAAAGAGGGCAGCTAAGTTAAATGTGGCACTTCTAGAGGCTGGGAGACATCAAACAAAGAAACAGTTTATATGTTGAATAAATTTTCTTGCGTCACCTTAACTGTGGAAGACATGCCAACGTCCTTAAGATGTCAGATGGGCTTATTTCAAATAGCATGGTAGAACTTAGAAAAATCCCAATTACAAGGGATTTATTATTACATACATTCGGGAATCTAAAGGTGACAAGTTGTCAGGAACTGCTGGACTATATGTTAGTATTTTAAAAGACATAGCAGTAGAGATAGTGAATTAATTGATTGAAATTTTTCGTAACTCGAAATTTTGGAAGGTACCTAAAGATTTCAAAACATCCAGATAGATATCCTTTGTTACGTACCCCGTAACTGGGTTGCCAAACCAGCGGACATGGACCACTAGTTGGAGTCTGGATTACTAGAAACTAATGAAGTTATTAAAGAAATAAGTAACACTGTACTCTAATCGTAAGGATATAAATGCAACAGGTTAGCAATGATAAAACACACATGTACACAGAACTAGGGTAGTAGGAATTAACCAAGCTCTATCGCAGTCTAGGGGTAAAATGGTCAGTCTTAAGTGACGCAGAGTTCAGTTCAGCTTAGTACAGTTCGCAGTACTCGCTGTTGTGCCGTTGGAGAGAGAGGGAGAGAGAGAGAGAGATATGAAAATTTGATTCAGGCGGACCTTTGATGTTCTTCGCAGTTGGTTTCGGGAAGACCCTTTTATGTCTTCTATCCCGCTGTGGTCACCGACTGTGTCCCCTCCATTCCAGATACGACCGTTCTTCCACGGTGAACCCGGCACCCAGGCAAGGGCGGACACACACACCAGGTTCCCACCGATCGTACCTTTACACCCTGTGAGTCTATGGTCGGTTCCCGCGACCAGACCTCCAAACTCCTACCAACTTGTGGGGGCACACAGCTCTTCCAGGGTCTCATTATCTCGTGATCTCGTGGTGTCTGCCATGCCTTAGTGAACCTGTTTTTTTTATCCCCCTGCTGGGGTATCGCCTGTCCATCAAACTTCAAACAGTTCAGGTTCAAAGCAACCGGTCTGTCAATATTCTGAATTGTGTTTCGTTTCCATTATCTCTCTCTCCTCTCTCATTAACATTTTGAACGTTTTTCCATTGTCTCCTTTATCTCTCTCATTAGCATCAATCGTCTGATAACTTGGTTTGTCGTCACACCTTGTTCAAAAAAGTAGAAAGACCAAAAAAAAGGGAACATCTGGCTAGTTGGTATAACAGCTATGACAAGGTGTTGCAGTTAATATCAGAAAAAACAGTGGATCATTTCAGAAAGTTGAATGTAATTAAAGCTAGTCAATGAAGTTTAATGAAAGGTAAAAAAATGTTTGATAAATTTGAATTCTTTTGAGGATGTAATGGTGAGATTTGATAGATGGGAATATATAGATATATTTAGATCTCAGTCAGTTGAAAAAGTGCTGCAGAACAGACTGTTGTGTGGCGACCCACTTTCCAGCACACACGAACCGGCACGCACCGGCAGAGAGGCCGGCCCCAAAAAGGGCGCCAGGCCATCTTCACCAGCTGGGGGAAAATCCCGTGTGCAGAAAGGGTCTGCGATTATGCATTCCCTACAGCAGTCCCGCCCAGGGAGGACGGGAATGGGCAGGCTTTAAAAGCAGGCCGCGAAGTTTGAATAAATCTCTTTTATCGCAACTCCAACTCACCAACTATGTGTCGTTATTCTAGCGCTGTGTGTAGCACACCGCTACATTTGGTGACCCCGACAGCCCAAATGATATTTGGGCCAGAGATGACCGACACCGCATCTGTTCATGCAGTTTCATTACAACTGCCAAGCTTTTGGGTGCTGCGACCCCATCTGTGGTTTGAACAAGCAGAAGCACAATTCTACATTCGGCAGATAACCTCAGAGTCCACTCATTACTACTACGTGCTGAGCTCCCTCGACCAGGAGACTGCTGCACAAGTTGAGGAGTTTATACAGTTGCCCCCGGAGGACGGCAAAGATACAGCATTCAAAGCCCTGCTCATAAGGACTTTCGGACTCTCACGGCGCGAACGAGCACGCCGCTTAATGCACCTGGATGGTTTGGGAGACAGGCCGCTCTCAGCATTAATGAACAAGATGCTGGCCCTGGCTGAAGGACACAAACCCTGCCTCATGTTTGAGCAGGCGTTCCTAGAGCAACTGCCGGAGGATATATGCCTGCTGCTGTCCGACGCAGATTTCAGCGACCCCCCCCCCCCCTCCCCCCGAAGGTGGTGGCCCGGGCAAATGTGCTGTGGAATGCCAAGAAGGAGAGAGGGGCATCCGTCGCACAGATCACCAAGCCGCGTGCCCAACGACAGACCAGACCAGGCCTGGCAGCAGAACCCAACGAACAATGGTGCTTCTACCACCAGCGGTGGGGCACAGAGGCCCGCCACTGTAGACTACCCTGCAAATTCCCGGGAACCACCACGGTCCAGCCGCCGCCGATTGCTATGGCAGCTGGCCATCAGGACAGCCTCCTGTACGTCTGGGACAAGCAGTCGGGACGCTGCTTTTTGGTCGACACCGGAGCGGAAATCAGCATCTTACCTCCAAAAAGTTACAACACCTGCAACAGAGAACTGGGACCCACCCTGAGGGCCGCAAATGGCAGCACAATACGAACCTACGGCACCCGCACAGTGCGGCTACAGTTCAGCTCCAGCCGGTTCATGTGGGACTTCACACTGGCCGCCGTGGCACAACCACTCCTGGGGGTGGATTTTCTGCGAGCCCACAGCCTGCTGGTCGACCTGCAAGGGAAGCGATTAGTCCACGCCAAGACTTTTCAAACATTCTCCCTGGGAGAAGCAAAGTTGCCAGCCCCATACCTGGACTCCATCACGCTGTCCGACGACGAATTCACCAGGGTCCTGGCGGATTTCCCATCAGTAATGACACCGCCATGCCCAGACACGGAGTACAGCACCACGTCCCGACCCAGGGACCACCCCTCCATGCCCGTACTCGAAGGCTTCCCCCGGACAAGCTCCGACTGGCGAAGGAGGAGTTCAAGAAGATGGAGGAATTGGGGATCTTACGACAGTCCAACAGCCCATGGGCCTCCCCCCTGCACACGGTGCCCAAGGCAACGGGGGGCTGGAGACCATATGGTGACTACCGCAGACTGAACGAGGCTACAACGCCACACCGCTACCCTGTGCCGCACATTCAAGACTTCGCAGCAAACCTACACGGCACAAGGATCTTTTCCAAGGTAGACCTCGTCCGGGGATACCATCAAATCCCAGTACATCCGGACGACATCCCCAAAACAGCACTCATCACCCCGTTCAGACTTTTCGAATTCCTCCGAATGCCGTTCGGTCTAAAGAATGCCGCACAGACTTTCCAGCGGCTAATGGACGTGGTGGGACACGACCTGGACTTTGCATTCATCTATTTGGACGACATCTTCATAGCCAGCAGTAGTCGGCAGGAGCATCTGTCCCACCTCCACCAGCTCTACTCCGGCCTGAGTGAATTCGGCCTTACAATCAACCCGGCCAAATGCCAGTTGGGACTCGACACCATCGACTTCCTGGGCCACAGGATTACTAAAGACGGGGCAACCCTCTGCCCACCAAGGTAGACGCGGTCCGCCACTTCCCCCGACCCAACACAATCAAAGCCCTACAGGAATTCATGGGTATGGTGAATTTCTACCACTGTTTCCTCCCCTCAGCAGCCCGAACCATGCGCCCCCTGTTCACTCTGATGTCGGGTAAGGGCAAGGACATTACCTGGGACAAAGAGGCCACAGCCACTTTCATTAAAACCAAAGAAGCCTTGGCAAACGCCACGATGCTAGTGCACCCAGAACGGACGTTCCTACTGCCCTCACGGTGGACGCATCCAACACAGCAGTCGGTGGAGTGCTGGAACAACTTATTGAGGGTCGCTGGCAACCCCTGGCGTTCTTCAGCAAACACCTACGACCACCCGAACTCAAATACAGTGCTTTCGACCGGGAGCTATTGGCACTATACCTGGCAATCCGACATTTCAGATACTTCTTGGAAGGTAGGCCCTTCACCACGTTCACAGGCCACAAACCGCTTACCTTTGCATTCACGAAGGTGTCCGACCCCTGGTCGTCCCGCCAGCAGCGACATCTGTCCTACAACTCCGAGTACACGACGGACATCCGGCATGTCTCGGGAAAGGACAACGTCGTGGCGGACGCACTTTCCAGACCGACCATACGGGCCCTGTCCCAGGGGGTGGACTATGCAGCGCTGGCGGAGGCACAGCGGGCAGACGATGAGATCCCTAGTTACAGAACTGCGGTCTCCAGTTTGCAGCTCCAAGACCTCCCCGTAGGCCCAGGTGAGAGGACCCTACTGTGTGACGTAGCTACCGGCCAACCCCGCCTCGTCGTCCCAGCAGCCTGGCGCCGGTGGGTTTTCGAATCCATTCACAACTTAGCGCACCCCTCCATCAGGACAACCGTCCGGCTGGTCACCAACAGGTTCGTGCGGCATGGGCTTTGTAAACAGGTCAGTGAATGGGCCAAAACGTGCATGCAGTGCCAAACGGCCAAGGTGCAGCGGCATAACAAGGCTCCGACGCAGCAGTTCGAACCCACCCACCGGAGGTTCGACCATATTCATGTGGATATCGTGGGGCCTCTGCCAGTGTCGCGAGGAGCGCGGTACCTCCTAACTATGACAGACCGGTTCACCAGATGGCCAGAGGAAGTCCCGCTCACCGACACCACCTCCAAATCCTGCGCCCGAGCACTGATCGCAACCTGGGTAGCACGCTTAGGGGTACCGGCCCACATTACCTTCAACAGAGGCGCCCAGTTCATCTCCAGCCTGCGGTCAGCTATAGCCAGCCTTTTAGGATCACAGCTACACCACACAACTGCCTACCACCCACAGTCGAACGGGCTAGTGGAGCGTTTCCACCGTCACCTGAAGTCGGCCCTCATGGCCCGCCTGGAAGGGCCTAACTGGGTGGACGAGCTTCCCTGGGTCCTGCTCGGAATCCGCACGGCGCCCAAGGAAGATCTGCACACCTTGTCGGCCGAGTTGATGTATGGCACACCCCGGTTGTCCCAGGAGAGTTCATACCAGCCCCAAGGGGGCAGGAGGAAGAACCCGCAGCAGTCCTGGACAGACTACGTGAGAGGCTCGGTAACCTGGCCCCCATACCCACTTCACAGCACGGACAGAGCCCGACCTGCGTACCCAACGACCTGCAGAACTGTAAGTTTCTTTTTGTACGACGGGGCGGATACCGGGCACCGCTACAGCGACCCTACGAGGGGCCGTTTAAGGTGATCAGGAACAACGGGTCCACGTTCATGCTGGACATTGAGGGGAAAGAGGAGGTTTTCACAGTGGACCGACTCAAACCGGCCCATGTGGACTTGGCACAGCCAGTCCAGGCTCAGGCACCGCGGCGCAGGGGCAGACCTCCCAAACAGAGGCCGATCCAGACTGTGGACATTGGGGGAGGTATCGCTGGTTCTGGGGGGCGGGGTTATGTGGCGACCCACTTTCCAGCACACACGAACCGGCGCGCGCCGGCAGAGAGGCCGGCCCCAAAAAGGGCACCAGGCCATCTTCACTGGCAGGGGGAAAATCCCGCACGCGGAAAGGGTCTGCGATTATGCATTCCCCACAGCAGCCCCGCCCAGGGTGGACAGGAACAGGAAGGCTTTAAAAGCAGGCCGCGAAGTTTGAATAAATCTCTTTTATCGCAACTCCAACTCACCGACTACATGTCGTTATTCTAGTACTGTGTGTAGCACACCGCTACAGTTGCATAAATTAAAAGCCCATGGTATCAGAGGAACTGTTGGAATGGACTGAAAACTGGCTGTTTCATGGAAAACAGAATTGAAAGAATTGTCCTCTTCAGACTGCAAGGAGCCAGTTAGTGGAATACTACTGACATTAATGATTTGGTGGGTGGAATAGTATGAAAGGTTTCCAAATTGGCCAGTGATACAAATGATGTTGTGATAAGGATACTGTGATTCTGTAGTGGGATACAAATGGATTGAGGGAGTTGGTAAAAGACTGGAAAATTGAGTTCCAGTACTCCAAGCACTTCAGTAAGAGAAATCAGAAGGCAGATTATCTTAATGGAGAAACTGAAAGTGAGTGAAATAGAAAGGGATCTAGGGATTCCATGCATAGATTACAGAAAGCGAGCAGGCAGGTCCAACAGGTAGGTAAGAAGTAAAATAGTTTTTGGCCTTCATTGCAAAGGGGTTGAAGTTTTAAAAAGGGGAAGTTTTGTTACATTTGTACTGGATGTTAGGTGGGACCTCGCCTGGGACACCACATACCATTTTAGTCTCCTTAACAAAAGTAAAATATAGCAACATTGGAAGCAGTACAAAAGGAAATTCACAGGCTAAAACATGTTGAATCTTATTTTCTGTTTAACAAAAAGTAAATGATGGAAATGCTAACATCGTTTCTGTCTATCTGATCTTTTGTTCCATTTAAGAGATATTAAAACATCCACAGTAGCTAAGTACACCCACGTAAATGAATAATAAAGAGGAAAATTAAACCATTTTGGAGAAGGGAACTACAGAGGAGAGGAAGAAGCTATTGCAAGAGTTTTCCTTATTTCAGAAGAAAAAGTACAAACGTATGTATAGGTTGAGCCTCAAAGAAGAGGTATTGGAAGAGGATGGAATGTGGTCACAAGTATACGAACAGAAAGGAAGTTGACTTGCTGTGGTCACAACCACACAAGGTATGGTTGGTAATTTTGGGTCCAACAGGGACGCTTAATGCTGCAGTTATGTTACTGAACAAATAATTCAGAGCCCTGGACTGAAAGACCAGAGAATCAAGTGACACAGTAACATAAAAACTTGAATTCATTGTTTAAAAAAATGTGGAACTACAAAAAAAACCCACGACATAATTACATGCAGACATTCAACCATTGCTTTCGTCAATCATTGACCTACCAACTTCCATTTGATTCTTTTGCTATTTATGCAGTTAAGTTATAGGCACATCTTTGGATGTGAAAGGAAAGTGAATCACTGGTAGTGATTGAGGAAAGGTGCAAACTGCACAAGAACATCACTTGAGGTCAGGATTGAACTTGGTACCATCACTCTTTCCTAATTAGAAGTTCTGATTCAGATTTATCTATTTATCAAATGTACATTGAAATATAGAGTGAAATATTTTGTGTTAACAACCAACAAAACCTAAGGATGTACTGGGGGCAGCCCATAAGTTTCGCCACACATTCTGATGCCGACATAGCATGCCCATAATATTTAGCAGAACAATACAAGCAACAGCACAAAAACGGCAAAACAAGTGCCTTTCCTCCCACTCACCCACTCACACACACAGATAGTACTCCGACCCCAGGACAGACTGTGACTGGGCTTCCATTGAATAATGAGCTTCTGACTTCCCTGGTAGCCTCGCAGACCCAGGGCTTTGGTCATTGGACATCGAGTTACATGCTTCAGGACTTACCAGTGTCAGAACCCTGAACTTCAGGCCTCAAATGCCAGATTCACAAACCTAGGGGGTTACCAGCTCTCGTGCCTCCTGTCTGCATGGCCTCCAATCCTGAGGCTCACTGAACTAGGGAGCCACTAGCCCTTGTCCTTGATGATCTTCATTCACAGCCCTTGCCTGTCCAACATCCGTCCACAGGTGTCATTCCTCACTTGTCCACGCGCTTGCATTTGAATGAGGAGCATGGAATGGAAGCTTAGACTTCAGCCTGGCCTCCAACTCCCCCACATCCCTGTCCCTAAATTCTAACCTAACTCCTAACTGCCCCCTCTGTCCTCAAAACCATCCCTATGAAACTAAAATAACAACTCAGTTTGAACGAAGACCTCAATGGCTACTCCATTTTGATTGGAAAAACAATCAGGTTCCTGGGAACCATTCAGTAGTCTAACAGCAGGGTGGAAGGTGTTCTTGAATCTGGTGTTACATGCTTTCAGGCTTTTGTATCTTCTACTAGATGAGAGAGGAGAGAATATCTTGGGTCAGTGGGGCCTTTGACAATACAGGCTGCTTTTCTAATGCAGCAGGAAATATAGACAGAATCTATGGAGGAGAGGCTAGTTTCTGTGATATGCTGAGCTGTGTCTGCATCTCTCTGCAGTACCTTGTGCTCACAAAGCAATTGCATATCAAGCATCCAGATAGGATGCTTTCTGAGGTGTATCATTTAAAAATTGGTGAAGGTTGATGGAGTCATGCCAAATATCATTAGTCTCCTGAAGGGATAGAGGCATTGGTGAGCTTTCTGGGCTGTGGCATCTACTTGGTTGGACCAGAACAGCGTATTATGTTGTTCACTCCAGGATCTTAACATTCTCAACCCTCTCAATCTCAGGACAGAGCATGTCCACCACACCACACACTGAAGCAAGTAAACCTCGCAGAGTGTTGAGCTGAAAAGCCAGTTTGTACTTCGCCCTCGGCATTGGTGTCTTGATCTTTTTATTCTGGCCCGGTGCTTAAGTGAACCAAACATTAGGTTATTTTTCACTCTCAGGTCTGGGCCCTGCTGCTTTGAGCTGGCCCCAAGTCCACTCCAGCAGTGACCATCACAGCTAAACCTGCATTCTTGTGAGTCCAGTTCACTGTATCCTTCAGGATACCGCAAGAACGCCAGATTGTAGAGACGGTTTGAAAGCACAACTCCCAAAGAGGAATTACAGGCTGTGTTGCTAAGCTCTCTATCTCCTTTCTGTATATAGAACATAGAAATCTACAGCACATTACAGGCCCTTTAGTCCACAATGTTGTGCCAACCATGTAGCCTGCTCTAGAAACTGCCTAGAATTACCCAACCACATAGCCCTCTATTTTTCTAAGCTCCATGTACCTATCTGATTCTCTTAAAAGACCCTATTGTATCCACCTCCGCCACCATCACCAGCAGTGCAGTTCACGCACCTACCACTACCTGTCTGAAAAACTTACCCCTGCATCCCCTCTATATCTGCTTCCAAGCACCTTAAAACTATACCCCCTTGAGATGGCCATTTCAGCCCTGGGAAAATGCTGTGGCTATCCACACGATCAATGCCTCTCATCATCTTATATGCCTCTATCAGGTCCCAGGTCACCTCTAATCCTCCGTCGCTCCAAGGAAAAAAGGCCAAGTTTACTCAACCTATTCTCATAAGGCACACTCTCCACTCCAGGCAAAATCCTTGTAAGTCTCCTATGCACGCTGTATCCACATACTTCCTGTAGTGAGGTGATCAGAATTGAACATAGTATTCGAAGTGGGGTCTGACCAAGGTCTTATATAGCTATAACATTACCTCACGGCTCTTGAACCCAATCCCATAGTTGATGACTGCCAACGCATGATACATATAGTAGAACACATAGAATAGTACAACACAGTACAGGCCCGTCGGCCCACAATGTTGTCCCGGCCCTCAAACCCTGCCTCCCATATAAGCCCCCACCTTAAATTCCTCCATATACCTGTCTAGTAGTCTCTTAAGCTTCACGAGTGTATCTGCCTCCACCACTGACTCAGGCAGTGCATTCCACGCACCAACCACTCTCTGAGTGAAAAACCTTCCTCTAATATCCCCCTTGAACTTCCCACCCCTTACCTTAAAGCCATATCCTCTTGTATTGAGCAGTGGTGCCCTGGGGAAGAGGCGCTGGCTATCCACTCTATCTATTCCTCTTATTATCTTGTACACCTCTCATCCTCCTTCTCTCCAAAGAGTAAAGCCCTAGCTCCCTTCATCTCTGATCATAATCCATACTCTCTAAACCAGGCAGCATCCTGGTAAATCTCCTCTGTACCCTTTCCAATGCTTCCACATCCTTCCTATAGTGAGGCGACCAGAACTGGACACAGTACTCCACAAGTGTGACCTAACCAGAGTTTTATAGAGCTGCATCATTACATTGCGACTCTTAAACTCTGTCCCTTGACTTATGAAAGCTAACACCCCATAAGCTTTCTTAAGTACCCTATCCACCTGTAAGGCAACTTTCAGGGTTCTGTGGACATGGATCCCCAGATCCCTCTGCTCCTCTACCAAGTATCCTGCCATTTACTTTGTACTCTGCCTTGGAGTTTGTCCTTCCAAAGTGTACCACCTCACACTTCTCCGGGTTGAACTCCATCTGCCACTTCTCAGCCCACTTCTGCATCCTATCAATGTCCCTCTGCAATCTTTGACAATCCTCTACACTATCTACAACACCACCAACCTTTGTGTCGTCTGCAAACTTGCCAACCCACCCTTCTACCCCCACGTCCAGGTCGTTAATAAAAATCACGAAAAGTAGAGGTCCCAGAACAGATCCTTGTGGGACACACTCGTCACAATCCTCCAATCTGAATGTACTCCCTCCATCACAACCCTCTGCCTTCTGCAGGCAAGCCAATTCTGAATCCACCTGGCCAAACTTCCCTGGATCCCATGCCTTCTGACTTTCTGAATAAGCCTACCGTGTGGAACCTTGTCAAATGCCTTACTAAAATCCATATAGATCACATCCACTGCACTACCCTCATCTATACGCCTGGTCACCTCCTCAAAGAACTCTATCAGGCTTGTTAGACACGATCTGCCCTTCACAAAGCCATGTTGACTGTCCCTGATCAGACCAGGATTCTCTAAATGCCCAGAGATCCTATCTCTAAGAATCTTTTCCAACAGCTTTCCCACCACAGACGTAAGGCTCACTGGTATATAATTACCCGGACTCTCCCTACTACCTTTTTTGAACAAAGGGACAACATTCCCCTCCCTCCAACCCTCCGGTACCATTCCCATGGACAATGAGGACATAAAGATCCTAGCCAGAGGCTCAGCAATCTCTTCCCTCGCAGCCTGGGGAATATTCTGTCAGGCCCTGAGGACTTATCTATCCTAATGTATTTTAACAACCCCAACACCTCCTCTCCCTTAATATCAACATGCTCCAGAACATCAACCTCACTCATATTGTCCTCACCATCATCAAGTTCCCTCTCATTGGTGAATACCGAAGAGAAGTATTCATTGAGGACCTCGCTCACTTCCACAGCCTCCAGGCACATCTTCCCACCTTTATCTCTAATCGGTCCTACCTTCACTCCTGTCATCCTTTTTTTCTTCACATAATTGAAGAATGCCTTGGGGTTTTCCTTTACCCTACTCGCCACGGCCTTCTCATGCCCCCTTCTTGCTCTTCTCAGCCCCTTCTTAAGCTCCTTTCTTGCTTCCCTATATTCCTCAATAGACCCATCTGATCCCTGCTTCCTAAATCTCCTGTATGCTGCCTTCTTCCACCTGACTAGATTTTCCACCTCACTTGTCACCCATGGTTCCTTCATCCTGCCATTCTTTACCTTCCTCACCGGGACAAATTTATCCCTAACATCCTGCAAGAGATCTCTAAACATCGACCACATGTCCATAGTACATCTCTAAACATCATCCCAATTCACACCTGCAAGTTCTAGCCTTGTAGCCTCATAATTTGCCCTTCCCCAATTAAAAATTTTCCACACCTCTCTGATTCTATCCTTTTCCATGATAATGCTAAAGGCCAGGGAGCGGTGGTCATTGTCCCCCAGATGCTCACCCACTGAGAGAAGAGTATCATACAGGAACAGGCCCTTCGGCCCACAATGCTGTGCTGAACTACTCAGTTATCTCACTAAGCTGGTTCCTACTATCCACGCAATAACCGTAAAAATGCTTTATTATTGTTCCATGTACTGAGGTTGAGTAAAACTCTTTGTTTGGTATACCATCCATACCGATAATTTTATTACAACAGTGTATTGAGGTAGTACAAAGGAAAACAATAACAGAATGCAGAATAAAGTGTTCCAGTTACCGAGAAAACACAGTGCAGACAATGAGGTGGATAGTCAGTCATAAGATAGATCGCAAGGCCAAGTTAATCTTCTCATACAGGGGACAGTTCAATAATCTTATAACAGCAGGGTAGCAGCTGACCTTGATTCTGATAGTGTGTTTTTTTTTCAGGATTTTGAGTGGAGGGAGAAGAGAGAATGACGTGCCTTTTCCAGAACTGAATGGGGTAGACAACATCAAGGGGGACTGGGAGATGCTGTAGGGGAGCAAAGGGCAGGTCTAGACTATGTTTTAACGATGAGGAGGGGTGCTGGGACAACTACTCAAAACCCTCCTTCACCCACACAAGCCAGGTGAGCTCACAATGGGACACCTACCTCTCCATGATGTCACACAGCAGCAACATGCTGGCAGCAGTGAGGTGTCAACTGGGCCAGGTATATCCCAGGTGAGCCCACAGAGTGAGGAGCATCTCAGAGCCTCGCTCTGTCCAGCACACAGACTATTCGGGTTGGAACTTGCCACTGTCTACAGCAAACAAACGCCTCAGGCCATAGAGGTAAGGTGAGGGATCTAGAGAGAGAAGTGGGTGAGGAATTACTGTGGGGGGGGGGAGTGTTGAAGGGCTAAGAGGGTGATTCTTACTGATGGGGAGAGGGAACTCAGGGTAATTTCCCTCTGGAGGTGGAATGTGTGCTGTTCTAGACATGGGGAGTCAGGCCACCAGTGAGGGACAAAGGGTCAGGGGCAGAATTCAATTTTCAAAGTAAATTTATTATCAAAGTACATGTATGTCACCGTAAACAACACAAATTCATTTTTTCGAGGGCATTAACAGTAAATCTAAGAAACACATAGAATCAATGAAAGATCACACCCAAACAACCAATATACAAAGAAAACTGTAAATACAGAAAGAGAAAAAGAAATACTAAAAATACTGAAAACTGTGAAAGTAGAGGCAGTTAATTGAAGTTTTGAATGTGTATATATAAACTACACCCAAAAGTTGAGAAATTCCTGCAACATTTGATGGAGCATTAGCTATTATAATCACCCCATCTATTAATAACTCAAAAAGAACAATCACTGTTATCAAAATAAATGAAGCACACGCTGGGCGACTCTATTAGCCCACTATTGATTTGTCCAGCTTAAAACCTGCTCTCTAAACTACTGAATCAGATCAGGAAGAACCAAAGAAATTGTAGATTGACATTCATTCTATCCATGGATGATTTGAAATTACCGGCTCCTTCATCAGTGAAGCTAAAGCAATTAATTCAAATAGTAGAACTATCTTCTAAAGATATAAACATGAATCTTGAACTAGCTAAGTGCGGAACATTAAACATAAAGAAAAATGGAATGGAACAAGTAGAATATAAAACAGAGCAGCAGGACACAATACAACTAGGGATGAAATTTAAACACAAGTATGTGGGATATGAATTTTTGAATTTTTCGGGTTTTTTTCCATCGGCGTTCAGAGAGGCGGTGTAGTATTTATTTTACTCGGACACCGGTGTAGATTGAACAACCAACCTTTATTCTGTCTGTCTGTCTGTATCTTGTTTTACGGCGGTTGGCATCCAGCTTAATGGTGCATTACCGCCACCCTCTGCTCCAGAATGTGCACTAGACATACATTCTAAATCCCTTCACCCAATCACACACACACACACACACAACCAACCTTTATTCACCAGACTTCCATTTTTTAAAACCCTTTTCCACGTCCTGACGTCATACACACTCTGATGCTACAAATACTCACAATACATTACAGGCGGGACTGCGCAGGCGTGTGACGTCGGACAGTGAAGCGCGGAAGATTTAAAAGGAACAGAGCCTTATACAGCGGGCAGCGGGAGACGGGGTTGGACAGTCTGACGGAGTGGCTGAACTACTGGGCCTTCATGCGTGAATGTGGTTTGGAACTTGTTGAGGGAAAGAGAGTGGGGAAGGAACGGGAATTGCTGGGAGTGGGCCGTGTGTGTCCGGTAATGGTGGACAAGATGAAGGGGGGGAGGGGTTGAGGGAAAGAAAGTGGAGAAGGAGCGGGATAGGGATTTGGGATCAGAGGTAGACAGCTGGGGAGAGATGGATTATTGTGAAGGGAGAAATAAAGGGAGTGAGGGGACGGATGAATAAAAACCGAGACAAAGGGAATAAAAGAATAAGAAATGACTGGAGAAAGCTCTGAAAGTGAGGAAGATGAACAAGTTCAGAGAGAAGGTGTTGTCATAATTAGGTTTAATGAGAAGGCTCAGGGACATTTGAAGAAAATTAACCCGTTTGTGTTAACAACAACTCTGACAAATAAGATAAGGGAAATACTATTTGCAAAAGTCCTTAATGATGGCAACTTATTGGTAAGATGTGCGAATGAGGAACAACTTGAGAAAGCACTCAAGCTAAAAGAGATAGGAAAATGCAAGGTGGAGTACACAGGGAGGGTGGGAGCACAAAATAGTGGTTGTAAAGGAGTGATCACGGGAGTACCAATGAGTATAAATATGGAGGAGTTAAAGAGGACTATCAAAGGAGGGAAAGTAATGAATGTTCAAAGACTGAAAACAACAAAGGAGGGAGTGAAAAAGGAAAGTGAATCAGTATTGATTGAATTTGAAGAAGAAAGAGTGCCAAGGAAGGTGTTCCTGGGTTTCATGAGTTACCCAGTAAGGATGTATGTGCCAAAGCCATTGAGGTGCTATAATTGTCAAAGGTTTGGACACATAGCTAAAAACTGTAAAAGGCAGAGAAGATGTGCTAGATGTGGGGGTGATCATGAATATGGAAAGTGCGGAACAGGAGTGCAACCAAAATGCTGCAATTGTGGAGGAGCTCATAATGTGGCATATGGTGGGTGTGAGGTAATGAGATGGGAGAATAAAATTCAAGAAATAAGAGTGAAAAGAAAGATCACTTATGCAGAAGCTGTAAGAATGTCAAGAGAACAGAATAATGCTCCTAATGAACAGGGAGCAATAGGGATACGAGAGATGCAACAAAGAACAAATGACAGGATTTATGTAGACAAGAAGGCTCTAGTAACATTCATTGCAGGAGTGATTAATAGTACGGCTGAGGTAAAGTCAAAAAGTGACAAAATTCAGCTGGTGGTAAAAGCAGCAGTAAACCATTTAGGGTTAGTAGGACTGACATGGGAGGAAGTGAGGGAGAACCTCACTAATCAGTCAAGCCAGGAAGTGTCATGTGTTGGTTAATACTAATTATGGTGATTCTTTTACAATGGAATACAAGGAGCTTACTGGCCAATAGCCAGGAATTCAAGCACTTTATTAAAGAAATGGTTGTAAACCCAGATGTAGTGTGTATTCAGGAAACTTGGTTGAAACCAACTTTAGACTTTGTGGTATATGGGTATACAATGATAAGGAAAGATAGAAATCTAGGGGGAGGAGAGGGTTGTGCTATGTTAATCAAGCAAGGTATACCATATAGGGTACTGGAAAAAGGAGATGATCAGGAATACATAGTGGTGGAGGTGTGGGAGAAAGGGGAGGGAGTGGTTATAATTAACTACTACAATCCATGTAAAAGGTTGGATTTGGACAGCCTATTAAAGATACAAGGACAAAACAGACATAAAGTAGTGTGGTGTGCAGATTTCAATGCTCATAGCACAATATGGGGGGGATCAGATTACAGATCCAAATGGAAAGGTAATTGAAGATTTGATGGAAGAAAGGGATTTGGTGTGTATGAATGATGGTAGCGGCACAAGGATAGATATAACAACAGGAACTGAGTCAGTGTTAGATATTATGTTAGTGTCTAGTACCTTGGCTGGCATTAGTAACTGGGGAGTTTGGACTGCTTCAACAGTAGGCAGTGATCACTACCCAGTTTTGTGTTCAGTGGGTGAAAGAGTTGAAGTAAGACCAGGTGGCAGAACCCCAAAGTGGGTGTTTGAAAAAGCTGATTGGGGTAAGTTCCAGAAATTGAGTGAAGAAGGGTTGACAAAGATTGATATTTCTGGAAATGTAGATGAATTAAACAGTCAGGTGACTTCAGCAATTATCATGGCAGCAGAAGGATCTATACCTAGGAGTAAAAATAGGATGAATAGGAAACTGGTACCATGGTGGACAGAGGAATGTTGTCAGGCTGTAAAAAACAGAAAGAGAGCATTCAGGCTAGTTAAAAGAACCCATAATATGCAGCATTTGATTCAATATAAGAAAGCACAGGCAGTGGTGAGAAGAACTATACGTCAAGCTAAAAGGGCAAGTTGGAGGAATTTTTGCGACAAGGTAGGAAGAACAACACCTGTGGGAGAGATATGGGGAATGATTAAGAGGATGGGAGGAGATAGAAGGGAATGGGAATATCCAGTAATGATATCTGAGGAGGAAACTGCAGTCTCCAGTAAGGATAAGGCTGAGGTCATGGCCAAGTCATTTGTACTGATACACAGTTCAGAAAATTTGTTTGAAGAAGAAGGGAAAGAATAATGAGCCAACATCCAGGTGTGTTCAGCAGGAGGGAAGGAACAGATGATATAATCGATGATCCATTTACATTAGCAGAAATGGTGAGAGCAATAAAGAGATTGAGACCAACCTCCCCAGGGAAAGATCTGATATGCTCTGTGATGCTAAACAATCTAGGAGAAGGAGCGCTCTTGAAGTTGCTGCATTTTTATAACAGAGTGTGGGAGGAGGGAAGATTACCAAGTGCATGGAAAGAAGCAGTAGTAATTCCAATAAGGAAGCCTGGCAAGGATCTGTCAAAACCCACTAGCTACAGACCAATTGCATTAACATCAAGTATATGTAAGATAATGGAAAGGATGATAACAGAAAGGTTATCATATGAGCTTGAGAAAAGGGGAATGCTGGCAAGTTATCAGAGTGGTTTTAGAAAGGGAAGAAATTCCATGGACTCAGTGATTATGTTAGAGACTGAAATAAGGAAGGCCCAGGCAAATAAAGAGTCAGTAGTGGCAGTGTTCTTTGACATTGAAAAAGCCTATGATATGATGTGGAAGGAAGGATTATTAATTAAACTGCACAAGATGGGGGTTGGTGGGAGAGTTTTTAATTGGATTAAAGATTTTTTGTTTGGTAGAAAAATTCAAGTTCGGATTGGATCAGAATTATCAAAACAGTACATAGTGGAAAATGGCACACCTCAAGGTAGTGTGATTAGCCCGTTACTTTTCATCATTATGATCAATGATGTCTTCACAAAGGTACCAGTGGATATAGGTAGGTCACTGTTTGCGGATGATGGGGCCTTGTGGAAAAGAGGCAGGAACATGGAGCATATAATCAGGAAACTGCAAGAAGCAATTGATGAAGTGGTGGGGTGGGGTTATGATTGGGGATGGAGATTTTCAGTAGATAAAACTCAAACTATATTTTTTACCAGGAAAAGGGTTGAGGTAGGGAAGAAGTTAAGGATGTATGGGGTTGAATTAGAAGGGGTTGCATCATTTAAATTTCTGGGAGTTATATTTGATTCACGATTAACATGGGCAGACCATAATCAGGAAAGTTGAGGAGAAATGTAAAAAAGTAATAAATGTGATGAGATGTTTGACTGGTAGGGAATGGGGAGCAAGTTGTTCAGTTTTGAAGAGAATGTATGTGGCTTTAGTAAGATCTGTATTGGATTATGGAAATATAGTATATGGATCAGCAGCTAGGTCTCTTATAAGTAAACTGGATGTGATTCAGGCTCAGGCCTTGAGAGTGTGCAGTGGGGCTTTTTAAACGTCACCAGTGTCAGCACTACAGGTAGAAATGGGAATAATGCCTTTGGAACTAAGAAGGATGCAACTGATGGCAAACTACTGGGCTAACTTGCAGGGGCACAATGATTCTCACCCATCTCACCCATGCAGGAGTGCTGGGAAAATGGGAGGTTTCAGAGGGATACCTTTGGTTGGGTAAGGAATGATATTGCTAAAGAATGTGCAGTGTTTGATCTGAGGATAAGTCCTTCAGTAGTTTATCCAGTTGTAGCTCCATGGAAGCTTGTATGGCCTGACATAGACTGGCATTTGTTAGAGGTAAAAAGGAAAGAAAGATATAAAACAGATTTGGTAAATGCATTTAACTGTCATGTGATGGAAAAGTATAGTGATTATACTCACATTTATAATGCCAAAGATGGGAGGATAAAGTATAGGATAGGGTATGTGTGTGTGTGTGATTGGGTGAAGGGATTTAGAATGTATGTCTATTGCACACTCCGGAGCAGAAGGTGGCGGGAATGCACGATTAAGCTGGGTGCCAACAAGACATAGACAGACAGTGGGCAGCGGAGCGGTGGGCATGCTGCTGGTTGCGGTTGGGAGTGAACTGAACTGAGTGAATGTGGTTTGGAACTTGTTGAGGGAAAGAGAGTGGGGAAGGAACGGGAATTGCTGGGAGGGGGTCATGTGGGTCCAGTAATGGTGGACAAGATGAGAGGGGGGGTTGAGGGAAAGAAAGTGGAGAAGGAGCGGGATAGGGATTTCGGATCAGAGGTAGACAGCTGGGGAGAGGTGGATTATTGTGAAGGGAGAAATAAAGGGAATGAGGAGATAGTGAGGGGACGGATGAATGAAAACTGAGACAAAGGGAATAAAAGAATAAGAAATGACAGTGGAGAAAGCTCTGAAAGTGAGGAAGGTGAACAAGTTCAGAGAGAAGGTGTTGTCATAATTAGGTTTAATGAGAAGGCTCAGGGACATTTGAAGAAAATTAACCCGTTTGTGCTAACAACAACTCTGGCAAATAAGAAAGGGGAAATAGTATTTGCAAAAGTCCTTAATAATGGCAACTTATTGGTAAGATGTGCAAATGAGGAACAACTTGAGAAAGCACTCAAGCTAAAAGAGATAGGAAAATGCAAGGTGGAGTACACAGGGAGGGTGGGAGCACAAAATAGTGGTTTAAAGGTGTGATCACGGGGGTACCAATGAATATAAATATGGAGGAGTTAAAGAGGATTATCAAAGGAGGGAAAGTAGTGAATGTTCAAAGACTGAAAACAACAAAGGAGGGAGTGAAAAAGGAAAGTGAATCAGTATTGATTGAATTTGAAGAAGAAAGAGTGCCAAGGAAGGTGTTCCTGGGTTTCATGAGTTACCCAGTAAGGATGTATGTGCCAAAGCCACTGAGGTGCTATAATTGTCAAAGGTTTGGACACATAGCTAAAAACTGTAAAAAGGCAGAGGAGATGTGCTAGATGTGGGGGTGATCATGAATATGGAAAGTGCGGAACAGGAGTGCAACCAAAATGCTGCAATTGTGGAGGAGCTCATAATGTGGCATATGGTGGGTGTGAGGTTATGAGACGGGAGAATAAAATTCAAGAAATAAGAGTGAAAAGAAAGATCACTTATGCAGAAGCTGTAAGAATGTCAAGAGAACAGAATAATGCTCCTAATGAACAGGGAGCAATAGGGATACGAGAGATGCAACAAAGAACAAATGACAGGATTTATGTAGATAAAAAGGCTCTAGTAACATTCATTGCAGGAGTGATTAATAGTACGGCTGAGGTAAAGTCAAAAAGTGACAAAATTCAGCTGGTGGTAAAAGCAGCAGTAAACCATTTAGGGTTAGTAGGACTGACATGGGAGGAAGTGAGGGAGAACCTCACTAATCAGTCAAGCCAGGAAGTGTCATGAGTTGGTTAATACTAATTATGGTGATTCTTTTACAATGGAATGCAAGGAGCTTACTGGCCAATGGCCAAGAATTCAAGCACTTTATTAAAGAAATGGTCTAGTGTGTATTCAGGAAACTTGGTTGAAACCAACTTTAGACTTTGTGGTATATGGGTATACAATGATAAGGAAAGATAGAAATCTAGGGGGAGGAGGGGGTTGTGCTATGTTAATCAAGCAAGGTATACCATATAGGGTACTGGAAAAAGGAGATGATCAGGAATACATAGTGGTGGAAGTGTGGGAGAGAGGGGAGGGAGTGGTTATAATTAACTACTACAATCCATGTAGAAGGTTGGATTTGGACAGCCTATTAAGGATACAAGGACAAAACAGACTTAAAGTAGTGTGGTGTGCAGATTTCAATGCTCATATCACAATATGGGGGGGATCAGATTATAGATCCAAATGGAAAGGTAATTGAAGATTTGATGGAAGAAAGGGATTTGGTGTGTATGAATGATGGTAGAGGTACAAAGATAGACATAACAACAGGAACTGAGTCAGTGTTAGATATTACGTAAGTGTCTATTACCTTGGCTGGTGTTAGTAACTGGGGAGTTTGGACTGCTTCAACAGTAGGCAGTGATCACTACCCAGTTTTATGTTCAGTGGGTGAAAGAGTTGAAGTAAGACCAGGTGGCAGAATCCCAAAGTGGGTGTTTGTAAAAGCAGATTGGGGTAAGTTCCAGAAGTTGAGTGAAGAAGCATTGACAAAGATAGACATTTCTGGAAATGTAGATGAATTAAACAGTCAGGTGACTTCAGCAATTATTATGGCAGCAGAAGGATCTATACCCAGGAGTAAAAATAGGATGAATAGGAAACTGGTACCATGGTGGACAGAGGAATGTTGTCAGGCTGTAAAAAAAAACAGAAAGAGAGCATTCAGGCTAGTTAAAAGAACCCATAATATGCAGCATTTAGTTCAATATAAGAAAACATGGCAGTGGTGAGAAGAACTATACGTCAAGCTAAAAGGACAAGTTGGAGGAATTTTTGCAACAAAATAGGAAGAACAACACCTGTGGGAGAGGTATGGGGAATGTTTAAGAGGATGGGAAGGGATAGAAGGGAATGGAAATATCCAGTAATGATATCTGAGGAGGAAACAGCAGTCTCCAGTAGGGATAAGGCTGAGATCATGGCCAAGTCATTTGTACAGATACACACTTCAGAAAATTTGTCTGAAGAAGGGAGAAGGAGAAGGGAAAGAACAATGAGTCAACACCCAGGTGTGTTAAACAGGAGGGAAGGAACAGATGATATAACTGATGATCCATTTACGTTAGCAGAAATGGTGAGAGCAATAGAGAGATCGAGACCAACCTCCCCAGGGAAAGAACTGATATGCTCGATCAACTGATGCTGAAAGATCTAGGAGAAGGAGCGCTCTTGAAGTTGCTGCATTTTTCTAACAGAGTGTGGGAGGAAGGAAGATTACCAAGTGCATGGAAAGAAGCAGTAGTAATTCCAATAAGGAAGCCTGGCAAAGATCCATCAAAACCCACTAGCTACAGACCAATAGCATTAACATCAAATATATGTAAGATAATGGAAAGGATGATAACAGAAAGGTTATCGTATGAGCTTGAGAAGAGGGGAATGCTGGCAAGTTATCAGAGTGGTTCAGAAAGGGAAGGAATTCCATGGACTCAGTGATAAGGTTAGAGACTGAAATAAGGAATGCACAGGCAAGTAACGAATCTATAGTTGCAGTGTCTTTTGACATTGAAAAAGCCTATGATATGATGTGGAAGGAAGGATTATTAATTAAACTGCACAAGATGGGGGTTGGTGGGAGAGTTTTTAATTGGATTAAAGATTTTTTTGTTTGGTAGAAAAATTCAAGTTTGGATTGGATCAGAATTATCAAAACAGTACATAGTGGAAAATGGCACACCTCAAAGTAGTGTGATTAGCCCGTTACTTTTCATCATTATGATCAATGATAATTTCACAAAGGTACCAGTGGATATAGGTAGGTCACTGTTTGCGGATGATAGGGCCTTGTGGAAAAGAGGCAGGAACATGGAGCATATAATCAGGAAACTACAAGAAGCAATTGATGAAGTGGTGGAGTGGGGTTATGATTGGGGATGTAGATTTTCAGTAGAAAACACTCAAACTCTATTTTTTACCAGGAAAAGAATTGAGGTAGGGAAGAAGTTAAGGATGTATGGGATTGAATTAGAAGGGGTTGGATCATTTAAATTTCTGGGAGTTATATTTGATTCACGATTAACATGGGCAGACCATATCAGGAAAGTTGAGAAGAAATATAAAAAAGTAATAAATGTGATGAGATGTTTGACTGGTAGAGAATAGGGAGAAAGTTGTTCAGCATTGAAGAGAATGTATGTGGCTTTAGTGAGATCTGTTGGACTATGGAAATATAGCATATGGATCAGCAGCTAGGTCTCTTATAAGGAAACTGGATGTGATTCAGGCTCAGGCTTTGAGAGTGTGCAGTGGGGCTTTTAAAACGTCACCAGTGTCAGCCCTACAGGTAGAAATGAGAGTAATGCCTTTGGAACTAAGAAGGATGCAACTGATGGCAAACTACTGGGCTAACTTGCAGGCGCACAATAATTCTCACCCTGCGAAAGGAGTGCTGGGAAAATGGGAGGTTTCAGAGGGATACCTTTATTCGGGTAGGGAATGATATTGCTAAAGAATGTGGAGTGTTTGATCTGAGGATAAGTCCTTCAGTAGTTTATCCAGTTGTAGCTCCATGGAAGCTTGTATGGTCTGACATAGACTGGCATTTGTTAGAGGTAAAAAGGAAAGGAAGATATAAAACTGATTTGGTAAATGCATTTAACTGTCATGTGATGGAAAAGTATAGTGATTATACTCACATTTATACGGATAGTGCGAAGGAACCTGAAAAGGAGTGACAGGGTTTGGGGTGATTATACCAGCAAAAGAAATTGGAATCAGCAGACGAATATCTAATAAGTTAGGGGTGTTTACAGTGGAGTTGCTGGCAGTGTTGGTTGCGTTGCAATGGGTGCAGAAAGCCAGACAAGTCAAAGCATTGATATGCTCAGATTCATCCTCAGTTCTAGCAAGTTTAAGGTCTTTTCACACAAACAGTCAGCAAGATGTACTTTATGAAGTCCTTCAGTTAGTTGCAAGAATTGCAAATCAGGGAGGTCAAGTAAAATTTCTATGGGTTCCAGCACATGTAGGGGTGAAGGAGAATGAGAGGGTGGATGAGTTGGCAAAGAGGGCGTTAAAGAAAGAAAACATAGAAATGCACATTAGTATCAGTAAAGCAGAGGTTAAGTGTGTAACCTGGGAACAAATCAACCAATTGTGGCAAGAAAGATGGGACAGGGAGGGGAAAGGGAGGCATTTATATCAAATACAAAGAAGTGTTGCAGGTACTCGGGTAGGTAGTGGAAACAGAAGAGAGGAAACTGTGTGGACTATGTTAAGGCTGGGACACTATGCATTAAACAAAACATTGAAAATGACAGGGAAACACCAGACAAGATTGTGTGAGGAATGTCAGGAAGAGGAATCAGTTGAACATGTAGTTCTGAGTTGCAGGAAGTATGGGATACAGAGAGAGATGATGAGAATTAAACTAAGGGAATTGAGGATGCAGGAATTCACATTAAAAGGGTTGCTGGGCATGGGTGAGAGAGCACAGGTTAGGGTATTTTTAGCTTTCTTAAAGGGTACGGGGTTTTTTTTGTAGGATATGACGGATAAACAGGTATAGGGTACTAGGATGGCCAAAGATGGGAGGATAAACTATAGGTTAGGGTGTGTGTGTGTGTGTGTGAGTGTAAGAGCGAGAGTGAGGGATTGGGTGAAGAGATTTAGAATGTATGTCTACTACACATGCCGGAGCAGAAGGTGGCGGTAATGCACCATTAAGCTGGGTGCCAACCGCCGTAAAAACAAGACACAGACAGACAGCAGGCAGCGTAGTTTGCGAGCTGCGGAGTGAGCTGGGAGCAGAGTGAAGGCTTAAGGGCTTCGGCTCAACGGGCTGAGGTGGAAACGGGCGAGGCGAAGAGGGTTTGGTATTCATTTTTTGTTGTTATTTGAGGAGAGGGGCAATATGAGTGTGAGGGCAGTTTGTTGTTCTCGGTGCCAGATGTGGGAGGTCGTGGAGTCCCCATGTGTCCCGGACGTCCACATCTGTGCCAGGTGCGCCAAGATCCAGCTCCTAAGGGACCGCATTAGGGAACTGGAGCTGCAGCTCGATGACCTTCGTCTGGTCAGGGAGAGTGAGGAGTTGATAGGAGTTACAGGCAGGTGGTCTCACCGGGGCCACGGGAGGCAGACAAGTGGGTCACGGTTAGGAGGGGGAAGAGGAAGAGTCAGGTAATAGAGAGTACCCCGGTGGGCTGTGCCCCTTAACAATAGGTACTCCTGTTTGAGTACTGTTGGGGGGGACAGCTTACCTGGGGGAAGTACCAGTGGCACCTCTGGCACGGAGTACGGCCCTGTAGCTCAGAAGGGTAGGGAAAGGAAGAGGAGGGCAGTAGTAATAGGGGACTCGATAGTAAGGGGGTCAGATAGGCAATTCTGTGGACGCAGTCCAGAGACCCGGATGGTAGTTTGCCTCCCTGGTGCCAGGGTCCAGGATATTTCTGATCGCGTCCAAGATGTCCTGAAGTGGGAGGGTGAGGAGCCAGAGGTCGTGGTACATATACGTCCCAATGACATAGGTTGGAAAAGGGAAGGGGTCCTGAAAGGAGAATATAGGGAGCTAGGAAGGGAGTTGAGAAAAAGGACCGCAAAGGTAGTAATCTCGGGATTACTGCCTGTGCCACGCGACAGTGAGAGTAGGAATGCAATGAGGTGGAGGATAAATGCGTGGCTGAGGGATTGGAGCAGGGGGCAGGGATTCAAGTTTTTGGATCATTGGGACCTCTTTTGGCGCAGGTGTGACCTGTACAAAAAGGATGGGTTACACTTGAATCCGAGGGGGACCAATATCCTGGCGGGGAGATTTGCGAGGGCTACTGAGGTGACTTTAAACTAGAATGGTTGGGGGGTGGGAATCAAATTAAGGGGATTAGGAGAGAGGAGGTTAGTTCACAACAGGGGGATGGGAACAAGTGCAGAGAGACAGAGGGGTGTAAAATGAGGGTAGAAGCAAAAAGTAGTAACGTGAAAAGTAAAAGTGGCAGGCTGGCAAATCCAGGGCAAAAATCAAAAAGGGCCAGTTTTCAACATAATTGTATAAGGGCCAATAGTGTTGTAAAAGCAAGCCTGAATGCTTTGTGTGTCAATGCAAGGAGCATTCGTAATAAGGCGGATGAATTAAAAGTGCAGATTGTTATTAATGAATATGATATAGTTGGGATCACAGAGATATGGCTCCAGGGTGACCAAGGATGGGAGCTCAACATTCAGGAATATTCAATATTCAGGAGGGATAGACATGAAAGAAAAGGAGGTGGGATAGCATTGCTGGTTAGAGAAGAGATTAATGCAATAGAAAGGAAGGACATTAGCCGGGAAGATGTGGAATCGATATGGGTAGAGCTGCATAACACTAAGGGGCAGAAAACGCTGGTGGGAGTTGTGTACAGGCCACCTAACAGTAGTAGTGAGGTCGGAGATGGTATTAAACAGGAAATTAGAAATGTGTGCAATAAAGGAACAGCAGTTATAATGGGTGACTTCAATCTACATGTAGATTAGGTGAACCAAATTGGTAAAGGTGCTGAGGAAGAGGATTTCTTGGAATGTATGCAGGATGGTTTTTTGAACCAACATGTCAAGGAACCAACTAGAGAGCAGGCCATTCTAGTTTGGGTATTGAGCAATGAGGAAGGGTTATTTAGCAATCTTATCGTGAGAGGCCCCTTGGGTAAGAGTGACCATAATATGGTGGAATTTTTCATTAAGATGGAGAGTGACATAGTTAATTCAGAAACAAAGGTTCTGAACTTAAAGAAGGGTAACTTTGAAGGTATGAGATGTGAATTAGCTAAGATAGACTGGCAAATGATACTTAAACGGTTGACGGTGGATATGCAATGGCAAGCATTTAAAGATTGCATGGATGAACTACAACAATTGTTCATCCCAGTTTGGCAAAAGAATAAATCAGGGAAGGTAGTGCACCCATGACTGACAAGGGAAATTAGGGATAGTATCAATTCCAAAGAAGAAGCGTACAAATTAGCCAGAAAAACTGGCTCACCTGAGGACTGGGAGAAATTCAAAGTCCAGCAGAGGAGGACAAAGGGCTTAATTAGGAAAGGGGGAAAAAGATTATGAGAGAAAACTGGCAGAGAACATAAAAACTGACTGTAAAAGCTTTTATAGATATGTGAAAAGAAAAAGATTGGTTAAGACAAATGTAGGTCCCCTACAGACAGAAACAGGTGAATTGATTATGGGGAGCAAGGACATGGCAGACCAATTGAATAACTACTTTGATTCTGTCTTCACTAAGGAGGACATAAATAATCTTCCGGAAATAGTAGCGGACAGAGGGTCTAGTGAGATGGAGGAACTGAAGGAAATACATGTTAGTAGGGAAGTGGAGTTAGGTAAATTGAAGGGATTAAAGGCAGATAAATCTCCAGGGCCAGATGGTCTGCATCCCAGAGTGCTTAAGGAAGTAGCCCAAGAAATAGTGGATGCATTAGTGATAATTTTTCAAAACTCTTTAGATTCTGGACTAGTTCCTGAGGATTGGAGGGTGGCTAATGTAACCCCGCTTTTTAAAAAAGGAGGGAGAGAGAAACCGGGGAATTATAGACCAGTTAGCCTAACGTCGGTGGTGGGGAAACTGCTGGAGTCAGTTATCAAAGATGTGATAACAGCACATTTGGAAAGTGGTGCAATCTCTCGCTACAATTCTGATCATCCACCACCATGTAACCACTACGTGTCCAATAAATTAACTACACCCCACACATCTTGACTGATTTGCACCCTCTCTAAACAGTCTTGCAATTACAACAGGCTTACCTGAGTTCTGCTCTCATAAAGGGGCAAAAAGTATCTTGAGGACCAAATGCATTTCGCTGTGAAGGTAGTTACACAGATTGTGGGCTGTAAAGAACATGAACGACATGCTTGCCTTTATAAGTTGTGTCTTTGAGTTCACGAGTCAAAACCTTACAGTGTAGCTCTATAAAGTTCTCCTTAGGATACATCTGGAGCTTTCAGTCATAGTTACCCCATTATAGGGAGGATGTGGAGGCTTTATAGAGGGTAGAGGAGAGGCTCACTGAGGTACTGTCTGGACAAGAGGGAATTTTTCACAAAGATAAGTTCAATAACTTGGGTCTTTTTTTCCTCTGGAGTGATGAAGGCTGAGGGCAGACCTAATAGAAATTCATTGGATTATGAGAGACAGAGAGGAGGCAGCTGTAACCCATTTCCCCTTGGGTGAAAATGTTAATAAAAGATATTTCTGCATTTCAACTGAGAGGGGCAAGTTTGTAGGAGTATGTGCAGAGCACGTTTCCTACACTTAGGATAGTGGGAGTCTGGAATGCACAGCCAGGGGTTGAGATGGAAGCAGGTGCGATAGAGGCAGTTACGAGACGCTTAGATATGCACATGAATGTGCAGAATATGGAGGGATATGGACACAGTAAAGGCAGAAAGGATTAGTTTAGTTTGCCATATAGCTACAAGACTAATTAGTTCAACACAGCATCATTGGCTGAAGGGTCTATTCCCATTCAATGTCCTTCAAGAAGACACTGGGATTGGTTTATCCAAAAATTCACCACACCCTGAGGTAGGAAATTCTGCCCCACGGTCGTGCGACCAGTTGAAATTAACTCAGTAAATTCACCCTGCTTTGCTGCACCATTGCTGCATTCTGCATTTATATATTTCTAAATTTATTTCCATAATATTCCCTTCTGAGATGAGATAATGGTAGCTCTCTGACCAATGCTAAACCTCTGCATCTAAAAATACCGTGTACAATTCCGGTTCCCGTATCCCTGGGTCAAACCGCAAAGAGCACAGTCATGGTCAGTATAATGATTCAAGAACTCTGTGACCTCTTGCCACAGGCTTCTCAATGCTGCAGTGGAACATCTTCAGTTCCCATGGATGAGCAGCAGGAAGCTGAAACTTATGGCTACTCCATGCCAGAAGACTCTCATAGCCCACCTATCAACATGGATAATGGAAGCATTGCAAATGCCCACGGAACACCAGCTACAGGTACTGAGGTGGGGCAGTGGGATTGTGGAATGTGGGTTAAATCTGGAAAAAGCTGGATCAGACTAACACCAGGAGTACCATGCACAGTTCCCACCTTTGAATCCTTCAGTCACACCAACACTGATAGCGCACAGTTCCAGCCTCTTTGTATAGGTTTCGGCGCACCATAGGAGCACCATGCACGGTTCCCAACTCAGCATCCCTAAATCAGAACCACACTGGGAGCACTATGCACAGATCCTGTCTCCGTGTCCCCTGGGTCAAAACTACTCCGGGGCCACCATTCACATATGGGAATTCTGGAATAATATTTTTTGTTTGGACATTGTAACCTCTCTCTTCTCTCCCTCCTCTCCCAGGATATGACCTACGCTCTGCTCCACCAGTTGCTGTCAACCTTGGCCAGACCTCAAGATGGTACCCAGCAATGGGTTATTCTCCAACTGTGCTTGACATTCCCTTTTGGCTGTTGTCGGGTCACCATTTTATCTCAGGACGCATCCAAGTCCTGCTTTTGGACAGTATTGTGGTGCTTTTAGGGTCACGTTACCTGCTGGTGAGGAGGATAGCTCTCCATACTGCCTCCCATGTCTTGGTGGTGAGGACAACACTGGCAATGGTCGAGTCCCAACCTCCATACGCCATGAGCTGTTCCTTAATCCTCACCAACATTCACTACAGCTGCTCATCCCGCAGGAGTTCCATAATCCTGGGGTATCAGCAGCTGTGCTTCAGGCCTTGTCAGGCTTGCACTAAACCGCCTATAGTGGGGGGCCCAACCACAGTCCCAAATGAAGAGGTGACCCAGGCCAGCAACAGGATAGGAGAAGCGATCTGGGCCAGGTCTGCCCCAAGGATTGCAGTTGCTAGGTCTACCTCTGAGACAGCTGCAGGCAGGGCAGCCCTCACCTCCCTCCCAAATGAAGAGGTGACCCAGGCCAGCAACAGGGTAGGAGAAGCGATCTGGGCCAGGTCTGCCCCAAGGATTGCAGTTGCTAGGTCTACCTCTGAGACAGCTGCAGGCAGGGCAGCCCTCACCTCCCTCCCAAATGAAGAGGTGACCCAGGCCAGCAACAGGGTAGGAGAAGTGATCTGGACTGGGCCTGTCCCAAGGATTGTCGTTACTGGGCCTACCTCTGAGAGGGATGCAGACAGGGCAGCCCTCACCCCCCTCCCCGCTTCCAGGCAGTCTACGGACTGCGTGCCCTGGAACAGTCCAGATCACCGGGTTACCTCCGCCCTCACTGCAAGAAAAGAGGCATTACAGAGGCAGCATCAGCTGAAAGCCACAGAGCAGCAGGCCCCATCGTCCCCGTGCCAAAGACGCCGCGCCCCAGACCGATGGCATTGACCTCCCACATCATGAAGATCATGAAGACCCTGGAGAGACTTGTTCTGGAGCTGCTCCGGCAGATGGTCAGGCCACACCTAGATCCCCTCCAGATACGCCTCCTTAAAAACACTGTCAACCAGCGTAAGCAGCTTTGAGTGTCCTCCACACTGCCAGGAGTCTTACCGTTAATACTATATTCTGTCTTCAAATTTGACCTGCCAAAATGAACCACTGCACACTAATCTATGTTGAACTCCATCTGCCACTTCTCAGCCCAGTTCTGCATCCTATCGATGTCCCGCTGTAACCTCCGACAACCCTCCAGACTATCTGAGCCAGGGTCAGACACCCTGAGCCAATAGGCTGGTCCTGGACTTATTTTCTGGCATAAGTTACATATTACTATTTAACTATTTATGGTTTTATTACTATTTATTATTTATGGTGCAACTGTAACGAAAACCAATTTCCCCCAAGATCAATAAAGTATGACTATGACTATCCACAATACCCCCAACTGTCATCAGCAAACTTCTATTCCTTCATCCAGGTTATTTATAAAAATCACAAAGAAGAGGGGTCCCAGAACAGATCCCTGCGGAACACCCTGGTCACCAACCTCCATACAGAATACAAACCATCTACAACCACCCTTTGCGCTTTCTGTAGGTAAGCCAATCCTAGATCCACAAAACCAGGTCTCTTTAGATCCCATGCCTCATTACTTTCTGAATGAGCCCTGCATGAGGAACCTTATCAAATGCCTTACTGAAATCCATGTACTTTCACTCTTGGCTATTTAAGATACAGCTCACTATGGTGGTATAATCTTCAAACCTGTAGATGGAGTTATAACAGAATCTGGCTGCGTAGTCATGAATGTGTAGGGAGCTGAGGATGCAGCCTTGAGGAACACCAGTGTTAAGAATAACATGGTGGAGGTGTTGCTGCCTATCCTTACTGATTGCAGTCTGTCATTCAGGAAATCAAGGATCCAGATGCAGGGGGAGGTGTTGACTCCTGGGTCTCAAGTTGGCTTGGAATTACAATGTTGAAGGTAACTAAGGACGGGTAATAAATTAAAAGTTTGTTGGCAGTAGTTACATGAAAAAATGCCTGTACTAGAACAATCCAAATAGTCCCCCTGCCTCAACTCTGTCCTGAAGCTGTTTCCTTCCAAGTACTTCTCCAGCTCTTTTTGAACACTATATTGGGAATATCTCCATGACAACTCGACAATATATTCCAGCTTCTAACTACTCAAATCTCTCTTGCCTCATTCCTTTTTGCCAATTTCTTTCATCCCAGTAAAAATAGTTTCTTAGTTTATACACTGCCTATATCCTTCGTTCTTATAAATATCGCTGTCAGATCTGTCTCATCCTTCTCTGCCCCCAGGAAAATGCGCCAATCTTCCTCAGTCTGATCACGCACCTGAAGTCCCTTATCTTAAAATCCTTCCAGTAAATTTTTCCATATCCTCATTAAGGCTTTTACACCTTTCCTAAATGTTTACAGTAGTTGATGTATCAACTCCGCTGTGGATGGTCCCAAGCCTGGCTGCGAAAGGAGGAGGGTAGGGGATGGGGCTGGCAGCCTCATCCTGTAAAAACTTGGTGCTACAGAAACGCCAACAGAATCTCCAAAGACCTCAGCCCTGGGAGAAGAAGGGTCTTCGCTGGGCTACACCTTGGAAGACTGAAAGACTGGTCCAGGATAGCTGCTGTAGGCGTCCTGTGCCCCAGGAGGGGTGAAGGAATAAGAAGAAGAAATTTGGAACTTGCTGCCAGAGGAGTTGGTGGAGTCTGATACAATCTCTAAGGTTAAGAGACATTTAGATAGGCACTTACAAGGCACAAAAGATAGACAGACCCAGGACAGGTAAGTGGTATTAGTGCAGATGGGCAAGACTTCCTCTGTCTACTCCACCAGCCAGGCAAAAGTCTCTAACCAAAACTGTAAGACTTCAGCAGCTGAGTAGTTAGCTTAAGGATCAGAAACATGGAAATCTATGATATTGACTAGCAGAGTTGATTCTGGATGAAGGCATGAATGGGTGGGTTTGCACCAGGAGGTTTAATGATGCCCTAATTGAAATATGTAGGAAAGTGTGGCAGAAGAAAGGGCAGTATGATCATGCGGAGATGGTCAGACCATATCATGCCTGCTAGTAATCTCAGTACTTAAAATCCTGAAGGTAAACATCAGAGGAAGAATAGAAACAACATTTTAATAGATTGATAATGGAGCTAAAACTGTTTTAATCAGATAAACAAAAAGACAGATTATGGTAGTATGATGACAATTCATATTTCAATAGTTCTATTTAATATCAGAGAATGCATACAATATACAACCTCAAATTCTTGTTCACAGACATCCATGAAAATAGAAGAGTGGCCCAAAGAAAAACATTAAAACCCCAAAGCCCCCCTACACCCTTCTCCCATACACAAGCTGCAGCAAAGCAACAACCCTCTCCTCCCTTACTTACTTCAACAAAAAAGTTTCAGCACCCTCCACCCACCAAGCAAGCAAGCAATAGCAAAGCCTCCAATAAAGACCATGATCTGCAGTACAACAGAAATTAATTGTTCACCCAACAATTCAACATACCACAGGCTCTCGCTCTCTCCCAAGTAAAGGGAGAGGTGTCACCCTTCACAGCAAGAGGGAAAACAAGCAACTCACTGACTTATGGTGTTAAGGTCTGCCACGTTGCTTTTTTCCATGAGTTCTCCAACTCGATAATCAGCAACAAACTTTCTTCCATCCATGAGAGAAAGAGAGCGCACGATCCAAGTATAGAGCCCCCAACAGCTGATCCGCTGTTCCCGATTTTCAGTTTTCTCCCACGATGCTTTATTCGGTGGCGCCAGCATAGAATCGGCTCGTCCCCATGGCCGCAAAGCCTCAGGACCCTGAAGGCATGCTCGTCTTCTCAGCCGTGTCCTTAGGATATTGAAAAACTGCCAGTCGGTGAGGCCTGGAAGTGGGTCCCATCGCCACAAAGAATCAAAGGTTGAGTATAGCTCTAGGTCAGAGTCCTCAACAGAACCCCATCCACCTTGAAAAGGAAAAAGAGAGACAGTAAAGGTAGAAATTAAACTGTTTCTGCAGATGAGCTGGAAGAAGTCCCTGTCAAGCACCATGGTAGCTCCACCCTATTTCAGTTTCTCACCTCTGGAGGATCTCTCAGCAGTTTCAGTGCCAGACCAGGTGGCAAAGTATGGTCAAAATAGTGAAATGGTCAGAGATGGCATGGTCAAAAGAAGGATATGAATGTTGTTGGATAGGATATGTAAGCTGAAGTGAGTAATTTTCATCCTTTTGAATGGCAGAAAAGCTTGAAGACCAGTAGACCATCTACACTGATCCCTTTTGCCTGCACTAGGTCATATAACTTCTATGCCTTGACCATTTTAACACTTCTCTAAATGTCGTGAAATCCAGAGTATCACACAAAATGCTGAAGAAATTTAGCAAATCAGGCAGCATCTATGGAGAGGAATAAATTGTTGACGTTTCGGCCTGAAATGTCAATTGTTTAATCCTCTCCATAAAAACTTCCCGACTTGTGGAAACCTTCCAATACCCAGGCGGCTCTTTTTTTTTTCTTTTCTTCTTTCTTTTTAGGTAGGACTATAATGGAGGGGGGAGTGTCAAGGGGAGGGGGGAGGGTAGATTTTAGATTTTATCTTTATCTTTTCATGTATTCTTTTTGAAAACTCGATAAAAATTATATTACAAAAACTTCCTGACTTGCTGAGTTCCTCTGCATTTTGTGTGTGTTACTATAGCCGGCTTTAGCCTATAGACCTTAGCCAGCTGGTGGCGTAGTGGCATCAGCACTGGACTTTGGGGTGAAAGGTCCCGAGTTTGAATCCAGCTGGCTCCCGTGCACGCTTTCCATCCATGCTGGGTTGAGCGTTGAGCAAGCAACTCGACCTCAAAAAAGAAATTGCCTGCTACAGAAACATCAACAGCAAGAAGTTGCTCTCTTCATAGTCATAGCCATACTTTATTGAAATTGGTTTTCATTACAGTTGCACCATAAATAATAAATAGTAATAGAACCATAAATAGTTAAATAGTAATATGTAGATTATGCCAGTAAATTATGAAATAAGTCCAGGACCAGCCTATCGACTCAGGGTGTCTGACCCTCCAAGGGAGGAGTTGTAAAGTTTGATGGCCACAGGCAGGAATGACTTCCTGTGACGCTCTGTGCTGCATCTCAGAGGAATGAATCTCTGGCTGAACGTACTCCTGTGCCCACCCAGTACATTATGTAGTGGATGGGAGACATTGACCAAGATGGCATGCAACTTAGACAGCATCTTCTTTTCAGACACCACAGTGAGAGAGTCCAGTTCCATCCCTACAACATCACTGGCCTTACAAATGAGTTTGTTGATTCTGTTGGTGTCTGCTACCCTTAGCCTGCTGCCCCAGCACACAACAGCAAACATGATAGCACTGGCCACCACAGACTCGTAGAACATCCTCAGCATCATCCGGCAGATGTTAAAGGACCTCAGTCTCCTCAGGAAATAGAGACGGCTCTGACCCTTCTTGTAGACAGCCTCAGTGTTCTTAGACCAGTCCAGTTTATTGTCAATTCGCATCCCCAGGTATTTGTAATCCTCCACCATGTCCACACTGACCCCCGGATGGAAACAGGGGTCACCGGTACCTTAGCTCTCCTCAGGTCTACCACCAGCTCCTTAGTCTTTTTCACATTAAGCTGCAGATAATTCTGCTCACACCATGTGACAAAGTTTCCTACCGTAGCCCTGTACTCAGCCTCATCTCCCTTGCTGATGCATCCAACTATGGCAGTGTCATCCGAAAACTTCTGAAGATGACAAGACTCTGTGCAGTAGTTGAAGTCCGAGGTGTAAATGGTGAAGAGAAAGGGAGACAAGACAGTCCCCTGTGGAGCCCCAGTGCTGCTGATCACTCTGTCGGACACTATCAGACTTCCAGAGCTTAGTTTGGCAGAGTGATGGTTAAGATGGTAAAATCTTAATGAGTGATGGCATCAGCGCCGGACTCTGGAACGAAGGTTCCCAGGTTTGAAATTGGGGCCGCTCCCGAGTACACCTTCCTCCGTGCCGGGTTGAGTGTCAAGATCACAACTCGACCTCGTAAAATAAAGGGAAAAATACTGCAAAATGTCTGTGTGAGGAGTGGCGTGCCACAGTCTCTCTCTTGCTCTGCGCCTTGTAAAGGCATGGAAAAAAAAGACATTGTCCTGCCAACATTGCACACGGACACACGCAGACACACGCGCATGCACATGGCAAAAAATAAATAAATAAAATGCTTAAATGGTCAGATAAAATTAGGGTGTGATTTGAAAAACATTGACATAAAGCAACATACATTCCAAAAATATGGAGCTAATTTGTCAGCAGATAAAGTAACACTAATAAGGAGAAAAACGTGCAAAAATGTTTGAAAAAGATAAATAGCACCAGAACAAGAAAGCGAAAGTTCTTGGGCTGGTTCAGCTTAAGAAAGAGGTTTCCAGTGCACGTGCAGTCCAGCCCACTGGGTTCAGTTCTGATGCTGTCTGTGAGGAATTTGCACATTCCCCCTGTGACTACATGGGTTTCCTCTGGGTGCTCTGGTTTCCTCCCACATTCGAAACACATACATGTTAGTAGGTTAATTGGTCATGTGTACGTAATTGGGTGGCATTGGCTCGTGGGGCCAGAAAGGCCTGTTAACATGCTGTAGTTCTCAATAAATAAATGCAAAGGATGCATTAAGCAAGGTATAGGTGCAATTAACCACAAGGGTTTGTAATGTTTAGACAATAACATACGGTACAACTTGATAAAAGGAAGGACAGAACGTTTCTGGGTACAAGGTATTCAGTAAAGTTACAGAAGGAAAGAAAGGAGGAAGAGTACCAATATTAAAAATTTAGTGATTTAGAGATCAAATACCTTGAAACAATCAAAGACAGAAATCGTTTAAAATTAAGAAACAGTAGAAGTGTGCTTGCAATGCTGAGATTATTCTCTAAAGGCACAGTTAGAGCTAGTGAAAATGTATTTGCAGGGGAATGCAGAGAGGAGTGAAGGCCTTAGAGAAGGGATATGGTCTGTGTGCAGGTCAGTGGGACTAGGCAGAAAATCGTTTGGCACAGCCAAGAAGGGCCAAAAGGCCTGTTTCTGTGCTGTAGTTTCTATGGTAATGGGAGGCTTCAATATTCTGCATTTAGACTGAGATAGCGATAACAGGGCAAAGAGAAATTTCTGCTGTGTTCTTGGTTGGTATGTTTCTGACTCAACGAGAAAGCAGAAAACAGTCTTGGGTCTGTCAGAAGTACTTAAGAATCATAAGGAGTACAGAGCTTTGTATCTTCAGGGTCAAGGACCAGGGGATGTAGAGTGAAAATGATTGGTTAAAAAACCAAAAGTGATGCAAGAAAATAAACTTTTACCTAGCAAGTGATCAGGGTCTGTACTGCACAGGAAGGGTTGGTCGTGGAGGCAGCTTCATTTGTAACCATTAAAGGGAGCTGGATAAGTATTTGACAGAATTGAAAGAACTGTGTGGGCAAGGCAGGTAGGCTGGGTTTAGCTATAAATTTCCTATGTAATGTTGTCATGGACAACGAGCTGAGCACCTCCTTCTGTGCAATGACCCTTGATTCTGTGCAGTTGGTGTTTGTGGGCACTCCAGTGCTTTATTGTCCATTGTCAGTATCGCATTGTTGGTCTGAACCTACAGACTGGAGAAACAAAAACAAAATCAGACAAGGTTCCCCTTTCCTATCACGGACTAAAAAAAGTCATGACAATACTGGAAATTCTTTCAAAAGCCGGGTCTAATGGGTCTAAAGTCTTTTTCTATCTGATCAGATGGAACCCGTCCAGTGTCAGAATTAATCCTTTTCAGTTGCAAACTGTAGAGCTTGAGGGGTGTATTAAATGTTTAAATCTGTATTCACATCAACTTGTGTAAATGTTAAGCTGCAAATGTTAAACAAACTTGGTAGACTGTCTTTTGGCAACATTGAAGTAGTCTTGCCTAAAACATTTAAGTAAACAAGATTATAATAATAATAACAACTGGCCTGAATTTCTCAGATTCAGGGACCAAACGGGGAAGGGGAGGGCAGTAATCTGATAGATCTCATTAATATCAGTCAGTCAGTCAGTGGGTGCCGTCCCGAATCCGGGGTTGGAGGCTGTGCACCTCCATCTTCTTCGATCTTGCAACAGCACCGAGTACAGCCTCTCCTCCAGTTTGTTCTCGCTGGCTGCCTTGGCACCGCCCACCACTGCCCCCGCTGAACTCGAGCCCGAGGCCGTGTCAGCCTCCAGCCGCGGCCGGTTCTTCAAGCTCGGCCCTTCCTTAGGCGGAGGCCTTGGGCAGGTCCAGGCACACAGTGCAGCGCCCAAGTTCATCATATCTTTTCTAACTAGGTGCATAGCATATGATTCGTAGATACGTGGTGAGGCTTTAATCTCTTCCACAGAAGATGGCTGTTGGCTCACAAGGAGCTCATCTGTCCTTTGTCAGGTCTTGTTTTTTCTAGTCCTGCTGGGTGTCCTCACACCCTCCTCACCAGACTAAATCCAGTGGGGGAGGCAGCCCAAGTCGCCAACCACTCGACCACGGCCCCCGGCCGAGTGCTGGGTGCCCACCCCCCACCAAATCTCTATGAGCGTCCAGCGCCCGACGGAAAACCATTATGGAGCGACATACAGTGATATCAAGCTATGTACAGTGCCTGTAAAAAGTACTCACCCCTTGTTTTATTGTTTTATGACACTGAATCACAGTGAATTAATTTGACATTTCTGACACTGATCAACAGAAAAAGATTCTTTCATGCCAAAGTGAAAATAGATCTCTACAAAATGATCTAAATTTATTACAAACATAAAACACAAATAATTGATTGCATAAGTATTCACCCCCTTTAATATGACACACCAGATCACTGGTGCAGACAATTGGTTTTAGAAGTCATGTAATTAGTTAGATGGAGATCACCTGTGTGCAGTCAGGGTGTTTCAATTGATTGTATTAAAAATACACCTGTGTCTGGAAAGTCCCACTGGTGGTAATGCACCATTAAGTTGGATGCCAATCACTGTAAAACAAGATACAGACAGAAAGTCCCACTGCTGGTGAGTCAGTATCCTGGCAAAAACTACACCATGAAGACAAAAGAACACTCCAAACAACTCTGCAAAAAAGTTATTGAAAACCATGGTCTGGAGATAGATGCAAAAAAATTTCCAGGTTACTGAATATCCCTTGGAGTACAGTTAAATCAATCACCAAGAAGTGAAAAGAATATAGTCCTGCTATAAATCTGCTTAGAGCAGACCAGCCTCAAAAACTGAGTGACTGTGCAAGTAGGGGACAATGAGGGAGGCCACCAAGAGACCTATGACAATTCTGGAGGAGCTACAACCTTCAGTGACTGAGATGGAGAGATTGCATATACAATAACTGTTGCCTGGGTGCTTCACCAGTCACAGCTTTATGTGAGAGTGGCAAAGAGAATGCCACTGTTGGAAAAAAAACTGTGAAATCTTGGCTAGTGTTTGCCAGAAGGCATATGGGAGACAGACTGAAGTCAGCTGGAAGAAGGTTCTACAATGTGATGAAACCAAATTGAGCTTTTCGGCTATCAGACTAAATGCTTTGTTTGGCATAAACTAAACACCACACATCATCAAAAACAGACCATCCCTAACGTGAAGCATAGCGGATGCTTCATTGCAGTAGGCTCTGGAAGGCTTGTGAAGGTAAGTGTAAAATGAATACAGCAAAATACAGGGATATCTTAAAGGAATCCCTGATGCAGTCTGCAGGAGAACTGCAGCTTGGGAGAAGATTTGTTTTCGAGCAAGATAATGACCTTAAGCATAAAGCTGAAGTTGCACAGGAATCATAACAGATATTACTGACATTTTTTCTTTGCAGCAGTAGCCATAAGTATTCTAATATTAAAAAAATGTAATATATAATGTGTGTGTGTAAAATATATATATGTAACAACAATACAATTATGTGAGTAGGCTCTAGAAAATTAGTAAACACAATCTCATGTAAAGTATCCGTATTGAACGTACATTTCAAAATAAAATTAGCATTTTAGTTGGATCTTAGTTATAAATACTTTTAAATGGTATATATGCAAATTCTATGAGGCAGTAAAGAGTGTGTACTCACCAAGAAAAGCGAATTGAACTTCCTTTCAAAATATGATAAGTATCAAGGATTTAATGGAAGTTCTACTGGTAGATAGTGATACAGTGGTAGACCACACGTTCATGCCTCTGCAGTTTAGACGTTTCTGGCGGTGACCTTACTGCAGTAACTGAAGCCCTGACGGTACGTTTTATAAGTATTATAACATGCACGGGCCAGTGGACAGCAAACAGAACCAGCCTCCTGCTACATAATTGCTAAATGGCCTTTTTGCACACAGTCTCGCCCAATCTTCTGTTTTATCACCATACTCCTAAACATTTTGTTCACTACAGCATGGGCCATCCCACGTTTTCCATATTGATCCCCTTCTGATAGGGTTTTGATATGGAAAACCTGGTAACTTCTGAGAGTCTTTTAGTTGGAAATAGAAGTGGATACGCCTGTAGTTCCCTATAAGCATGTAACAAATATAACAAAGCAATTATATAAGCATATAACAAAGTAATTATAATCACAAGCTAGTGGACAGCAGGGTAACCTGCTAGGTCATGCCCTCCTGGTCACTGTATAATCAGTGATGATGTGGAGCGGGGCACAGCAGGCCACCCTGCAGGATGTGAATGGCGATTTGTGCAGGAGCAGAGATAATGATTGGTGTACTGCACCCAGGCCCCCCCCCCACCCTGAAGACAGACACACTGTACATATATTCATTTTTTAAGATTTATATATTTTAGTAATATTTCATTAAGCAGTGAACCATGGCCCATTCAGAAACTCCAGTGACAGCTAGTTTTTTTTTTACTTGTGGCCCCTACAAAGTCCAATATTGGCTATGTTGAGAACCAGTGCTCTAAGTTCACCTGCCTTACCTACAGTATAATACTTCTTGCATTGAAATATACTCAACACAGAACATTAATCCCATCATCCTCAACCTTTTAGTTCCCGTTGTCATATGTAGGCTTAACATTATCTTTCCCCACATTCACTCCACTATCTGACCTGGTGCTGTGGTTCCCATTTCCCTGCAAGTCTTGTTTAAACTCTCAGAGCAGCACAAGCAAAACTTCCTGCAAGGACATTGGTGCCTCTCCAGTTCAAGTATAAACCATCCTGTTTGTATATATATGCCCCACCTTCCCTGGAAGAGAGCCCAATGATCCAAAATTCTGAAGCCCTCCCTCCTGCACTATCTGCTTAGCCACATGTTAACCTGTATTAGCTTCCTAGTTCTAGCCTCACTAGCATGTAGCATGGGTAGTAATCCTGAGATCACCACGTTGGAGGTACTGTCCTTTAACTTGGCATCTAACTCCCTGAAACGCGCACAAAATGCTGGAGGAACTCAGCAGATCAGGCAGCATCTATGGAAAAGAGTATTGTTGACGTTTTGGGCTGAAACCCTTTGGCAGGACTGGAGAAAAAGTGCTGAGGAGTAGATTTAAAAGGTGGGGAGAGGGAAGGGAGAAATACAAGGTGAAACCTGAAGAGGGAGGGATGAAGTAAAGAGCTTGGAAATTGATAGGTGAAAGAGACATAAAGAGAAGGGGAAAGGAGCACTGGGGGAGTCGATGGGAGGGCAAGGAGGTAAGGTGAGAGAGGGAAAAGGGGATGGGAAGTGATGAAGAGGGGGTGGGGAGCATTACTGTAAGTTCCAGAAATCGATGTTCATGCCATGAGGTCGGAGGCTACCCAAATGGAATATAAGGTGTTGTTCCTCATCACAGTGTGGCCTCATCATGACAGTGGAGGGGCCATGGATAGACATGGCAGAGTAAGATTTCTGGTAGTGCCCCACCTCTCCTCTTCATCATTTCCCATCCCCTTTTCCCTCTCTCACTTATTCTCCTTGCCGGCCCTTCGACTCTCTCTGGTGCTCCTTCCCCCTTTTCTTTCTTCCATGGCCTTTTGTTTCTTTCACCTATCAACTTCCAAGCTCTTTACTTCATTCCTCCCCCCAGGTTTCACCTGTCACCTTGTGTTTCTCTCTCCTCTCCCCTCCCCTCCCCCATCTTTAAAATCTACTCCTCAGCTTTTTTTCTCCCGTCCTGCCAAATGGTTTCAGCCCGAATGTCAACAATACTCTTTTCCATAGTAAAGGGAATATGAAGGATAAGCTTTTTACTCAGAGTGGTAGATGCCTGGAATGTGCTGCCTGGTGTGGTGGCAGAGGCAAATATATTAAAGGTTTTCAAGAGATATTTAGATAGGCACATGGAAGTGAGGGAGATGGACAATGTGTAGGTAGGAGGGATTAGTTTTTGAGGGTTTTTTATTTACTTTTTAGCTGGTTTGGCACAACCCAGTGGGCCGAAGGGCGTGTTCTTGTGCTGTACTGTTCTATATCATCTAACTTCCTCTGTGTTCTCCTCTGCTTGCCTCGTCTTTCCCTTCCCTTCTGAGCCACAGAGCTAGACTCAGTGCCAGAGAACTGACTGCTGTGGCTTTCCGATGCTAAGTTGTTCTCCTCCCTTTGTAATTGAGGGGATTGGTCACAGGGTACCCTGCACGGGCTGCCTATCCCCTCTCTATCACCTGATGGCTACCCTATTACCTGTGTCCTGCACCTTAGGTGTAACTACCTCCCTGTATTTCCTGTCAATCCACCTCTCAGCCTCCCGAAAGATCCAGCTCCAGTTCCAGTTTCCTGATGTGGTTGGTAGGTAGGAAGCTGCAGCTGGATGCATTTCTTGCAGGTATAGTCGTCAGGGATACTGGAGGCCTCTCTGTCTTCCTGTTCTAAGTGTCATTCCTCCCCCACCCCCGTTTTAACTATGTAGTAAGAAAGAAAAATAAACTTACCAGAAGCTCACCGTAGCCTCTAACAATGGCTGCTCCACTTTTTGTTGGCCCTTGCCAATTGCATAATAATCTACCTCAAGCACCTCAGAAGTCCCAAAAGGCCCTGCTCACATCTTTTAATCTCATGCTCACTCACCACAAGTAATGGCTCATGCGATCTTTGGATCTGTAAGCTCTGGGTCTAAAACAACTCCAGATAACTGAACACAATTATAATCTCACTACTTCAGTACGATATTGATGGATTACCTCCTGTCTTGTTGGGGATATAAAGTGAATCGTCACATGGTGTCAGGCCCTGATTGTGTACCAGGTGGGTTCTGAAAACCTGTGCCAACCACTGGAGGGAGTGTTCAAGGACATCTTCAGTCTCTCACTGCTGCAGTTGGAGGTTCCCTCCTGCTTTAAGAGGGCAACAATCATTGCAGTGCCCAAGAAGAGCAGAGTGAGCTGTCTCAATGACCATTGCCCAGTGGCACTCACATCTACAGTGATGAAGTGCTTTGAGAGATTGGTCATGGCTAAAATCAACACCTGAAAGGGTCTCATCCCATAACTTTGACCGTTTGTTCATTTCCATGGATGCTGCCTGATCTGCTGAGGTCCTCCAGTATTTTGTGTGTTTTTCTTTGGATTTCCAGCATTTGCAAAATTTCTTGCATTTAGAATCAAAACCTGCCTAAGCAAGGACCTGAACCTGTGACAATTTGCCTATCATCACAATAGCAGATAATCCAACTAGTCTCCATTCAGCCTTAGATCACCTGGAGAATAGTTATACATCAGTCAGGATGCTGTTTATTGACTACATTTCAGTGTTTAACACAATTATACCCTCCTTTCTAATCCACAAGCTCCAAAACCTCGGCCTCTGTACCTCCCACTGCAATTGGGCCCTTGACTTCCTCACGAGTGACCACGGTCTATGTGGATTGCAAGTAACATCTCCACCTCACTGATAATCAACACTGGCGCACCTCAAGGATGCGTGCTTAGCCCACTGCTGTACTCTCTCTACATCCATGACTGTGTGGCTAGGTACAGCTCAAAGGCATCTATAAATTTGCCGGTGACACAACTATTGTTGGCAGGATTTCAGATGGTGATGAGGAGATGTACGGGAGAGAGATAGTTGAGTTGAGTGGCGTTGCAACAACAACCTTGCATTCAATGTCAGTAAAACCAAGGAATTGATTGTGGACTTTGGGAAGGAGAAGTCGAGGGAACACACACCAGTCATCATCAAGGGATCAGAAGTGGAAAGGGTGGGCAGTTTCAAATTCCTGGGTCAACATCTCTGAAGTTCGATCCTGGGCTCGATATATTGACGCAGTTACAAAGAAGGCATGACAGCAGCCATATTTCATTAGGAGTTTGAGCAGACTTGATATGTCTGATATGGGAACCAGTGCAGAGAGACAGAGGGGTGTAAAGTGAGGGTAGAAGCAAAAAGTACTAAGGAGAAAAGTAAAAGTGGCAGGCTGACAAATCCAGGGCAAGCATCAAAAAGGGCCACTTTTCAACATAATTGTATAAGGGCTAAGAGAGTTGTAAAAGAGCGCCTGAAGGCTTTGTGTGTCAATGCAAGGAGCATTCGTAACAAGGTGGATGAATTGAAAGTGCAGATTGTTATTAATGATTATGATATAGTTGGGATCACAGAGACATGGCTCCAGGGTGACCAGGGATGGGAGCTCAACATCCAGGGATATTCAATATTCAGGAGGGATAGACATGAAGGAAGGGGAAGTGGGGTGGCGTTGCTGGTTAAAGAAGAATTTAACGCAATAGAAAGGAAGGACATAAGCTGGGAAGATGTGGAATCGATGTGGGTAGAGCTGCGTAACACTAAGGGGCAGAAGACACTGGTGGGAGTTGTGTACAGGCCACCTAACAGTAGTAGTGAGGTCGGAGATGGTATTAAACAGGAAATTAGAAATGTGTGCAATAAGGGAACAGCAGTTATAATGGGTGACTTCAATCTACATGTAGATTGGGTGAACCAAATTGGTAAAGGTGCTGAGGAAGAGGATTTCTTGGAATGTATGCGGGATGGTTTTTTGAACCAACATGTCGAGGAACCAACTAGAGAGCAGGCTATTCTGGATTGGGTTTTGAGCAATGAGGAAGGGTTAATTAGTGATCTTGTCGTGAGAGGCCCCTTGGGTAAGAGTGACCATAATATGGTGGAATTTTTCATTAAGATGGAGAGTGACATAGTTAATTCAGAAACAAAGGTTCTGAACTTAAAGAGGGGTAACTTTGAAGGTATGAGACGTGAATTAGCTAAGATAGACTGGCAAATGACACTTAAAGGACTGACGGTGGATATGCAATGGCAAGCATTTAAAGGTTGCATGGATGAACTACAACAATTGTTCATCCCAGTTTGACAAAAGAATAAATCAAGGAAGGTAGTGCACCCGTGGCTGACAAGAGAAATTAGGGATAGTATTAATTCCAAAGAAGAAGCATACAAATTAGCCAGAGAAAGTGGCTCACCTGAGGACTGGGAGAAATTCAGAGTTCAGCAGAGGAGGACAAAGGGCTTAATTAGGAAGGGGAAAAAAGGTTGAGAGAAAACTGGCAGGGAACATAAAAACGGACTGTAAAAGCTTTTATAGATATGTAAAAAGGAAAAGACTGGTAGAGACAAATGTAGGTCCCCTGCAGACAGAAGCGGGTGAATTGATTATGGGGAGCAAGGACATGGCAGACCAATTGAATAATTACTTTGGTTCTGTCTTCACTAAGGAGGACATAAATAATCTTCCAGAAATAGTAGGGGACAGAGGGTCCAGTGAGATGGAGGAACTGAGTGAAATACATGTTAGTAGGGAAGTGGTGTTAGGTAAATTGAAGGGATTAAAGGCAGATAAATCCCCAGGGCCAGATGGTCTGCATCCTAGAGTGCTTAAGGAAGTAGCCCAAGAAATAGTGGATGCATTAGTGATAATTTTTCAAAACTCGTTAGATTCTGTACTAGTTCCTGAGGATTGGAGGGTGGCTAATGTAACCCCACTTTTTAAAAAAGGAGGGAGAGAGAAACCGGGGAATTATTGACCAGTTAGCCTAACGTCGGTGGTGGGGAAACTGCTGGAGTCAGTTATCAAGGATGTGATAACAGCACATTTGGAAAGCGGTGAAATGATCGGACAAAGTCAGCATGGATTTGTGAAAGGAAAATCATGTCTGATGAATCTCATAGAATTTTTTGAGGATGTAACTAGTAGAGTGGATAGGGGAGAACCAGTGGATGTGGTATATTTGGATTTTCAAAAGGCTTTTGACAAGGTCCCACACAGGAGATTAGTGTGCAAACTTAAAGCACACGGTATTGGGGGTAAGGTATTGGTGTGAGTGGAAAATTGGTTAACAGACAGGAAGCAAAGAGTGGGAATAAACGGGACCTTTTCAGAATGGCAGGCGGTGACTAGTGGGGTACTGCAAGGCTCAGTGCTGGGACCCCAGTTGTTTACAATATATATTAATGACTTGGATGAGGGAATTAAATGCAGCATCTCCAAGTTTGCGGATGACACGAAGCTGGGTGGCAGTGTTAGCTGTGAGGAGGATGCTAAGAGGATGCGGGGTGACTTGGATAGGTTGGGTGAGTGGGCAAATTCATGGCAGATGCAATTTAATGTGGATAAATGTGAAGTTATCCACTTTGGTGGCAAAAATAGGAAAACAGATTATTATCTGAATGGTGGCCGATTAGGAAAAGGGGAGGTGCAACGAGACCTGAGTGTCATTATACACCAGTCATTGAAAGTGGGCATGCAGGTACAGCAGGCGGTGAAAAAGGCGAATGCTATGCTGGCATTTATAGCGAGAGGATTCAAGTACAGGAGCAGGGAGGTACTACTGCAGTTGTACAAGGCCTTGGTGAGACCACACCTGGAGTATTGTGTGCAGTTTTGGTCCCCTAATCTGAGGAAAGACATCCTTGCCATAGAGGGAGTACAAAGAAGGTTCACCAGATTGATTCCTGGGATGGCAGGACTTTCATATGAAGAAAGACTGGATGAACTGGGCTTGTACTCATTGGAATTTAGAAGATTGAGGGGGGATCTGATTGAAACGTATAAAATCCTAAAGGGATTGGACAGGCTAGATGCAGGAAGATTGGTCCTGATGTTGGGGAAGTCCAGAACGAGGGGCCACAGTTTGAGGATAGAGGGGAAGCCTTTTAGGACCGAGATTAGGAAAAACCTCTTCACACAGAGAGTGGTGAATCTGTGGAATTCTCTGCCACAGGAAACAGTTGAGGCCAGTTCATTGGCCATATTTAAGAGGGAGTTAGATATGGCCCTTGTGGCTACGGGGATCAGAGGGTATGGACGGAAGGCTGGGGCGGGGTTCTGAGTTGGATGATCAGCCATGATCATAATAAATGGCGGTGCAGGCTCAAAGGGCCGAATGGCCTACTCCACCTATTTTCTATGTTTCTATGTCACCAAAGACACTCAAGTTTCTACAGATGTACATTCTAACTGGTTGCATTGCTATCTGGTATGGAGGGAACCACTGCACAGGTTCAGAAAGAGCTGCAGAAAGTTGTAAACTCAGCCAACTCCATCATGGGCATTAGCTTCTCCAGCATTGAGAAGACCTTCAAAAGATGATACCTCAAAAAGGCGGCATCCATAATTAAGGACCCCCATGACCCAGGACGTGGCCTCTTCACATTGCTACCATCAAGGGGGAGGTACAGAAGCCTGAAGAGATGCACTCAATGTTTCAGGAACAGCTTCTTCCTCTCCACCATCAGTTACTGTATATGAAAGGACTCTGAACCCATGAATACTACCTTACTATTTTTTCCCTCTCTTTCTGCACTACTTATTTAATTTAATTTTTTAATATAAACAGTATACTTATTGTAATTTAGTTTTTTATTGTGTATTGCAATATACTGCTATGGCAAAACAACAAATTTCACAAAATATGCCAGTCATATTAAACCCATTTCTGATTCTTTAACATTAGATGTTCAGCCAGCATCTTTGATTGCTCTCTTAGATGGAGGTAGAAGATCTGTGGGACTAATTTGAAGAGCAGCAAAGCAGTTATCCCAGTTGCTTTGGTCAACAATTAACACTTGGCTATCTGCAGTTTTCATAATGCTCGATATGGGAGCTTCCTGTGCAGAAGCTCACTGACAACTTTTCCGTGTTACAAAATTAATGCACTTCATTTGCTCTAAGATGTTCTGATGTCAAAAGATTTAACAAAAACACATCTTTTCCCAACCTGAAAAAATAATATTGCCACTGTCCATGTGACATTTCTGAGTGCATCTAGTTTGGCAGGAGGTTGGGAACCAGAGCACCAGGTCAGAAAGTAGAGGGAGAGAGAGGAAGGTAGATGTCAGGACAGAAAAAAACAGGCAGGAGCTAAGCAATAGATATGATGAGACCCGTAGTTTGAAGTGTGTGCATTTTAATGCGAGGAGTATAATGGGTAAAGATGATGAACTTGGGGCCTGGATCAGTACATGGAACTATGATATTATGGTCATTACAGAGACTTGGTTGAGAGAGGGACAGCAGTAGGTGCTTAATGTCCCAAGGTTTCAATGTTTTAGAAAAGATAGAAAGGGAGATAATCAGGGACGATATCACAACTGCACTCAGAGTGGGCATAATGGAGGGCTCTTCCATTGAGTTTATATAGGTAGAACTCAAAAATACAAAGGGTGCAATCACTCTGATGGGACCTCAATAACCACTGGGATGTTGAGGAATCGATGTGTGGGCAGATTAAGGAAAGATATAAAAACGTTGTTGTGGGGGACTTCAACTTCACTTGTAAAAACATGTATCAAGAGCAAGAGGATAACTAGGGCCCCTCAATGATAAATAGGGGAACATTTGCTTGGATGCAGAAGATGTGGTGATGTCCGTAATGAGTACTTTGTATCGGTATTTACCAAGGAAAAGGGTATGGAGGATAGAGAGATCAGTACCGGTATTAATATGCTAGGGCATTTCGAAATAATGGAGGAGGTAGTGTTGAGTCTCTTAAAGAGCATTAAGGGGGATAAGTCCCTAGGTCCTGATGAAATATACCTCAGTTATTGAGAGAGGCAAGAGAAGAGATCGCTGGGACCTTAACCAATATCTTCATGTCCTCCTAGCCACAAACGAGGTCCAAGAGGACTGGCTAATGTTGTTCCATTATTCAAGAAGGGAACCAGAAATAATCCTGAAAACTATAGACTGGTGGGTCTCCCGTTGCTGAAGGAAATTCTTAGGGATGGAATTTATGTGCATTTGGAAAACCAAGACCTAATTAGGGAAAGCCAGCATGGCTTTGTGTGGAACAAATTGTATCTTACTAGTTTAGAAACATAGAAACCCCACAGCACAATACAGGCCCTTCGGTCCACAAAGCTGTGCCGAACATGTCCTTACCTTAGAAATTACCTAGGGTGACTCATAGCCCTCTATTTTTCTGAGCTCCATGTACCTGTTCAGTAGTCTCTTAAAAGACCCTATTGTATCTGCCTCCACCACTGTTGCCAGCAGTCCATTCCACACACTCACCACTCTCTACAAAAAAAACTTACCCCTAACATTTCCTCTGTACCTACCTCCAAGCACCTTAAAATTGTGCCCTCTCATGCTAGCCATTCCAGCCCCAGGAAAAAGCCTCTGACATGATTAATACCTCTCATCATCTTGTACAGCTCTATCAGGTCACCTCTCATCCTCCATTGCTCCAAGGAAAAAAGGCCGAGTTCACTCAACCTATTCTCATAAGGCATGCTCCAAATCCAGGCAATATCCTTGTAAATCTCCTCTGCACCCTTTCTATGATTTCCACATCCTTCCTATAGTGAGGTGACCACTATGCTTTCTTTACCACAGAGTCAACCTGCCCAGCAGCTTTGAGTGTCCTGTGGACTTGGGCCCCAAGATCCCTCTGATCCTCCACACTGCCAAGAGTCTTACCATTAATACTATATTCTGCCATCATATTTGACCTACCAAAATGAACCACCTCATGCTTATCTGGGTTGAACTCCATCTGCCACTTCTCAGCCCAGTTTTGCATCCTATCAATATCCCACTGTAACCTCTGACAGCCCTTCACACTATCCACAGCGCCCCCAAACTTTGTGTCATCACCAAATTTACTAACCTATCCCTCCACTTCCTCGTCCAGGTCATTTATAAAAATCACGAAGAGCAGGGGTCCCAGAACAGATTCCTGAGGCACACCACTGGTCACCGACCTTCATGCCAAATATCACCCATCTACAACCACTCTTTGCCTTCTGTGGGCAAGCCAGTTCTGGATCCACAAAGCAATGTGCCCTTGGATCCCATGCCTCCTTACTTTCTCAATAAGCCTTGCATGGGGTACCTTGTCAGATGCCTTGCTGAAATCCATATACACTACATGCATTGCTCTACCTTCATCATTGTGTTTAGTCACATCCTCAAACAATTCAATCAGGCTCGTAAGGCACGACCTGCCTTTGACAAAGCCATGCTGACTATTCCTAACTTGATTGAGTTTTTTGATTAGGTGACCAGGGTGATTGATGAAGGTAAAGTTGTGGATGTGTCTATATGGATTCTGGTAAGGTACTTGACAAGGTCCTTAATGGGAGGTGCATCCGGAAGATTAGATGCATGGGATCTATGGTGAATTGGCTATTTGCATTCAGAGCTGGCAGAGGGTAGTGGTCAAAGGGACTTTTTCTAGCTGGTGGTTTGTGTTTAGTATTGTCTGGCATGGATCTGTACTGGGACCCCTGATGTGTATAAATGACCTGGATGAAAATATCAATGAGTGGGTTAGTAAGTTTGCAGATGATATGAAGATTGGTGGTGTTATGGATGGCATGGAAGACTGGGAAAGATATAGATCAGTTGCACCTTGGTAGTCAAATGTAAAGGGACTGTATAGTATTAAGGGAAAGACCCTTATCAGTGTTAATGAGGAGGGATCTTAGGGTTCATGTTCATGGCTCCCTGAAAGGGGCTACACAGGTTGATAGTGTTTAAGAAACCATACAGAGTGTAGGTCCACCAGAGAAAGCAGGATCTCCCAGTGACCACACATTTTAATTCCACATCCCATTCCCATTCTGACATGTCTATCCACAGCCTCCTCTACTGTAAAGATGAAGCCACACTCAGGTTGGAGGAACAACACCTTGTATTCCGTCTGGGTAGCCTCCAAACTGTTGGCATGAACATTGACTTCTCTAACTTCCGCTAATGCCCCACCTCCCCCTCGTACCCCATCTGTTATTTATATACACATATTCTTTTTCTCACTCTCCTTTTTCTCCCTCTGTCCCCCTGACTATACTCCTTGCCCATCCTCTGGGATTTTCCCCTCCCCTCCCCCTTTTCTGTCTCCATTTGCCTCCTGTCCCATGATCCTCTCATATCCCCTTTGCCAATCACCTGTCCAGCTCTTGGCTCCATCCGTCCCCCTCCTGTCTTCTCCTATCATTTTGGATCTCCCCCTCCCCCTCCCACTTTCAAATCTCTTACTAGCTCTTCCTTCAGTTAGTCCTGACGAAGGGTCTCGGCCTGAAACGTCGATTGTACCTCTTCCTAGAGATGCTGCCTGACCTGCTGCATTCATCAGCAACTTTGATGTGTGTTGCAGGATATGGACTTTAGTTGGCAATTTGATTACTAATTTCATTGGTTCAGCAGAACATTGTGGGCCGAGTGGCTTGCTCCTATGCTGTACTCCTGTTCTATGTAATGCAAACATCAACCCACATGGTCTGATGTTTAAAAGCTTTGAGCCACTGGAGGGCAATGTCTGTCACTATTTCAAAGCAAATTGATACTAGTACACAGTAAACTGTTCTTGAAACTAGGTAAACTGCATTGTGTTTACTATTTTTTAAAGTATTTATTGCTGCTAGATGACTTACTCTGTTGCAAGAAAAGAAAATCAACTGCAATAAATGGAAAATAAATTTTAACTGAGCAACCTCAACTGGATTTGACCCATTTGAACCTGTCACCTCAACCACTATCTGAAACCCTTTGAAATTCTCGTATTACCTTCTGTTTAAGTCACACCCTTTAAATCTTTATTGTAGGAATTGGCGATGCCTTCTGTTGATCCGGTTGGTTAAATGGTCTACGTGGGAGAGTTGGTTCTCACATTACTTCTTCATATTAAGACAAATTTCTGGGCTATATACTTTGATAATAAATGGACCATTGAACCTTTGAAATGCAGGATTGTTGTTTACAAAAGCCTTTTAAGTTCACAACTACTCACCTTAGTCTCACTCCCTCACTTATTTCCCTGTAACCTGTTCTCTCTCGCTAACTACCTACCCCCTCCACCCCAATTCTCATGACACCCACCTACACTAAATGAAGCAGTAGCACAGATAGAAACCACAGCCTAGTGCTACCTGCCAACTCCAAAGTGCAAGATGTAAAACTGACAGAGAAATGCTTCTTTTAATGAGTTAGTAAACACCTACTGCAGTGATTATGAACTAAAACAGTCAATGGTTGTGGTTCCCAGTGTATAAAGACCAACACCTTCAACAACTGTTTGCTCAAACAACAAATGCAACAAAACCATAAGTCAATAATGGCTAAGAACAGACTTAGACCATTCGGCTCATCAAGTCTGCTCCATCATTCGGTCATTACTGATTATTTTCCTCTCAATCCTGTCCTCCTGCCTTCTCTGCGTAACCTTTGATGCTCTTATAAAGGTGAGAATCAGTTCTGATGCATCTGTTGACCTGAAATTGCCACCTGACCTGCAGTTCCTCCATCATATTGTTTGTTTTTGCGCTATTGTCCTGTATTATCAGTTTTGTGTTTCTAAGAAGGAGAATGATATAAATCTCACCCTCGCTTGCTTCCATTTTTCTTTTCATAAGGCCATTCATCCATTATGTTTCTGTCTAGCTCAGAACAATATTACTTTCTCACTAATTTACATTTGGGGCAATTAAATAGAAAACCTACAGCACAATCAAAGCCTTTCGGCCCACAATGCTGTGCCAAACATGTACTTAGAAATTATCTAAGGTTACCCATAGCCCTCTATTTTCTAAACTCCAGGTACCTATCCAGGAGTCTCTTAAAAGACCCTTTCGTATCTGCCTCCATCACCATCACCAGCAGCCCAATCTGTGCAAAACATTTACCCCTGACATCTCCTCTGTACCTACATCCAAGCAGCTTAAAACTGTGCTGCCTTGTGTTAGCCATTTCAGCCCTGGGAAAAAGCCTCTGACTATACACATGATCAATGCCTCTCATCTTATACACCTCTATCAGGTCACCTCTCATCCTCTGCCACTCCAAGGAGAAAAGGCCAAGTTCGCTCAACCTGTTCTCATAAGGCATGCTCCCCAACCCAGGCAACATCCTTGTAAATCTCCTCTACACCCTTTCTATGGTTTCCACATCCTTCCTGTAGTGAGGTGACCAGAAATGAGCTCAGTACTCCAAGTGGGGTCTGACCAGGGTCCTATATAGCTGTAACTTTACCTCTCGGCTCTTAAACTCCATCCCACGGTTGATGAAGGCCTTAACCACAGAGTCAACCTGCGCAACAGATTTGAGTGTCCTATGGATTTGGTGTGGGCACGTGATCTTCAGTAGTCACCAGTTCGAGCCTTAGCTGAGACAGCATGTTGTATCCTTGAGCAAGGCACTTAACCACACATTGCTGTATGTCTGTGTGAGGAGTGGCGCGCCACACAGTCTTTCCTTCCGTGTCTTGTAAGGCATGAAGATGCCCGACGCTGGCCTCTTAGGCCTGAGTCGACGATGGACTTGGACCCCAAGATCCCTCTGATCCTCCATACTGCCAAGAGTCTTACCATTAATACCATATTCTGCCATCATATTTGACCTACCAAAATGAACCACCTCACACTTATCTGGGTTGAATTCCATCTGCCACTTCTCAGCCTAATTTTGCATCCTATCAATGTCCCAAGGTAACCTCTGACAGCCCTCCACACAATCCACAACACTCCAACCTTTGTGTCATCAGCAAATTTACTAACCCATCCCTCCACTTCCTCATCCAGGTCATTTATAAAAATCACAAGGAGAAGGGGTCCCAGAACAGATCCCTGAGGCACACCACTGGTCACCGACCTCCATGCAGAATATGACCAGTCTACAACCACTCTTTGCCTTCTGTGGTCAAGCCAATTCTGGATCCACAAAGCAATGTACCTTTTGAATCCCATGCCTCCTTACTTTCTCAATAAGCCTTGCCTGGGGTACCTTATCAAATGCCTTGCTAAAATCCATATAAATTACATCTACTGCTCTACCTTCATCAATGTGTTTGGTCACATCCTCTTTCTTAATGTCTATATGCTCAAGCTTTTCAATCCACTAAGTCTCCCTGAAGTAAAGTATTCATTAAGTACCTCTGCTATCTCCTCCGGTTCTACACACTTTTCCACTGTCACACTCGATTGGTCCTATTCTCTCACGTCTTATCCTCTTGCTCTTCGCATACTTGTAGAATGCCTTGGGGTTTTCCTTCTGGCTCTCCTAATTTCATTCTTAAGCCCCTTCCTGCTAGCCTTATAATCTTCTAGATTTCTATCATTACCTAGTTTTTTGAACCTTTTATAAGCTTTTCTTCTTGACTAGATTTTCAACAGCCTTTGTACACCACGGCGTCTGTACCCTACCATCCTTGCCCTGTCTCATTGGAACATACTTCTGCAGAACTCCATGCAAATATCCCTTGAATATTTGCCACATTTCTGCCGTATATTTCCCTGAGAATATCTGTTCCCAATTTATTCTTCCAAGTTTCTGCCTGATAGCTTCATATTTCCCTTTACTCCAATTAAACACTTTCCTAACTTGTCTGTTCCTTTCCCTCTCCGATGCTATGGTAAAGGAGATGGAACTGTGATCACTATCTCCAAAATGCTCTCCCACTGAGAGACCTGACACCTGACCAGTTCATTTCCCAATATCAGATCAAGTACAGCCTCTCCTCTTGTAGGCTTATCTACATACTGTGTCAGGAAACCTTCCTGAACACACCTAACAAACTCCACCCCATCTAAACTCCTTGCTCTAGGGAGGTGCCAGTCTATATTTGGGAAGTTAAAATCTCCCACCACGACAACCCTGTTATTAGCAAACCTCCCTGCTAGGATTAGTCCCCCTCGGATTCAAGTGCAACCGAACTTTTTGTACAGGTCATGCCTGCTCCGAAAGGGGTTCTAATAATCCTGAAATCTGAATCCCTGCAAATATAAAGAGACAGTTATCACCTTTTCCAGTTGACATGGTTCATATGTTTTACTTCCAATTTAAATTAAACCTAACCTGGGACAACACAGTGGTGAAATCTGAAGGTGGGAGGGGATGAGGTGTTAGTGGGAACATAAAGAGAAAGGCATAGAAAGGCTAGATGGTAGATGGTGAGCCAATGAGTTTTTTTTAACATATTGTATGTCTCTATAATTTTAAAAATAATTTTAAAAAGGATTAATGGTGCAAAAAATAAAGACTGAATTTCACAATCTTGGGGTTAAAACATTTGGAAAGACACAGGCTCTTTCCAGCTCTATTTACTGTGGCAAGGTATAAAACTTACAATTCATTCCATCTTTCTTAGTCCTACTTTCATTATTTGAGCAATGGGTAATGAACCCTAATTTCATTATGATAAAGAAGTTAGTTGCTTGTTTTGAATCATTCCAGTTGCATGTTTTGTCACCATTCACAGCGCAGAAACAATGAGTTTGAACAACTACTGCTTATCCAACAGGTCCTTGTTATCTACTGACTTGCATCTATGGATCTGTCTACTCTCTCAAAGGAGTAAGGAATGAGCATATGGCTGGGGTTAGGACTGAAAACACTGATACTCAGGAAGACTACAAATTGAAACTTTCTAGTCTGGCCCCCTTAGAACTTGACGAGAGACAGTCCAGAGAAAATGCAAACCATAGAACTTGCCCCCAGATGTCTTCCTCTGATCAGGAGAACTATTCTTTTTAAATATAAGTGCTCCCTGCTCCGGATGGCTCTGGACGTGAGTTGGCACATGACGAATGTCGAGCTCTATGACGACCTACCGATGCTCACCACTAAGATCGAGGCGAGAAGACTGCAACTAGCGGGGCACTGTCTACACCACCCTGAGCTACCTGCCAGACTAGTCATCATATGGGAGCCCAAGCATGGGAGGATGAACCCTGGGCGCCCTCCCAAGACTATGGTCAACCTTCTCCTAGAAGACAGTGGCATGGCTAATGTAGATGAACTGAACACACTGATGAGGGAGGAGCGGAGAGTCCGTCATCGTGCCCGACGCCGGCCCCCTAAGCCTGAGTCGACGTAGTAGTAGTACCTGGGTCATAGAGGTCCAAGACTGTCTGTAACCCGACATTTCTGTAGGTTCAAAATGCTGTCAGCTGAGATTGCACAGGTAGGAAAATTAGCTACAGATTAGTACAGATTTTAGTTAATGTTAGATCATGGTTAGAATTAGTTCATTAATGTAGAGCTGTCCTAAAGATTTAAAACCTGCTGGACCAGAGAGTTTCAACCTACATTACTTTAGAACCCTCTTTACCCTGTTTAAGACAGTTACGAACAATCTTATTAGCATAACTGCAGGCTCCAATTTTCTCTTTAACAGACCCCACACCTTCATGTACTACCTTTTTAAACTTCTGGATTTCTATTTATATTTTCAATGAATTTTCTCTTATAGTACACTCCCTTTGCCTCAAAGTAATTTTCATTTGCACTTTGGTTCTTTGCTGCTAAATCCTGCATGGAAGTTATAGCCACTGAGAGGTGACCATTAATATCATTGCAACCTTGATGCTATTGCTAGTGGCCTTACAGGTACTTTTTTTTTATCATCATTATCCATGGGGATCAAAATACCTCTATTCCTTGTAAATAATAAGAATTTAACATACTCAACAGGACAACTCACCACTCTCCCTGCACCCCAGTCTAGGTCACTGTCCCTCCAGGCTATCCCTCCAATTCCTCATGCGAGTAAGTGCTATTCTCTAGCTGGTGGTTTATATAGGTTCAGCATGACATCCTGGTTTTTGAACTCTTAGCAAATGTTGCTTTGAATAAAGCCCAGGATTCCTATCTGTATCAACTGCTTTTCTAACATACCATGTAAATATAAAGATCTGTGCACAAATATACCTCTTCTCCCAGCCCCTTTATATATTTGCTGATTCTTCCTGAAAAAACTTCTTCAATATGTTTCATAGTGTTACATATCACGGAAACAGATCTTATAGAAGTATACAAAGTTATTAAGAATGAATGCATGCAGGCTCTTTTTCCATTCAGGTTGGGTGAGACTATAACTAGGGTGAAAGGTGAAATATTTAAGGGCATCTAAGGAGTACTACTTCACTCTTAGGGCGGTGTGAGTGTGGACAAGATGCCAACAGAAGTGGTAGATTGGGTTTAATTGTAATATCCAGGAGAAGTTTGGACAGGTACATGGATGAGAGTGCTATGGAGGACTTATCGTTCAGCTGCAGGTAGATGGAATGAGGGAAAAGACCAAGGCAGCATGGACTAGATGGGCTGAAGAGCCTGTTTCTGTGCTGTGGTGCTCTGAGTAAAGAGGCCTTTGGCACAGAGAGCCCACAAGAGCTAGCGACTACTCACTTACATGAATCCCATTCAACCACTTCCCCACCTTAAAAAAAATAAAAAAAATAAAAAAATTCTATCACTCATCTACATAACTAGGGTGCAATTTAGAATGCAGTTTTAATCTAGCTACATGTATATCTTTGGCAACTGGGGGAAAAAAAACAGGAGAAGTTTGTGCAGTTACAGGAAGACCATGTAATCTCCACATAGGCAGTACCAGAAATTCAGATTGAATGTGGGTTGCCAGAGCTGTGAGGCACCACTATGCCACTCCTACTGGCACATCTGACATGTACCCATTCTCTCCAGCAGTCACACAGCCGTCCAGCAGAGAAACTGGCCCTTTGGCCCACTGTGTCCTGTTTGCACATCCACACGAATCCCCTGTGCCCACATTCAAACCACGTCCTTCTGTGCCTTCATTACCAAAGTACGTATACATCACCATATACAACTTTGAGATTCATTTTCTTGCAGACATTTACAGGAAGATAAGAAATGCAATAGAATTTATGAATACACAAATACTGACAAACAATGAATGTGCAAAAGAAAAGACAAATTATGCAAATAATTAAATAATTAAATAGATATTTATTGTGCAATCAATTAATTATTTAATTAATCCTGAGAAAATGAGTTGTAGAGTTCTTGAAAGTGAGTCTGTAGGTTATGGAATCAGTTCAGAGTTAAGTTATCCATCCACACCAGTTTAGGAGCCTGATGGTTCTACCGGAGGGGATGTAGTTATCTAAGTGCCAGTCTACATGCAATTGTTTTATCTGATATCCGATCCATTTTGGGAAGTTAAACCAGGACAGGACATATGGTGCCTGGGGGAAAAAAAAAGTATTTCTCCCCCCCCCCCCCGGAAATTTTCAACATTGAATTAAAGTGGATTTAATTTGGCTTTTTTTGACACTGATCAACAGAAAAAGACTTTCATGCCAAAGTGAAAACAGTCTCTACAAAGTGATCTAATATATAAAACAAAATAATTGATTGCATAAGTATTCAACTCCTTTAATATGACACACCAAATCATCACTGGTGCAGCCAATTGGTTTTAGAAGTCACATAATTAGTTAACTGGAGATCACTTGTATGCAATCAGGGTGTTTCAATTGATTGTAGTAAAAATACACCTGTATCTGGAAGGTCCAACTGCTAGTACAGGTCAGACAGCTCCAGGAAATGATTATATATGTTATTGTATGTTTAAACATATGGCTGACAACTCTCTTAGAATTATTCAAATATTAGAATAACATATATTTAGAATTCAATTATTCAAATATTAGAATATTTGAATCATATTTGGAGATTAGGCCATCTTCCCTCTTCATGGAAAACCTGGGAAATCCCCATGGATCCTTCTAGTTATAAACCAATATCTCTAACATCCCATTTGTGTAAACTCATGGAATGTACAGTAATACAGTAGTTGAATTATATTTTGGAAAAAAGAGGAGATATAGCATTTTATAAGAGTGGATTTCAGAAGGGTAGAATGACATTGGATTCATTTTTATGTTTTGAAGATATTAGGAAAGCATAAGTAAATAAAAATTGTAATTGCAGTATTTTTGATATTGAAAAAGCATATGATATGGAGGGTGGGTCTTTTGACTAAATTATGGAAATTAGGAGTGAGAGGAAGGCTATATAATTTTATTTCGACAGTCTTTGCAGGTAAGGGTAGGTAAGGTACATTTGGGCTTCTATGAGATAGGGAATGGGACCCCACAAGGCTGTATTTACAGCCCTTCATTGTTTAATATTATGATTAATGATATTTTCTCTAAGGTACTGGGGTGGGCAAATCACTTATTGCAGATGATGGAGCTTTATGGATCAGATGTAGAAATTTCAATTTAACTGTGTATATGATGCAATTAGTGATTAGTAAGGTCGAACAGTGGACAAATAGATAGGGATTTAAGCTTTCAGTAGCTAAAACCCAAGTTATGTGTTTACAAAGAGGATCAATAAATCTGCACTAAATTTGTAATTATATGGTCAAACTCTTGAAGTGTCAGTGGTAAGATTTCTCGGCATATGGCTGGGTAATAAGCTGACGTGGAAGCACCACATCAGTAAAATGTAAAGACAAATGTAAAGGGGCATTAAATATCCTGAGTTGTCTATGTGAGTACTCTTGGGATACTACACAAAAATTTCTGTTGACCATTTATACTTGTTTAATAAGATCTATACTTGATTATGCCCATGTTGCTTATAGATCAGCTTCATCTTCAAATTTAAAATGTTTGGATGTGATACAAGCACAGGCTTTAAGACCATATTGTGGTGCAGTGAGGTCGTCTCCTGTTTCAGCTTTACTTGTTGAAATAGGACAATTACCCTTTCAGTTGTGGAGGTTGAAGCTGATGTTAACATACTGGATTATTTTGAGGGGGCAGAGGAATGATCACCCTGTTAAAAGTGTGTTGGAAGACTGTTGGAAACATCACAAAAAATGTTTTTAGTTTTGGGTGGCTGTGTTCTTATCACGATAGGGATATGGTCTTACTGGATTATGCAATATGTCCCACTGTTACTTTATTGGTAACCCTACTGTGGTTTTTTCCAACACCTTTAGTTGACTTTAGATTGCATGATTTAATGAAGTCCAAGAATCCTGACATGCCTGAGAGTCTGTTGATTCATCAATATGATAAGGAGAATTATTGTGATATGTTAATCATTTTTGGGTTTACAGTGGGTGGAAGAAATTTGTCCTCGCAAAGTTATAATTTGTTCAGATTCTTCAGTTTTAACTAGACTTAAAACAGGTCATTCTAGCAGTAGGTCAGATTTTTGCTGGAAGCTCTTCAAACTTTATTTCATACTCAAGATATTGGTTTTCAGGTCTGCTTCTTATGGGCCCCCACACATAGAGGTGTTGAGGGGAATGAGTAGGTTGATTGTTTAGCCAAACAAGCTGTTGAAAGTTCATCAGTGGATTTTGACCTTCCACTTAACAAATCAGAAGCGAAGGGGTTGACAGGGTTAAGAATTAGGGGATCATGACAAGACTTGTGGGATAATGAGCATAAGAGGAGACACCTTTACAGAATACATAAAAATTGGATTGCTGGAAGAAGGGGGTAAAACAAGAAGGGAAGGAATTATATTGATTCAATTTAGAATTGGGCGTACCCTATGTTTACTTATTCCTTGTATCTTGTTGGAAAACATCATTCTGGGGTGTGTAGATTTTGTCATTATTATGAAACAGTTGAACACATTCTTTTACAATGTGAAGCGCATAAGTTTGAAAGAAAGCCAATGCAGACTGCACTACTAGTTTTGGGGGTTGATAGTTTTCATTTAAAAAAAACTTTACTAAGCTATGTAAGTGACTTTAATTCACAAAATTGCCTTTCATTATTTACATTCTATAGGGCTTTTTGGGGTAATTTGGTTTTAATTTGATAAGGAACTAGTAGGGGTTTTATTTCCCAATGCTCTACACCACACTCCCACACTCCAGTCCAGTTGGTGGCGATAATGCACTTTTAGGTTGGACTGTCAATCGCCATTAAAAGTCAGCAGAAGAAGAAGAAGGTGGTTCAACTGCTGGTGAGTCAGTATCCTGGCAAAAACTACACCCTGCAGACAGAAGAACACTCCGAGCAACTCAGAAAAGATTATTGAAAAGCACAAGTCAGAAGATGGATACAAGAAAATTTCCAAGTCACTGAATATCCTTTGGAGTACAGTTAAGTGAGTCATCAAGAAATGGAAAGAATATGGCACAGCTGTGAATCTGCCTTAAAAACTGAGTGTGCAAGAAGGGGTCTAATGAGGGAGGCCACCAAGAGACCCATGACAACTCTAGAAGAGTTACAAGTTTCAGTGGCTGAGATGGAAGAGACTGCACATAAAACAACTTGCCCGGGTGCTTCACCAGTCATAGCTTTATGAGAGAGTGGCTAAAAGAAAGCCACTATTGAAACCATCTCACATGAAATCTTGGCTAGAGTTTGCTAGAAAGCATGTGAGAGACTCTGAAGTCAGCTGGAAGAAGTTCTATGGTCTGATGAAACCAAACTTGAGCTTTTTGGCCATCTGACTAAACGCTATGTTTGGCGTAAGCCAAACACTGCATATTATCAAAGACACATCATCCCTACTGTGAAGCATGGTGGTGGTTGTATCATGTTGTGGGGATGCTTCACTGCAGCAGGGGTTGGGAAAGCTTGTGAAGGTAGAGGGTAAAATGAATGCAGCAAAAACAGGGAAATCCTGGAGGAAAACCTGATGCAGTCCGCAAGAGAACTGTGACTTTGGAAAAGATTTGTTTTCCAGCGAGACAGTGACCCCAAGTATAAAACCAAATCTACAGAGGAATGGTTTAAAAAAATGTTAATATCCTGGAGCGGCCAAGTCAGAGTCCAGACCTCAATCCAATTGAGAATTTGTGGCTGACTTGAAAAGGGCTGTTCACTCACAATTCCCATGCAATCTGATAGAGCTTGAGCAGTTCTGTAAAGAACAGTAAGGAAAAGTTGCAGTGTCCAGATGTGGAAAGCTGATACAGGCTTACCCACACAATGGCTGTAATTGCTGCCAAAGGTGCATCTACTAAATACTGACTTGAAGAGGGTGAGTAATTAAGCAATCAATTATTTTGTGTTTAATAATTGTAATAAATTTAGACTAATTTGTAGACAACCATAAGGAATCCTATCAATGCCTCTCACAATCATATACTTCTATCAGGTTCCCCCTCAGCCCCCTTCATTCGAGGAGAATCAAATCCAGCCTACCCTAGCTCTCCACATGACTGAAGTCCTCCAATCTAGATACTGTCCTTGTAAATCTAAACAGACTTCCCAGCACAATTACATTTCTGGGTTTTGAGCCTTCTGCAGATCTTAACATGATTGTAAAGCTCAGAAACCGAACTTTCATTCCACTGTGGCCATATTGACCACCTATCCTCATCCTATTTATCTCATCACTTGGACCAGGTACTCATCTAACCAGGACCACGTAATTATTAAGTGTTGAAACAGTACCTGTCCTCCCCATCCACCCAGGAAATGCTCCAAAATGGGGGAAAAAGATCCTCAAATCTCCTCTCATCTTTTTCCTTCTTGTCATAATGCTCTCTACTATAAATCCAAATTGTTCAGATATGGGAAAACAGTAATGTTATTTGTACTGAGACTGTGTGATACCACTGTTCCTTTCTCTTATAATCCCCAGTTATTTCAATATAGAATGCCATTTGGCTCATAATGTCAGTTTTGATTGGGCTCATCATGTCAATCCCCTTATTCCCTGCAAACTATTTTCTTACTGATGCTCATTAGCACCTTCCAATTCTCCTCCCATTCACTTGTATCAGGCAAATTAATCTACCTATTACCAGAGCACCAGGAGGAAACCCACACAGTCACAGAGACAATGTGCTAACTCCACACAGACAGAACCCAAGGTCAGTATTGATCCTGGAGTTGTGAGAGGGCTGCCGTTCTATATCTCTGTTTATCTGTTTGCCATGATCTTCAGTTTTTCTAACAAACTTCTATAATATATAAATGCACCCAACACATCTGTGCATAGGTTATCTGCACCATGCTTATCCAGCCTCTCCATTTCCTCCACTAAACTGAGGCTTCACCACCACAAACAGGGCAGAAATATGAATGTAATCTAATAATGTAAGGATACATTATTGTCCTTCACAAAAAAAATGCATGTAGAAATGTCTGATGTTATGAGCTCAGAGAAAGTGTCTGTAGGCCAAGGAGCAGTGCCTCCCTGAACTGGCTTCCCCACAGAAGGCAAAGAGTGATTGTAGACGGGTCATATTCTGCATGGAGGCTGGTGACCAGTGGTGTGCCTTAGGGATCTGTTCTGGGACCCCTTCTCCTTGTGATTTTTATAAATGACCTGGATGAGGAAGTGGAGGGATGGGTTAGTAAATTTGCTGATGACATAAAGGTTGGGGGTGTTGTGGATAGTGTGGAGGGCTGTCAGAGGTTACAGCGGGACATTAATAGGATACAAAACTGGGCTGAGAAATGGCAGCTGGAGTTCAACCCAGATAAGTGTGAGGTGGTTCATTTTTGTAGGTCAAATATGATGACAGAATATAATATTAATGGTAAGACTGTTGGCAGTGTGGAGGATCAGAGGGAACTTGGGGTCTGAGTCTATAGGACATCTCACTATACTCCTTACCCATCCTCTGGGCTTCCCCCTTCCCCCCCCTTTCTTTCTCCCTAGGCCTCCTGTCTATCCCATAATCCTCTCATATCCCTTTTGCCAATCAACTTTCCAGCTCTTAGCACCATCCCTTCCCCCTCCTGTTTTCTCCTATCATTTGGGATTGTCCCCTCCTCCTCCCACTTTCAAATCTCTTACTATCTCTTCTTTCAGTTAGTCCTGATGAAGGGTCTTGGCCCAAAATGTCGACTGTACCTTTTCCTATAGATGCTGCCTGGCCTGCTGCGTTCTGAGTTCACCAGCAATTTTTATGCGTGACGCAGGTTGACTCTGTGGTCAAGAAGGCATATGGTACATTGGCCTTCATCAATCGTGGGATTGAGTTTAAGAGCCGAGAGTTAATGTTGCAGCTATATAGGACACTGGTCAGACCCCACTTGGAGTACTGTGCTCAATTCTGGTTGCCTCACTACAGGAAGGACATGGAAACCATAGAAAGGGTGCAGAGGAGATTTACAGGGATGTTGCCTGGATTGGGGAGCATGTCTTATGAGAATAGGTTGAGTGAACTCAGCCTTTTCTAAACACAAAATACTCTGCAGATGCTGGGGCCCTATAAAGAAGGTGGGGGGAGGGTGGGAAGGAGCAGGCTGGTAGGTTCCAGTGAAAAACCAGTAAGGGGAAAGATAAAGGGGTAGGGGAGGGGATAGGCAGGAAAGGTGAAGAAGGAATACGGGAAAGCACAATGGGTAGTAGAAGGAGGCAGAACCAAGAGGGAGGTGATAGGCAGCTGGAGGAGGGGGCAGAGTGAAATAGGGATAGAGGAAGGGAGGGAGAGGGAATTACCGGAAGTTGGAGAATTCATTGTTCGTACCAAGGGGCTAGAGACTACCTAGATGGTATATGAGGTGTTGCTCCTCCAACCTGAGTTTAGCCTCATCATGGCAGTAGAGGAGGCCATGTATGAACATATCCGAATGGGAATCCATATCCGAAGGTAGAGCATTCCTATGAAACCGTTTGTAAGCCGAAATGGCGTGAAACGAAGAAGCAATTACCATCAATTTATATGGGAAAAATTTTTGAGCGTTCCCAGACCCAAAAAATGTTACAGCTATGTAGGGCCCTGGTCAGACCCCACTTGGAGTACTGTGCTCAGTTCTGGTCGCCTCACTACAGGAAGGATGTGGAAACCATAGAAAGGGTGCAGAGGAGATTTACAAGGATGTTGCCTGGATTGGGAGCATGCCTTATGAGAATAGGTTGAGTGAACTGGTTTTTTTTTCTTTGGAGCAACGGAGGATGAGAGGTGACCTTATAGAGGTGTATAGGATGATGAGAGGCATTGATCGTGTGGATAGTCAGAGGCTTTTTCCAAGGGCTGGAATGGTTAGCACAAGAGGGCACAGTTTTAAGGTGCTTGGAAGTAGATACAGAGGAAATGTCGGGGGTAAGTTTTTACGCAGGGAGTGGTGAATGCGTGGAATGGGCTGCTGACGACGGTGGTGGAGGTGGATACGATGGGGTCTTTTAAGAGACTCCTGGACAGGTACATGGAGCTCAGAAAAATAGAGGGCCGTGCGTGACCCTAGATAATTTCTAAGGTGGAGACATGTTCGGCACAGTTTTGTGGGCCGAAGGGCCTGTATTATGCTATAGGTTTTCTGTGTTTCTAAGGACACAAAACCTATTTGTTAATTAAGAGAGGTTTGCAGTTTGTAATTTTATAGCTCCTAGAGAGCAAGAAAATAGTTATTTGTTTTTCCTGTTTAAAAGAAAGCATTTAAGTTTGTTGCAAAGAAATTTGGAAGAAATTGAGTGCCTCCAACAAAAAAAGTGAGAATATATTTATCTGTCCTACGCGGGGCAGAGATGTGACAAATAGGAATTCTGAACAAGCATAACATTTTTTTTTAAAAAGGACCAAGATAGGGAAAGGACCATTGGTTTTCACTTTCAAGGAAGATGAATCATAGATTGTAGTTGTGAAATTCACCTAATATCTCAATAGACAGTGCAATATATGTCGCTTTACTTACATACAATCAGTCTATACATATAGGAAAATAGCAGCTACTCATACTTTGTGTTTTATAGAATTGCTTTTAAATTTATATTTTATGGGTGTTCTTTAAGCTTGTTTTGTGCTGCATCTGATCTGGAGTAACAATCATTTCGTTTTCCTTTACACCTGTGTGCTGAAAAATGACAATAAACAATCTTTAGATCTTGAATTCAGTGGATCAGAAATATGGGATGGAGTTCTGAAATTTCAGCTTTGGACCCTGCTCCTTTCATTGCTCGCAAACACCAACAGGACATGCTGACGCCCAGGGTTTAAGCAGCCGAACAAAACAAATTAATCTGTCAGCGAGTTGGGATTGGTGGCATTTATTCATGCCATGTAGACAGCTGTGCCCCTCCACTCGCACCGGTCCTCATGTTGCCTAGTGAGACGGCCGTCAGTACAAAACAGACAAATAGAACACTTCACAGCACTTGAAGAGAGATGAAAGCTGACACGAAGACAATGGCACCACAGGCAGACAGATGGCTCCAGGCTCTGACACCCCGCCTCCATCCTCCCCGTCAGCATGATCACTCAGCTGGCATGAAATGGATCGAATTAATCCAGGACCAACATGGGTAACAAATTCCAATGCTCTTGCATTTAGATGTATTTGTTTCTTTTAAAAAATGCATTTGAAAGCCCAAGAATGCACTGATAAACCAACAAAGGGACTACAAAATGACAGATTCAAAATGATTGTGAATTTACAAATTGTCTATTGATGTGATTGCAAACTTTGCAAAGGGCATGGATTTCCTGTGGACAAATTTCACTTCTGGCTATTACAATTCTGCCAATGTTCATTGTTTTAAATTGCTATGTTACTATTTCCCTTTCTGTATCAAATGTAAACAGTAGTGGTCCTGCAAGGTGACCTTCCAAAGGCTTTGTCCCAGTGGCAGCAATTATACATTCAACAGCTAACCATGGTCATTGCCAGGAGAAATCTAGGAATACACTAAAATTCATAAAGCTTCCAGCCTCATATTTGTTGTGGAACTGTATTGCTGGATAGCAAGAGCTAGTTTCTATAACACAAGCACAAGGGAGCACAAAACTTGGAGGAACCATCACAAACTCCCACACTGATATCGTTAACCTCTCTCTTTGGTGGTCTGAGGTATCCACCTACTTCAGGCAGGCTTCAATTATCCCAGTGCCTAAAAAGAATGTGGTTAACTGTCTCAATGACTATCACCCAGTGGCACTTGTATCCACTGTGATGAAGTGTTTTGAGAGGTTGGTGATGAAACTTTTCAACTCCTGCCTAAGAAGCAAATTGGAGCTGCTTCAATTTGTCTGCCAAAGCAATAGGTCCACAGCAGATGCCATCTCATTGGCTCTTCATTCAACCCTGGAACATCTAGACAGCAAAGATGCTCATCAGGATGCTCTTTATCAGCTACAGCTCAGCATTTAATACCATCATCTCCTCAAAACTAATAAGTCAACTCCAATATCTCCTTGTGCAATTGGATCCTCAATTTCCTCACTTGCAGACCCCAGTCGTTTCAGGTCTCCAACAGCATTTCCTCCACAATCTCTAACAGCACAGATGCACCACAAGGCTGTGTGCTTATCCCCCTGCTTTACTCGATTTACACTTATGACTGTAAGGCTAAGCTCAGCTCCAGTGCCTTATTCAAGTTTGCTGATGATACCACTGTCGTTGGCTGGATCAAAGGTGGTGACAAATCAGCATATAGCAGGAAGATTGAGAACCCACTGAGTGGTGTCATAACAACAACCTCTTGCTCAATGTCAGCAAGACCGAGCAACTGATTATTGACTTTTGGAAGGGGAAACTGGAGGTCCAGAGGATCAGGGGTGAAGAGGGTTGACAACTTTAAATTCCTTGGTGTTATTATTTCAGAGGGTCTGTCCTGGGCCCATCATGCAAGTCCAATTAGGAAGAAAGCACGACAGCAGCTCTATTTCCTCAGGAGCTTTCAATAATTTGACATGATATCTAAAACTATGACAAACTTCTACAGAGGTGTAGTGGACTGTATATTGACTGGTTGCATCATAGCTTGGTATGGAAACGTCAGTGGCTTTGAATGGAAAAATCCTACAAAGTAGTGGATTTGGCCCAGTCTATCATGGGCAAAGCTCTCCCAACCATTGAGCACATCTACACGAAGCATTATTGTAGGAAAGCAGCATCCATTGTCATGGACCCTCTCCACCCAAGACGTGCTCCCTTCTCACTACTGTCATCAGGGGAAAAGGAACAGGAGCCTCAGGACTCTCACTACCACGTTCAGGAACAGTTATTACCCCTCAACCATCAGGCTCTTGAACCAAAGGGGATAACTTCACTCAACGTTACTTCCCCCTCTTCGAAATGTTCCAACAACCTATGGAGTCACTTTCAAGAATTGTTCATCTCATGTTCTTGATATTTACTGTTTATTGATTGTTATTATCTATTTAGTTTTGAACTTGCAGTTTGTTATCTTTTGCACACTGGTTGAAAGCCCAAGTTGGTATGGACTTTCATTGATTTGCTGGTTATTCTATTATGGATTTATTGAGTACACCTGCAGAAAAATGAATCTCAGGGTTATATATAGTGACATATATGAACTTTGATAATAATTTACTTTGAATTTGAACTTCGAGATTCTGCAGATTGCTGTAACTCCTGAGCAACACTCACAAAATACCAAAGGAACTCAACAAGCCAGGCATGATGCAGCTCTTTGCATGTTCCTCATAACTTGCTAGCACAACTGCCTTTAACTGTAGAACACTCAGTTTTTTAAAGATCAAGGATCAAAAATGAACTTTATTCACCATATACATTTACATGTATTAGGAATTTACTGGGATGTGTTGGTCAGGTTGCGACATACAACAAAAAACCCCACAACATTCAGCAATTATAAAGTAAATATATCACCAAAGTACATTTATATCACCATTTACAACCCTGACATTCATTTTCTTGCAGGCATTCACAGTTGATACAAAGAAACAATAGAATCAATGAAAAACTTCCACACAAGATGGACAAACAACCCATGTGTAAAAGACATCAAACTATGCAAATTCAAAGTAATAATAAGTAAGTATTAAATATCAAGAACATGATATGAAGAGTCCTATCTTTGTATCCTCTGCAAACTTGGCCACAAAGCCATTAATTCTGTAATCCAAATCATTGACAAGTCTGAAATAAAATCAAAATGTTGGGAAAAACTCAGCAGTGACAGCACCTGTGAAAAAAGAAGCAAAGTCAGCATGTTGAATCCTTTAATAGAACATGAAAAATTATGAAACAAGTTAGTTTTAATGGGGGGGGGGGAAGAGAAGGGATGGATAGGACAAAGAGAATATCTCTGATAGGGTAAAGCCAGAGTTTTGGAGCTGATCCCATTATTTGTGGATAGATTATAGAATAATTTAGAGAGAGAGAAAACAGTAGAATATGGTAAATCTGTGAAATGATGTTAGCGTTGTTGGTGAGACTTCAAAGTCAGGTTTATTATCACTGACATATGTCACAAAACTTGTCGCTTTATGGCAGCAGTACAATGCAATACACAAAAAAATCCATAACTTACAAAATAGATTAATAGTGCAAAAGATGAATAATGAGATGGTGTTCATGGACAATTCAGAAATCTGATGGCTGCACCTCTTCTTAAAATATTGAGTTATGAATCTTCAGGCTCTTGTACTTCCTTCCTGAAGGTAGTAGTGTGAAGAGGGAAATACTGAAAATGCCCACTAGATTAGGCAGCGTCAGTCAGACAGAAAACGGGAATAATATACATTACTAATCTACGCAGAGCTGGTTGGATCTGTTAACAATTGATAATGCAATTTATCTGAAATTATTGAACTTGAACACAAATCCCAAATATTTCAACATGACCAGAGGGAAGTCAAGGTAGTGTTCCTCAAGCTTGCATTAGGTTTTTTGGGAAGAACACAATAGGGCACAGACAGAATGGTCAGAATGGAGAATTAAGGTGACATGCCATTGATAGCTTGGGGTCATCCCTCCAGACTGAATGGAGGTGCTTCACAAAGAGGTCACCGGATTGCATGTAGTTGCTCCAGCATAGAGGAGACCACAATGTGAACACCAAAAGCAGATTATAAGAATTGCTGCTTCACCTGAAAGAAGTAGTAGGGGAGAAAACATTGAACCCAAACCTGATGGGAGTTGTATGTAAGGCCAAAAACAGATAATGCAGGGAAGAGTAAAATTTGGGAATTTAGAGATGCAAGGTTAATAATTAAGGAAAATCATTAATAATTGTCCTCCTTACTATTACCTCTGACTTGGTTTGCATAGCCTACACTGACTGAGCAAATTAAATCACCAGTAACACCATGGATGGCGATTTCTTAGGGTATAAGTGATATTTCCTCGATTGTGATGTTAAGGAACCAATGAGAGAACAGACATCTTTAGATATAGCAATGTGTATTGAAAAAAGGCTCATTGATAACCTAGTAGTTAAGGAGCATGGAAAGAAGTTAATGGTATGACAAGTTAATGGTAATTTATATAAAAGTTAAAGTTGGTTATCTCAATCTGAAACAAGGGTCCCAAATTTGAATAAAGCAAACTTTATATGAATATCCCCCATCCCTTCTTCTCCTGTACCCCAACAGTGAGTTAAGAAGCTACTTTGAAAGGTCTGACAGAAGCAACGATGAACATTTAAGAATTAATTCAGTGTTTACAAGTAATATTGAACTTGTAGTACTGAAGGCAGAACTAGGTGAGATGCTATGTATGTTGAAATTGATAACACCAAGGTATCATAGCAGCAGCCAAGACATCAAGACCAGAATGGAATGCTTACTATGGTTTTGTGGAAAATATGGGAGGAGATTGCAGAGGCATTGACCAAAATCTTCCAATTCAGTTTGCATGTTGAGGTGATATTAGAAATCAGGACAATTACAAATGGTCCTGAAGAAGAGACTGGGCCTGAAACATCGACTGTTCACTCTTTTCCATAGGTGCTGCCTGACATGCTGAGCTCCTCCAGCATTTTGTGTGTGTTGTTTCCTTGTTCCAGATTGAATAAGGATAAGCCCAACAACCAACACTAATCAGTTTAACCTTAATCATGGGGAAGTATTCAGAAATATTAATTCAGGTTAGGATTAATAATCATCTGGAGGAAATTAACAAATTAAGGTGAAACACCTTAATTTTTGGTAAGAGAATATCACATTTAAGAATTTTACAAGCATTTTGAATGAGTTACCAGAAAGAGGAAGCTAATGCAGTGGATGAACATTTTGAACAGTGGGCAGTCAGAGGTCGGGAGTGAGAGGAGTGAATCACTCAGGTCAGCCAGTGCGCATTAAAAAGAAGTGCTTCATGGGAGATTTGGCATTTAAACAGTGGCCAATCAGAGATTGTGATTCATTAGTAAATGTAAATTAAAATAAGGCACCTAAAATGTGATCAGATCTTCACATAAGTCCTAAAACTAGATAAAGAGAATCCAATTAAATAAATAACACACGAAGATTATACTTCATTTATTTATTGAGAAAAAATGATCCAATATTACATGTATTTGTTGGAAAAAGTACGTGAGCCTTTGCTTTCAGTAACTGGTGTGATCCTCTTGTACAGCTTCAATCAAACATTTCCAGTAACTGTGATCTGTCCTGCACATTGGCTTGGAAAAATTTACACCATTCCTCCTTGCAAAACTGCTTCAACTCTGGGATGTTGGTGGGCTTCCTTGCATGAACTGCTTGCTTCAGCTCCTTCCACAACATCTCTATAGGGTTAAGGTCAGGACTTTGACACAGCCACTCCAAATCACAAATTTACTTTTTAAGCTATTCTGTTGGTGATTTACTCTTGTCTTTCGGATCATTGTCTTGTTGCATTATCCAATTTCTGTTATGCTTCAGGTGATGAACTGCTGCCCTGACATTCTTCTGTAAAATGTCGATGTAATTTTGAATTCATAACTCCCCCAATGATTGCAAGCTGAACAGGCCCTGAGGTAGCAAAGCAACCCAAACCATGATGCTCCTTTCATCATACTTCACAGGGAGAATAGCAACAGTACTGAGTTTCCTCCATTTGTAGACAATTTGTCTTACTGTGGACTGATGAACACTCAGGTCTTTAGAAATGCTTTTGTGGCCTTTTCTGGCTTGATGCATCTCTACGGTTCTTCTAAGGTCCCCAGAAAGTTGTTCTGATTGAGGCATGGTACACATACAGATCTTTCCGGATAAAAGCAGATTCTGTCAGAACCTGATTTTGTGTGTCTTTATAGGGCAGGACAGCTCTACAACCCACATCTCCAATCTCACCTTGTTGGTTGGAAGACCTGACTCCAAATAGCTTTTGTGGAAGGCATTACCCCAGAGGTTCACATACTTTTCCCAACAAATCCATGTAATATTGGGTCATTTTTCTGAATAAATAAATGAACAAGTATCAAGTTTTCTGTGTTATTTATTTAATTGGGTTCTCTTTATCTAGTTTTAGGACTTGCATGAAGATCTGATCACAATTTAGGTCACTTCTATGCAGAAATAGATAAACTTCTACAGGGTTCACAAATTTTCTAGCACCACTGTAGACAGAAGGTTTGCTCAGTAACAGACAAGAGAAGGTTGCATTGAATGTTTGTATTTCTGTCTGAAGAAAAGTGAAGAGTAGTGTTTTTCAAGTATTACTTTTAATATCCTAGATTGGGCAACTTATAAAATTATGGATGACACAAAACTTAGGCCTTTCTCAGCCCGAAACATCGTCTCTGTATCCTTCTCCATTGATGCTGACTGTTCCTCCACATTTTGTGTGTGTTACACTGGGCTTCCAGCATCTGCAGAACCTCTTGAGACATAGGAGCAGAATTAGGCCACTCTGCCCACTGAGTCTGCTCTGTCATTCCATCATGGTTGGTTCATCATCCCTCTCAACCCCATTCTCCTGCCTTCTAGCAAGTACAGGCCCAGAGCCATCAAACACTCTTCATGCATGAACCCTCTCATTCTGGGAATCATTCTCATGACTTCCTCTGGACCCTCTCCAATGCCAACATATCTTTTAGATAAAGGGCCCAAAACAGCTCACAATACTCCAAATGCAGTCTGACTAATGCCTCATAAAGCCCCAGCATTACATCCTTACTCTTACAGTATATCCTAGTCCTCTCAAAATGAATGACAGAGGGTCCAGTTAGATGGAGGAACTGAGGGAAATACATGTTAGTAGGGAAGTGGTGTTAGGTGCATTAAAGACAGGTAAATCCCCAGGGCCAGATGGTCTGCATCCCAGAGTGCTTAAGGAAGTAGCCCAAGAAATAGTGGATGCATTAGTGATAATTTTTCAAAACTCTTTGGATTCTGGACTAGTTCCTGAGGATTGGAGAGTGGCTAATGTAACCCCACTTTTTAAAAAAGGAGGGAGAGAGAAACCGGGGAATAATAGACCGGTTAACCTGACATCGGTGGTGGGGAAAATGCTAGAGTCAGTTATCAACGATGTGATAACAGCCCATTTGGAAAGCAGTGAAATCGTCGGACAAAGTCAGCATGGATTTGTGAAAGGAAAATCATGTCTGACGAATCTCATAGAATTTTTTGAGGATGTAACTAGTAGAGTGGATAGGGGAGAACCAGTGGATGTGGTATATTTGGATTTTCAAAAGGCTTTCAACAAGGTCCCACACAGGAGATTAGTGTGCTAACTTAAAGCACACAGTATTGGGTGTAAGGTATTGATGTGGATAGAGAATTGGTTGGCAGACAAGAAGCAAAGAGTGGGAATAAATGAGACCTTTTCAGAATGGCAGGCAGTGACTAGTGGGGTACCGCAAGGCTCAGTGCTGGGACCCCAGTTGTTTACAATATATGTTAATGACTTAGATGAGGGAATTAAATGCAGCATCTCCAAGTTTGCGGATGGCACGAAGCTGGGCGGCAGTGTTAGCTGTGAGGAGGATGCTAAGAGGATGCAGGGTGACTTGGATAGGTTAGGTGAGTGGGCAAAGTCATGGCAGATGCAATTTAATGTGGATAAATGTGAGGTTATCCACCTTGGTGGCAAAAACAGGAAAACAGATTATTATCTGAACGGTGGCCGATTAGGAAAAGGGGAGGTGCAACTAGACCTGGGTGTCATTATACACCAGTCATTGAAAGTGGGCATGCAGGTACAGCAGGTGGTGAAAAATGTGAATGGTATGCTGGTATTCATAGCTAGAGGATTCGGGTACAGGAGCAGGGAGGTACTACTGCAGTTGTACAAGGCCTTGGTGAGACCACACCTGGAGTATTGTGTGCAGTTTTGGTCCCCTAATCTGAGGAAAGGCATCCTTGCCATAGAGAGAGTACAAAGAAGGTTCACCAGATTGATTCCTGGGATGGCAGGACTTTCATATGATGAAAGACTGGATGAACTAGGCTTATACTCGTTGGAATTTAGAAGATTGAGGGGGGATCTGATTGAAACATATAAAATCCTAAAGGGATTGGACAGGCTAGATGCAGGAAGATTGTTCCTGATGTTGGGGAAGTCCAGAACGAGGGGTCACAGTTTGAGGATAAAGGGGAAGCCTTTTAGGACCGAGATTAGGAAAAACTTCTTCACACAGAGAGTGGTGAATCTGTGGAATTCTCTGCCACAGGAAACAGTTGAGGCCAGTTCATTGGCTATATTTAAGAGGGAGTTAGATATGGCCCTTGTGGCTACGGGGATCAGGGGGTATGGAGAGAAGGCAGGTACAGGGTTCTGGGTTGGATGATCAGCCATGATCATACTGAATGGCGGTGCAGGCTCGAAGGGCCGAATGGCCTACTCCTGCACCTACTTTCTATGTTTCAACTCAGCCTGCAAGTTAACCTTTAGGGAATCCTGTGTGAGCACTCCCAAGTCCCTTTGCACCTTGGATTTTTGAATAATTTGCCCATTTAGAAAAGAGTCTACACTTTTATACCTTCTACCAAAGTACATGACCATACACTTCCTGACACTGTATTCCAATGCCAGCACATCTTTTCTAAGATGAGACTTAAGGTGAGGCCTCACCAGTGCCCTATAAAGCCTCAGCACCACATCATTGCTCTTGTATTCCAGACCTCTTGAAGTGAATGCTAACATGGCATTTACCTTCCTCACCACTGACTCAACCTGCAAGTTAACCTTCAGGGTGTTCTGCACAAGGACTCCCAAGTCCCTCTGCATCTTAGACTCCTAGATTTTCTCCCCATTTAGAAAATATTTCTGCTACCAAAGTGCATGACCATTTATTTTCCAACATTGTATTTCATTTGTCACTCTCTTGCCCATTCTCCTCATCTGTCAAAGTCCTTCTGCATCCTACCTGTTTCCTCAACACTACCTGCCCTTCCACCAATCTTCGTATCATCTGCAAACTTGGCAACAATGCCATCTATTCCATCATCTAAATCATTTATATACAGCATAAAAAGAAGTGGTCCCAACACTGACCCCAGTGGAACACCACTAGTCACTGGCAGCCAACTGGAAAAGGATCCTTTTATTCCCACTCACTGCCTGCTACCTGCTCTAACCATGTCAGTAACTTCCCTGTAATATCATGGGCTCTTAACTTGGTAAGCAGACTCATGTGTGGCATCTTGTCAAAGGCTTTCTAAAAGTCCAAATATACAACTTCCGCTGTATCCCCTTAATCCATACTACTTGTAATCCCCTCAAAGAATTCTAACAGTTTCATCAGACAGGATTTTTCCTGAAGGAAACCATGCTGACATTGTACTACCTGGTCTTGTGTCACTAAGTACTCCGTCACCTCATCCATAACAATTGACTCTAACATCTTCCCAACCACTGTGGTCAGGCTAACTGGTCTATAATTTCCTTTCAGCTGCCTTCACCTTTTCTTAAATAGTGGAGTGACATTTGCAATTTTCCAGTCCACTGGCACCATGCCAGAGTCCAATGATTTCTGAAAGATCATTTTTAATGCCACCACAATCTTTAACGCTACCTCTTTCGGAACCCTAGGATGCAGTTCTTTTGGTCCTTTAGGTCTTTCAGCTTTTGAGCATCTTCTCTCTTGTAATAGTAACTGTATCCACTTCTGTTCCTTCACATTACGACATCAGGCATACTGCTAGTGTCCTCCACAGTGAAGACTGATGCAAAATACTCATTTAGTTCATCAGCCTTCTTGTCCCCCATTATTATTTCTCCTGCCTCATTTTCTAGTGGTCCTATATCCACTCTCATTTCTCTTTTATTTTTAACATACTTGAAAAAACTTTTACTATGCACTTTGATATTATTTGCTAGCTTGCTTTCACATTTCATCTTTTCCCTTCTAATGATTCTTTTAGTTGCTCTCTTTAGGTTTTTAAAAACTTCCCAATCCTCTATCTTCCCACTAATTTTTGCTTAGTTGTATGCCCTTTCCTTTGCTCTTACAATAGCTTTGATTTCCTTTGTCACCCATGGTTGTACTATTTTACCATTTGAGTTATTCTTCATCTTTGGAATACGTGCGTCCTGCACCTTCCTCATTTTTCCTAGAAACGCACGCCATTGCTGCTCTGCTGACATCCCAGCCAGTAGCTCCCTCCAATTTACTTTGGCCAACTTCTCTCTCATACTGCTGTAACTTCCCTTACTCAACTGAAATACTGCTATTTCAGACCTTACTTTCTCCCTATCAAATTTCAAGTTGAACTCAGTCATATTGTGATCACTAAGGGTTCTTTTACCTTAAGCTCACTAATTGCCTCCAATTCATTACATAACACCCAATCCAGTATAGCTGATCCCCTAGTAGGCTCAATGACAAACTGCTCTAAAAAATTATCTCTTAGGCATTCAACAAACTCACTCTCTTGAGATCCATTAGCAACCTGATTTCCCAATCGACCTGCATGTTAAACCAGTAGAGCCACACCACCCCCTCTGCCTACCTTCCTATCCCTCCAATATAAAGTGTAACCTTGGACATTGAGCTCCCAACTGCAAACATTCTTCAACCACGGTTCAGTGATGGCCACAACATCATACTTGGCAATCTGTAATATTGCAACAAGATCATCCACCTTATTCCTTATATTACACGCACCTTGAGTACCGTATTTGCTGTCCTTTCTGATTCTGCATCCCTAATGACTTGATACTCAGCCTGTTGACTGCAACTAAGTCCCATCACCTGCCTGTTCTTCCTGACAGTCTGACTGCACACCATCTTTACTTTTTTACCATCTGTCCTATCCTGAGTCCCTTCATTCCAGTTCCCACCCTCTGCCAAATTAGTTTAAAACCTCCCCTCCCCAACAGTTCTAACAAACTTGTTTGTGAGAATATTGGTTCTCCTCAGGTTCAGGTGCAACCTGTCAATTTTTAAACTGGCCATACCTCCCCCAGAAGAGATCCTAATGATTCAAGAACCTAAAGCCCTGTCCCCTGCACCAGCTTCTCAGCCACACATTTATCTGCCAGATCATCTTGTTTTTACCCTCATTGGCATGTGGCACAGGCAGCAATCCAGAAATTACTACCTTGAAGGTCCGGCTTCTCAGCTTTCTACCTAGTTCTCGAAATTCTCTTTTCAGGACCTCATTGCTTTTCCTTCCTATGTCATTGGTACCAATATGTACCAAGCCATCTGGCTGCTCCTCCTCCCTCTCCAAAATGCTATGGATGGGATCTGAGCCATCCCTGACCCTGGCACCTGGGAGACAACATACAATCCATCCCATTCACGTCCACAGAATCTCCTGTCTATTCCCCTCACTATTGAGTCCCCTATCAGTACCATTCCCTTCTTCTCTCTCTTTCTCTCCTCACCACAGACCCATGATCAGTGCCTGTAACCCGGTTGCCATGGCATTCTCCTGGGAGGTCATCCCTCCAATAAAAGTATCCAAAGCGGTATGCTTGTTTTTGAGGGGAATGGCCACAGGCGTGTGCTTGTCTGTCTGCCTATTTCCATTTCTCCTGACAGTCACCCAGCTACTCGCCTCCTGCAACTTCGGGGTGACTACTTCCCTGTAATTGTGATCAATTATATCCTCACTCTCCCGTACAAGCTGAAGGTCATCCAGTTACTGCTCCAGATCCCTGACACAGTCTTCAAGGAGCTGCAGCCAGATGCACTTCACGCAGATGCAGTTCCCCGGGAGACTTTGGGTCTCCCAGTTCTCCAACATCCGGCACGAAGAACACACCACAGCCATTTAAATGGTACAATAACAGAGGGGGAAAAAACCAAAGTGCAACACGTCCTTTTTGTACAGGTCACACCTGCCCCAAAAAAGATCCCAATGATCCAGGGATCTGAATCCCTGCCCCCTGCTCCAATTCCTCAGCCACGCATTTATCCTCCACCCAACTCTATTCCTATACTCACTATCGCATGACAAAGGCAATAATCCCAAGATTACTACCTTTGAGGTCCTGCTTCTCAGCTTCTTTCCTAACTCCCTGTAATCTGTTTTTAGGACCTCCTCCCTTTTCCTATCTATGTCATTGGTACCAATATATACTACAACCTCTGGCTGTTCACCTTCCCACTTCAGGATATCGTGGACGCGATCAGAAACATCCCGGACCCTGGCACCTGGGAGGCAAACTACCATCCGTGTTTCTTTCCTGCATCCACAGAATCACCTGTTTGACCCCCTAACTATAGAGTCCTCTGTTACTGCTGCCTTCCTCTTCCTTTCCCTTCCCTTCTGAGTCACAGGACCAGACTCTGTGCCAGAGGCACAGCCACTGTTGCTTCCCCAGGCAGGTTGTCCCCCTCCAACAGTATTCATACAGGAGTACTTATTGTCAAGGGGCACAGCCACAGGAGTGATCTCTAGTATCTGACTCATGCCCTTCCCTCTCCTGACTGTTACCCATTTATCCGTCTCCCGAGGTCCCAGTGTGACTACTTGTCTATAGATCCTCTCCATCACCTCCTCATTTTCCCTGACCAGACAAAGATAATCGAGCTGCATCTCCAATACGCCAACTCGAACCCTAAGGAGCTGCAGCTTGACACACCTGGCGCAGATGTGGCTGTCTGGGAGTCTCCTGGACATCCCACATCTGACACCTAGTATGGAACACCGGCCTCACAGTCATACTTCCTGTTTCTATTCTACACAAGCAACATACCTCGCCTCAACCCGTTATCATTGAAGCCCCGTTGAGCCAAAGCCCTCCTACTCTGACTCTCTTCACTCCAGCGCCTGCTCTATAAAGCTGTCTTCTTTTTAAATCCCTCCCACTGGTCTAATTTGCTGATGTCCACGTGCTTGCGCAGTCATACCTCAATCAAACTGCTAAGGAAAAAAACTCTTCTCCTTTTAAATCCTTCCCACTGGTCTAACTGACTTTAGTGGTGGATTAAGTGGGTGGAGGTGTTGATCAGCCTCACTCCTTGGGGAAGGTAACTGTTTTTGAGTCTGGTGGTCTGACGCGGATTCTTTGTAGTGTCCTCCCTGATGGGAATGTGACAAACAGTCCGTGAACAGGGTGGGTGGGATCCTTCATGATGTTACTATCCCTTTTCAACACCTTTCTGTATATATGTCCTTGATGGCAGGCAAACTGGTGCCAGTCCTGTGTTGGGCAGTTTTGACTACTGTTGTAGAGCCTTTCTGTGAAGCATTATCTGCCAAGCAATCTGCTAAATAAATCATAATGTTTACCTGGCAGTTATCTGCAGTAGTGTTGGCAGGAGAACAGAGGGCTCTTTGTTCTTTATCAAACAGTCACAAATTACTGAGTTTCTTTCTCTCATAGCTCCATCCCCAATGCTACTACTGAATAAACCTGCATTTCTACGTTGGTGGTCAGGCTATTGACGCAGTTGGACAATACTGAGCTTCTGTCTAGGAGGTGAAGATCATGAACAATGCAGAAATCATCATCAGAATGTCAGAGGGAGAAAACAAATTAGTTTTGAATTACAGAAAAGATGGAAGAAGGGTGGGGGAGTGCAGGGAATATCTCTGGTAGGGTGAAATCGATGTTTTGTCAGAAAAAGAGGTTGAAGATCTCACCTTAACAGGAATGTTTCCTTTCCAAAGACAATAAGCATTTCGAGCATTTTCTTCTGCTATTCCAGCACGCCGATACTTCTCAAATTCATTTATTGTGGATTATTCTAAAAATATATTCTCAAGACATTAATCCTTCACAGTGGATTTGAGAAGTTCTACAAATTCTAGTTTCAGTATGATTGTAGGAGCCATATATCTATTTTTTGTCATGTGGGTTGGGGTGTGGTAGAAGTGATTGAGCGTAGTTACGAATTCCCACCTTGTAGTTGTGTAATCTAGTGGACAGTGAGTAAGCCATGGAGAATGATTTTTATTTCTTAACCTCTGCGTGTATGGCCTCCGTTGGTCGTGGTCGACCATGGGTACTGTGCCTCTGGTGGTCACTGGGGAGTGGCCTCTCCAGGGCGCAAGCCAGGGCAGAGTTGATATGGAGATCCGTCTGTTCCCCATGCAGTGGGACCCCCCTCTCCATGCTGATGACAGGTCCAAAGGAACGACGAAAGTCGATATCATTTGGTGCCAGCAGCGTCGCAGGAGTGGCCGTGCTGGTGCAGACTACAACAGTCAGCCACCTTCGGGTCCACTAACTGGGACATTATTGGAATGCTAACTTCACTTATAGAATGCCAATTCTGATATCGCTAATTAGAATGCTTCCTTACACTGATTTGAATGCTAAGATCACTATTTTGCTAATTTAGTTTTGTTAATTTTTTTTATCACCATAAGATTCATTCATTTTTTCTGGTTTCGTAATAAAGGATCGAAAGTACCTTTATCGACTTTGGAAATTGGTTATTTGGAAGCATGTCATACAGTGCCGATCTCCTGGCTTGGTGTATCAGTGGTTTTGGTTTGTTTTAAAGTGATAGCTACAATGATGAAGTGGATGGAAAGGACCAATAGATTTCCTGTGGCTTTGCCTGTGGCTATGATTTCCGTACTGTATCTGGAGATACAATGCCTGAGAATAGGTGGAAATGCTTTAACTTTCACAACTTTATTGTGATATTATAGATTATTTTAAGAATCAAATTTATTTTATTGGCAGGAGAACGGGGTTGAGAGAGATAATAAATCAGCCATGATCAAATGGCAGAGCATATCTGATGAGCTGAAAGGCCTTATTCTGCATGTATGTCTTATGGGGCAGTGTGTTTTCCTACTTGGAAACTTCTACACCTAATATGCTGTAGGTCAAGTCAGAAGCTGGTTATCCTGATGTAAGTAGCTTACTGCCTCCACCACCCGTGACACTCAAAACCATACTGTGATGGGTCATCCAGGACAAAGCAGCCCACAGAGAGGCTAAACGGTTTACTTCTCCACCACTAGCTCACCATCTCTAGAATGTACACAATAAATACAATCCTCAGCAAAGATAATCAACCAATTGCAAATGCTGGAAGCGCTCAGTAGGTCAGATAGCATGTGTAAACAGTGAATCAGAGTTAAGGTTCAAGGTAGAAGACCCCTTTCATTAGAGCTGGGAAATTTGCTGCAATTAAATCATCAAGACTCCTTCAACAACTCCGCCCGGGAGTGTGACCTTTACCATCTAGAAGGATAATGGCAGTTGGTGCGTGGGAACACCAGCACCTCCTAAGTTCTCCAGTGACACCCAGTCCTGACTGGGATATACCATATATTGCCTTTGTTACATCAATGCAGGTTAAAGTCAAAGTAAATTTTATCAAAAAATGTACTGTATATGTCACCATATACTACCTTGAGATTCATTTTTGCAGGCACTTACAGGAAAATAAATACAATAGAATTTATATTAAATAGTAAAAATTATATTTAAATAGCAGAACTTATAATATGCATAAGGTTGCACAAGTACCTTCAATAGATATATTATTATGTAAGGAGATGTCTTGTTATCATCTTCTCAGCTAAATTGGGAAAGGGCAATAATTGATGTCCTTGTCTGCAAGCTAGTCAATTTGCCCATTTTGGTTCCTGTCCCTTTAAAGCCTCCTGTGCATGTATTTATCCAAATGTATCTTAAATATTACTATTATCCCTTCCTCAGCCACTTTTTCTAGCAACTAATACTATATACACACTGGCCTTAGCATGAACAAGTTGCTCCTCAGGTCCTTTTTAAAATCTTTCACATCTCACCTTAAACCTTTGCCTTTTAGTTTCTAGTTCCTTTCCCAGGGAAAAAGATAATGTGTGTTCAACCCCTGAATCCCCTATGTTCCAGGGAATAAGATCCTAGCCTGCTCAACCTCTCCCTATAACTCAGGCCTCAAACTCTGGCAGCATCCTTGTAAATCTTCTTTGTTTGATCTTCTCTCCCATGGTCCATCCTCCTTTCCTATCACAGTCCTTCATCTTTAGCCCTTTACCTTTTCCGCCCATCTCATCCCAGCTTCTCACCTATTGCCCCCTCCACGATCCACCTAGCTTCCCCCTCAGCTGGCTTCACCTATCACTTTCCAGTGTGTACTCTTTCCCCCTCCTTTCACCTTCTTATACAGTACTGGTTTCTTCCTCCTTTCTTTCCCGTCTTGATGAAAGCTCTTGGACCAAAACATCGACTTTCCATAGATCCTGCCTGATGTGCTGAGTTCCTCCTGCATTTTGTGTGTGTGTTACTCCGTTTAATGACTTTCTTACAACAGGATGACCACAACCGTACACAATACTTCAATTGCAGTCTCACTGATGTATTGTATAACTGCAACATAATGCCCAAAAGCCCTGACTGATGAAAGCCAGCATGCCAAACACCTTCACCACCCTATCTACCTGTAGCGTCACTTTCAATGATCCGCATTATGTACTTGTTGTCCTAGATCCCTCTGTTTCACAATGCTCACATTCACTGTACAAGTCCTATCTTGGCTTGACTTCCCAAAATGGAACACTTTGTGGTTATCTGAGTTGAAAGCCATTGCCAATTGGCAGCCACATACCTAACTACCAGATGTGCTGGGGACAGCCCACAACTGTCACCATACTTTCAGTGCCCACAACTTACAAACCCTAACTGTACATTTTTGGAACGTGGGAGGAAACCGAACACCTGGAGAAAACCCATGCAGGGTCACTGGGAAAACATACACACTCCTTATGGACAGTGGCAGGAATTGACCTTGATCTTCCAATTGCTGGAGCCGTAAGGTGTTAATGCAACCCTCCCTTTAGTATTTGCCCCCCTGAAGTTGTCTGCCAATAAGGATGCATGTTACCCTGAGCTCAATGTTAGCAGAAGAAATAACTCCTGTGCTATTTTTTCACAAACATGGCTAATCTTCCTCTATACCACAGTTTCATTGATCTGCCCTGGAATCTGTAAATCTATTCATCTGAATAATGGAGCATTTCAAAGAGTGACAACCTACTTGAATGATAAAGGTTCCTGATCTCACTCCAAGACAATGCCCTCTGGTTCTAGATTCTACAGCTGAAGGGAATAACGTTTGAGTGTCAGCCCTATCAAGCCCCTTCAGAATCTTGTACCCTGTCATGAAATCATCTTCTTGTATACCCCATAGATTTATTCAATTGTTACTCATGGGTTACACCTCACCTCCCAAGAACTAGCCTGATAAATGCTCATTGCATTGCTTGCTGAGACAGACTAAGCTATGCACAATTTTCCAGGTGTGGTCTCACTTAAAACTGCAACAAGAGTTCCTTATGCTTCTGCCCAGCCCCTTGCAGTCAGGGCCGATACATCATTTGTTTTGGGTATCAACCTTAATTACTTTGTGTATTTGCATACTACTACATACTAAATTTGTAGCTTGCATGAAGGGCAACCCAACTCACTCTGAACATACCCATCTAATACTTGTTCTCCAATTTAAAATATTCAGTTTTTCCATTCTTCCTGCAAAAAATGAATAAAGTCCTGTCTATCACATTGTAATCCAATACATTTCCTGCTTAACTAGCCTGTGTACATCCCTGTTTTAACCTCTGCATCCTCTTAACAGTTCACTTTCCCACTGGCATGTGATAGGCATTTGGATAAGCATCTTTAGTCATATTGAAGATATTCTACACCAGTATGAACAGATTAACGCACTTGCTGACAGATAAAAAAGTTCAGTTTATTACAGATTACACCAGACATTATGAACAGTTCTTAGTCGGTATGTGATTGTGACAACAGGAAATCGGTTTTACAAGTACATAAATGTCTAGCTAGGTAATTCCCTTGTTGATCAAAATGAAGATCACATACAAATCTAAGTGATTCCATTTAATGTTAAGCGGATGAGTTTACAGTGTTGATCAGTACTTGGAGCTATGATGTTGTGACCATTGCAGAGACTTGGATGGCTCAGGGACAGGAATGGCTACTTAATTGTTTCAGAAAGGACAGGGAGGGAGGCAAAAGAAGTGGGGGAGTGGCACTGCTGATCAGAGATAGTGTCACAACTGCAAAAAAGGAGAAAGTCATGGAGGGATTGTCTACTGAGTCTCTTGGGTGGAAGTTTGAAACAGGAAGGGGGTCAATAACTCTACTAGGTGTTTTGTATAGACCACCCAATAGTAACAGGGACATCGAGGAGCAGATAGGGAGACAGATTCTGGAACTGTGCAGTAATAACAGGGTTATCGTGATGGGAGATCTTAATTCCCCCAATATTGATTGGCATCTCCCTGGAGTGAGGGGTTAAGATGGGGTAGAGTTTGTTACATGTGTTCAGGAAGGTTTCCTGACACAGTATGTAAATAAGCCTACAAGAGGAGAGGCTGTACTGGATCTGGTATTGGGAAATGAACCTGGTCAAGTGTCAGGTCTCTCAGTGGGAGAGCATTTTGGAGATAGTGATCACAGTTCCATCTCCTTTACCATAGGGATAGGAACAGACAGATCAGGAAAACATTTTTGATTGGAGTAAGGGGAAATGTGAAGCTATCAGGCAGGAATTTGGAAGTGTAAATTAGGAACAGATGTTCTCTGGGAAATGTATGGCAGAAATGTGGCAAATGTTCAGGGGATATTTGCATTGTGTTCTGCACAGTTAGGTTCCAATGAGACAGGGAAAAGTTGGTAGGGTACAGGAACCGTGGTGTACAAAGGCAGTTGAAAATCTAGTCAAGAAGAAAAGAAAATCTTATGAAAGGTTCAAAAAACTAGGTAATGATAGAGATCTAGAAGATTATAAGGCTAGCAGGAAGGAGTTTAAGAATGAAATTAGGAGAGCCAGAAGGGACCATGAGAAGGCCTTGGTGAGCAGGATTAAGGAAAACCCCAAGGTATTCTACAAGTACGTGAAGAGCAAGAAGATAAGACATGAGAGAATAGGACCAATCAAATGTGACAGTGGAAAAGTGTGTATAGAAACGGAGGAGGTAGTGAATGAATACACTTCAGTATTCACTACGGAAAAGGACCTTGGCAAATGTACAACGGACTGAAAAGCTTGATCATATGGAGATTAAGAGAGAGGATGTGCTGGAGATTTTGGAAAGCATCATATGTCACTGGGACTGGACAAGATATACTCCAGGCTACTGTGGGAAGTGAGGGAGGAGATTGCTGAGCCTCTGGCAATGATCTATGCATCATCAATGGGGATGGGGGAGGTTCTGGAGGATTGGAGGATTGCGGATATTGTTCCCTTATTCAAAAAAAGGGGGTAGAGATAGACCAGTAAGTTTTACTTCAGTGGTTGGTAAGTTGATGGAGAAGATCCTGAGAGGCAGGATTTATGAACATTTGGAGAGGCATAACATGATTAGGAATAGTCAGCATGGCTTTGTCAAAGGCAGGTCGTGCCTTACGAGCCTGATTGAATTTTTTGAGGATGTGACTAAATACATTAATGAAGGTAAAGCAGTAGATGTAGTGTATATGGATTTCAGCAAGGCATTTTATAAGGTAACCCATGTAAGAGAAAGTAAGGAGGCATGGGATCCAAGGGGACATTGCTTTGTGGATCCAGAACTGGCTTGCCCACAGAAGGTAAAGAGTGGTTGTAGACAGGTCATATTCTGCATGGAGGTTGGTGACCAGTGGTGTGCTTCAGGGATCTGTTCTGGGACCCCTTCTCTTTGTGATTTTTATAAATGACCTGGATGAGGAAGTGGAGGGATGGGTTAGTAAATTTGCTGATGACACAAAGGTTGGGAGTGTTGTGGATAGTGTGGAGGGCTGTCAGAGGTTACAGTAGGATATCGATAGGATGCAAAACTGGGCTGAGAGGTAGCAGATGGAGTTCAACCCAGATAAGTGTGAGGTGGTTCATTTTGATAGGTCAAGTATGATGGCAGAATATAGTAGTAATCATCAACCATGGGTTTGAGTTCAAGAGCTGAGAGGTAATGTTACAGCTATATAGGACCCTGGTCAGACCCCACTTGGAGTACTGTGATCAGTTCTGGTCACCTCACTACAGGAAGGATGTGGAAACTACAGAAAGGGTGCAGAGGAACTTACAAGGGTGTTGCCTGGATTGGCGAGCATGCCTTATGAGAATAGGTTGAGTGAACTTGTCCTTTTCTCCTTGGAGCAGCGGAGGATGAGAGGTGACCTGATAAAGATGTATAAGATGATGAGAGGCATGGATCGTATGGATAATCAGAGGCTTTTTTTCCCAGGGCTGAAATGGTTAACATGAGAGGACACAGTTTTAAGGTGCTTGGAAGTAGGTACAGGAGATGTCAGGGATAAGTTTTTTTACGCAGAGAGTAGTGAGTGCGTGGAATGGGCTGCTGGCAACGGTGGTAGAGGTGTATACAACAGGGTCTTTTAAGAGGCTCCTGGATAAGTACATGGATCTTAGAAAAATAGAGGGCTATGGGTAACCCCAGGTAATTTCTAAGGTAGGGACATGTTTGGCACAGGATTGTGGACTGAAGGGCTTGTATTGTGCTGTAGGTTTTCTATGTTTCTATGTTTTATTTGATTATTTCCTGTTAGTCACCTTATGTATAGCCTAGTGTCACTTTATAGACATAAAATCAATCTCCGTCATAAGCTATCTTAGGTATTTATATTTATTGTGCCTTTTTAGTATTATTGTGTTCTTTATCTTCTGTAGTTTTTGTGCTTCATTGGATCTGATGTAACAATTATTTCGTTCTCCTTTACACTTGTGTTCAGGAAATAGCATTAAACAATCTTGAATCTTGAAATACCTGTAATGTTGACATTGTTACATTGTCTGTATGCAGCAGTCAATTTAAGTACAGAAATATCCCACAAATCATACGGCAGTAATTACCAGAAATCCTGTTCTAGTTAGTGTTTGCTAAGGGCTAAATAATGGAAGGATACCAAGAGAAAATGATCCTTTCTCCCGTTTGTGCCATGAGGAGTTTCCAATCCACCTGGTATAATGTCTCATGTGAAAGAAAAGATCTAACAGTATCACTTCATGTTGGCTTATCTTTTAAACTTAAGTCTCTTGAGTGGAGCTTGAATCCAACCAAGCCCACAATCCAGCAATTCAGAGGTAGAAGTGCAGATTGATATGCTCCAGGTACACATAGTCTGGTATCAGAGCTTGGTACAATAAAATGGTAAGAATAGAACAACATTTAAAAATGAATTTTAGGTTTTTTAATAGTTTCTCTTCACTGCTGTCCTATGTAGGACCCTAGTTCAGCATCACCTCCTCCATAGTTTAAAGCACCCCTGCACTCTCTGTCCCTGTAATCTCCTCCAGCTCCAAAACCCTCTTAATTCTGCACCCAACCCCCATTCCCAGTTCCTTGACCATCCTGAAATTATTACTGCATCATTGTTGGATGGCAGGACTTTCATATGAAGAAAGACTGGATGAACTGGGCTTGCACTCGTTGGAATTTAGAAGATTGAGGGGGGATCTGATTGAAACGTATAAGATCCTAAAGGGATTGGACAGGCTAGATGCAGGAAGATTGTTCCCGATGTTGGGGAAGTCCAGAACGAGGGGCCACAGTTTGAGGATAGAGGGGAAGCCTTTTAGGACCGAGATTAGGAAAAACTTCTTCACACAGAGAGTGGTGAATCTGTGGAATTCTCTGCCACAGGAAACAGTTGAGGCCAGTTCATTGGCTATATTTAAGAGGGAGTTAGATATGGCCCTTATGGCTACGGGGGTCAGGGGGTATGGAGGGAAGGCTGGGGCGGGGTTCTGAGTTGGATGATCAGCCATGATCATAATAAATGGCGGTGCAGGGTCGAAGGGCCGAATGGCCTACTCCTGCACCTATTTTCTATGTTTCTATGTTTCTATGCCTTCAACTGCAAAACTCAAAGCTCTCAAATTTCTTCCCTAAACCTCTGTGCTGTGTATACTTCTTTGCTTTTAAACTCTTACTGACCAAGTATTTGGTTCTCTGTCCTAATGTCTCCTTATTGAGTCAGTGCCAAATTTTGTTTACAATACTCCTTGCATTATTTTGCTAGAATAAAGGTGTGTTATAGGTAAATGCAACTTTGGTTGCTGTAACTGGGTATTTTGCAACCTGCTATTATCAGTGATTGGTTTTATATAGCCCTAACTAAGTGAACAAATATTATTGCTCCCTTCCAGTCCATGGGTATTATTCCTACTGGCTCCATAGCAGGCTTAAAAGAAATAAATTTTCAAAAAAAGCCTTGTTATTCTTGTTTGTGCCAGAGATAGAAGTGTAATGTCTGTCATCTGTCACAACAAAGAACTCAAAAGCATTCCACTTCCTTGACGAACTATGAACAAGACCATGTGAGAACATCTATCCATATATTATATGCCAGCATAGCATCTTTGTTACACTTCTGTCACAATTTATTTATTGTACTGCTGCTGATTGGCTCATTCTTTCCATGTGATTTATTCTCAGTTTGCTTTCCCTATGCAAGTGGCAGATAATAGAATTTAGAAGAAGTTTATTTCCAGCCAGTATCAAATATAACTTTTTAAACAATTGCTGCTGCAAATGCTGTTCCTTGATTTCCCCAGTTAGACCTTTTTGCCTCAAAGAGACAGATATTTACTCAAAACATTCCCTTGCGTCCCTTTCTATAATGCAGGACATCATCTGAATCACATTAGTTACTCATAAGTGCATTCAATATGAAAACTTTGAAATAATAATAACATTAAGTGTGGCTGAATTGGTTCCTAGAGTTTGAGACAATGGAAAAAATACTGCCCATAATTTCAATATCTGCACCCCCTCACACACTTCATAAGACTAAATAGCAGGAATAGGTCCTTTGTCCCTTCTTGCCTGTTTCCCATTAAAGCCATTTTATCTCACAGCCCCTTTCATACTCTAACCTCACACCCCCCAATTCCCTTGTATAGTACGCATGACAAATAAAGCTAATCTTTCATCTTTACTGAGCCTCCACAACCTCCTGGGTCAGAATTACAAATATTCACTCCCCTCTGGCAGAAAAAAATTCTTTTCATTCCTATCCTCAATTTCAGTTCTAGATGCTATAGTCCTGTGAAAACGGCATCTTTATATCTATGCTTCCATTTTTAAATCTTTTTATTAATTATTATTGAAAATCGTCAACAAAAATATACATTGAAACAATCAAGTCAATATATCAATATGTATAATAAGAGTCAAACTATTAACCAAGCTAAACAATATATCAATAATAATAATAATTTAAAAAAACAAAATGTTAAAGCTGTTTTTTTTTTGTAAAAAAGAAAGAAGGGAAAAAGAACCCCTACTAATTTAAAAAAAACCCAGCTAACAAAAAAGAGAGGGGAAAAAGCCCATTTGGAGCACAAACCCGGAGCTATACGCCATACAAGCTTCCATAAAAAAGACATCAATCCGCCAACCAGATCCACTTACCCTACATCTATGCTTCCAATCTTGTAAGAATTTTGTACATTTCACAGAAATCACATTTCATCTTTCAAACTGCAAGCTCTCGGCCAAGTCCAACTCTCCTCTCCACATTTGGTACCTAGGTAATCTATAGACTCAATCTAGTAAACCTTTGGTTGTGTTCCCTGTGTCACGAGTATATTGTTTTTTAGTCAAGCAGACTGACTTGTACCCAAGTTCCAGACGTCTCACTTGATCTGCCTTTTTCACCCGAAACCTGTCTGCATCTTGTTTATGGCCCCTGCTAGCTCCCAGCTTTCTATCTAAAGCAAATCTGTATATTTTGAAGCTTGATGTCCATTAGACATAGGAACAGATTTAGACCATTCAGTCCAGAGTCTGCGCTGCCATTTCATCATAGCTGACCCACTTCCCTCTTAACCCCATTCTCCTGCCTTCTCCCTGGTCAAGAACCTATCAACTTCCGCCTTATGACCTTACCTCCACAGCCACCAGTGGCAATGAATTCCACAGACTAACCACCCTCCAGCTAAAGAAATTCATCCTCATCTTCATTCTGAAGCATCTTTCCTGCTTTCTGAGGCTTTGCCCTCTGGTCCCAGATTTCCCGAACTTAAAAAACACCCTCTCCACATCCACACTATCTAGATCTTTCAACACTTGATAGGTTTCAAAGGTTCAAAAGTTCATTTATTATCCAAGTATGTATGTAAAAACTCTGAGACTTTTCTTCTCCAGATAGCCACAAAGCAAAGAAAACCATGGGAGTAAGTTCAAACAGAAACAGCAAACCCGCCACCCCTGCACAAAATGCAAGAAGAACATCAACCTCCCCCACCACGCACGCAAACACAATAAGAACTTGACTGCCAAAACCCCTCCCCCACACAAAAACACAAGAACATCAACTTCCAAACCCCTCCCACCCACACAAAAATGCAACAAGAATATCAATACCCCAAAACCCCCTCCCCCACACAAAAAAACAGGGAAGAATGGGCAACAACACAGAATATAAAAACAATAAGACTGAAAAAGTCCATAATCCGTAGTCCAAATCCATAAATACAGAACCTTGGCAACATCCCCCGACATCATGGAAAGAGGGAGACAGGCTTGAGTGCAGAGGCTTCCCCTCCAGGCACAGTGATAGGCCACACAGGCTCCTCTGCAGCAGAGGGTTCCAATGTCAGCACATCCTTCCTTAGATAAGAGGGCCAAAACTGCTCACAATACTTCAAGTGAGGCCTCACTAGTACCTTATAAAGCATTACATCCTTGCTTTTATATTCTCCTCCTCTCAAAATGAATGCTAATATTGCATTCGCCTTCCTCACCACTTACTCCTGATAATTTTTATGTCCTGCACTGTACTGCTGCCACAAAACAATTTTCATGACCTATTGGTAGGTCATGAAAATGTACCTATATGGTAGGTATAGAGGGGATGTCAGGGGAAAGTTTTTTTTACGCAGAGAGTGGTGAGTGCGTGGAATGGGCTGCCAGCAACGGTGGTGGAGGCGGATACAATAGGGTCTTTTAAGAGACTCCTGGATAGGTACGTGGACCTCAGGTAATTTCTAAGGTGGGGACATGTTCGGCACAGCTTTGTGGGCCGAAGGACCTGTATTGTGCTGTAGGGCTTCTATGTTTCTATCTTCTGAACCTATGTCACCTGTTTCTGAGGATTTGATTTCATTTTTTACCTACAGAGCTGCACCACCCTCTGTGCCTGTCCTGTTGATACAATGTGTTTCCTTGGATGTTAAGCCTCCAACTATAATCTTTCAGCCACCACCCAGTGATGGCCACAAATTCATGCCTGCCAATATCTAACTGCGCTACAAAATTATCTACTTTATTCTGTATACTGCATGTATTCAAATATTCAACCTTCAATCCTGTAGCCAACACCCTTTTTGATTTTGTCCTCTTTCTACACTGCAGTTTCTCCCACTGAATGCAATTTTGCCCTATCATCTGCTTGTCCTTCCTAACCGTATCCTCAGCCCTCTCACACCAGTTCCCATCCTTTCACCAAATTAGTTTAAACCCTCACCAACAGCTCTAGCAAACCTGCTCACAAGGATATTGGTCCCCCTCAGATTCAGGTATAACCCATCCCTTTTGTACAGGTTACACCTTGCCCAGAAGAGATCCCAATGATCCAGAAACCTATAACCCTGTCCCCTGCACTAGTTTCTCAGCCACGCATTCATCAGCCAAATCATCCTATTCTTACTCTCATTGGCACGTGGCGCAGGCAGCAATCCGAAGACTGATAGCATGTCCTCATTCACAAGAGTGAAATAGATGAGAGCAGCTGGTATTCCAGCACCAGTCCTAGTGGCAAATCAGTCTTAAGAGTTTCCAACCCGATTATGACTCCATTTTTCCTGCACTGCTTCTTGTTCCTTAACCAGCAGAGAGTGCACAGCATTAATCTTGATCAATAAATCTTTTTTTATGGAACCATATTGAAGGCCTTCGGAAAATCCATACATTCATTAAATAGTTTGCCTTCATCTATTCAGCTCATTACTCATTAGATCTGGCAAACATGATTTCTCTTTCATAAATTAGCATTGACCCTGCTCAGTCCTACTATTATTCTCAAAGTGCCGTGATAATAATAGTTTCCAGTAATTTGCAATTGTCAACATCAACGTACAGGTATTTTGTTTTCTCTCACCCTCCTTTCTTAAACTGTAGACTTTCAAAATGCCCTTGTCATGTGATATGCAAGGAGATCCAATGGTTTTACATTATTTTGTCAACTTCCCCTACGGATTTACTTGCTAATACGCATTCCTCTTTACATATCCTTAAATCATCACTAAACTTCAATTGGTTCCAGAGTCAGGGCAACATTCATAAAACAGAATGGAATACTTCCATGAAATTAGAATTAGATGATAATCATTTTAAACAAAACATATGTGAACGCAGAATTATGAAAAAATGCGGGGTACTTGCTGGAATGGAAATGGATTTTTTTTTAAATATAGAATTAGGCGTATCAAGGCTTAAAAGAAATTTCCTTTAGAATTTGAAAATTAGATATGGGGCGGCATGGTAGCTTAATGGTTAGCACAACGCCTTACAGTACAGGTAACCTGGGTTCAATTCCTGCCGCTGCCTGTAAGAAGTTTCCTCCCACAGTCCAAACACGTGACAATTACCTCAAGTTGATAATTGCCATTACTTCTGCCATGAGAATGTACAGAATCTCATGGCTCAATCTGGAAGATCCTATGCACATCAGCATAGAGTTCAAGCTTCTCTTTGCCATTTTGATCATGTGCTCCCTCATGCCATCCATATGTGAGGAGTGTGGTGGATGAAAGTCCCAAGTGCAGCCTTGGCTTTTGATATACCTCTGCACCTCAGAGTCTTACATAACTTTCGGGAACTCAAGTTCATGGCAAGCACCAACAAGATTTGCATCACAACCAGAATATAGTCTTTTAGAGGGATCACAGATGGCAAAGAACTGTCCAGCGCATTAATGCAGCTAGATGAATCCATGGACTCAATCACTTCTATTTGAATAGCTCGAGTGCTCAGGAGAGTAAAGAGCACCACCCATTGTTTGCTGTGAGCTAGACCTCCTCTTGTATGTCCACTAACCACAGTCCAAGGACCAAAGACATCCAGACCAGTGTATGTGAAGGATGGAGAGGTGATTAGTCGCTCCTCTGGCAAATCTGACATCATTTGCCTTTCCATTTTACCCTGCAGCTTAGAACAAGTGACACAGTCATATAAAAAGCTACCTATGCATCTCTTGCCATCAATCAGCTACATACCAGCTGCTTTAATAGCTCTTTCTTTCTTTCTGAGAATGTGTGTCCCTGATGCGCCACCTGTGCATCATAGTGGTGTATGAGCAATATGGAGACGTGGTGCTTGGTGGCCAAGGTAAAGGGGTTCGTGCTTTAATCAAACCTCCAACTCTGAGCAGACTATCTTTGCCTACAACACACATCAAAGTTGCTGGTGAACGCAGCAGGCCAGGCAGCATCTCTAGGAAGAGGTGCAGTCGACGTTTCAGGCCGAGACCCTTCGTCAGGACTAGCTGCAGGAAGAGTGAGTAAGGGATTTGAAAGTTGGAGGGGGAGGGGGAGATCCAAAATGATAGGAGAAGACAGGAGGGGGAGGGATGGAGCCAAGAGCTGGACAGGTGATAGGCAAAAGGGATACGAGAGGATCATGGGACAGGAGGTCCGGGAAGAAAGACAAGGGGGGGGGACCCAGAGGATGGGCAAGAGGTATATTCAGAGGGACAAAGGAGAGTGAGAGAAAGAATGTGTGCATAAAAATAAGTAACAGATGGGGTACGAGGGGGAGGTCGGGCCTTAGCGGAAGTTAGAGAAGTCGATGTTCATGCCATCAGGTTGGAGGCTACCCAGACGGAATATAAGGTGTTGTTCCTCCAACCTGAGTGTGGCTTCATCTTTACAGTAGAGGAGGCCGTGGATAGACATGTCAGAATGAGAATGGGATGTGGAATTAAAATGTGTGGCCACTAGGAGATCCTGCTTTCTCTGGCGGACAGAGCGTAGATGTTTAGCAAAGCGGTCTCCCAGTCTGCGTCGGGTCTCACCAATATATAAAAGGCCACATCGGGAGCACCGGATGCAGTATATCACCCCAGCCGACTCACAGGTGAAGTGTTGCCTCACCTGGAAGGACTGTTTGGGGCCCTGAATGGTGGTAAGGGAGGAAGTGTAAGGGCATATGTAGCACTTGTTCTGCTTACACGGTTAAGTGCCAGGAGGGAGATCAGTGGGGAGGGATGGGGGGACGAATGGACAAGGGAGTCGCGTAGTGAGCGATCCCTGCAGAATGCAGAGAGAGGGGGGGAGGGAAAGATGTGCTTAGTGGTGGGATCCCGTTGGAGGTGGCGGAAGTTACGGAGAATAATATGTTGGACCCGGAGGCTGGTGGGGTGGTAGGTGAGGACCAGGGGAACCCTATTCCTAGTGGGGTGGCGGGAGGATGGAGTGAGAGCAGATGTACGTGAAATGGGGGAGATGCGTTTAAGAGCAGAGTTGATAGTGGAGGAAGGGAAGCCCCTTTCTTTAATTCTTTGCCTACCATTGGATTCAATTTAGAGAGTGGGTTGTTCTTGTTGAGGCTTACCCCTTTAGAAAAAATGTCTAGATCATCAGAAAAGGTGGCCATCTGCACAGAGTGGATTATTATGCTCGTTGCCTTGAACTGTGTACGTTGGTGGTGTGGGGGTCTCAAACATCTATCCCAACTTCTGCACTCGGTAGGGAACTGCACAGTAGGCTTGAATATGATTCAGTTTCAAGTGCTTTTTGCAAGGAGATCCAGGAAGAGAATTTTTTAAACCTCCCTGGAGTTGGTGGCCGACGAGTGGCACAGCTTGGCCCTTGTGGTTGGATCTCCATATTAGCATCAGCATCAGCCAGCTCACGTAGACTGGTTATGTGCAGCCAGTGGAGTGTGGTTTGTACAAAAATAACAGTACTGTGAAATAGTTGGTGTTGTTGAGCTGAGAGACTTAGACAGATCGAGAAGTGTGATTATGGTCTGTGGCCATGTACTTCCACTACTTTGGCTGTGTAGACTGTCAAATTCTTTGGACGCTTGTTATGACTGTTATTCCAGTCTGGTCCAGTGAGCAGTATGTTTTTCAGACTGATGCCATTGTATTGAGTTGAAAACCACCCTGTTCTGGTCTATCTTTCTGGGGTGATAAACTCCAAATGTAAGTAGATCAACGCACACGTGGAAGAGAGAGGGACAGGTTTTCGTACCCTGGTTGGTCATCAACATCTCAGAGGATCGATCCAGCATTGATTCAACCAAGAAGGCAAGACATTTGCTCTACTTCGATAGGCTCAACATTTTAGGACCACACACACAAAATGGAGGAACTCAGCAGGCCAGGCAGTTGACGTTTCAGGCCAAAACCCTTCGGCAGGGATTCAGCAGCGGCCCGCCGAAGGGTTTCATGGAAATATAGAAAACCAATAGCACAATACAGGCCTTTCAGCCCACAAAGCTGTGCCGAACATGTCCCTACCTTAGAACTACCTAGGCTTTACCTTTTCCTATTTTTCAAAGCTCTATGTAGCCATCCAAGAGTCTCTTAAAAGACCCTATTTTTTCCACCTCCACCACTACCACCGGCAGCCTATTCCACACACTCACCAGTCTCTGCATAAAAAAAACAAACAAACTTACCCCTGATATCTCCTCTGTACCTACTTCCAAGCACCTTAAAACTATGCATCCTCATGCTAGCCATTTCTGCCCTGGGGAAAAGCCTCTGACTATCCACATGATAAATGCCTCTCATTATCCTGTCACCTCTGTCAAGTCACCTCCCATCCTCCGTCGCTCCAAGGAGAAAAGGCCGAGTTCACTCAACCTGTTTTCATAAGGCATGCTCCCCAATCCAGGCAACGTCCTTGTAAATCTCCTCTGCACCCTTTCTATGGTTTCCACATCCTTCCTGTAGTGAGGCGACCAGAACTGAGCACAGTACTCTAAGTGGGCTCTGACCAGGGTCCTATATAGCTGCAACATTACCTCTCGTCTCCTAAATTCAATCCCATGATTGATGAAGGCCAATGCAACATATGCCTTCTTAACCACAGAGTCAACTTGCGTAGCAGCTTTGAGTGACCTATGAACTTGGACCCCAAGATCCCTCTGATCCTCCACACTGCCAGGAGTCTTACCATTAATGCTATATTCTGCAATCATATTTGACCTACCAAAATGAACCACCTCACATTTATCTGGGTTGAACTCCTCCTGCCACTTCTCAGCCTAGTTTTGCATCCTATCAATGTCCCGTTGTAACCTCTGACAGCCCTCCACACTATCCACATCACCCCCAACTTTTGTGACATCAGCAAATTTGCTAACCCATCCCTCCACTTCCTCATCCAGGTCATTTATAAAAATCACAGAGAGTGAAAAGAGCCCCAGAACAGATCCCTGAGGCACATGACTGGTCACCAGCCTCCACGCAGAATATGACTCATCTACAACCACTCTTTACCTTCTGTGGGCAAGCCAGTTCTGGATCCACAAAGCAATGTCCCCTTGGATCCTATGCCTCCTTACTTTCTCAATAAGCCTTGCATGGGGGTACCTTATCAAATGCCTTGCTGAAATCCATATACTCTAAATCTACTGCTCTACCTTCATCACTGTGTTTAGTCACATCTTCAAAAAATTCAATCAGGCTTGTAAGGCATGATCTGCTTTTGACAAAGCTATGCTGACTATTCCTAATCATATTATGCCTCTCCAAATGTTCATAAATCCTGCCTCTCAGGATCTTCTCCATCAACCACTGAAGTAAGATGCACTGGCCCATAATTTCCTGGCGATCCCTACTCCCTTTCTTGAATAAGAGAACAACATCCACAATATGATAATGTGGTAAATTGGATCAGCAAATTTGCTGATGATACAAAGATTGGAGGTGTAGTAGACAGTGAGGAAGGTTTTCAGAGCCTGCAGAGGGACTTGGACCAGCTAGAAAAATGGGCTGAAAAATGGCAGATGGAGTTTAATACAGACAAGTGTGAGGTATTCATGTTGGAAGGACAAACATACAGGGTTAATGGTAAGGCACTGAGGAGTGCAGTGGAACAGAGGGATCTGGGAATACAGATACAGAATTCCCTAAAAGTGGCGTCACAGGTATCGTAAAGAGAGTTTTTGGTACATTGGCCTTTATTAATCAAAGTATTGAGTATAAGAGCTGGAATGTTATGATGAGGTTGTATAAGGCATTGGTGAGGCCGAATCTGGAGTATTGTGTTCAGTTTTGGTCACCAAATTACGGGAAGGATATAAATAAGGTTGAAAGAGTGCAGAGAAGTTTTACAAGGATGTTGCCAGGACTTGAGAAACTCCGTTACAGAGAAAGGTTGAATAGATTAGGACTTTATTCCCTGGAGTGTAGAAGAATGAGGGGAGATTTGATAGAGGTATATAAAATTATGATGGGTATTGATAGAGTGAATGCAAGCAGGCTTTTTCCACTGAGGCAAGGGGAGAAAAAAACCAGAGGACATGGGTTAAGAGTGAGGGGGGGAAAAGTTTAAAGGGAACATTAGTGGGGGCTCCTTCACACAGAGTGGTGGGAGTATGGAATGAGCTGCCAGATGAGGTGGTAAATGTGGGTTCTTTTTTAACATTTAAGAATAAATTGGGCAGATACATGGATGGGAGGTGTATGGAGGGATATGGTCCATGTGCAGGTCAGTGGGACTAGGCAGAAAATGGTTTGGCACAGCCAAGAAGGGCCAAAAGGCCTGTTTCTGTGCTGTAGTTTCTATGGTTCTATGGTTCCAGAACCTCTCCAGTCCTCTTTGATGATGCAAAGATCATTGCCAGAGGCTCAGCAATCTTCTCCGTTGCTTCCCACAGTAGCCTGGGGTATATCCCATCCAGTCCCAGTGACTTATCCAACTTGATGCTTTCCAAAAGCTCCAGCACATCCTCTTCCTTAATATCTACATGCTCAAGATTTTCAGTCCACTGCAAGTCATCCCTACAATCGCCAAGACCCTTTTCGATAATGAATAGTTTGCTTCAGTATTCACTAAGAACCTCCACTATTTCCTCTGGTTCTATACACACTTTTCCACTGTCACTCTTGATTGGTTCTATTCTCTCATGTCTTATCCTCTTGCTCTTCACATACTTGAAGAATGCTTTGGGGTTTTCCTTAATCCTGTCTGCCAAAGCCTTCTCATGGTCCCTTCTGGCTCTCATAATTTCATTCTTAAGCTCCTTCCTGCCAGCCTTATAATCTTCTAGATTCCTATCATTACCCAGTTTTTTGAACCTTTTATAAGCTTTTCTTCTTGACTAGATTCACAGCAGCCTTTGTACACCATGGTGTACCTTACCATCCTTTCCATGTCTCATTGGAACATACCTACTCAGAACCCTATGCAAATATCCCCTGAACAATTGCCACATTTCATCCATACATTTCCCTGAGAACATCGGTTTCCAATTTATGCTGCCACGTTCCTGCCTGATAGCCTCATATTTCCCCTTACTCTAATTAAACATTTCCCTAACTTGTCTGTTCCTATCCCTCTCCGATGCTATGGTAAAGGAGATAGAATTGTGATCACTATCGCCAAAATCCTCTCCCACTGAGAGAACTGACACCGGGTTCATTTTCAATATTTGGGAAATTAAAATTCCCCACAACAACCCCGTTATTATTACTCCTTTCCAGAATCTGTCTCCCTGTCTACTTCCCGATGTCCCTGTTATTATTGGGTAGTCTATAAAAACACGCAGTAGAGTTATTGACCCCTTCCTATTCCTAACTTTCACCCACACAGACTCCGTAGACAACCCCTCCATGACTTCCTCCTTTTCTGCAGCCGTGACACTATCTCTGATCAGCAGTGCCACACCCCCACTTCTTTTGCCTCCCTCCCTGTCCTTTCTGAAACATCTAAAGCCTGGCACCATCTGTCACTGTCCCCTTGGGCTTCAAGGCAGCCACCATCATCCCAGTGCCTAAGGGGGTGACAGTAACCTGCCTCACTGACTACTGTCCAGTGTCACTGACCTCAGCTATAATGAAGTGCTTTGAGCAGGTGTTTATGGATTGCATTAAATCCCATCTTCCTGCTACATTGGACCCTTTCCAGTTAGCCTGTTGCTCAAATCAGTCCACTGGTGATGCCTCTCAATACTTCATCCTACCCCATCTGGAAAAAGGTGCCTCAAATGCCAGGAAGCTGTTTATCAACTTCAGTTTGGCATTTTAATATGATCATTCCTCAGAAGCTGGGCCTCATTGGGTCTCAATATCTCTCTTTAACTGGAGTCTAGACTTATTGACAGGAAGACCAGACAGTCAGTGTTGGCAGAAACTTCTCTAGCTCCACCACGGTCAGCACTGATGCTCAGCCTGCAGCTGACACATGACTGCCGGCACAACAGTGGTTGGCCTCAACAATGATGACAAGATGGCAGACAGAGTGGCTGGTAAAATGGTGCGAGCACAACTTGGACAAGACCAACGTGACTTTAGGAGAGTGAGGCTGACCACTCCTCACTGTATACAAGGTTCCTCCATGGAGAAGGTTAGGAACACCAAGTTTCTGGGAGGGCACATTAACAGATAATCTCATCTCATCCCTTGACACCACCTCTTTGGTCAAGAAAGTGCAGCAGTGTCTCCACTTCCTGAAGAGATTGATGTGAGTGAGGCTCCACATTGTAAGCAGTTTTTTTCCAGAGCAGCATCAAAAATGTCCTAACCCTTGCATCACCATCTGGTATAGGAATTAAGTGAACAGAGAAGTCATCACCCTGACCCAGTGGTGTCAAGAGGACAACCCCTCCTTCAATGTCGCAAAAACAAAGGAGCTGGTTGTGGACTACAGGAGGAATGGAGACAGGCTAACCCCTATTGACATCAATAGGTTGAGTGGCAAACAGCTTCAAGTTCCTCGGCATACATATCACCAAGGATCTCACGTGGTCTGTATATACTGGCTGTGTGGTGAAAAAAAACACAACAGTGCCTTTTCACCTCAGACAGTTGAGGAAGTTTGGTATGGGCCCCCAAATCCTCAGAACTTTCTACAAGGGCACAAAACTGAGAGCATCCTGACTGGCTGCATTGCTGCCTGGTATGGGAATGTACTTCCCTCAATCGTAGGACTCTGCAGAGAGTGCAGACAGCGCATCTGTAGATGTGAACTTCTGACTATTCAGGACATTTACAGAGACAGGTGTGTAAAAAGGGCCCGAAGGATCACTGGGGACCTGAGTCACCCCAACCACAAATTGTTCCAGCTGCTACTATCCAGCAAATGGCACCACAGCATAAAAGCCAGGACCACAGGCTCTGGGAGAGCTTCTTCCACCAGGCCATCAGACCGATTAATTCACACTGACACAACTGTTTTTCTATGTTATATTGACACTCCTGTTGTAAACACTATTTATTATAAATTGCACATTTAGACAGATGTAATGCAAAGATTTTTACTTATGTATGTGAAGGGTGCAAGTAATAAAAGTCAATTCAAGTCCCTACAAAGGATTGTGTTAACGACTGAGAGGAGCACTGCACAGGCAGGGCCCTTAACATTTCAATGATCCATCCCATCCATCCAACAATCTCTTTGATCCCTATCACCAGGCTGGAGGTACTGGCCAAGAACTGTTAGTATGGGAAACAGCTTCTTCCCCTAAGCTGTAAAACTACTTATTCCCCACCACCACCCAGGTCTCATCCTACATGAAGCACCAGTAGGTATCTACTGTTTACTTTTTAAGTTCTGTTGTAAATGTGCCTATTTGTTAACTTGCTTGTATTAATGTTACACTACGTGTTGTATTACATCAGGAATTATGTTAACCATCTCCAGTCGTATGACCAGCAATTCTTTCTCAGTAACTTTGCTTGAAGTTTGTAGTTATCTGTCTTTCCAGAATATTAACTGTTACATGATGCATTCCTTGTTTAATATGATTTTTTCTACCACCAAACTCCCCCCCGCAAAAAACAAACATGGCAACTGATAAGCCCATTCACTCTGCACCTACCAGGTTCACTCTTGCATATCACCACCATTCTTTTCACAGCACCTTTCCATGTAACCATTATAGTTAAGATCTGTCTTTTACCCTTCCCACCAAGGACTTCTTCCTATGAAACTATAGCTCACTTCCAATTTAGTATATGGCAGAATATCTCCATTCAATGCACAACCGTGACAATGAGCTCCTAACAACTCATGATTTTAACCCATCTCTTGAAACAATGAACATTGTTGCCCTCTTGAAACAATGAACGCTATCAATTGAAATCAGCCTTTCCAGCTGGCATTAAAACTGCCAGTTCTAATGCAAGTCATGAGATGTTAGGGTAGACAGAAGATGAAGGATCTCAACCCAAAACAATGGCAATTGGTTCCCCATCCCATACAAATGCTGCTCAACCACCAAGCTCCTCAAGCAGATTATTTGAAGCTTCCCCACCCCCAGCTCATTTTCACCACAGGTGCTGCCTGATCCTTGCATTTTCAACATTTTGTTTTACAGATTTCCACCTCCTGTTAAAACTACTGACACTGAGCAGGTTCATGTGAAGAATGCACTTGTCAAGGAAGAAACAAGCCACAAGTGCAAGTGGTTGGACATCAGGAGGTGCAGAAGGTATGAGGAGAAATTAAAACAGTAAAGCTGCTTGCACAAGAATCTCGAAAATGTTAAGACCAGCGCCAAAACATGACTGTATAATGTTATCCATAAATTTTCTTCCAGCACAATTTTACAAACATTGATTTAATTGACCAGTTTGGTTTTGCCTTCAGTAAACTAACTCTAGTAATGTGGGTTTTACTTGCTTTCCAAGGACATTTAGTCTGGCCTGTCCTTGGGCTCCAGCTAGAAGAGTGGTTGTGCAATCAGGAAGAAGACAATGACATCTCCCTAGTGGCAAACCTGCAAGTTGAGTAAGACATTTGTAATTTTTTGAATTTAATAACCACACCGTCAAAATTCTCCAGAAGTCACATTTCTCATCCCTGTAAATAAAGCTGCATTGTAGATTAATCAATGTACATTTTAATGGAAAAAATAGCCAATAACAAATTAACTGGATTAAAATGCAAAACAATACATTATCCGATATTTAAAAAATTGCATACCACCCTGCATTTTACTTGGTAAATAATTTTGACTATTAATCTTGGTTCTGATAGAAGTAACAATGTCTTCTAATTCTCTTATTGTGTTTGAAAGATCGAATGGTTTTCATGGGAAGGCTATGTAGCTCATGCTCCCATTCCAACTCAACATTCTGCCTTCTCTTACTAACATTTAATTGCAGGGGAGCCATGCTGATCTGCACAATTGTACAGCATGGAAGCCTACTTATACAAAACAAAATTGTAATCTAACAATGTAACAAGTTTTAAACAAGTAGCTTCATCTACACTGTCATAATTGTCCAATATTCCAATTGGAGGAACATGGGCTTTACATAGCTGATCCCTCCAGTTGAGAGAACATTCTCCATAAAGTTTGCTGAACCCTCTCCCTCAAATCTTTCAAAGCTGAGCTTTTCTACTTAATCATTTGGGCTATATTTGACTCTTTATTCCATCAATTCTCAAGCCTATGGTTCTGATTTCGAAGGTTGGAAGGTTGCAATGATGTAATGGAACTTCTGGCAACTTTCTTGGTTGGTTAGCGTTAGCCTCAGTCAGCTCATGCTCCATTTAATCATGCGAACCAATACATGGCAGCTGTCCTTCACCACACTTCTTCTCTCCCAGTGAAAAGGAGAATGGAAGGCCAGAGAAATAAAAGCTTAAAGATCTGATGAATGTATAGGGCACAAGGCAAGACAAGAGATTAGTCATGCACACAGTTAGTTGTGTATAGAACATACTGTATTTAAAAGATGCAGGGAGACACCAATTTAAAGAATTTTACAAGAGCTGTATGTGCCGGAAACAAAAAGAACATTCATTAACTGATTAAATTTTGTTTACATATATAACATTGAAAAAAACTTAAGGCAAAATAAATTTTTGTACCTACAAGTTTGTCCATATATATAATATGCTTAAATCCAATACCAGTCACAATACAATCAGGTATGTCTATGCGGTTACATCACATTTTGACACCTATTGTTGCAGGTTTTCTTCCAATAAAATTTAACCATAACCGCTTTTCCATTTATTATACATGTTTAAATTTCTCCAGAGGGTACACAATTTATAAAGGCAACAGATCAACTAGAACAAAAAGCCAACTGAACAAGTTACATGATAGAGTGCTCTATACAGTTACATCACAGAGTCTGCAAAAGGCGGCTTTTTTTCAAAAAAAAAGGAATTAAGCATGATTTATACAGAAAGCAAAACCAGAAAGAAAACCGAAGGAGGGATTAGGACGAAGCTTGAAGCAGTAAGATTTATTCCTACTATGGGTCTGTATGTGTCCGTGGTAAGTGTGTGTGTGTGTGTGTGTGTGTGTATACACACATGTGTGTGTACGTGTGTGTGTGTGTGCACATGTGTGTGTACGTGTGTATACGCGTGTGTGCGCGCGCGTACGTGTGTGTGGCACTTGGACAGTCTTTGTATACAAAGCTTTAACAGTCATGCTTGGACACAGTAAATTGTACAAGGCAATTGTCACCACAATAGGTTTTGAGACTAAGGATCAGGCACTGCACTTTGAATTCAAATATAGCTAAGAAAGCTCCACATTGTACAGGCTTCATCCACAAACACTCTGCAAACACAGAAAAAGGGACAGGAATCTTTATGACACCCTTCATTCTTAATGCCATAAGCACACAGGGTCTTAGAATTCTAAGCTGCTCTCAAGGAGACCCACTCACTTAGGCTTCCTTCAAAACTACTTGATGTTTTTTTTCCCCCCCAAAGCAAAGTATCCATTTGCATTTCCTCTAATTTAGCCAGCACAGAAATTCTTCAGAGGATGCAAGGCAGACTTTTTCCACAGATCAGGTACTTTATTTTCGATCTGTGTTATCCAATACAAATTTCTGAAATGGAATCCAGTTTGTTTTTATAACAAATTGAATGGAATGTTGTTAAAAGTAAACTAAAGTAATACACAAGTTCTGTTGACATCAGCACTGCATAATATTTCAGGAATATATGCCAGTAATTTACTTTTAAAATCAATAAAAGACATTAGTGAGGGAGCCACCTTGACAGGGCTTTCAGTGTATGAGTACACAATCTATACAACCATTCAACAAAGCAACACTGGTTTAAAAGAATGCAGGTTAGTCACATCTTCTGTCCTTGAATATCTAAATATTTTCCTATGCTTGGGGGATCTCACAGGAACATGCAAGGAATAGAAATCCCACACAATGCATTCAAAGATTTGAAGCATTTGATGTGACCAGACACAGCAACTGTAATACTGAATCATCAGTTATGTTTCAATATATCTCAAAGTGCATCAAAAAAACTAAACTGAAGTGCTCAAAATGTGTCTGTGGTATTTTCTGTATATTTATTCACCAAGTCAGTCCTGCTTTCTTTCAAACACCATTGCTAAGTTACATAGGATATAGATCACTAAATGTGCGCACACAGGCTGTACAACTTTCTGATCTGCTGCAGATACCAATACAACTGTGTGAATTCTCATCTCCACAGCAAGCAAAATAAAATGCCAAGGCTTCCAGTATGGACGATCTCCACGGTTACAGGTGCCATGGCAGAGTTTTTAAGAGTATAATGGATAAGCTGAGATGCGCGAGACAGGATTCAGGAGGAGTTAGAAACAAACGAAATCTGAGCATGTCCAGTCCTGCAGTCCTGGCCCTAGAAAGACAATGAAAGTTAGTATAACTTTGATGCATAATTCTTGCTGTGAAAAACAAAATGCCGGTGATGCACAGCCCACTTGTTAACAGTTGAGAAATGTTAATGCATGATCTGCCAACATTTTATACTTGTTTCAGATTCCTACTTTGTAGTTCAAATCTTGATATCACAACTTGTTAACCTGCAACTTAATCACAGAATTCCAGCTTAATTTAGAATTCCCCTGTACTGTTCGATCCATACAGGACAATGTTCAGGGAGCATAAAACTGACAATGAAAACTTCTAGAATGATGGATACAAATGAAATCCCTCAGTTAGCAACAGGGGAACAGAAACAACAGATCAAGTGAATAAATACTTTCAGGCCATCTTCAGATCCAAATGTAAGGAATCTCAAGTCCAGTGAGAGAGAACAACCAAAGAAAATCAGTATTACTGAGGAAAATGGTGTTAGAGAAAATAGGAATTAAATCCCACATGGTAGACTAGTCCAGGAGGTTTGATCACATGGTCTGTAGCCAACTGGATACAAAATTGGCTTGGTGGAAAGACAGCAGGTGGGAGGGGTGTGTTGTTTCTCCCCCACTGGAGGTGTGTGACCAGTGGTATGCTGCAGGTTCTGGTGCTGGGGTTCATTTACCAGAAATAATTGGATTACATAGTTGTCAACATGGTAAATTTGCAAATAACACCAAAGTCAGTGCCGATGCATTTTTTTTGCCAGTGAGAGAGGAATCATTGCTGCTGCTTATGCACAGGAGGGAGGGGAGCAGGGGGGGCACTTTGGGATTCTAACAATTAACTGTCTTTCATTCTTTGGGGCACTCCTTTTGTGGATGGTTGCGAAGAAAAAGCATTATAGGATGTATATTGTATACGTTTCTCTGACATTAAACGAACCTTTGAAATTAGTGTGGTGGACAGTGAAGAAAGTTGTCCAAGTTTACTATAGGATGTAAATAAACTGGGAAAGGACATTCAGGAATGACAGATAGAATTTAACTCAGACACATTTGAAGTGGTGTATTTTGACAAGTTAACCAGGGCAAGAATTGCACAGTAAATTACTGTGGAGTGACATAGAACAGAGGAAATGTGGGGTTAAACACAGAGTCCCCTGAAAATGACAATACAAAGTGAAGTTGCATGCCAAGGTAGCCTTCATTGAACGGGGGCACTAGGTTCAAAAGTTGCAACATCAAGACAGCTGTAAAAGATGCAGGTGAGACTGCATTGGGAATATTGTGATAGCAGCTTGTTGCTATACTACAAAAAGGATGGGATTAAGCTGCAGAAGGTACAGAAAAGAATCACAAGGACACAGAAGATTTACAAGGACATTACTGAGATTAGAGGATTTGAGTTACAAGGCAAGACTGCTTTTCCTGGACAGAAAGTGGCTGAGGGTTGTAGTTATACAGTTTTAAAAGATCATGTGAGACATAGATAAGGTGCAGGGTCACAGTCTAAAATGAAAGGTCATAGGTTTAAAGTGGGGGAGTGAAGACAAACATGCAGGGCAAGTTTCTCCCACACATGGAGGGTGGTGGGTATGTGCAATGAGCCACTACTGGTGGTGTTAGAGGTGGATACAAATGTAAGAGTTGATACATTTGGACAGGTATGCAGATAGGAAAGGTTAAGAGGTTCAGAAGGATCTTGGGCCAAATGCAGAAAAATGGGAGTAGATTTCAAAAACATCTTGGTCAGATTGGAGATGTTGGGCCAAGAGGCCCATTTCCATGTTGTACATGTCTAATTCTCTATGAAGTGGCCCTAGAAACAGTGGATATAATTGGTGGTCATTTCCCATCATTTGGACTCTAGTTTAATTCTTCTAGATTTGGAGGTTAATTAATGCAAACCCACAAAAAAAAAGGAGGGGGAGAGGGGAAAAAAAAAAGTAAATTATAGACTGGTTAGCCCGAGAACAGTTGTATTGAACCAGTTAGACACCAGCAATAGAAAACTATTTAGAATCTTTCTGTGAGAAGAATGGAATAGATTGTTAGCTCTTTGTTACATCTCTAGTTCTTTCCCTAAACTCACTTGATAACTTAAACCCTTTATCGGTAACCTCATCCATCTTTGGATACAAGGCTCAAGTCAAAATCCTTAGGGCAGTAATCTGGCATGGTGAAATGTAAAATGTAGTAAATCAATATAACAAAGTAAACAAATCCAGAAATCTGAGTTGTACCTTTAACTGAAAGAAATGAGTTCAAAGGGATTTTGCATTTGTGAATAATACTTTTCAGATTCCAGATTGCATGTTGGGTCTAAGGAATTATTTTACTAACTGGCACGGAACAAAGAATTTTCCCCTCAAAACTTGCCCTAGTTGGAGAATCTAAGGAATGCTTAGTTATGTGAATTATATATCTCGGTACTGAAGGTAAAACAATGTGGTGCGAATAACTGCACCAAGATCAGACATTAGCTAGAAGGCTGATCCTTTTGGCACAAGCTCATTAACCAACAATCCGATTTATAATCTCTAAGAACTGGTCTTATGGGGAATAAGAACAGACCAAAAACTTCAAGCTTAGAGAAGTGTATTAGATCAGACCAAAATTAACCTTCATTCTAAGACAGCCAAGGTGCTTAATGCCATCAATAAATGTCTGGTGCAGAATCTATTCAATTCCTCATCACTAGTATTTCTTATTAAAACTTAAGGGATCAACCAACATTGGAACCCCTCAGGGAAGTTTCATATCAGAAGGTTAGAAAGTCGAGCACGATTTACTTTTGGGGTGAGTATTTATTTATTTCTGTTAGAAATACAGCACAAAGCAGGCTCTCCTGGTCCAACAAGTCACAGCCATTTAACCCTAGCCTAACCATAGAACAATTTACAACGACCAATTGATCTACTAACCCACACATCTTTGGACTGTGGGAAGAAACCAGAGCACCCAGAGGAAATCCACACGTATCATGGGAAGCGCTTGTATGGCCCTCAGTTGTTTCTGTATACCAGTATGTTGAAATTTACCTGTATGCAAGGGTGCTTGTAGTTTAGGAATGCTGATAATGTGGTTGAAATCTGGCCGTCTCCTCAAAAATCAGCTCTTTCAGCTTCTCCTTGGGTAGGTCATCCAATTCCATATCAAACTTAAAAGGGGCTTCTGCAATAGGCTAAAATTGCAACACCAATTAATACAGTTTCTGGAGAATAAAATACCAACAATTGCCTAAAGGTTTCCTCTTGAACATCATGATTCCTAAACACAGTAGATCAAGTTTAATGCTAATTAACAGACCGTGGAATTCTTCACCTTAGGAAATGAAACCATTTAGCTGCCTAAGCTTGTGCCAATAAAGAGCTATTCCCTACACCAACGTTACTTAAAATGTCAATACTGTAATATAGTTTCTTCCTTTTCAAAATTTGAAATGATTCGGCTACCATGTGGCTGCATCACCTCTCACCTACATTTCCTCCTCCTCCTGGCTTTCTGTAACACTTCATTTTCCACCACACTACACCCCACTCTCCTTGCTTAAAGCTTACACTCAATTCTGAAAGACTAATATTAGCTTATTTTGATCTTTAGATATTACCTAACATTAATTGTACATAACTGCCCCATTAATTTTATGAAATACTTCCTTTCAAAGAACTCCGAGTTCCAAGCCCTGATGTGCACCCCCAGAAGCAAGACCAAATCAAACCCACTCTTCCTTCTACAGCAATTCTCACATTGCAATTCCAGATCCAAGATTGTTTGTCATTTCCAGAACACAAGAATGTAAAGGAGAACAAAATAATTGTTACTCCAGATCCAATGCAACAAAAAAAACATACTAAGATAAAGTAATAAAACACAATAAGTATAAATAAGATAGCTTGTATACATAGACTGACTGTATGTATATCAAGTGATGCCTAGTACAGGAGTGTCTGTACACAAGGTGGCTCTGACAAGAAATGATAAGGTACTAGTTGGTGGGGTGGATTAATGGGTGGAGGTGTGGATCAGCCTTACTGCTTGGGAAAAATACTGTTGGAGTCTAGTGGTCCTAGTGTGAATGCTACACAGCCTTCTCCATGATAGGAGTGGGACAAACAGTGCATGAGCAGGGTGGGTGAGATCCTTTATCTGATTCCTAGTCTTCTTCTGGCACTTTTCTGTATATATGCCCTTGATGGCAGGTAGGCTTGGGCCAGCGATTTGCTGACAGTTTTGACCCCATCGTAGAGACTTCATGTCTACCACGAAGCAGTTTCTGTAGCATGCAGCACGTTAGGATGCTCTCTGCTGCACAGTCCAACGCATTTCCACCTCCTCAGAAAGTAGAGGCATTGGTGAACTTTCCTGATCGTGACTGAATCTGTAATCTCCCCCAACTTCAAAACCCTATTATCTGCACCCATACCCCAACCCCAGCCCCTTGACCATCCTGAAATTACTCCATCACTGTTGGCCATGCCTTCAACTAGAAAACACCAAGCTCTCAAATTTAAAAATGCAAACACGAGGAAATCTGCTGATGCTGGAATTTCAAGCAACACACATAAAAATTGCTGATGAATGCAGCAGGCCAGGCAGCATCTATAGGTTGGAGGCTACCCAGACGGAATATAAGGTGTTGTTCCTCCAACCTGAGTGTGGCTTCATCTTGACAGTAGAGGAGGCCATGGATAGACAGAGCAGAATGGGAATGGGATGTGGAATTAAAATGTGTGAGAGTCGGCTAGGGTGATATACTGCATCCGGTGCTCCCAATGTGGCCTTCTATATATTGGCAAGACCCAACACAGGCTGGGAGACCTTTTCGCTGAACACCTACGCTCTGTCCGCCAGAGAAAGCAGGATCTCCAGAGGCCACACATTTTAATTCCACGTCCCATTCCCATTCTGGTATGTCTATCCATGGCCTCCTCTACTGTCAAGATGAAGCCACGCTCAGGTTGCAGGAACAACACCTTATATTCCGTCTAGGTAGCCTCCAACCCGATGGCATGAACATTGACTTCTCTAACTTCCGTTAATGCCCCACCTCCCCTTCGTACCCCATCCATTATTTATTATTATTTTTTTCTCTTTCTCCCTCTGTCCCTCTCACTATACTCCTTGCCCATCCTCTGGGATTCCCCTCTCCCCCTTTCTTTCTCCCTAGGCCTTCTGACCCATGATCCTCTCATATCCCTTTTGCCAATCAACTTTCCAGCTCTTAGCTTCATCCCTCCTCCTCCTGTCTTCTCCTATCATTTCGGATCTCCCCTTCCCACTTTCAAATCTCTTACTATCTCTTCTTTCAGTTAGTCCTGGTGAAGGGTCTCGGCCCGAAACGTCGACTGTACCTCTTCCTATAAACGCTGCCTGGCCTGCTGCGTTCACCAGCAATTTTTATGTGTGAAGCTCTCAAATTTCTTCCCTAAACCTGAGATGTGCATCTTTCTTTGCTTTTAAGAGTCTTCTTGACCAAGCATTTGGTTACTTGTCCAAATGTCTCCTCATTAAGTCAATGCCAAATTTTGTTAGCAATATGCCATGCATTAGTTTGCTAGAATAAAGGTGCATTATAGGTAAATACAACTTCTGTTTGTGCAAAACAGAGAGTCTTTGCAGCCTGCTTTTATCAGTGATTGACTTTTATATAGTTCCAAGTGAAGAAATATTATTGCCCCCTTCCAGTCCATGGGTACTATTCCTACTGGCCCCATAGCAGACTGAAGCTAGTTAAGAGAAACAATTTAAAAAAAAACTTCTCATTGTTTGTAGCAGAGATTGAAGCGTAATATCTGTCACAACAAAGAGCTCAAGAACATTTCACCTCCTTATATTGGTGAGCTTTTTTTTGATTGTGTAGAAATCTGTTCTGGGACTAGATTGGACCAAAATTGGTTGTGCGAGATGTGTCCTCCCAAGAGATTGAAACTGTTCACAGTTTTCATTGCTGTGCCGTCAATGTAAAGAGGGGTGTGAGTGGTGCAGCTTTCTAATATGGAAGTCAATGTTGCATCCTACCTCATCACTGGGATCGTAGTACTGTTCCAGGTAAGGGTGAGCAAGAGCTGCCTCCACTTCAATCCTCTTGTGTGGGTTGAAAGTCAACATTTTATCCAATAAATCCAGAGCTGGAAGAGAAAGGGAACATTATACATCAAAATTAGCAAATGCACATTTCTCATTTACACAGCTATTTGTAATATTAAGCTGCCACATTTTCTTCATTTTAACCTACTCTAAAATCAATGCAACTCTTCCCTCCTACATAATTCACCACTTTTCTATCATCCATGTGCCTAAAATGCCCCTAATGTATCTGCCTCTACAACACCATGGCAGGGTATTCCATACACTCATTAGTCCGTGTGAAACAAACTTACCTCTAACATCTCCCCTATACTTCCCTCCAATCACCTTAAAATTATGCCTCCTGGTATTAGTCATTTCTACCCTAGGAAAAAGTTTCTAGCCATCCACTCAATCTATGCCTCTTATCATCTTGTACACCTCTATTTATGTCACCCCTCATCCTCCTTCACTCAACCTATCCTTGTATGACATGCTCTCTAATCCTGAAAAACCTTCTCTGCATCCTCTCTAAAGCTTATACATCCTTCTTATAATAAGGCAAGCAGAACTGAGCACAATAATCCAAGTGCGGTCTAACAGAAACATAGAAAACCTACAGCACAATACAGGCCCTTCAGCCCACAAAGCTGTGCTGAACATGTACTTACTTTAGAAATTACCTAGGGTTACCCACAGCCTTCTATTTTTCTAAGCTCCATGTGTCTATCCAGGAGTCTTTTAAAAGACCCTATCATATCCACCTCCACCACTGTCGCCGGAAGTCCAGTCCACGCACTTATCACTCTCAGCGTAAAAAACTTACCCCAACAACTCTTCTTCCTTCTTCCAAGCACCTTAAAACTGTGCCCTCTCGTGTTAGCCATAAATCAGGGTTTAATAGCACAATAATGCTCTAACCAGCAACTGCTCAAGAATTGAGAATTGGATTTTCCAAAAATACAGTATACTGGATTGTGCAATGGTTGAACACTGTCATATGATATCTGGGTGCAATGAGCTTCTGTTGATGTTTTCCACATGCACGGTGCTAACGTCCTGAGGTCAGTACTGAAGATCAAAGCTTGAAGGTCGATCTAATGTCCAGAAATTGAGGCATAGTGGCTGAAGCCCTGGGTCTGAGTCCGCAAATCCACTGTGGAAGTTAGAGGCCTGATGACCACAAGTCCACCGAGGAAGTTAGAAGCCCAATGACCGCAAGCCCACTGGGGAAGTTGGAGGCTCAGTGACCAAGTCCACAAGCCCACTGGGGAAGTTAGAGGCCCAGTGACCGAGTCCACAAGTCCACTGGGGAAGTTAGAGGCCCGATGACTGCGAGTCCACAAGTCCCATTGGGTTGGAGGCAGCCCGTCCTCAGACTGGAGGACTGCGTGTGGGGGTGGATAGAAGGAAGGAAGGGGGCTTGTTTTACTGCTATTTTGTTGTCATTGTTCTACTGAAGATTATAGCTGCTACATTCACACCAAAATGTGTAGCAATACTTGCAGGTTGCCTCCAGCACGTCCATAGGTTGTGTTGGTTGTTAACATAAATATCCATTTCACTGTATGTCTCAATATACATGTGATAAATAAATGAATCTGATTCAGCAAGGCTGATTAAGTTAATTTGAGATGCATCAGGAAAGCTCACACCCACAGGACAAGATAGACAGCCCTGAAATAGAGAGTTGAACTGAGGAGGAAACGATGTGAACCTTTAATACAGCTTGTGGAAGTATTTATTCCTTGCATTTTGATGAAAGATTACCAAACCAAAATTATGTATTCCTCTACCTACAGATGCTTGTTGACTACTTTTAAATTTTATATTCTATGATTTCCAAATGGTTAAATCATTGATACACTCATCTGCTATGAACCTTACAGGCAATACATGAATGCAAGTCAACACATCACTGGGTAAATCGAAAATGGATTTTGGCTACCAATCTTCATCTGACCTTTCCAGTATTGCACACTTTTTCAGTTTGGGCCAAAGGGAAAGTCACCAAAACATAGTATTATTCATGTACTATTCCCTAGAAAGGGCTTTTCAGGTTTGGGTGTACCTTTTGTAATGTACCTCAACCGTTAAATTTCTTTTCAAGTCTCACTTCAGACAATGATACAAGCACATTAGTACAAAAATCACTGCTGCTAAATCTTACCTTTTCCATCAGCTTTGGGGAACAACCTGTTCCAAGGAACTTTGTTCTTGTGTGGCAGAGATTGCAGGTAGTTTCTGGCTTTGACATTGATTATACAGTTCAGATCCTCTGGAGAAGGTGAGCCAAGAATACCTAAAAGAGATTGTGATCCAGCATGTAACCTTATTCAGCCAGTAAATTTATTGTCCGGTAAAGCATGCAGACAAAATTCCACATTTAATCACTTGCCCTATTTGCCAATCTCAGCTGTACATTATCTGCTTATGAACAGATGGTTTCAATTTTCCCACACAGTGCTCCCCTCACTAATAATCCCAGATTCTTTATTACATCAAATGACAGCGTAATTCCAAATGGGATGACTTACCCAAAGTCGCAAGATCAGGTTCTCCATTGAAAAAAACACTAGTTGATAATCAAAATTTCAGCTTTCCCAGCTCAATTAAATTATCCAGCCACAGCTCTAACCATGGTAGAAATAAATTGTAAGAGAAGAAAATTGACCTGAAATAGCGGAAGCATCTAAACTGCAACTATAGTGAAGTCAACAATGGCTTGGGGCTGCATACTGTAGTTCAACTACATAACTTTGAGCAACTGTGGTTAGAAACTTAGAAAACCTACAGCACAATACAGGCCCTTCGGCCCACAAAGTTGTGCTGAACATATCCCTACCTTAGAAATTACTTGGCTTACCCATAGCCCTCTACTTTTCTAAGCTCCATGTACCTATCCGAAAGCCTCTTAAAAGACCCTATGGTATCCACCTCCACTACCGTAGCCAGCAGCCCTTTCCACGCACTCGCCACTCTCTGTGTAAAAAAACTTACCCTGACATCTCCTCTGTACCTACTCCCCAGAACCGTAAACCTGTGTCCTCTTGTGTCAACCATTTCAACCACAACTCCTGGGGTGCAGTCACAGTTAGTTTCAATTAACCCTGAATACGAAGTCCACTCCACAGAAGTTAATTGAAGATAAAGTGCACACTGCAATAAGACTGAAGAGATGGGGCAGTGACAGCACTATAGTGCTAGTCTTCACTGAGACTGGCACCACTGCAGACTTGTTGATGAGTCTCATGGTTTGCATATTGTCAAACACAAGACAAATTTAGGGCATCGCAAACACTCACTTGAGAATAGTCCAAAAACATTAACGAGCTTAAAATGAGACATGTATAGTGACTGATGCTGCTCCTGGCATTGCTCTTGGGAGTTTCAGCACAGTGGTGATCACATCCACTGTGCCACTAGATGGAATGAAATTCACACTGCAATTCCAGGACCAGCACTGGGAGGAGGAAACTAGCGAAACTACACTGTAATTATCACAGTCAGAATGCCTCTTTTCTTGAAGATGCTCATGACTACAGTATCTAAGGTCTCCTGGTACAAATACTCCTCTTGGGTGAGCTGTGGCTTCATGACTAAAGTTCTTCACTAAGTTTCAGAATTTCAATGGCGATATTGTCTGCTCTCAAGGGTTCATCATTCTTTAGTTGGGATGTTCTCTGAATTCTTTCTGGTCAGGGGAAGTGGTAAGAATGGCCTGAACAGATTGCAACTGAGGAGATCTCAAAATTTTCCTACCAGTAACTGATTGCCTCTCCACCCTCCACTGCTGTCCTGGGCTCCCTGAGCAAGGTTGCTACAGCTATAGAAAGCTTTTGCAGTGGTGAAGTTCCTGATCATGAGTCTTTCCATCCATCACCCAGTTCCTTGTATCATGGGTGTCTGCCGGATCTCTGCCTTCAGGCATAAGTATAACAGTTTTGCTTCCACTGTAGAATAGTGCAACCTTTAATCCAGGAACCCCTGGTGTTTGCAATTAATCAACTGTTCAATCTCTGGTCGTTCTCCAGCTAATCCTGTTTCTTCCCACAGTCAAACCAATAGCTTGCACACTTCACAGCAAGATTCACACAAAATAGATCATTGAAGTGAAATATACTCTAGTGCAATTTCAAATGAAAGGAAAAACATTTACCAACTAATGTTCTTCCTTCTGAAAGATTTCCACCACCTCATTCAGATACTAAGGTCAGGTTAAATGCTGTAACTATTCCACTAGAAAGCCATCTCCTCTTATTCATAAAATGAAAAGCCATTAAGTTAAGGTGGTACTTTATTTCTTACCAAGGATATGATTGAGCTGGTCCAAATAATGTTTGCCTGGGAAAGTCGGTCTACTGGACAGCATCTCAGCCAGAATACAGCCTACTGACCAGATATCAATTGACTTGGTATAACCCTGTAAGAAAAACATTTTGTTTTACATTGGAATTTAATTATAAATATAGAGCAGCCAGGACAGTTCAATTAGTTTTATAATAAATCCTATACTTAAGAAATAAACTAACCCTTTTCTGTTTGCTATTAAGTGTTCTGCAGGCATCCATTTAATGCAATGCTACCCTTATTATTTTATTTATAAAACAGACTAGCAATTGCATCCACAAAAAACTGAACTGCAGAAGTGAAATGATATATACCCATGAGACAAATCAGAACAGAAAATTAGCTACACAAAGCTTTAGTACTCCTACAAATTTAAAAAGCTTTAGCCTTGGGCATAAATGCAGACGTGAGGAATGCTTCCATATTTATCCATGGTGCTCTTGAACAATCCATGTGATCAAGATTGCCTAATGAATTGGATTTCACTTCAGTACGATGAAACTTGTTACCAGTGAAAATAAACTGTAAGGAGTTCTGTGGGTTTGCACACAGATTGATGTTACGGAACTGGACTTGTGCAATAGGTTCCACCAAGAGTTGTGGCTTCCATTTACTACTGTGGTGACCACCGGAAAAATGAGTTTGAACTTAAATAATACTCTCTATGCCAGCTGCAGCACTGCCTCCATGGAGGGGAGGGAACAGAAGGTGTGAATAACTTTGTGTTCCATCTGTCTGAAACCCCACATGATGATCTGATCGATTCCTGTGCTGCTGATGGCCCCATGACACTGCAAGATGCTAACTGATCAAGGAACCAGAGATTAGTTTAGAATATAAAACATGGAAATCTACAGCACTATACAGGCCCTTTGCCCACAATGTTGTGCCGACCATGTAACCTACTCTAGAGACTGCCTAGAATATCTAAGAGGCACTTAGAGGCTCTTAAAAGAACCTACTGTATCCGCTTCCACCACTGCCACCAGCACTACATTCCACACATCCACCACTACTGTGGAAAAACTTACCCCTGACATCCCCTCTTCACCCACTTCCAAGCACCTTAAAACTATGCCCCCTCGTGTTAGCCATTTCAGCCTGGGAAAAAGCCTCTGGCTATCTGCACGATCAGTGCTACCAAGTTTAATGAAGATCAAGGCCAGTGGACAGAGAATCACTAAATCAATTTCTATAACAATGACCATTCAATACAGAGGCTTGCAAAGGTGTACAAGACAGTCATAATGTGGACTCTTCAGTGTCTTTGTGCAACATGTTCCCAATTTTTCAAAGTTCAAAGTGCATTTATTATCAAAGTATGTATACAAAATACCAATTTTGAGATTTTTCTCCTTACTGTCAACCACAACACAATAGAACCCATCAAAAGTGAGCAAATAATATTCAGAACTGAAGTTCAGGGGTGTGAATCCACAGCCACAAAGCCAATCACAGCTGATCCAAGAACCTTTTAGTTGCAGGCCACAACCGGAGTTCAGCACAGAAATGAGTAAACCTCATGGAGCTAATTGCAAAGTTCATACTTGCTCCCAGATGCTCCAGTTTTATAACACTCCAGTAGTGGAGTGAAATTGGACATCTTGGGTGCTAACTGTCTGGAGGTGAAAAATTAAATCGTTTACTGTAGTAATGCCTCTGTAGATTCCCCCTGGAAACAATCCTGAGTGCGATCTGCTCTGGACAACACCATCTTACTATATTATCTACAAAAAAAAACAACAAGTTCGTGGGTTCAATCTTCCAGCAGTTGCATTTCCAATTTTCAGACTGACAGATAGAAAACTAAGCTAACAAAATGCCTTTGGGTTATGAAGGAAATGTTTAAAGAATTACCTTCTCTCAGAAAACAAAAGTGCATGAAGAATAATTTTATTATTAGTACCTTCACACATTAATAGCCTGAAATCCCTGGTAATTCAGAGGTGAACATTAAGGCTACATCCACACTAGACCGGATAAATCTGTAACCAAAGCTTTTTCTCTTCGTCCACACTGAAACTGCGTTTTCTTCCTCCGAAAACAGAGCTTTTCTAAAACGCTGTCGAGTGTTTAAATCTGAAAATGCCGGTTGGGCGTTGTAGTGTGCACGGGGTAACCGGAGGTTTTAAAAAAACCTGTCGTCCCTTTCATTGGTGAAAACACTATGGCTGTAGGAAATGTTTCTGGGTGACCCCTTTGTGGGAGTGGGGAAGATATTGGTGGGGCCACCCGGGGGTCTGTGTGTCCGTATGTGTAGCTATTGTAGTGGCTGTGAGGCCAGTATTGTGGCGGTGAAAAGTGCTGGGGGCAGGGGGAGCCATCATATTCCTCATCATTGCAAATCTCTCTGCAACAGAGTTAGTCAGTTTTTCAATGTTCGTCGTCAGCCGGGTCATACTGTCTGTGAACTCCCTGTCAGTTGCCTCCATACGCTCCAGTATTTGTTTTTTAGTTTCAAGTCCTCCTGCGCGAGAGCCAACAGTTTTCCATCGTTTGGCAATTTTCTTTTAAGTTTTTCAAGTCTGTAACTGGATAAGCGCACACCAAGTATACTGTTTCTTCTTCACTTGTTTTCCGTAAATGTGTCCTGCGCATGCCCAGTAGGAGGAGATTCGCCCAAATACCTGTTTCGGAGGTATTTTCAAAAACGCCTGGTGTGGATGCCTATCGTTTTTACGCGAAATCCGCATTTTCAAAATTATCCAGTATAGTGTGGACATAGCCTAAGTTGTCCTCAGCCTGGAACAGACAGTTTGGGACAAGAGAATAGAAGAAATTAATTGCAAACCTACCACTAGTATTCAAGCAATTTCTATTGATTCCCTGGGTTATCAAAAGGATCTGTTTCATTTAAAGAAAAAGGATAGAATTACCAAACTGTGCTGTGTTTGGATCTATTTTAAGAACTGAACATGTCTGCATCATGAGCTTATGCATTTCTTAAAATCTTCCCATACAACATTACAATCAAAAGCGGGTATAACCAAGATGCAAATCTGTAAAAGTATTTTAAAACTGATGAGCAAAACTACTGTGTGTCTGCTCAAATGATTCAACTAAAAGTTCCCAGAAAGTGATTTACAGAATAGAATACCAAGAAGTTGGCCTGTCTATAACATGAACTTCCTCAGTTCCCAGAAATTTGGTGTTTTGATATAATTTTAAGGTTATTCTAATTTTCTGATTGCTAGTTCTTTTGAATTCCCAGAATTGCTTCCAGGGGAAATCTACTGAGGCACTGCTACATTAAACAATTTAACTTTTAACCTCCAGACAATTAGCACCCAAGATGTCCAATTTCACTCCAGTACTGGTGTGTTATAAAATTGGAGCATCTGGGAGCAAGTATGAACTTTGCAATTAGCTGAGAAACTGGAGTCAACTTCTAAATCAATAATGGCTCATTTGAAAAACCACGTCTATGCCAATATTGCAGCTTGCTAAATAGGAATTCCAAAGGAAACTAGCAATCAGAAGATTAGAATAACCTTAAAATTATATCAAAACACCAAATTTCAAGACATATGTCAGTGATAATAAATCTGATTTGGATTCTAATATACCAATACATTAAATTGATTTTCAGCTAAGTGTGTTAAGCTGCATTTCTGACAAAAATTTACCGATCAAGTAACCAAGGCTTGATCCTGACCCAATGCACATTATCTGCGATCATGTGGGTTTCCTTTCACAGCTGGTTGGCAGGTTAATTGGTCACACAATTCTAGTACGTGGGTAGAGTAGTACAGTAGACCCTCCATATCTGTGGGTCAGGATCGAAAACAAAACCCGAAAGTTCTCTCCAGCACTCATTGTTTGAGCATTGTTCGCCTCGCATCTCGTTTGGTCGCTACTTGTGTTGTGTGCACCCTTTGTTTCTGTGAAAAAATGGCTCCTAAAAAGCAATTAAGTGGTCAAAGAAGTTCCTCAAAGGCTAAGGTAAAGTACTGCAATCTAGAGATGATTAAAAGCATTACTCGTTGTTTGAGCATTGTTTGCCTCGCGTCTCGTTCGTTCGCTACTTGCGTTGGGAGCGAGAGGAAGGGATTTAAGGCTAGTCAGGGACGGATGGCTAGCTATGTAAAGCACTACGGCCTCAAGAACTTAAAAGATCACGGGAGAATCGGCATCGGCTGATGCCGAGACTGCATCAGCGTTCCCAGAAGAGCTACGATGGTTGCGTCTGTACTCAACAGGTATAGGCTTTTTTCCCTTGTCATTATTCCCTAAACAATGCAGTATAACAACTACCATAGTGTTTACATCGTATTAGGTATTATAAGTAATTTAGAGATGATTTAAAGTATATGGGAGGATGTGCATAGGTTATATGCAAATACTACGCCTTTTATATGCGGGACTTGAGCATCCGCAGAATTTGGTATCCGCAGGGGATTCCGGAACTAAACCCCCGCGGATACGGAGGGTCAACTGTAGTAACTATTAATAAACAAACAAATTACCATTCTCCATATTTCAATCCTCAGAAAAGCACCAAGAATTTAACACAGACAGTTAAGAACAAATACTGGAGAAAGCTGTAGTAGATAAGGATTCCTTTGTGGGGTTGCTCACAAAAAGGTAGATGAATCTCTTGCAGCTGCTGACAGTACACTTTCAGCTCCAGTGTCTGCACTTTAGACAAGTATCGTCCCACAACACCCCCTCCCTCACCAACCACACTTATCCACAGTCACTATAACCATACTTTGTGCTTTTACAGGTCAGTGGTGACCCACAGAAAAATACTGTCTTGCAACAGGAACATTGAGTATCATTCAAGTTATGGACACTATTTTTTTTTATATAAAGGAAACAGGCTTACTTGAAACAAAAAGCTGCCCTTAGTGTTCAGAATTAATTATAGTAATCGTCAACAACCACCGAAGCACATAAATAATTATGTTGGGTTTTCACTGACAGTTGATGAGTAAAACATACAAAAGCAACATTTTAAAACTGTGGAGACTTCGTCTTCTCCACAACCATACATTAGTCAAGACTTTCAGATTGAACAATGGGGCTGCTCAAGTCTATAAAATATAACAGATTTATTTCACCCATGGGGAAGTCACACATTTGGACGGTTGTTACTGAGAAGTAATTCAGTTTAATTCCAATGTCTTTAACTCATGTCCAATAATCATTACAACAGCCTTTGCGCTGTTGCAGACAGCACAGGTCAAGTCACTTCCAGCACTTTGCATCTTCCCCATGCAGCTACACAGTACTAAATGAGACTCCAAAGAGTCCTCCTCAGGAGCAAATTCAGCATCAATGAATCAGCTATTCATCAATCATGACATTCTTGCAAACACGAGGAAATCTGCAAATGCTGGAAATTCAAGCAACACACACAAAATGCTGGTGGAACGCAGCAGGCCAGGCAGCATCTATAGGAAGAAGTACAGTCCACATTTCAGGATGAGACCCTTCTTCAAGACTAACTGAAAGAAGAGATAGTAAGAGATTTGAAAGTAGGAGGGGGAGGGGGAGATCCGAAATGATAGGGGAAGACAGGAGGGGGAGAGATGAAGCTAAGAGTGGGAAAGGTGATTGGCAAAAGGGATACAAAGCTGGAGAAGGGAGAGGATCATGGGACGGGAGGCCTAGGGAGAAAGAAAGGGGGAGGGGAGCACCAGAGGAAGATGGACAGCAGGCAAGGAGTTATTGTGAGAGGGACAGAGAGAGAGAAAAAAGAAAAAAAAAATAAATACGGGATGACGTAAAAAGGGGAGGAGGGGCATTAACGGAAGTTAGAGAAGTCAATGCATGCCATCAGGTTGGAGGCTACCCAGACGGAATATAAGGTGTTGTTCCTCCAGCCTGAGTGTGGCTTCATCCTGACAGTAGAGGAGGCCATGGATAGACATATCAGAATGGGAATGGAACGCAGAATTAAAATGTGTGGCCACTGGGAGATCCTGCTTTCTCTGGTGGACAGAGCGTAGGTGTTCAGTGAAACGGTCTCCCAGTCTGCGTCGGGTCTCACCAATATATAGAAGGCCGCAGCAGGAGCACTGGACGCAGTACATCACCCCAGCCAACTCACAGGTGAAGTGTCGCCTCACCTGGAAGGACTGTCTGGGGCCCTGAACGGTGGTTAGGGAGGAAGTGCAAGGGCATGTGTTCTTGTGATAGGTGGCATTTACAATACAATACGTAGAAATCATTTCAACAATCCTATGGCATTACATTAAAGATTCCAGCATGGATAGAGGAACGGCTGACAGGCAGGAGGCAGCGAGTGGGAATAAGGGGGCCTTTTCTGGTTGGCTGCCAGTGTCTAGTTGCGTTCCTCAGGGGTCAGTATACAGTCCGCTACTTTTCACATTGTTTATCACTGATTTAGATAATAGAATTGATTGCTTTGTGGCAAAGTTTGTGGATAATACGAAGAGAGTTGGAGGGGTAGGTAGTGCTGAGGAAGCAATGCGATTGCAGGAGGACTTAGACAAATTGGAAGAATGGGCAAACAAAACTGGCAGATGGAATAGTGTTGGGAAATGTATGATATCACATTTTGATGGTAAGAACAATAGTGCAGATTATTCAAATAGAGAGAAAATTCAAATGCAAAGGGACTTGGGAGTCATTGTGCAAGACTCTCAAAAGGTTAATTTACAGGTCGAGTCTGTAAAGGCGGCAAATGCAATGTTGGCATTTATTTCAAGAGGAATAGAATACAAAAACAAGGAGATAATGCTGAAGCTTTATAAGACACTAGTCAGGCCGCACGGAGTATTGTCAACAGTTTTGGGCCCTTTACCTCAGGAAGGATGTATTGTCATTGCAGAGTCCAGAGGAAGTTCACGAGGATGATTCCAGGGATGAAGGGGTTAACATGAGGAGCATCTGGCAGCTTTGGGCCTGTACTCACTGGAATTTAGAACAGTGCATTGGGATCTCAATGAAACTTACCGAACGTTTAAAGGACAAGATAAGGTGGATGTGGAGAGGTTGTGTCCTTTGGTGGGGGCACCCAGAACTAGAGGGCACAGCCTCAAAATAGAGGGGAGACCTTTTACAACAGAAGGAGGAATTTTTTTTTTTAAGCCAGTGGTGAATCTGTGGAATACTCTGCCACGGATTACGGGTGAGGCCAATTCCATGGGAATATTTAAAGCAGAAATTGATAGATTCCCGGTTGGTCAGGGCATCAAGGGATATGGTGAGAGTGCAGCTGTATGGGATTGAATGGGATCCGGGATCAGCCATGATGAAATAGCGGAGTAGACTTGATGGGCCAAATGGCCCAATTCTGCTCCTATGTCTTATGATCTTAACATTTATTGATAGGATTCAGTTGCCAGTTTAGTGCAAAGAATTCATTTGCACCACCTATTAGTACAATGTGGCTTTTTTGAAATATTCAATCACTATGAACAATAGATCAGAACTTGAGTCACACAGCTACATCTGCCTCTGTTAATATATTTTGATATCATGGGCCAATTATGATATAAAACTAGCTTTGATAAAATTTACAGTTTCAGTGATTGATTCTGATCCTCTGATGCAGACAAGTTTACACATTCTCCCTATGACCATGTTGGTCTCCTCCCAGTGACCCATTTTCTCCTTCATCACAAAGTTGTGGGTTCAGAGTTAAGCTGGCTCAAACATATTGCCGCTGATGTCTGTGTGACTGTGCAAACTAGAATTATGAACGTGAAGACAAAATACAATGTGTTGAATTTACTGTGCGTGTTTGATGGTCAGCAAGAACTTATTTGGTCTTTTCCTGTGCTGCATTACTATGATTTCATATTGCTTTTAAATGTGACAAAGTATTACTGGAACACCACAGGTTGTCATCAAACAAACGAGAGCATTTTATAGACGAAGTAGAGAGGCAGAGGAGTTTAGGAAAGGGAAATTCTTGGTAACAGAAGCCATGATATTTACACATACTCTTCCCCATCCATCCTCAGGTAATGTAGCCAATACAGAATGCACAAGCAAGAATTTCAGGACAGTGAAACAACTAAAACTCAGTGTTCCGGGATCAGGAATTAATAAGTTAACAAGGACACATAATGAGTAAACAATTTTTAGTGAGTTCAAGTTTACAGAGGGTGAATTTTACAGTCTAGGCAGAGAATTTGAATAGAAGTAACAAAGGTTTAGGCGGGAATGCAAACAGGCAATGAGCTCAGACAAGTATCTGACTTCAGTTACATTAGAGAAGTGGACTGACTAAGTACAACTAAGTTTATTACAGTGTCAGTATGAGACAGGGTCAGTTGAGGTTGGCTTTGTTTCAAGTAACTGCCAGGGAATGGGATAAAGTTGACAGCAAAGTTAACAGAACCTCTCATACATTGCTTTCCCAATATTTATTCGCAACCCATTCTCCCCCCTCAGCATCTACTAGGTGTCAGTCAATGACAGGTATATGAATGTGAAAGAATTGATGTAAGTGAGGTAGAGATAACGTGTGACATCATCTGGGAGCAGAACGTACATGAGAAATCAGAAACAGATAGATTCTTGAGAATACCAGACCTGATGCTGTAAAAGTAGGAAGAGAAGCCATTGCAAGTGATACCATGTTTATTAGTGAATTAGTTAGTGGCCCAACATTATGGTATTCAGTTGGAGAAAGTTACACTGGAAAAGTTATCTTTTATATTAGGTTGCCTGCCAAATCACCAGAACTAAAAAATACAAAGCAAATCACTTGCCGTTGGTTTTAACCTTGTGTATAAATGCATGGATCCAGCTAACTCTAGGCAAAAACCAAATCCAGAAGAAATTATTTTTTATTTAACAATACAGTACAGAGTAGGCCCTTCTGGCCCTTCAAGTATCACCACCCCAGCAACCCCCAACAACCCCAATTAGCCCTAACCAGTACAATTACAAGACAATTTACAATGACCAATTAACCTATCCAGTCAACACACATCAAAGTTGCTGGTGAACGCAGCAGGCCAGGCAGCATCTCTAGGAAGAGGTACAGTCGACGTTTCAGGCCGAGACCCTTCGTGAGGACTTAACCTATCCAGTACTTCTTTCGGGACTGTGGGAGGAAACCAGAGTACCTGAGAAAAACGCATGAATGCCATGGGGAGGACATACAGATGTTCCTTACGGACAGTGCCGGAATTGAGCGCCAAAATGTTCCAATGTTCTGAGTCATGCTATCGTGTGTAACATAAAAGTTTATAACCTGTTTGAATAAATTAACCTTTTCACACATTTGCCATGGAGGGAATCAGAAATGCAGTAATGATTCACCAAATGTGCAGGAGGCGGGGGTGGGGTGGAGTTGCTGTATGAGGCACCAAGTAGACTGGATTGTTATTTTTAGGTTTGGAAGAAGAGCTCTCATCAAAAATTTCATTGTTTGAGAGGGTCGATGTTTCACTAGAGCTCTGCTCAGAATAAAGAGATGGTTATTCAGGAATGAAGAATTTCCTGCATTCTTTAAGGAACGGAAAGGTGCACCATCGGAATGGAGGACTGTGGCAGACCTGTCAGAGTTAAAACATTTTAAAGATTTCGGAATGTCAAGGGATTTAAAAGAAATGGATAGTGAAGGAAAGTTGTGCTAAGGCGAAGATCTTGACGAATGATGGAACAGATTTGAAGGACAGTTAACCCAACTCCTGCTAATTCTTAAGTTCTGTGCTAAATGAAAACTTAATTAAATTACAAACCCAGTACCCTGACAACAGTTCTCTCCCTACATGACTGAGAATGGAGTTTATAACAGAATTTCTGTGTTGGGAGTCAAATCTCAAGTCCTGAGCAGCTCAGCAATGAACATTGTTTTATTAAAAAAAACATTCATTTTAGGATCAAGATAACTTTAAAGTTCAGGAGACTGTTTCAGCTGAAGTTACTTTGTTATTTTTGGTAAATTTAGTTCTCAAATAACTAAATTCAGGTATAAGAAAATAGCTAAAAATGCTGGAAGTCTGTAATAGTAGCAAAAATTGCTATAAATACTCAGGTCAGGCATCCTACAGTTGTAAGAAAAAAGTTTGTGAACCTTTTGCAATTACCCGATTTTCTGCATTAATTACCCATAAAAAGTGGTCTGATCTTCATCTAAGTCATAATAGACAAACACAATCTGCCTAAACTAATAACACACAAACAAATGTACTCACTGTCCAGGCAGGGAAAAAGTATGTGAACGCTGATATTTAATAACTGGTAGAACCTCCTTTCGAAGCAATAACCTCCACCAAATGTTTTATGTAGCTGCTGAACAGACTTGCACAATGGTGAAGAGGAATTTTAGACCAGTGGTCCCCAACCACCGGGCCGCAAAGCATGTGCTACCGGGCCACTAGGAAACGATATGATTTGGCGATATGAGTCAGCTGCACCTTTCCTCATTCCCTGTCACGCCCACTGTTGAACTTGAACGCACGTGAGGTCATTACGCACACGTCATCCATGTCAGCGCGGGAAGAAGATCAACTCCTCGAGCTTGCAAATGACAACGGGTTGAAAAGTATGTTTGATATAACATCTCTGCCGGCGTTCTGGATCAAAGTCAAGGCTAAATATCCTGAGACAGCCACGAAAGCACTGAAAACGTTGCTTTCATTTCCAACATATCTCGGCGAAGCGGGGTTTTCTGCAATGAATGCAACGAAAACTAAATTGTGGAATAGACTGCACATAAGGAACCCCTGTATTAGCTGGGACATCCCATATATTGGACTAAATTGGTTTGTCCCATACGGAACCGCCCTTGCCCCGTATTTCCCCCGCTAAGGCAGAGAGTTCCTATGAAACCTTTCATGCCGAAATGGCGTAAGGCGCAGAAGCAATTACCATTAATTTATATGGGAAAAATTTCTGAGCGTTCCCAGACCCAAAGAATTAACCTACTAAATCATACCAAATAACACATAAAACCTAAAATAACACTAACATATAGTAAAAGCAGGAATGATATGATAAATACACAGCCTATATAAAGTAGAAATAATGTATGTACAGTGTAGTTTCACTGAACAGAATCAACAGAATCGCCAAAACGACTTGTAGGAAAAAAATTGGCACATACACGCTTGCACACGTCATACATGTGCACACAGGTACCCCTGCAAGGCTTCATAGTTATGGTAATCTTTCTCGGGATAAACACAAGTGTCCCGTATTTGACTGCTACTCTTGCCTCTTATTTGGGAGTGAGAAAGTTGGCAGCCCTACCCCCCCACCCCCCACGAAAATTGTCAATATTAAAGCTGTCCGCGGTGCAAAAAAGGTTGGGACCCCTGATTTAGACCATTCCTCCATACAAAATTTTATCAGTTCATCAATATTTCTGGGATACCTTGCAGGATCACCCCTCTTCAGGTCATGCCACAGCATCTCAAATAGGTTAAGGTCTGGATTCTGGCTTGGCCATTTCAAAACACAATTTTCTTTTTAAGCCATTCTGTTGTGGACATTCTCCTGTAAAGTGTCTTGATACAATTTTGAAATCATTGTTCCTTTAACTGTCCAGGCCCTGTTGCAGCAAACTAGCCCCAAATCATGCTGCTCCTTCCACAATGCTTCAGAGTTGGTATAAGGTTTTGGTGTTGGTGTGCAGTGCCCTTTTTCCTCCAAGCATACTGGTATGAAAATCTGCCAAAAAGTTCAACTTTTGTCTCATCTGTCCACAGAACATTGTCCCAGAAGTGTTGTAGAACATCCAGATGGTCTTTTGCAAATTTGAGATGTGCAACAATGTGTCTGTGGTGTCCTAGGCCATTCTTGTTCAGAGTTTTCCTTATAGTGGACACATGAACAAAGACTTTAGCAAGTTATAGAGATTTCTGCAGGTCTTTTGCTGTTACCTTTGGGTTCTTTTTCACCTTCTTCAGCATTGCAAGTTGTGCTCTTGATGTGATCTTTGCAGGATGCCCACTCCTAGGAGAGTAGCAACAGTACTGAATATCCTCCATTTGTGGATAATTTCTCTTACTGTGGACTGATGAACACTTTGGAAATCACTTTAGGTCTTTAGAAATGTTTTTATAGCCTTTTCCAGCTTCATGCATCTCTATAATGCTTCTAAGGTCCTCTGAAAGTTGTTTTAATTGAGGCATGGTTCACATAAACAGATCTTTCCTGAAAAGAGCAGGCTCTGTCAATAACCTGACCTTTTTTTAAAAACAGGGCAGGTCACCTCTACAAACCACACCTCCAATACTGATTGGAACACCTGACTCCAAATAGCTTTTGTAGAAGGCATTACCCCAGAAGTTCACATACTTTTTTGAACCTAGATGGTGATTGTTTAAATGATGTACTCCGTATTGACGAGAAGTAGTACAATTGTTTGTGTTATTAGTTTAGGCAGATTGTTTGTCTATTATTGTGACTTAGATGAAGATCAGACCACAATTTATGAGTAATTAATGTAGAAAACCAGGTAATTGCAAAGGTTTCGCAATCTTTTTCTCACAACTGTACATCAGAAGAGAAACAGGCAACAACTCAGGTAGAAGAGCCTTCACCAAAACTACTTTGAAGAGTCTGCGACATGCTAATTGTGTGTTTCCAAAGATTCTGCCTGACCCACTATGTTCCCATCATTTTAACCAAAGAAAAAAATTACAAAAATATCTATGAATTTTAGTAGATTCAAATCTGTTCAACTGCTGTAATCAGTAGTTTTAACAATGCAATATTAATGGAACTCACTGCTTCTAACAAAACTATTCAATTCAGTGATAGACCTTTGCTTTCTTCCTGCCGTTTCTGTGAATTACTGCAGATTCAGCCTCAGAGTTTAAAACTAAACATGGTCACATCACAAACACCAATTTCTCAGTTCTTCCCTAGTGAAATTTATCTCCGCAAGAGTGCTTTGCCACTGAAATAATTTTATAATTTTTGTCAAGACTTGGAAAGAAAATACTCATTAAACCAACATTTTGCTCTTTCCACTGAAAGAAATGAAGTATACAAATTTCACTGAACAGTTAATGAGTAACAGTTAATCAATATTAGTTAATGTATCGGAGTTTTATATGAAAATAAATGCTTGAAGTTTGTGTTGCTGTAGAAGTATAATGCAGCTGAGTAGCTCAAGTGTCCTTGGCTTTTTTTTGGATAAGGCACGACTAAAAGTGTTTTAAAATAAATATCACTTGCTTTGTTTACAGAGTCTCACCTTTGCATGAAGTCAGCTCTGTGATGAGATTTAAGATAAAGGGCCCAAAAGCTCACCTTGGAGTTAAGCATAATCTCAGGTGCCCGGTACCAACGGGTAGCAACATATTCTGTCAGGAACCCAGTATGATCGTGGTCTGGATCAGCAACACGCGCCAGTCCAAAGTCGCAGATCTGCAGTGGAGGAAAAAGCAGTTTAATTTTTTCCTCCAGGAAGACACACACTGAAGTGGTTCTCATATTTGATGTCAAACTCACCTTTATACTCAAACTTTGCCTATAAGCAGGTATTGAATTTAATTCCAAAGTCACAACTGAAGCCGTTATGGTCATTCTAAAGTGTCCAAACACTACCAGTAGCAATTTCTGTAGGTTTTCACAGAACATACATTCAGCTGCCCTGCCCCACACCCTCATGAAAACACATTGGATGATTAGTGACAAGCGATATTCATAGCAGTACAGCTACTCTAAATTATTTTTGATATAATGTGCTAAGATGGAGCCAAGAAAACAAGGCACACAGCTTTATAGTCTGTTAGCTGATAGCAGTTGCTCACTCATTGTCAGTTTAAGAATAATTTTTCAGTCAGTGGAGGTAAAAATGCCCAAAATAGTGAAAATTATGCTGAGTATTCAGCCTGAGAGGCTATACTGACTTGGTTGCTACATTTTGCAATGTTCACACAAAGCAAAATCTGATGTTCTAAACAAGCAAGCCACAACAATCTTTCAGAAAGTCTTGTTTATACCAACTACAGCAGGAATAGGCAGCATATTCAGCACCAACTGAAGAGGAAACACAGTAGAATTATTCTGGTCCAGAGTCACACAAAAAAAAACAACCCAGTCTATTGTTTTCAGCTGGCTATCACTATTTATCAAATTCCATATTAAGCTATAAATTAAATGTCATGGTCAAGATGCAATGTGATTTGTCTTGTCACACCAGGTTAAAGAAACAGTTAACGTTTTAAATTATTTTTACTATCACATATGTAGATTTCAGTTTTACTGATTAGCAAACAACCTAGTTATATTGTATTTCTATCCTAATGTCAAAAATCAACCTTTCACAAAACAGGCTCTTTCACTTTCCCATACATAATCTATTCAATTACATGTATTAGACTATCCAGGCTGGATAATGCCCCTTTCATGGACACGCCAATTTAAATGCATCAGCAAGAATACAACTACTGGGCAACATCATGTAAATCTGGCTTGAAGCATTCCACAGTATCAGCAGAAATTAAAAATCATGCAGAGTGCTGATTTGCTCAGCAGCTATATTTGTTGCAGATTCAGTACTGATTTACACCACAAACAATATGAGTTGATTAGGCTGATGCTGCAATGGCTAATACTTCTTCCCGGCAGGATAAATACAAAAAGCAACAAACTGAACTACCCAGAGAATTAATCATATCTTCAGAAGTATAGGAGAGAAAATATGAAAACCTCAGCTTTTAAAAATTGGGATTAATGTTTGGATATTAATATTCAACTAAAGAAACAGGCTACTCATCAAGCATACATAGAGTAAAAAAAATTAAGCTCAATAGCTCTTTTGAGTGTTTTATCCATGTTTTCCCTTAAATTTCCATTTTTAGTGGAATGTCCTAGCAGAAGCTTTTGTTGAAGTCCACGATGATCTATTGTCAAGAGTGGCAGGTAGCTCATTTGCAAACTTTCATAATAAACTGCTTGGTAAATTATGGCAACCAACAAGTTGCAATTGCATAAATCCAAGGATAAATTTCATGGATCACAAGCAAAGCTACCTGTGAATTCCAACCTCTTCTTGTTCTTGACCACTATCAATATTAAATATTCTATTTTGAATCACCTGATTTTCAGAAGCTCTAACACACACTATCAAATTATTAAGTTCACCAAAGACTGAGGAGAGAGTAACTTGATAAACCTGATGCTCTTAGGAGTTTGAAATTTTATGTTGGATATAACCAGGATCAACAGAATATCTTACCATTAAGGAAGTGGCAAAGAGGTCACTGGTTATTGCATTGGAGGACACCACATGCCAACAAAATGCATCTCTATGGAAATTATCACCAGGGAGGCAGAGCTTATGTCAGAGTTGTGGGGATGATTAGCAAATGAAAACTGACCTATAGGATATTCCATTAATACAACAGCACACCACATAGGAACTGACTAGGAACCTATTCCAATTATGGTTTTTGCCAACTGGACCAATTCAGAGAGACCATTCACATTTAAAGTTTCTAGGTTACACATTAAAAATTGAATAAAATTTAGAGATGTTACTGAGCATCTTAAGGATAGCGAGGGTTCTATTTTCAAAGTTCAACCATATATTTTTCCTCCAGATGCAGTTGAGTCCTCAATTCAAATACTTCTGCTTACTGACACAGCCTGTGACATGGTCGCTTATGGCAAGCTTGTTTGGAAGGTCAGACTGCACGAGATCCATGGGAATATAGTGGGTTAGATTCATAGCTGGCTTTGTGGGAGGAAGCAGAAGGTGATGGTCAAGGGTTGTTTCTCGCACTGGAGGCTTGAGTCAAGTGGTGTGTTCAGGTCAGTGCTAAGACCTTTGTTATTTATAACCTGTACAAAAGAATTAGTCATAAATGTACAAAGCTTGATTAGTAAGTTTGCAGAAGATACTAAAATGGGTGGAGTTATGGATAGTTTAGAAAATAATGAAATATTACAGGGGCTGTTGTTCAGCTAGGTATGTAGGCTGAAAATTGGCAAGTGCTTTCAATCCAGATGATGTGAAGTAATGTATTTTAGGAGATCAAACCAAGGCAGGACTCGTACAGTGAATGGTAGGGCACTGGAGAAACAGAGGGGCGTAAAAGTGCAAGTGACATTACAGGCAGATAAAGTGGAGAAGTTGTCTGGCACACTGGCCTTCATCAGTCAGGATACTGAGTATGGGATTAAGGAAGTTATGTTGTGATTAAACATGACATGAATGAGGCCACACGTGAGTAATGTTTATAAAAGTATCTGTAGATATTCTCTCCTGAGATGGAGAGAGATCAAGAAAGGGGAGAGAGGTGTCAGAGATGGACCAAGTAAATTTGAGTGCAGGATGGAAGCTGGAGGCAAAGTTGATGAAGTTGACGAGCTCAGCATAGGTGCAGGAAGCAGCACCAATGCAGTTGTCGATGTAACCAAGGAAGAGTTGGGGTGCAGTATTAGTGTAGGCTTGGAACATGGGCTGTTCCAAGTAGCCGACAAAAGAAAAACAGTCATAACTGGGACCCATACAAGTGCCTGTCGGTCCTCCAGCCTTTTTATCTTTCACCAATCAACTTCCCAGCTCCTTACTTCACTCCCTCCCACTGTCTGACCAATCATCTTGTGCTTTTTTCTCCCCTCCCCACCTCCTTACTCTTTCTTTCCAGTCCAGAAGGGTCTTGGCCTGAAACGTCAACTGTTTACTCTCTTCCATAGATGTTGCCTGGCCTTCTGCATTAACTCCAGCATTTTGTCTGTATTGTTTTTGACAAGTACATGGATAGGAAGGACTTAGAGGGCTACGGACCAAATGCAGACAGATGGGTTTAACTTGCTGGACAACAGCATGGACGATTTGTGCCAAAGGGCCTGGTTCCGTGGTGAATGACTGTGAGAAAGTTAGGCTTTTAACAAAGGAGATTGATTTTTTTAAAAAATGAAATGCCCCCTAAATGTCCCATTCTGATTAGTTACCTGCAAACCTCAAAATTCAATCCAATCTCAATTTATAACTGAAGAACCATTTTACTAAGTTAAGGGATTGTTATTTCTGTGTTTATTGACTAGATCACTCATCTGAATAATTCACCAAGACTATTTTTGAATGTCATAACCCTATTTAAACTAGAAATTACTCCCACCTTAAAAATCCAAGGACAGGCCCTCATGGATCAAACAAGAAAATTCTTTATTTTGTTTCAAATGCACATCACATTGTGCGCCACTTTGACTTCAGATGCCGAAAAATATATACTACGAATCCAGTGATTCACTTATAACCCAACGAGGTAGTGAACAGTATTTGGCATAAACAGCAAAGACTTTAACGCTATCATTAACAACAGCTGTGTCTCCAGCGCTCAGACTCAACATTGAAGTGTTGAGTCTGAGCATTGGAGAAGCAGCTGTTATGTTAGCATTAAAGTCCTCGCTGTTCATGTCAAATACTGTTCACCACCTCATTGGGTGAGAAAAAATGAATCTGGAGCTTCAGTGATATTCTTCCATCACCTGGTCAGGTTGCCTTCATAACGACCCACAATGTAATGTGGACTGAGAAATATTAAGCAGCAGTAAAGTTAGCTTTACTTTCACCAAAATCTTAATGCAATTTCACCAGTTCTAAATGCAATAGGTCATTCCACTGAAGATAACTCAGTGCTCAAGGATTTTAAAATTGTACTTCCACTACTTATTAGCCTACAGAATACCCATCACATTAGATGCATGCTCCACCCACATTCAAGAATTAATTATTTGTGAAGCTAGTTACCTGAATTATTTTGGCAAGGACAGTCCCTTTCCAGTTAATCCCTTCTGAATCCTTTAAAAGCTTTCATATCTTTCAAGATGTACTGCAGAGATTAATTACTATAGTCCAGCTCAACACCTCCACTAGCCTCCTGAAGTCTGCTACGGCATCACTGTTTACAATACTTTATTTTCATATCACATGCAAATATCTGAACTTTGGATCAACTTTATTCAACACATACATTTACATGTTTTAGCAATTTGCTGTGGTGTGTTGGTTAGGGTGCAACATACAACAAAAACAATAGTCAACAATTCTAAAGAATAATATAAAACTCAGTTACAAAAATGAGTTTAAGCATGGAAATGGAATGAAATGAAATGAAATGTGCATAAACTTATTCTGCACACTGAATTCCCAGTTATCAAAACATTAAGAACGCTGATCCCAAAACCAACCCCACCAATGCAGAAGCCCCTGTAGTCTAGAGAACAACCATTCACTACTACATCCTGATTTGTTCCTTTAGTAATTTTGTCACTATACTGCTTGGAATGCAGTGTCATATTAAAGTGAATTAAGCAAGCATTGAGGTATTAATGGAAGCAATAACCAATCATGCAGAAATTACCAGTCTAATACTAGGGATCCAAGAGTGACAGTTTCTCAGGTTTACTAGCTATTTGTGCCTCTAGCTCAAACTATTTAGCATGCTCTAAACCTGTGAAATGCTTCCTCCATCCTCATAATAGTACTTTTGAACTATTCAATTCCAATGCATCATCACTCTCTATAATAATCCCTTCCACTTCTCTTTGATACTTCACTGGGTTCTTAACATCAACTACATTCCCCTCCAAAACCCTGGTTAAGCAAAATGAAACAAGTTGTTGCAACACACACAAAATGCTGGAGGTACCATCCTGCTGAAGGGTCTCTGCCCGAAACATCGACTGTACTCTTTTCCATAGACGCTGCCTGGCCATTTGAGTTCCTCCAGCATTTTGTGCATGTTGCTTAGATTTCCAGCATCTGCATATTTTCTCGATTGTGAACAAGTTATTGTTCTCTTAAACTGCCAGTCTTCTACTTCCTCCACCGCAGCATTCATTCACTTGCAAACTAAACCTTGAATCATTGAGTGCTGTAGCACAAAAACAGACCCTTCAGCCCATCCACTTCAAGTCAAACTGTTGTTCTGCATAGTCCCAAAGCTCTCGTCTTCCATCCATCTACTTATTCAAACTTCTTTTAAAAGCTGCAATTGAAGGTGCATCCAGCACATCATTTCATACTTGCACCACACTCTGAGTGAAGTCCCCCTTAAATATTTCACCTTTCACCTGTGACCTCTGGTTCTAGTTTCACCTAACCTCAATGGAAAAAGACTGCCTGCATTTAACCCTACCTATACCCCTCATAATCGTATACATCTCCATCAAATTCCCCCTCAAAGTCTTAACCTATTCAACCTATCCAGGCAATTTCCTTGTATATTTTCTTTGTATTCTTTTAATCTTATTGATATCTTTCCGATATGTAGGTGACCAGAGCAGCACCAAATACTCCAAATTAGGCTTTAACATCTGATACAACTTGAATATAACAACCCATTGCCTGTACTCAGTACTCTGATTTATGAAGGACAATGTGCAAAAGCTCTCTCCTTATCAGCCTGTGACACAGCTTTCAATTAATTACAGATCTCCATTCCCAGATTCCATAGTACCACACTTCACAGTGCCCTATTGCTCACCGTACAAAGACCCATTCTGGTTTGTCCTACCAAAGTGCAACACCTCACATTTATCTGCATTAAATTCCATCTGCCATTTTCCAGCTGATCCAGATGCCGCTGCAAGCTTTGAATACCCTCCTCACTCTTCACGATGCCCCTAATCTTAATGGCTTCTGCAAATTTGCTGATCCAGTTTGCCACATTATCATCCAGGTCACTGATGTAGATGACAAACTGAACTAGCACTGATCCCCGTGGTGCACCACTAGTCACAGGCCTCCATTCAAAGAAGTAACCATCTACTACCACTCTCTAGGTTCTCCCACAAAGCCAATGTTGTATCCAATTTGCAACCTTATCCTGAATGCCAGGCAACTGACCCTTCTGGACCAGCCTCCCATGTGGGATTTTGTCAAAGGCCTTGCTAAATTTATGCAGACAACATTCACTGCCTTCCCTTCAACTTTCCTGGTAACCATGATAAATATTGGTTAGACATGACCTACCACACATGAAGCCATATTGACCACCCTTAATCAGGCACTGTAAATCCAACTACTCATATCCAGTCCCTTAGAATATCTTCCAATAATCTGACCCATTACTGAGGGCAGGCTCACTGGCCTACAACTTCCCGCCTTTCTTGAACAACAGAACATCAGCGGTCCTCCAGTCCTCCAGCAACTCACCCACGTCCAAGGATGTTTTAAATACCTGTGTTAGGGTCCTTGAAATTTGTTCCAAATTGAAACATACCACCTCTCTCCATTCCTACTACCCGGCGCCCCCCCCCCCCCCCATACTTCCTATTGTTGCTGTGTCAAAGTTCTGGAATTCCCTATTAAGTAGCTCTGCAGAAGAACCTTCTGTGACTTCAAGTGGCCCACCACCATCTTTGTAAGAACAATTGGAGATGGGCAATAAATGGCAAACCTGTCAGCAGTACCCACATTCTATGAGTGGGTATATAGGCTGAGTACCACTTATACGAAATTCCATAATTTGAAAGACTCCGAAATCCAAAATGTTTTTGAGTGCTAACATGATGGCAAAAATGGAAAACCCCATGAGGTGCTATGAAGGTTCCCAGGCAGGTGTCTATGCACCACAGACATTTCTGAGAAGTGACTTTACATATGTAATGAACAGAAGTTAATGAAAAATGGAAAAACACTGCATAAATTGAAAAATTAAGATCGAACACGTATTGAAAGAGTGGAATCGTCAGTGCCAGAGTGAACACATGCAGTTTAACTGAATGCTGATCATGAAACAATCCAAGATTTATCATGACAAACTGAAAATTGAAGGTACTTGTGAACTAGTTACAGGAATTTAAGAAAAGGCATGGCATTAAATTTCGAAAGATTTGTGGTGATAAAGTGCCTGCTGATCATGAAGCAGCAAAGAAACTGAGGCGTTTGCCAAGATTGTTGCTGATTAAAATCTAACATGCTGAACAGCTTCAGAATTACATGTGTGATGAACAGGTATATAAAACTACCCTCAGGGTATATAAGCTGTATATGTAATGTAAATGGATTTCTTATTTAATCGTGGGTCCTACCCCTAAGGTCTTATTACATAGATCCAAGTAACTCAAATCCAAAACACTTCCAGCCCCAAGCATTTCAGAGAAGGGCTGCTCAACCTGTATCCTCAACATTCCCTTCTACGTTAGACTGGCCTCAACGACCAGACATCCAAAACACTTACTGCTATTTCTCAAAAGTGCTAATTATGCTCTCTAGCTTCAGGGCACAGAAAAATGGTAGTGTAGCACCCAAGGTTGCTGGCACACCAGTATTTCACTGCACTAGTTTCTATGTGATTATAAAACATGGGATGAAAAGATACTAACCTTCAGGTCACAAGTAGTATTGAGCAAAAGGTTGGATGGTTTGAGATCCCGATGAAGGACATTGGCAGAGTGAATGTACTTTAACCCTCGGAGAATCTGATACAGGAAGTAACAGATGTGATCATTGCTAAGGTGCTGAGTCTTCAGAAGTTTATACAGGTCTGTTTCCATCAGATCCTGTACAATGTACCTGGAAACAAAGTCAAGGAAACCACACCAACATTCTCACACTGGAAAACCTGCTATAAAAGTATCTCTTTGTGCAAAGGGTGACCCCAGCCAATGGGAAGTTCTCCCTCAAATCTAATGCCTTCATTTCACCATGCCACATTGATGTCTTGATTTCAAGATCAATCACTGACCTCTTCACCAATTTAATCTTACCCATGGCTGTAATGATTGAGACTCGTTGGCCTTGGCTAAGCCCAAAATGAGCTCTAGTGAAATGACTAATGAGAAAAATGCCATCTGACAAGAGTATTGAATACACTTATGTTGATAAAAACAAAGGTGGCACTAAACAGATTAGGATTTCTTATGTTTTGTTAACAGGTCAAACAGGCAATTTTCCACATTGTTTTGGAGCAAAAGGCAGCTAGAGAAATGCTATTTCTGGAGGTTGATTTGAGCACTGCTGTAGGAGGTGTCGTCTGACTCCATTGGCGCTGCTGTATCCAATGATCCTAACCATTTCCTGACATTAAGAGAGAGGAAATTAATTTGGCTAAAAACTGACTACTATGATAGCAGGAATTTAAGGAAAGACATTTGGATTATCCTCTTGGGACCTGGCCAAAGGTTGATACAAATGCTTCAGCCACATTCTGGCTTTCAGTTGATGGGTTCTAGTATCATTGAAGATGGGGATATTCTTGGAGTCTCCTCTCATTTGCTGGTTAATCATTCACCACCATTCATTGCAGAACTTTGATTTGATTCACTGATGTGAGGCAGATTAGCTTGATTGCATTGCTGTTTAATGTTCTGTGTGGTCACTTTCGTGGGTTGGCATCTTAAGGTGGACCTGATGAAGCTCCTGAATGCCCTTCTACAGTCACCATTGAATCTGAGTTGACACTGGCTAAATGTTAACTGTAAAAGTTAAAGCATGCCAAGCCACGTGAATACACTGCGTTAAAATACAATTTTATTGCTAAGGATACTCAGTGCTGTGAGGCTCTGCAGTAATGCCAGGCCTATTCTAAATCAATTACATTTAGTATGACTGCAGTGCCATACACCTAAACTGAGAGTATCTAAAGTGTGGAAACTTCTGCTACAAATGTCTCTGAAAGGTAGACGGATATGGCCACGGTCAAGTTGATGAATCCCTTGCACTGTTCACACATTAACATATTACAGGTCAGCAGTTACACTCTTCAGGTCTCAGTTGATGGTGCCAAACCTCGCTTGGGGATGGACAATGAAGTCCTCAACCTAAACACATTTGGGTTGTTATTCTCATGGCTTCTTTCAATTGCGCAATATGGAATGTTGAAAATTCAGCTGAGGGCAATGAGGGCAACCAGGGCAACAAGTGGTAAACAATTGTTTTACTTGACCACTAATCCATGAGACTTCACAGGGACCAAACTCAATATTGAAAGCTGCCAGGGGAATAGGGCACTCATTCCTGACTGCACTGCACTTCTCAGACAACAGAACAGTCACACCCAAGGATCATGATGGAATGCTGGATGCAAGGTACAATTCCAAGAGTATGGCTATACTTGTGTGAAATAGGTCTGTGGGACAGCATTCCCAACCTGCAAAGTACAACTGTGTGGAGCACATCAAAAGTCCCCTGGGATAACAACAGCTACGATACATCTCAAATTACAGCCTAATAAAGATTTAGTTACAAATGCACAGACTAATGGACCACTTCAGACCTACTCTGATGACCAGGTCAGGTGACAAGAATTCCTTCCATGAAGAACTTGAGTGATTTAATGAGGTTTACATGACAAACAAGTGAGTTCATGTTACCAGCAGAAAGTGCTTTTTAAACTAATTCTAGATTTAGCTAATACAGTTTAAATTGCCCAGTATCCATAATGGTTTGGAACATGCAAGAGGGTTGTTATTTCATATTTCTGGATTATTCATCCAACCAACAATGGAAACATTCTGCAGCTGTTTCTCAAATTATATTAACCTTTATATAATCACACACACACTCAATCATCAGGATACACATCTTTCATTTGGTCAATGGTGGGGGCTCGGATGATGTCATTGATGCCGATGATATTCTCATGTTTGAAGCGCAGCAGGATTTTAATCTCACGCAAGGTCCGCTGGCAGTATGTCTGATGTTCAAAAGGGCTGATCTTTTTGATGGCCACACGAACTTTATTCACGTTGTCATGAGCTGAGCTGTAAAAACACAAATTTTTGTTTCACAAGTGGAATACAAGTTCACTGAAAAGCAATTTTTTTTTAAAAAATTGATAAACAAAACTATTGCTTAATCAGAAAAGGGGAGGGGCTAGTGAGAACAAATGAAAGGGGTGGGGTAAAGGGAAGAAATTAGATTTTCCAATGAATGGATCAATCATAATGAAGTCAGCAACATCTGAAAAAGGTCACATATACTTAAAATACACCCAATAACTTCACACTTCCCTCATTGGTGGAAACTGTAAAAACTGCTGTCAAAATATGAAGCTAACCAGTCACTGTCAATAGCACAACTGCTAATATACATAAAGTTTACAGCTGTACACAAAATTGTATCTGGTCTCAGTTTTTGAAATCATGCATAGAGAAAGCTAGATATCAAGTAAAAGCTTTCAAATTTTGACATAAACTGTCTCCATTAATCAAACTTTGAAGGATGAATATACTTGTAAAAGTACATTCTCAATGGCAGATTGCTATTTGTCTTTACTTAGGACTTAACTCGAAATATACAATTAAACTCTGAATATACCAGCCCCAATTGATATCGTGGATTTAGTTTGTTTCTAGAAACAGAAAACCTACAACACAATGCAGGCCCTTTGGCCCACAAAGCTGTGCCGAACATGTCCTTACCTTAGAAATTACCTAGGGTTACCCATAGCCCTCTATTTTTCTAAGCTCCATGAACTTATCCAAGAGTCTCTTAAAAGACCCTATTGTATCCACTTCCACCACAAGCCCATTCCATGCATTCACCACTCTCTGCATAAAACTTACCCGACATCTCCTCTGCACCTACTTCCAAGCACCTTAAAACTGTGCCCTCTCGTGCTAGCCATTTCAGCCCTGGTCTTCCACTATCTACATGATCAATGCCTCTCATCATCTTATACATCTCTATCACGTCACCTCTCATCCTCCGTCACTCCAAGGAAAAAAGGCCAAGTTCACTCAATTCTATTCTCATAAGGCATGCTCCCCAATTCAGGCAACATCCTTGTAAATCTCCTCTGCACCCTTTCTATAGCTTCTACATTCTTCCTGTAGTGAGGCGACCAGAACTGAGCAGAGTATTCCAAGTGGGGTCTGACCAGGGTCCTATAGAGCTGCAACACTTCCTCTTGGCTCCTAAACTGAATCCCATGATCAATGAAGGCCAATGCACCGTATGCCTTCTTAACCCCAGACCCCAAGATCCCTCTGATCCCCCACATTGCCAACAGTCTTACCATTAATACTCTATTCTGCCATCATACTTGGCCTACCAAAATGAACCACCTCACACTTATCTGGGTTGAACTCCATCTGCCACTTCTCAGCCCAGTTTTGTATCCTATCAATGTCCCACTGTAACCTCTGACAGTCATCCACACTATGCACAATACCCCCAACCTTTATGTCATCAGCAAATTCACTAACCCATCCCTGCACTTCCTCATCCAGGTCATTTATGCATTAAAAAAAAATCACAAAGAGAAGGGATCCCAGAATAGATCCCTGAGGCACACCACTGGTCACCAACCTCCATGCAGAATATGACCCATCTACAACTGCTCTTTGCCTTCAGTGGGTAAGCCAATTCTGAATCCACAAAGCAAGGTCCCCTTGGATTCCATGCCTCCTTACTTCCTCAATAAATCTTGAATGGGGTACCTATCAAATGCCTTGTTGAAATGCATATCCACATCTATGGCTCTACCTTCATCAATGTGTTTAGTCACATCCTCAAAAAATTCAATCAGGCTCGTAAGGCACGACCTGCCTTTGACAAAGCCATGCTGCCTATTCCTAATCATATTATGCCTCTCAGGATCTTTTTCATCAACTTGGGACCACTGCAGCTATGTGCCCTTGTTGTGGATTCCAGTGTTCAATTTGTGATGTTGTGAACGTGTGAATGATCAAGAAAAATTATACAGCTTTTGGATTTTATTTAACTGCATTTATACTGACACTGCAAGCTGCTGTCCAATTTTTACCATAATAATAAATACTGATGAGAATCTGGTCTACTGATTCCTGGGCAAAGAAGCATAGAAAATATTTAACAACTCAACTGACATCTGAAGGTAGGTCTTTAAAGAGTAAACTTTTGAATTCTGAAGCAGCACTAAACTTTTGAATTCTGAAGCAGCACTCTTCGCCCACACTCTGATTCAGAAGCAGCCTCTTCCCTTCCACCAAATTTCTGAATGGACCATGAACGCTACTTCATTATTCCTCCTCCCCAACATTATTTATGCAATTTATAGTAACTTTACATTTACATTGTACTGCTGCAATATACACTTCATGTCATCCTTTCAGTATTAATGTGATTGAACAACTTCTCTGCACTTGCAATTGCACTTCTATGAAACTTGGGGCTCATTTTTCAGGATATGCATTTTATTTCAGCAACAATATCTGATATACAACATTTCTAATTATACAGATTATGCAAAACCTTGGTAGTTCTCAGCCACCTAATTAATACATAACTATGAGGTGTAGAGAAAGGTACTATCTATGAAGTGTAGTACCCTTCTCTACATGGCACTTAGTTTCTGTTTAAAGCAAGGGACCCCAAACCTACCATTAACTGAGGGGTCCATGGACCCCAGATTGAGAAGCAGTAGCACACGAATGCTTTGGCAGCACTTTATTGTCACAGTTCAAACTTTCACTACTATTCAGAAAGATGTGGAACCTTTAGAGGGTACAGAGGAGATCTACCAAGACGCTGCCTGCATTAGAGAGCATACCTTTATGAGGATAGGTTAAGTGAGCTAGAGATATGCAAGAGGCTGAAGAGTACAAGTATATCCAAAGACTACCCCTCTCCCCCCGGGCAGAAATATGAGTGGGCATAACTTCAAGATGATTGGAGGAATATATGGGGGGGGGGGGGGAGGAGAGAGAGAGAGAATATCAGAAAAAAAAACAGTTGTGTGAACACCCTGCCAGGGGTGCAGGTACAGGGGTATACATTAGGGGAATTTAAGAAACTCTAAGATAAGCACTTTTAAGACAACTCTTAGAAAAACGTAGGACTATGCAGGAGGATATGGCTAGATTGATTTTAAAGTGGGTTAAAAGGCAGGCACAACATCCTGGGCCAAAGGGCCTGTACTGTACTGTTCTATAGATGAAACATACTAGTATATTTGCACGTTATAAACTTAAATCAATATTTGTTCCCACTCTGAATACATTTTCTTTCCTTGTTTTTCTCATTGCTTCTTCTAATTGTTTACAGAATTTCAAAGCTGATATTCACAGAGTAAAGACTTGCCAAATGTACATGAAGGTCTTCACTGGATTCTAATTGTAGTGGGACACTGCTGTTACATTGTCTGCAATCTCCTCTGAGAAAGATGAAACAACAATATTACCACTATGTACAGGGTAGGCAATTTCTAACACATTCAACAAGTACATATTAATCTTAAAAACTGGGATGTTTTACTTTTTCCAGTGTATTAGCATCTTATTAACCCATTTTGTGAATTTCGAAAGTAAAATTTCCCACCAAAAATAACTACACTTCAGACTATAAACTTTAAGATTATATGCAACTTCACTTTCCTGCAGTCACAAATACTTAAAAGTCCTAACATTTAGTTGTGCAAGTTCAGAATTGATCTCACCTTTTTCAGATTTCTAAAGTCCAGCCTGCATTACAAAGCCTTAAAGATGAAAATGTAACTGTTGCAACCTATACAGAGCTGCTCAATTATTAGACATTTCAGTGAGTGCATTAGCCAAATTTGAGGTACCTTGAAAGGTGATCTTGGTGACCTCAAAAGCTCTTCCAGAGAGAGTACCGCTATACAGCTATGAGAAGCTAGTCCCATAAGGCAATACATCATCACACAATGAGTGCCCTTTTACAGCTGTTCTGGTCCATTTTTGCTGCAGCAATTTACTGTTAGATTTAAGGCAAATTTTCACATTTCCTACTAAGTATTACATTGCTGAATTCAAGGGTATGAATGAAAACAAGACTATGACAGAGTATCAAATTCAAAATCAAGTGCACAGCTTGCCATGGTTACCCATTCCTGCTGCTCTGCAAGGTTAACCAAACATGCATGCAATGTGGTAGACAATCATCGTCTCTATGCTTATCTCTCCAAGTATCTTGTTGGTTTCTGTCCAGTGGTTGTCTATTATATACAAAATATACAATATACAAAACTTGCAAATAAAGTGGTTATAAATGTATGCAGCAGCATCTCCAGTGTTAGAAATTGAATAATAAGGTGTGTATTGCTTTTATGAACAACCTAGCAAACTAGTGAATAGAACTGTATGGGTCTTATCCATAAAATGTCACAGGGTGTCGGCTAGAACAAACTTTGTCATCCACTCCATGATGAACCATACAAGGCAACAAGCTCATTCTAGTATCTTCTCTGCACAGCAGTCAATTGCTCGAACACAGTAGATTGACTCCATTTGGAAATCTTTCCCAATCAGTACCCAATTCTCCTCCTTTCTCCTTCCCTTCCTCTCGATCTACCCATCAACCACACACTCCTCCCACCAGATCCCCACTCACCTCCTTCCCTTTATTCTATGATCTACTGTCCACCTTCAGATGTCATCTTCTTCAGCCTTATGTCATTTCTTCCAACTTCTTGCATCATTGCCAGTCCTCCTTCCCTATCACTTGCCTATCATCCCTCTCAACTAGACCCACCAGTCACCTGCTAGCACTTGCTTCACTTATTCCCACCGCTTTTTATCCCATCACTCCTTTCTCGTCCTGATTAAGGGTCACAACCAAAGATAACTGCCCATGTCCTTCCACAGATACTGCTTGACCCACTCAGTTCCTCCAGCTCCTTTGTGTTAAACCATCTGAAAATAGTAGAACGCAAATCAATATCAGCAGCTGCATGCACAAGGAATCATTGCAAAATTTAATCAAATAAACTACTTTAATCCAAATTGTACAACCCTCCCTAATTATACAACAATTCTATCTGCACCTACAAATTCTCCTCCTCCAAACTGTACAAGAATCTGATTCAGGAAAGTTTCATTGGTCCTTCATTATTATTAAATCCTGGAACTCCCCATCAACAATACCTTTGAAGAAAACCACTCACCATCTTCCCAAAGGCAATAAATTCTGGCCTTCTAACACTCAGGTTGCAAAAGAAACTTTAAAAAATGGTCATCTTGGTAAAAGAAGCTTTTTGACAAGTAGTCTAAATGAATGTATTAGCATCCAATCCATTTTTAGACAATTCTGATTTTTCATGGAAACACCTCGTTGTCAAAGCATTGATAAGTAATTAAAGATCTGTCACATTTTTGAAAACAATATAGTTGTTACTGCTAACATTTTAACTGATTTCCCATTTTAGAAAGCATAGATTTTCTTTACCTGAAGAGTGCACATATGATGAAACAATTTCGCATAGCTCACTATTCAATTTGAAGTGAAGGTCAGCATATCAGCCATATTTGATCAAGACAAATTCCTAACTCTGAAAGGATCCACACTTGCACAAGTCCACCTCATCAGCGAGCTTCTCGTTGGCAGAGGAGCTGGACTTAGTGTGGACCTGTTACTGCCTGCTACGGGAAGGCACCGGAGTCTGTGCGCCAAGGTGGTGTGCAAACTAATTGTGTGTGATTGTCCTGGACATTTCTCTTGTGATTGCAAGACCCTGTTGGACATTAATAATATAAAATGCTTTAAGTCCATTTCCCTCATTTACTGGTGAGACAGTGGGGAGAGTTGTATGGCCTCGGTTATAGCGAGGACTAGGTCTCAAGCTGTGGGGTTTGCCTGCTGCAATCTAGGAGAGGAGACACCGGAGGTGGTGTAGAGCAGTATCCATGCCATCAGTGTTGTCCTCCAGTGTTTGGTGGAATGACAGGCTGGATTTCATGAGTGCGTGCGTAAGTTCATCTTCAGACTGCTGAAAACTGCTTGTTCATGCTGATAACACCCTTGCGCAGGGCATGTCACATGTAATATTGTGCCCTGTGCTGTGTGTGACTGTTGGTACTGTGTTTTGCAGCTTGGCCCTAAAGGAACAATGTTCCATTTGGCTGTATTCATGCATGGTTAAATGATAATTAAACTTCAGCAAACACAACTTAATCCATTTTATAAAGTTGCAAATATTTAACTTGGGAAACTGACATTTATTTTTTCTTCTTGTCATAAACTGCTAGCATAAAGGAGAATAGGGGAAAAAAGCATTATAACCAAAACAGGAAGGCAAAACCTGTAAATCAGAGGAAGCCAACTTCTTCATCAATAATGTTAAAGCAAGTACCCCAGGCATTATATAATTGAGTTGGAGGGCAGACAAGAGGCTTAATTATTTGATAAAATTATTATCCCTCCTGGAAAAATATTAGCAACTACTCTACGTTTCATTACCAGTTACAAGATAGTCCATAGCTTACTGATGAGGCCTGTTCAAAGTGAACTTTTTAAAGTGGACCAATATTTTCATTTTCCTGTTTAACAGAAATCTGCAGCTTTTTCGTTGGTTTATGCTGTAGTGAAGGAAGTTTTCTGCACGAGGGGTAATCATTTTTTCTTAAGATGGGTAAGTTTTAGTGAACATCATAGATGGTTTGAAATCCTTCTCGAACTTTGTGAAATTCGTTGGGTGAATGTTATGAAATTCCTTTTTATGGTGTAATACACAATAAACCCAACTCTTAAAAAAAGTCTATAACAACCTTATTTGGGAATATCTGTAACAAAAATGGTCACAGAAGTGGTGTAATTCAAAATCGCAAAATGTTTTCATCTTTCCATTATTAAATCCAAACAGGACAACACTAACAAATGATAGGAAATACAAAGTCAAAGTAATTTTGTCAAAGTAGGTAAGTCACCAGTTCCTTAAGGTTGTTATAGCTTGGGGGGCGGGGGGGGGGGCTGGTAATAGGCCAAGCTCTCACCACCTATTCTGACAACCAAGTCCAGCTCCTGGCCTTCACATGTGGCTTAGATACTAAGCTCGGCAGCACAGTTTCAACTGACAGGAGACGGGGCAAAGGCGGGTTACTGGCGCCTTAAAACCAGGCGCTTCAGGCAGATAGGGCTTGACAGCATGGTTGGCAGCTCATCTAGAAGGAAAGCTCCGAGTTCAAACCTCCGCCACCTTGAGGAAGGCTTCCGGAGCAATTCCCAAGGGCAAAATCCACAGCTGGAGTCCCTAAGGCAGTCCTACATTGTGTTCAATGCTGACTGGCAGCTCCTGCAATGCTGCTGGTACCAAGCTGTATCGGTCTTTGCCGCTCCTTTGGGTTCATCAAATGCATGGAGAAGGGGAGCTTGCTACATGGACAACAGCTTGCTCTCCATATCATTCTGCCCAGGCTTGCGTATCTAGTCAGCTAGGATGCAATATCCACGGTCAGCTCTGACCAACGGAGGCCTCAGAACTCATTAGTATATGTCACCATATACTACGAGATTCATTTTCTGGCAGACATTTAAAGGAAAATAAATAAAAATACAGAAAACATTACAGTATGTTTAATTTACTGAGTGATCACAATACAGAAACTAAACAGGCTGTGTGAATGCTTTGTTCAGTACTTGCAACGATCTACTTACCCATCATTTTAATTCACCACTATCTTTGATCTCATACTATTCCAACTAATCTCAAAGCTCAAAAGGACCACATTTCATCTATTTTTCTCCTACTAGGCACATTACAGTATTGAATTAAGCAACTTCAGCTAACCAGTCTTTCTAGTTCATGTCAGAGCTCACCAATTCTATACAAGGTCAATAAATTGCAACACTCAATCTCCCTCTCCACCGATGCAGTCTGACCTGATGAGCATTTCCGATGTTCTGATTTTCAGATTTCCAGCTGTATTCTGTATCTGTCTGTTCCAGTACTGATTCCATTTCACCTTCTGTTCTCATTCAATCCCATTTTCTTCAAACTTATTGTCTATTCCCTTCCCCCTTCTTCTTTGCATCAGTGCATCGACCAGTGTTGTCATATTTTTGTCTCTACCTCATTATAAATATTTGCTTTGTTCTCTTCACCCCTCCCTCTTCTCTACAACTTTGAACAGATCTCTTTTTTGTAGTTCTGATGTAGAGCCAAAATGTTAATTCTGTTTATCTCTCCACAGATGCTGCCACACCCAAGTATTTCCAGCATCTTTTTTTAGTGTCAAAGCAACTACAGCTTGCCTCACAGAAAATAAGTGACAGTCAGGGATTTTCACCTCCAAGGAATGTGCAGTGCTGATTATGTTGATTGTTAAATTATATGGGGACATCAACTACAGATTAAAATTTAAATTGGCCAAGTGATAAAATATTATCTGCTCCCAACTTATTGTTCTACTTAATGAGCTTCTGATCTCAGCTGGATTCTCAAGTGATGTTTTGACACTCATCATCAACACAGCATTTGAAGATGAACAATGGCTAGACATCAGTTAATACCACAAATCAAAAGTCTGAGGTTACTGGCAAAACCTTATACTATACGCAACTGGCTGGTAAATGGTGCACAAATTACAGGTTTGGAAAATAAAGAGCACTATGAAAAAAAGTACACAAAAATCTAGATCTAGGACACAAGTCAAATATTTGACTTTATAAGCCCATACACAGAATGATAATTGACCTTTCAGATCTACCAAACACCATCAAGAAAGGGATTCTCTGATTTAGCAGAGTAATACTTACACAACTTGGTGCATTCAGTTATGTTATACATTGACCTTTGAGAAACATCACATAAATCCCAGCTAAATCAATCAACATTGCCAAAGCAGACCATTCAAAAAGTTCTGTTGATCTACAGATGATCCCAATCCTCTATATCACCAAGCCTTCCATCATGTCCATCCTCTATCTCAACCTCTGATTTCATGCATCAATCTGGGCTTCTCCAATGTTGCCTTTGTTTTTTCCAATGATGTCACATTTCTGACCCTAATTTATCCAGAAGTCTGTTGTATTCATCCAAGTCTTTACACTACATTGTGAAAAACATAATCAAACAGTGAAGAAGCTTGCACTGTATATTGATATACCATGCCTCTGAAGGGGAGGATCTCTAGTTGGCCTGTTATTACCAATGTCTAAGAACACTCAGAATCTATGTGAATACTAATAAGATCTAGTTCCACAACTCTCTTGTTCCATAAAACCAATCAAATTGTTCACCCGAAGGGGAGAATTTGGAGAAATTTCAATTAGAGAAACACTATCTCTACCACTGTAACACTATCCAGGCTCAACAGTCCCAGCTCATTTGTTGAAGTCCTTGCTCACAACAAAACACAAAATAAGCTTAAGTATAGCATGTTCTTGCTCACCCCCTCCCCGTTACTTTTGGCAAATTTGAAATTGTCTGCCCATCCCAAATGTACCTTAAGGCACAGGCTTTTGGTTAAGCAAATACCACTTTAATTTCCTCATCCATTTACAAATCCCAGTGAACCTTGTACTTCACCCCCTTCCCCCTCTAAACTTCCTGATTTTTCTGAAACCCTCTAGGATATTTGCAGTCTTTCATTCTGGCACTTTGCCCATTCTCACATTTAGTCATTCCACTGCTAGTACTGTACATTAAAATGCTGAGGCTCATGGTTCTGGACAATTCTGCTCCACCTGCAAGGCATTCCTGAAAATCTTTCACCACATTTCTCATCTCTGGCATTCTTGCCTGCAGTTGGAAGTGGAGATAGAGGGAAAGCTGGAAATCCAGTACCAAAAGATCAGGCATTCTGTTCCATCAATGGATTCAGCATGTAGCTGAGCAATCTTTTCCTCACTTACCTCTCTGTAACCTCACAAACACATGCCTATTAATTCCCTCCAATTCCACTATCACCAAGTGGGCAACACACATCAAAGTTGCTGGTGAACGCAGCAGGCCAGGCAGCATCTCCAGGAAGATGTACAGTCGACGTTTCAGGCCGAGACCCTTCGTCAGGACTAACGGACTAGGATCACCAAGTGGGAGTAATTTACAGTAGCCAATAACCTACCTCTTAGACACAAATGAAAATAGATAACTGTGCAAAAATACCATCAAGGTGTGTGGAGCAAGATGTGAACTCAGCAGTGGACTAGATTGAGCATAAACCTTGAACGTAGTTGAACAAATTTTATTTGATAGCACCCCAGAGATATCTATCAAATTTAAAATATTAGTTAAGTTTTTGTTGCTGCAAATCACGCTGAAGCTGACAAGTTTATATAGATACTTTATTGACAAAGGAAATTAGTGTCACAGTAGCATTACAAGTGCACAGATATACAAATATTAGAAAAATAGTAACTAGACAACGGGGTGACCTGATGGGGCACCTTTTGAGAGAAGGGTAGTGCAATCCGATGTGACCAGAATGAACATTAAATTTTCCTGAATGCTATTAGTATCGCTTTGCTTTGGAAACTGAAGCAGAAAACCTGTTTATTAAAGAAGAACGACGCATAGCAAAGCAAATATAGCTCCTCCTCGTTTAACGAAGGACACTTTTGATGGCATTAGTTGTGGTTTATCTGCCATTCTTGTGCCTCTCGTTGTCATTCTGGAGATGTGCAGTCCTTTCATCCCCCATCTCTTCATCTCTTCTGCTGTTTGTTGTTTGTCTCTGATCCTGGAGATGTGCATGCCTCTCCTCCTCTGTCTCCTCTTCTCTCATCTTTTTTTGTCCTGACTCTTTGATCCTGGAGTCATGCAGCCCTGGCCTCATCCAATTCTTGTTCTCCCCTCCTCCTTGCCGCCTCCCGATGTTTGGCGTCATCTCTTGACCATAATGTCCCACTTCTCTTTCCATGCGGCATAATTAGGCTGACCATTTTTTTTTTACCCCAATGCTGGATAAAAGATACGAAGCAGTAACACTAAAGGATGCTGATTATTCTTGATGTGGTTGGCGCTCTCCTAAATGGATGCGATATAGTCACCGCTCTCTTTTGACTGCAGCAAAGGGTTTGATGGGTGTCTTGAAGTACGTCATTACAATAAGATTTAATTATCTCTTATTGATGGGTGGCAGTTTGATCTGTCCCAATCCTGCACATGCTGATGGTGATTAGCAGAATGTGACCCCTCGAAATAGAGCTGCCCTGCCCTTTTGCTCCAGTAGGTGTCGCTGCTGAGGCTGGCCGTGAGCATGCGTCGGGCTGTTGCGTTTTAATTTCCATGATGGTGGATCGGCTCTCGGGTGAAAGGCAGCCTGTTGATTTTTGCAAGTGAGCAATTTTGTATGTATAACTCTGAACTTTCAGTAAGTTAGTGCATATTAATTCCATTTAGCCAAAAAAAAAATGCCGCTGTAATGCACCATTTGCGCTAATTGGAGGTCACAAACAGACAGACAGAGCATGAGACTTTTAGTAGTATATAGATTAAAAGTAAGTTACCTCAAACAATCTAACAGAAGAGGGGTCATCACTTCCCCAGCTATAGGTTGACTCATTATAGAGCCCAAAGACCAAGGGTAAGAATGACCTAATAGAACTCTTTGGAGCAGTGCAGTTATCTTAGTCTACTACTAAAAGTGCTCCTCTGTTCAGCCAAGGTGGCTTGCAGAGGGTGAGAAACATTTCCAGGATTTTTCGTAGGGTCCTTTGTTCTACCACAGACTCCAGTGTGACTCCTTTAACAGAGCCAGCCTTTCTAATCAGTTTATTGAGCCTAAAACAAACGAGAAAATCTGCAGAAGCTGGAATTCCAAGCAACATACAAAATGTTGGAGGAACAAAGCAGGCCAGGCATCCATGGAAAAAAAAGAGTATCATTGATGTTTCAGGCCAAAACTCTTTGGCAGGACAAAGGAAAAAAGGAATACGTGTTCTAAAAGTCACCAGATAGCATCACTGTAAATACAAAGATATCTCTTTCTAGCAAAAATAAATGATACTCTGAGATTAGCTAACAGCAATCAAACCCAAACTCAGATCTCTGCACTTATACAAGGAGGCAGATCTTTACAATGTAATCATAATCCCCATTGCTACAAATCCAAAATGAACAATAATACAATCATCCTTACAATTTACAAATACCTACTAAATGAAGATGGGTTTGCAGTATAAGGCATGGTTTCAAGCAGTATCCAATTTCATAAGCTAGAGTGATTTAACAACAAATCTTCAGACAAGAGCTGAAGTATGCTATTAGAGATATTCCACAAAATCTCCGCTTTTAATTTCAAGAAACTTAGTACGAAAGCTTTATTCCCCACCACAACTGCCAAGTTCAACAGTTCTAATACTCTCTTCATTGTCGATCTGCCCCAAGAACTAAAATTGTTCAGACACACAAGTTCAGAATGCAAAAGAAAGATATGGACAACTTCAAAACATCACACTGCTTTTCACATATTGCTGGATCAAATTTGGAATGCATAGCCTGAAAGAGCAAAAATAAAGCAAAGCAGTCAAAAATAGTGCAGCAATGGAAAAACTTAGTTATTTCAATCATAAAGAGTGATCTTTTTAAATTTTTTTTTAAAGCATGAAATAGGGCTAACGTAGATGGAAACTGAGGAAAGAAGTGCACAACCCATTAAGATAGGAATTTCAAGTACCAGTTGAGGAAACTGCTGGATTTTAAGGTAAACCAGATGGGCTAAATGAACTCATCTTTACCAAATTTTTACAGCAGCTTCCAGAATACCTACAGCTGCAAGAAAAAGCTTTTGCACCTTTTGTAATTACCTAGTTTTCTGCATTAATTACTTACAAAATGTGGTCTGATTTGCATCTAATTCACAATCATTAGCCAGCACAATCTGGCTAAACTAATACCACATAAACATTTGTACTTTTCATGTCTTTATTAACATCGTTTAATCTTTCACAATCCAGGCTGGAGAAAGTACATGAATCCTTGTATTTAGCAGCAATAACTAATGAATGTTTCCTGTAGCTGCTGAACAGATGTGCACAATAGTGAAGAGGAATTTTAAACCATTCCTCCATACAAAATTGCTTCAGTTCATCAATATTTCTGAGATATCTTGCAAGAACAGCACTCTTCAGGTCATGCCACAGGTTCTCAATTGGGTTAAGGTCTGGGCTCTGGCTTGGCCACTCCAAAGCACAAACTTTCTTTTTAAAACATTCTTTTACTGATTTACTTGTCTTTTTGCATCATCCAACATCTATTCAGCTTCAGGTGACGGACTGCTACCCTGACATTCTCCTGTAAAATGTTGAATTCTTTGTTCTTGCAACAATTCCAAGCCGTCCAGGCCCTGAGGCAGCAAAGCAGCCCCAAACCATGATGCTCCTTCCACCATGCTCCACAGTTTGGATGAGGTTTTGGTGAAGGTATGCAGTGTCCTTTTTCCTCCAAACATAGTGTGCATTTCTGCCAAAAAATTCAACTTCTGTCTCATCTGTCCACAGAACATTGTTCCAGAAGTCTTTTGCAAACTTGAGATGTGCAGCAATTTTTTTTTGGAGAGCAGTAGTTTTCTCCATGGTGTCCTTCCATGAACACCATTCTTGTTTTTCTTATATTGGACACATGAACAGAGACTTTAGTAAGTTCTGGAGATTTACTGTTACCCTTGGGTTCTTTATTATCTCCTCCAGCATTGCACATTGTGCTCTTGGTGTGATGGTGTGATCTGTGCAGGATGCCTTCTTTTAGGGAAAGTAGCAATAATTTTGAATTTCCTCCATTTATAGACAATTTCTCTTACTGTGGACTGATGAACACAGGTGTCCTGACGAAGGGTCTCGGCCTGAAACGTCGACTGCACCTCTTCCTAGAGATGTTGCCTGGCCTGCTGCGTTCACCAGCAACTTTTATGTGTGTTGCACAGATTTTTAGAAATGCTGTTGTAGCCTTTTCTAGCTTCATGCATCTCTACAATATTCTTCTGAAGGTCTTTTGAAAGTTGTTTTGATCAAGGCATGGTGCACATAATCAGATATTTCTTAAGAGCAGGTTCTGTCAGTAACCTGACTGTGTTTGTTGTTTTTTAATATATAGGGCAGGGCACCTCTACAACCCATACCTCCAATCTCATCTACTTGGAAAAATGCCATCCCCTTCTCTCAATTCCTCCATCACCGACACATCTGCTCCCAGGATGAGGCATTTCATTCGAGAACTAAGAAGATGTTCTCCATCAACAAAAGGGACTTCCCTTCCTCCACCAATGCTGACCTCAACTGCATCTTTTCCACTTTGCGCACGTCTGCCTTCACCTCATCCTCCCACCACCCCACCAGGTGCAGGGTTCCTCTTGTCCTCACCTATCACCACAACAGCCTCTGTGTCTAACACAATCCTCCTTAATTTCCATCATCTCCAGTGGGATCCCTATGTGACTCCCTTCTCCGCTCATCCCTCCACACTAATCTCCCTCCTGGTACTTTTTCTTGCAAGCGGAACAAGTGCTACACCTTCCTCACTACCATTCAGGACCCCAAACAGTCCTTCCAGGTGTGGCCTCCCATATAATCAGTGAGACCTGACACAAATTGGGAGACCGCTTCGCCGAACACCTAAACCCCATCTGCCAGAAAGAGCAGGATCTCCCAGCGGCCACCCATTTTAACTCCACTTCCAATTCCCATTCCGATATGCCAGTCCATAGCCTTTTCTACTATCGCAATGAGGCCACACTCCAGATGGAGGAGCAACACCTTATATTTCATCTGGGTAGTCTCAGCCTGAAGGCTTAAACATTAATTTTCGAAACTTCTTGTAATGCTCCCCCCTCCCTTCACCATTACTATTTCCCTCTCTCACCTTATTACCTCCCTCTGGTGCTACTCCCCCTTTTCTTTCTTCCACAGCCTTCTGTCCTCCTCTATCAGCTTCCCCCTTCAAATCATGTATCTCTTCCACCAACTAACTTCCTAGCTCTTTACTTCACCTATCATCTTGTGGTTCTTCCTCCCCTCTATCCCCCACCCCCCCGACAACTTTCTTACTCTGACTCCTCACCTTTCTTACGCCCCCAGTCTTGATGAAGGGTCTCAGCCCAAAACATCAAATGTGCTCTTTTCCGTAGATGCTGCCTGACCTGGTGAGTTCCTCCAGCATTCTGTGTGTTGCTTGAGTTTGCAACACCCGCAGATCTTCTCATTTGTGACCAGACTCCAAATAGCTTTTGTAGAAGGCATCACCTCAAAGGTTCACATACTTTTTTTTAAACCTAGTCTGTGGTTGTTTAAATGGCGTACTGTATTGACTGGTAGTACAATTATTTTTGTTTGATTAGTTTAGGCAGATTGTGTTTGTCTATTATTGTGACTTGGATGAAGATAAAACCACATTTTATGAATAGTGAATGCAGAGAACCAGGTATTTGCAAAGGGTTCACAAGCTTTTTTCTTGCAACTATACATACAGTTAAATGCAAAACTCTGGTATAACAGGGTAAATAACAGCTGATTCCAAAGGCTTTATTAGAACAGTACTTTAAAAATTATTTGAAGTACGCGCACGCAAGTGCACTTCCTTACTGTAGTACTTACTCATTTATACCCAGAGAACAGCACATTCACGATTTGTAAATAAAACAGTACAAGTGGTAAAGCCACATCACTCCATTCTCTCCACCAGCATTGAAAGTTTACTTTTCCACTTGTAGATTCTCACTATTGCTGGATACTTTAAACACTTTAAATTATATTTCTCTCTCACAGGTTTCTTTATATTTTGCTTCCCATATACAATACACCACAAATTTGAGGATTCTTCAGCTGTTCACCTACACATTCCTATGCCAAAGGCTGAGGCATAGCAGATGTTCATTGAAAATGGACTCGGAACTTCACAAAATCTGAAAGGCCTGCCTGCTGTCAATGTAGCACACAGCAAGACTGCTTCTTTGCCATTAGCTACAAAATCCAGGCCACATCTTAAGATTCTACAGGAGGTCCACTTCAATACCCCAACCAGGTTTCTGGATACCCATGTCAGTGAATGGTAAAGAGTTAAGGACTTGAACCTGACATCTGCATTCATAACTTTTCCAACAGAAAACAATGAACTGTGATCAGGACTACAAGCAGATATATCCATCCTCTACCCAAGTACAGAAGACTATAAATTGTCTTCTATCACAATTAATGCCAACTCAGCTGAGAGGTGGTGACTAAATTGGGTGTAATTTAATTAAAGGGAAAAGCATTTTAAGTACTCAGAAGGCAATTAAATAATCTAACAGATCTACTAGGATATGCCCTACATTAAACATAATTTCTCCATACACCTTTGCTTTCTTTAGCATCGTGCAATTAGCCCCAAATCCCTGGATTAGTTTGTGTATGCAAACATTAAATTTCTAGGAATAATTTAATATTGGCTATTTGGGGAGATGCAGACAGAAAAATAGATGCCTTACAAATGGAACAATGAAATATATCTGTCATGTATAGATTTCCAAAGCACAAAGTTAGAAATCCTACAAAACGGATTTGTAAATTGTTTTTTTTTTGTTCTGTTCCCCACACCTCTATGTACAATTCAAACAAAAGCCATATTACAAAACTGCTGAGATCTACAATTCAAGGTTAAAGCTCACCCAACAACACCCTTTCCAATATTACTGGCAATGTTAGAAAGAAGAGATAAACTGTCAGACATGACTATGGTGCTTTTGTATCTGGTGCGTACTGCGGCTCGGGGGCGTCAGGGGGAATATTAAACCAAAATCTCAACCAGCTAACGAGGACAATTTTAATCTGAATCTTCTCCAATTTGGTAAATTAGCTGACTTTCACTAGTATTTTATTTAAAATTGAGCTCATGCTGCAATAAAAGGTGATTACAGTGATGGTTCTGTGGATACAGGGGCTGCACTAGAGCCATGAAATTACATCAGCTACTTGCAGTAGACATTATTGATTACACAAACTTCCAAAATTACTCAATCTACTTCCTACTCTGAAGTGGACACCTCCATAAGATACCTCTGCTGTAATGCTTTAGCAACTGATCCCTTTCAACATCAAACATCAGCTGAGCTCCACAGTCATCAGCTAAAGCAGCAACACTCAGCCTTTTAAAGTATCCCAGAGAGAAAGCCCTTTGAGGATTTTCAGGGGGCATTTTTTTTATATATATATCAAAATGAAATGCAACAAACGGATTACATCAATGAACAAAGAAATCAAATGAAATATTCACCCATACTCTTGCTTCCAGATCTCTACTGCTTCTTATAGGGATGGTAGTGGGAGAGGAGATTAGACAGTCTTAAATTTTCTTGACAGATAGACATATTGTACATTTGCTCACTATTGTCTACTTCACATGACTAGTTCCACATAATTAGCTTGAATAGCTGACAAATCCACAGAATTAAAAAGATCATCTCAATGAAGCAAATTTGGCAAAAACCCTATTTCCACAACGTTTCCAGATAACTTGCTCAAACAGAAAAACTAATGCAACAATGGAGTTACCTCACGTCCGGCCCAATTCAAAAAAACACTTTTATAGAACTAATCGGGTGCTGCCGATGTGGCCTCGTCTACATTGGTGAGGCCCATCATAAATTGCACAGGGTTAAGAAGATTAGAGTTAGATACGTGGTTCAAGAATTGGTGTGGGAGAAGTGGGTTTGAATTCATTCATGGGAAACTGGTACCAGTACTGGGGAAGGAGAGAGCTGTTCCACTGGGACAGGCACTACCTGAACCGTGATGGGACCTAGATCTTGGTGAATTGCATAACTAGCGTTGTGGATAGGGCTTTAAACTAAATAGCTGGGGGGGGGGGTAGGTTCAACAGATTGGAGAGTATAGATAAAGATAAAATAAAAGCAAAAGTTAAAAAAGGAGAAAAGGGTGGAGTGCAGAGAAGTCAAGTGCATAAGAGATAAAGATTACCAGATTTTAAAGACACACAGTGAGTGTAATGGCACTTTATCTGAATGCCCGTAGTAATCGTAACAAAGTCAGTGAACTTGTGACACAAATCACTATAAAGGGGTATGATGTAGTAGTCATTACAGAAATGTGGTTGCAGGGTGGAGAGGATTGGGAATTAAATTATTTAAGGTTATCAGGTAATATGGAAGGATAGGCAGGAAGGTAAGAAGGTGGGTTAGCACTCTTAAATAAGGATGAGATCAGGGTGATAATGAGAAACAATACAAGATCTAAGGAGCAGAATGTTGAATCCATCTGGGTAGAGATTAGGAACAGTAAAGAGGGGGAAAAAAAATCACTGGTGGGAATTGTCAATCGGCCACCAAATAATAACATTACAGTGGCACAAACAATAACCAGAGGACTATCTGGGGCATCTAAGAATGGAACAGCAGTTGCCATGGGGGACTTTAGCTTGCACATAGATTGGTTGAATCAAGTTGGTAAAGGGCAGTCTTTAAGGAGAATGTCATAGAATGCATACACAATAGTTTCTTGAAGTGCACGGTAAGTAACCTACAAGGGAACATGCCATCTTGGATCTGGTCCTGTGCAATGAGAAGAGTAAAATTAGCAATCTCGTAGTTAGGGATCCTCTTGCAAAGAGTGATCACAGTATGATTGAGTTTCTCATACAAATGGAGGGTGCAGTGTATTATGCCTAAACAAGGGAGACTGAAACAGGATGAGGGAGCAGTTGGATAGGGTGGACAGGCAACACAGGCTATATGGTGGGACAGTTGAGGAACAGTGGAAGACTTTCAAAGAGATTTTTCACAGTGCTCAACAAAAGTATATTCCAGTTAATGGCAAGGACAGGGAGAGCCAGCTATGGATAACTAAGGAAATGAAGGGAGGCATCAAACTAAAAGCTCATGCATACAAAGTCGCCAAGAGTAGTGGGAAACTGGAAGACTGGGTATACTTCAAAAAGAAATAAAGAACCACTAAGCGAGCAAGAAAGAAAGGGACAATTGATTATGAGACCATGGATTTGCACCTTGGAAGGTTTCCAGGGTGCAGGCCTGGGCAAGGTTGTATGGAAGACCAGCAGTTGCCCAAGCTACGTGTCTCCCCTCTCCACGCCACCGATGTTGTCCAAGGGAAGGGTATCAGGACCCATACAGCTTGGCACCAGTGTCGTCGCAGAGCAATGTGTGGTTAAGTGCTTTGCTGAAGGACACACACGCTGCCTCAGCCAAGGCTCAAACTAGCAACCTTCAAATCGCTAGACGAATGCCTTAACCATGCGCCAACACAAAATAAACTAGCACAAAATATAAAAAACGGATAGAACTTTTTACAGTTATATTAAGCGGAAAAGGGTGGTCAATGTGAATGTAGGTCCCTTGGAAGACAAGGGGGAAAATGATATTGGGTAATGAGGAAATGGCCAAAGCTTTGGATGACTATTTTGTATCAATTTTCATGGTGGAGGACACGTCTAACATGCTAAAGAGAGATTATATGGATGCGATGGGAGGTGAGGGCTTCAATAGAATAGCTATCACTAAAGAGGTAGTACTGAGCAAACTTATGGGCCTAAAGGTAAGTCCCCTGGCCCTGATGGAATGCATTCCAGGGTACTAAAAGAAATAGCAGAGGTTATAGTTGAGGCTTTGGTGATAACTCACCAAAATTTTGTGGACTCTAGACAGGTGCTGGGAGATTGGAAGATGATGAATATCACACCATTGTTCAAAAAAAATATGCAGGCAAAAGGCTGGTAACTCTAGGCCAGTTAGTTTTACATCTGTAGTTGGAAAAATGTTTGAAGCTATGAAAGAAATAGCGAGGCATTTGGAAAGAAATAGGTCCATCAGGCAGACGCAGCTTCAGCAAAGTTTGACAAACTTACTGGAGTTCTTTGAGGATATAACAAGTGCAGTGGGTAGAAGGGAACAGATGGAAGTTATTTACTTGGATTTCCAGAAGACATTCGATAAGGAACCACATAAAAGACTTAACCATAAGGATGCATATAGTTGGGGGTGATATATTCACATGGATAGAGAATTGGTTAACGAATAGAAATCAGAGAGTTGGGATACATGGATGTTTGTCTGGTTAGCAATCGGTGAGTGGTGTACCACAGGGGTCAGTGCTGGGCCCACAACTGTTTACGATATACAGGTGTCCCCCGCTTTTCAAACGTTCACTTTACGAAACCTCACTGTTATGAAAGACCTACATTAGTACTCTATTTTCGCTTTCAGAAGGTGTTTTCACTGTTACAAAAAAAAACTCAGCGCGTGAAAAAATCGCCACGCGATAAAAGACAGCGCGCCCCGAGCTGCCACTTTCCCCCCGATTCTCGCCAGCATTGCTTAAGCACGAGCCTGTGAGCAGCCGTTTGCAAGATGAGTTCTATGGTATCGGAAAAGCCTGAAAGAGCTCTTAAGGGTGTTACACTTACGGTAAAACTAGACATAATTAAGCGTTTTGATCGTGATGAACGAAGTAAGGACAATGTGAGTTTGGCTTGTGGAAGTTGACGAAGATGATGTTGAAGAGGTTTTGGCATCTCATCATCAAGAACTGACAGATGAAGAGCTGATGCAATTGGAAGAAAAAAGGATAACAATCGAAACCAAATGAGTAATGATAAAGTATGACTTTAATTTTGAAAGAGTACGTCGGTTTAGGAGATATTTGCAGGATGGTTTGAGTCCTTATTAAAGAACTGTGTGAGAGAAAAATACGCGAGGCTCAGCAGTCAAGCAAGCCTTCCACATCAGCCACAGCAGATGACGAACCTCGACCTTCGACATCGAGGCAGGCAGTCATAGGAGAAGTTGAGCTGCCTGCTCCAATGGAAAAAGGTGATGAGATGACGCCCTAGTGTCCCACCACCCCAACCCTCAGGCCACGGACACATACCGATTTGCAGAGAATGCAAAGGTAGCCGGGAGGCACACAGCTCATCTTTAAGAAAAAAGCCGAAATAAACATGCTAATTAATTCGGTGCCGCCGACACGTAATTGTCGGCCCATATCAGAGACGACGCAATCGGAAATCAGCACTGATCTAGGCCGACAATTACGGGCGGCACCTAATTAATTAGCGTGTTTGTTTCAGCTTTTTTCTTAAAGATGTGCTGTGTACCTCCCGGCTACCGCTGGACCCCTGCGTTCTTCGCTGCAATGTATCGCTCAGCGGCCTGGAGGGTGGGGGGCCACTGCACCACCCAAACTCCGACGACTCAGTCTAACACACCATCATCAGTGTGCTCGGTGCTGTCCCGATTCCCGTAAGTGATACTACACTGTACACACATTATTTCTACTTTATATAGGCTGTGTATTTTTACGTGTTATTTGGTATGATTTGGCAGCTTCATAGCTTAAAGGTTACTGGAGAGCGCTTGCGTGTGTTTTTGCCAACAGCGCTTGCATGAGATTTCCTGCCAACGGTGCTTGTGTGAGATTTTCTGCCGACGGCGCTTGTGTGAGGATTTTTGCTCCGGAGAACAGTTTAGTAATGATTGTGGAAAAGTATTTCTACTTTATATAGGCTGTGTATTTATCATATCATTCCTGCTTTTACTATATGTTACTGTTATTTTAGGTTTTATGTGTTATTTGGCATGATTTGGTAGGTTATTTTTGGGTCTGCGAACACTCACAAAATTTTCCTATATAAATAAATGATAATTGCTTCTTTGCTTTACGACATTCCGGCTTATGACCCGTTTCATAGGAACGCTCTACCTTCGGATGGCGGGGGAAACCTGTACACTAATGATCTGGAAGAGGGGACTGAGTGTAGTATATCTAAGTTTGCAGATGACACTAAATTGAATGGAAAAGCAAATTGTGCAGAGGATACAGAGAGTCTGCAGAGAGACATAGATATGTTAAGTGAGTGGGCAAGAGTCTGGCAGGAGTACAATGTTGGTAAATGCAAGGTCATCCACTTTGGAAGGAAAAATTAGCAATTATTTAATGGTAAAAGATTGCAGCATGCTGCTGTGCAGAGAAACTTGACAGTGCTTGTGCATGGATCGCAAAAGGTAGGTTTGCAGGTGCAGCAGGCTATCAAGAAGGTAACCGGAGTGTTAGCCTTCATTGCCAGAGGGAGATAAGCCCATAGTCAGATCAGCCATGATCTCATTGAATGGCGGAGTAGGCTTGACAGGCCAGATGACCTACTCCTGCTCCTATTTCATGTTCTTATGTTAAATTAGGGGACCACTTCATTGAGCACTTCCACCCCATCTGCCAAAAGCTGAACTTCCCTGTGGCAAAACATTTAAGTTCCGATTCCCATTCTGACATGTTGGTCCGTGGCCTCCTCTTGTGCCAGGTTGAGGCCAACCTCAGGGTGAAAGAGCAACACTTTATATTCATTCTCAGTAGCCTCCAACCTGATGGGATAAATACCAATTTCTCCTTCAGGTAAAAAAAAATTTCCTTCCCCCTTCTCAACCTACCTATCACCTCCCTTTCTCCTATGGTCCACTCTCCTCTCTTATCGGATTCCTTCCTCTCCAGCTCTTTACCTTTCTTACTCACCTGGCTTCAGCTTTCACCTCCTAGCTATCCTTCTTCCCTTCCCCCAACAATTTTATTCTGGCGTCTTCCTCCTTCCTTTCTAGTCCTGAAGGGTCTTGGCCTGAAACCTTGACTGTTCATTTCCATGGATGCTGCCTGACCTGCTGAGTTCCTCCAGCATTTTGGGTATGTTGCATAAAGTTAATTTGACAGTTTTCAAAATCCAGTCACATCTCCGCTGTCCAAAGACAGCAACTTTCTTACCAAGCTGCAAAAATAAAGCCAATTTGCAGTGTGGAATTAAAATGGAATGCTATCACACAACAAGCTTTTTATTGATCATCCTGATTTAAATGTTGCTCCGAAAGCAGAAAATGTTAGAAACATTCAGCAAGTAAGGCAGCAGCTGTGGAACAAGAAATCATCAACATCTCCTGTCCAGGATCCTTCAACAGAATGGTAAAAGAGAACCATGTTAGCTAAGGTAATGGAAGACTAACTTGTTTCTCTCCTTTCCAGTCCTGATAATAGCTCCTGGTCCAAAGACATTCATTGTTTATCTTTCCATAGATGCTGCCTAACTTGAATATTTCCCAGCATTTTCTGTTTTCATTAAAGCACCTCCATTTTTTTTGATCTTCCAGTTGTTGCTCTCGTCTGATGTTCCCAACCTGGTGTCCATGGACCCCTTGCTTAATGGTACTGATCCATGGAACATAAAAAGTAGGGAACCCCTGCTCTAGTCCCTTTGAAGATTGAGTAGAATTCGAAATAAAATCTCAATCACAATTCAGTTACATTAACTCACTAGCTAGACATGATCCAATGAAGTCCTCAGTATTCAAATCAAGTGCCAGGAGTGCACCAGACATCAGGACGAGAGGTACTGGGTTCAAATCCAGCTGGCTCCTTGCTCAAGTTCCACCCGTGCTGTGTTAGTGTTGAGCTAGCTACTCTGCCTCATAAAACAAATGGTAAAGGGCAAAGTTGCCGCCCTATGCGCCAAATTAGGTGCGGGAGGATCTCCTCTTACTTGTTCAAATCAAGATCTAATCATTCATTCTGATTATTTAGCATAAAAGGAAACTGTCAAAAATCGTTCATTGCATTTTCACATATATTACACAAAATTACTTCCACACAGCTCAGTCCAAGCACTAATTTTTGAAGCCAACCCTAGTACTTTATTGCTGAGGTGTTGCACTCAAACATTGCCCGTGGCTTGCCATTGGCATTCCTCTTGTTGGCTTGTTTGATTTACAATCGTTGTTCAATGTATAACGATCAATTTACAGAAACCACACCCTGCATTGCTGTATGCAACTCCCAAACCACATTCGTTTCAGTGTTGCTCCCAGTCAGTCAATATTTGTTTATAGCATTCCTTCAAAGAGTGAAGGCAAGCAATGGTGCAGAAAATTTTGAACCAACCAGTGCTCAGCTAAAAGTCAGTCCAGCTCACAAGACAGCTAAGTAACAGTGGGAATAGCCCATAAGATCCCTCAAGTCTGCACCAAAATCATGGCAAACCTAGGTTTTGATCAGAAAAGCCTACCAGATTGATTTAGGCAGGAATTGTTGGCTGAAAATAGCCTGGGCAGAGAGCAAAAGACATCAAACACAGTCCTTGAAGCCTATCACATCCCCCACCCAAGTACCAGTGGGCTTCAAATATTTCCTTGTCCTTCTTGCTGCTTCAATGGATTAAGTGGCCTTCACTTACCAACCTGCCCTGTTGAGCTCCAGGTTATCAAGGTGCAGTGGGGGGAGGGGGGCTTCAACTCTTGCTGCCACTCAAGGAGCAGCAGAGCACTTTTGAAAGGACTTGGAGGTGGGTGGGTGGGGAAGGGGGAGTAAAGAATGAGATGGTAAGATCAGAGGAAGAGTGAAGGCATGAGAAATGAGTCATGGTGAAATGGAAGAAATGGGAGGGAAGGCTTGAAGGCAAAGCTCTGGAATCTCTCACTGGTCAACACTGAAATGTAGACCAAGCCTACCGGTATAGTTGCTTAATGGACAGGCCCTTCTCTCGTGTAAATAGCTTCAACAAGAACAACCTTGGATAATTTTGCGATATACCTAACCTCATCCTCTTCCCCATCCATCCTCAATTTTTGACAGATTACCTAATTTAGCACAAATTATTGTAATTACCATCATGCCTTCCCTCTCTCTCATTCTCTGCACCTTTAACCTTGTTTAACTCCAAAACGTTTCCAATTCCAATGAAAAATGGTTGGCATTTCCCTGCAGGTAGAAACATAGAAAACATAGTAAACCTACAGCTGTGCCAAACATGTCCTTACCTTAGAAATTACTTAAGGTTACCCATAGCCCTCTATTTTCCTAAGCTCCATGTATCTATCCAAGAGTCTCTTAAAAGACCCTATGGTATCCACCTCCACCACCGTCACTGGCAGCCCATTTCACGCACTCACCACTCTCTGCATAAAAAAAACTTACCCTTGACATCTCCTCTGTACCTACTTCCAAGCACCTTAAAACTATGCCCTCTCATGCTAGCCATTTCAGACCTGGGAAAAAGCCTCCGACTATCCACACAATCAATGCCTCTCATCATCTTGTACATCTCTATCAGGTCACCTCTCATCCTCTGTCACTCTAAGGAGAAAAGGCTGAGTTCACTCAACCTATTCTCATAAGGCATGCTGCCCAATCCAGGCAACATCCTTGTAAATCACCTCTACACTCTTCCTATAGTGAGGCAACCAGAAATGAGCACAGTACTCCAAGTGGGTTCTGACCAGGGTCCTATATAGCTGCAATATTAACTCTCAGCTCCTAAACTCAATCCCACAATTGATGAAGGCCAATGCACCTTATGCCTTCTTAACCACAGAGTCAACCTGCGCAGCAGCTTTGAGTGTCCTATGGACTCAGACCCCAAGATCCCTCTAATCCTCCAACACTGCCAACCGCCTTACCATTAATACAACATTCTGTTATCATATTTGACCTATCAAAATGAATCACTTCACACTCCATCTGCCACTTCTCAGCCCAGTTTTGCACGCTATCAGTGTCCCACTGTAACCTCTGACAGCCCTCCACACTATCCACAACAACTCCAACCTTTGTGTCATCAGCAAATTTACTAACCTATCCCACCACTTCCTCATCCAGCTCATTTATAAAAATCATGAAGAAGAGGTCCCAGAACAGATCCCCGAGGCACACCACTGGTCACTGACCTCCATGCAGAATATGACCCATCTACAACCACTCTTTGCCTTCTGTGAGCAAGCTTGTTCTGGATCCACAAAGCAATGTCCCCTTGGATCCAATGCCTCCTTACTTTCTCGATAAGCCTTGCATGGGGTACCTTATCAAATGCCCTGCTGAAATCCATATACACTACACCAACAGCTCCACCTTCATCAAAGTGTTTAGCCACATCCTCAAAAAATTCAATCATGCTCATAATGCACGACCTGCCTCTCACAAAGCCATGCTGACTGTTCCTAATCATATTATGCCACTGCAAATGCTCACAAATCCTGCTTCTCAGCATCTTCTCCATCAGCTTACCAACCACTGAAGTAAGACTCACTGGTCTATAATTTCCTGGGCTATTTCTACTCCCTTTCTTAAATAAGGGAACAACATCCGCAACCCTCCAGTCCTCCAGGACCTCTCCCGTCCCCACTGATGATGCAAAGATCATCGCCAAAGGCTCAGCAATCTCCTTCCTCACTTCCCACAGCTGCCTGGGGTACATCTTGTCAATCCCAGTGACTTATCCAACTTGATGCTTTCCAAAACCTCCAGTACATCCTCTTCCTTAATTTCAACATGCTTAAGCTTTTCAGTCCACTGTAAGTCATCCCTACAATTGCCAAGATCCTTTTCCGTAGTGAATACTGAAGCAAAGTATTCATTAAGTATCTGTACTATCTCCTCCAGTTCCATACACACTTTTCCCCCCGTCACACTTGATTGGTTCTATCCTCTCACGTCTTATCCTTCACATACTTGTAGAATGCCTTCAGGTTTTTCTTATTCCTGTCTGCCAAGGCCTTCTCATGGCCCCTTCTGGTTCTCCTAATTTCATTCTTAAACTCCTTCCTACTAGCCTTATAATCTTCCCTGGAGATCGTTTTGCTGAACACCTACGCTCTGTCCACCAGAGAAAGCAGAATCTCCCAGTGGCCACACATTTTAATTCCACATCCCATTCCCATTCTAACATGTCTATCCACGGCCTCCTCTACTGCAAAGATGAAGCCACACTCAGGTTGGAGGAACAACACCTTATATTCCGTCTGGGTAGCCTCCAACCTTATGGTATGAACATTGACTTCTCTAACTTCTGCTAATACCCCACCTCCCCCTCGTACCCCATCCGTTATTTATAAACACATTCTTTCTCTCACTCTCCTTTTTCTCCCTCTGACTATACCCCTTGCCCATCCTCTGGGTTCCCCCCCCCCTTTTCCTTCTCCCTGGGCCTCCTGTCCCATGATCCTCTCATGTCCCTTTTGCCAATCACCTGCCCAGCTCTTGGCTCCATCCCTCCCCCTCCTGTCTTCTCCTAACATTTTGGATCTACCCCTCCCCCTTTTAAATCTCTTACTAGCTCTTCCTTCAGTTAGTCCTGACGAAGGGTCTCGGCCTGAAACGTTGACTGTACCTCTTCCTAGAGATGCTGCCTGGCCTGCTGCATTCACCAGCAACTTTGATGTGTGTTACTTGAATTTCCAGCATCTGCAGAATTCCTCGTGTTTGCATTTTTAACTTCGTTGGACATGTGATTAGGAAAGAGGAGTTAGGAATGCACGGTAATTAAGCAAGAGTACGACAAAGACAAATGATGATGGAGACAGCAGCCAGAGAACTAGAAATGAATACTAATGAATTGATCCACTTAGCCCAAAACAGGAGTGTGTGGGCCAAGGCAGTCAAAGCTCAAACTGGACATGGCACCTGATGATGATGATGATGATAGTTAGCAGATTTACTCAGGTTTCTACACTGCTATAAATTAAGAAATTAATCTCAGTATATTCAGATAGCTGGAACACTTCCCCACAGTTCTGAAAATGGCATGAGCACGCTGTAATATGCACTTACCCAAAGCTTATATATTTTAATATTGTTGCACCTTGATCGCTTTTTCTATCATGGTACAAACAAATCAAAGCAGCTTAATGCTTAAACTAGATCATGGTAGGTGGAAGAAATCACGACTGTGGATTAGGAACAAAGTCAGCTGTGCCACATTTAGTTTATTTATAGTGTGTGTGCCACTACCACCACAGCAACAATTTGTCAAGCTCATTTCACTGCCAAACATGAGAAAATTAACCGTAACCATTCAAATTAGACAGAACATATTTAACACACCATTCCAATAGTCCTTTATTTCAGTGAACGGTGTTGTGACTACAGTTATTCAGCATATTGGTAACATCTACCAAATCATTTGTTTCAATTGTTTTATTCTCTGGTTATTCTGTACTATTGAACCTTGATTTTATCGTAAAGTGTAACTCGATGGTTAACAACCAGTATGTGCAATATCAAACGGTGCACAAAATATTTTCCACAAGCCCTAGTAACTGCTCACAAATTCTGCAGCCGTGCATTACCTGGTGCCTGACTGAAAACTAAATGGCAAGTAATACTGCCACACTCGAGTAAGACAAGCCATCATAGTCAATTACGTGCAGACAACTTGTTAGAATAATAAAATTTAACTATACCACTGGGACACATCTATCTCTTCACACCTGTACCAAATTTGCAATGAGTATTGGTATTATATTGAAATTCTTGTGACAAAACCAAAACATTATTTATATTAACCATCTATAAACCATATTCCAAAATGAAAAATGAATTCTAGGTTTACATACATTTGCATTTATTAGTCAAATTTCAAACTATTATAAATGCCAAGATTCTTTAACAAGATATTTTAGTTACTTCATTGGATTTTGTTTCCATGAAAACTAGTAAGGATGGTGGCAAAAAGGAGGTTAAAAATAAACTGCAGATGCTAGAAAACTGAAATAAGCATAAAATGCTAGAGATATTCTGCAAAAAGGAGATCAAACATTTGCCCAAAATGACTGCTTATTCACCATGACTAATATAACTGCACAATGGGCATTAAGCATCTTAGTCTAGGAGATATTAACTAATTGGAGATAGAAGAGTCTGCAAATCTGCAGGAATACACAAATTGCTGAAAGAATTTGACAGGTCAGGCAGCATCTATGAAGGGAAATGGACTGTCAGCATTTCTGACTGAGATCCTTCATCCAGACTGGAGTAAGCACCCAAACAAAACATTGACAGCTTTCTTCAGTCCATGTCTGAGATCATTTTCCTTCTTAAATGACTTCCCTTTCCTTAAAGCCCTCTTGTCCAAATCTTTGCCCAATTGTCCTCATGTCTGGATATCATAATCTTTCTAAATGCACCTTGGGATATTTTAGTGTATTAAAAATCTATACCATAGAAGAGCAGGAAGCTCAAATAAAATGCTAATGTCTATAAAGCACTAAATTTGAATCCTCTCCATGTTAATCCTCCTCCGTAGTAACAGCACTGAAGTAAGCTGCAAGGGTCTTTCATTTGAAGTTATCTTAAAACATGATATAAATAGTTTTCTCTGAAACATCAGATACACATTTAATATAGATTGTCAGCATTCAACACTTTACACAGTTTATACATTTCGTTAAGGATGAAAACCCCTCTGCATTAAAGTACTTGCATTGAAACATCTCTTCCAATGCCCTCCACAATCTCAACCCAAAACTGGTCTCCTCAGGACTTGGCCAACCAGAACACAAAAAGGTTTACCCAGGTTACAATGGCAAGCAAACAAACCCGACCAAAGTGCTTTGTGATTAGTAAGCTAATAAAATGAATCATTTTTATAAAAGAAAACATTCATGATTAAAGCACTATTAACAAAATTCAGCTAATTTCATTTCAACTTCAATATTTAGAATAAACCCATCTTTTACAAATAGTTCCATCACTTCCTTTGACAACCAGGTCCAACCTGTAGGAAAAATATTGTCTTATCACAGCTCTTAAAGTGTCCATAAACATTCTGCATACAATAAACTAATTTAAGTGTAATTATTTTTAAACAGAAAACAAGTCAAATGCTCATTTACCCTCTGACACCTGCCAAGGATATTCAAGAATAAAATTTTGAGATGCATATCACTTCAAAGTGAGGATGGTCCATTCATAAACTGACAATACAACACATACAGAAGACACCAAGTTCTTTTGAACTCTAAAAACTCCACCACCCCCCCCCCAATACATGCTGGAGTCTTAAATAGCACTAACTCCATGGATAAATTAAGATGCTCTGCAGTAAATATTCACTGCTGAGAACGTCACGTTCCATATGACTTGTAAAATAAAGCAGTGATACTTCAGACAGTCGTGATTGAAAGTTCTGTAAGGCAGTCATTTGTTAGCATAGGTTATTTGCCAAGCAGCTGAAATGAAACTTCAATTTTTACTTCAGAATCTGCTCCCAAGACCCTTGAATATCTTGACAAACATATAATATCATCATTTAGCTGGAATGTTTAAACGTTCTCCATGCACTGTGCATTTTTCTGATACCATACAAAGGACTATAGTTTGGGCATGCCAAGTGAAGACATGAAGTCTATATAGTTTATATCAATAACTTATAATTTTAATCAATTGTCCCAAAGTGCTTCCAAGTTAGCAGAAAATAAAAAGTTTAAAAGCATAACAATGCCAAAGATAATCATTCAGCCCATGAAGCCAATATAGGCTTTGAATAGAGATCTCTCTATTCCCATTCTCCACATTTTCCCTACAGCCCTGTAAATGTTTGTGTTTAAATATTTCCTATATTCATTCTCAAAAGTCATGGCTAGAAGAGCCTCTACCAGTTTCAGGCAGTGTATTCTAGAGCATACAACCACCCAAATTTTCCTCCTTGGATCTTCTGCCACTCCAGCGTTCTCTGGCCTTTAGAAGGCTTTTCTATTCGCCTGAACCACATCAGTTATGATTTCTACAGCTGGTCAAATGCCGTTTCAAGAACAACTCCACAAATTACAAACTTGCCTATTTTGTTTGAGATTGTGTCAGTGACTGAACACCAGCCTGAGCCTTTCCTTTTACGCAAAAGGTGTCTGAGAGCTGCCACCTGGCCTCAGCAAGGTAGAGATCAGCCTACTGTACTACAACACCGCCTCCTTTGTCTGTGGGTTTGATGGTAAGGTTGGGATTAGAGAGCGTGAGAGAGAGCACGAGGTGGGCAGTGTGTTTAGAGGGGATAAGGTTTGAGTTGAAAAGAGTAGTGTTGGTTGAGTTGGTTGATGGATCGTCATCAATTAAAGATGAAAAGATCCAGAGCAGGCAGGGTGGAGAATTCTTGCTAAAGAAGTGGGCTCAGAGACAAAGGCAACAGAAGAGCTCAGTGTCATGACTGGTACAGAACTCACCGAGGTGTGGGCAAAGGGAAACAAATGGTAAGGCCCTTGCTGACAACAGAACAGTCCGTCTCAGAGGGAGAGGTCAGACTGAATGCGCAGATTTGAGCTGGAATCGGGGAGGCAATGAGAGTTGGTGGCGTTAGAAGTGGAGAAGGTTCTGGTGTCACAGAAGTTACGGTGGGTGGAGGATGGAGGCTCTAAGGACCCGAGGTGACTGGGGAAACTGAAAGACCCAGGGTTGGAGAGTGGTGGTGAGGAAAGGAGCGCCCAGGGGCCCAGGAGCAGCAAGGAAGTTCTGTCTGAAAGTAATGGCAGCTGAGTCCTGCCTAGAGCTGGAGCTAGAAGCCACATAATTCGTGGTCTGAAGGCATCTGGAGTATTTGGAACCAGTGTTGGCAACAGTGGGATGCATGGTCTGGGGCTGCTTGGGATTGTTGAAGCCGGAGTTGACGAAGGTGGTATCCACAGTCTGGAGGCACCCAGGGCCACAGGAGTAGATAGCCAGATGTACAGTCTGGAGAAGGGCCATCTTCCAATCCTTCCTGGATGTGAGGAAGAAAAAGAACTGGTGGTTGAAGGCATGGATACAGCAGAGGATGAAATAGAGGGGTCCATGGCAGGCAGAGGAGAGACGGGCTCGGAGCTGTGGCAGAGACTGAAACAGGGTCTGCAGGTATCTCTGCGTAGTGGAGAGGGTGGCACATAAAATTCAGAGGGAGAACCAGTCAAGTGAATGCAGGTACCTGGGATCTTTGCTGGGTCCAAACTGGGAGACCTGAAAACAGAGCTGGAGGTCAAGTCAAACAAGATGGGTGCAAAGAAAAGTTCCCTGGAAGGATACATGGGTATGGTAGAGTGTCTGGGTAAGTACACGGTCAAAGAGTTGGAGAGCAGCAGAGATCAGAGGGAGAGCAGTGAGAGGGTCTCACTGAACTCCAGTCAGAGATGATCTCAACATCTTCAGAGAAAGCATACTTCAAAGAGATTTTGCAGCATAGTAGCAAATCATAAACACAAGAGATTCTGCAGATGCTGGAAATCCAAGGCAACACACAAAATGCTGGAGGGACTCAGATCAGGCAGTATCTATGGAAATGAATAAACAGTTGACATTTTAGGCCGAGACCCTTCCTCATGAGTAGAAAGGAAGGTGAAAGGAAAGGACGACAGGCTAGGTGGTGTTCATTGAAGCCCGGTGGGTGGGAAAGATCAAGGGCAGGAGAAGGAATCTGACAGGAGAGGAGAGTGGATCATGGGAGAAAGGGGGAGGGCACCAGGGCGAGGTAATGGGCAGGTGAGACGGGGTAAGAGACCAGAGCAGAGAAATAGAAAAGGGAAAGGGGAGGGGGAAAAGAAAAGAAAAAAAGATACCGAAATCTATGTTCACACCATCAGGTTGGAAGTTACCTAGATGTAATATTCAGCATTGCTTCTCCACCCTGAGAGTGGACTCACCATAGCAGAAGAGGTGGCCATGAACCGACATGTTGAAACAGGAATGAGGATAGGAATTAACATGGTTGGCCACCGGAAATTCTGCATTTGGAGAACTGAGCGGAGGTGCTTGATAAAGCTGTCCCCCAATTTACATTGGATCTCACCAATGTAAAGGAGGTTGCACTGGGAGCACCAGATGCTGGTAGAGAGATCCATTCCAACAAAAAAATCAATTTCAACCAAAGCACTTGAGGGATCATCTACAACACTAGAAATGCTACAATGACATCTGAGAAATTCTATAACTTCCAAGATTTATATATATTTTTTAAAAACACCATGACAAATGTATGAAGGATCAGAACCTATTCTTAATTCAATCAGTTGAAGGCTGAGCACATTTCCGGAGCATTTGAAGCAACACCCATGACATCAACTGTACTCAGAACATAACCACTTGAAATAGTAACAATGAAAATGTTCTCTTAAGGATTGCATCAAGCCAAAAATCTTCACTGCCAATAGTTTTGTGCAGCATTTTTCAGTTGATACTGGAAATAACTTCCAAACTGTAGCCACCTTCCTAAATGAAAACAAAGTAATGATTCTATACTGCATTGGGAGATTTATTCTGAACGAGTGTCAGAGGCATCACAAACATATTCTAAAGAAAAAACATGAGAATACAATTCCTGTTATTGCTAGAATGTCTCTTGATGCTTCTTTCCCTCATCTACTTGGCTCATTTCAAGAGCTCACAAACGCTTCAGTGTATTTAGACACTTTCAGTGGACACGAAAATCCTAAGAAATGCATTCTTTTACATAGCATAGGGATTGTGCCAAACCAGTGCCCTACACTCAACATTTAGTATTGATAAAATATAAAATGTTATATAGCATGTTTCGTAAAGGTCTAGTGTGCTTGGGATTTCTGGACACATTCTAGTCCCGCACCATAAAGATCACAGAGCACAGAAACAGGCCCTTTGGTCAATCTAGACCCATCTACCGGCACCCAAACTATAGACCTCCATACCTCACTCATTCACGTACCTATCCAAGCTTCTCTTAAATATTACAATTGAACTCACATCTATCACTTCCACTGGCAACTCATTCCACATCACACCAAGTGAAATAGTATTCCCTCCAATTCCTCTTAAATATTTCACCTTTCACCCTAAACTTATGACCTCTAATTGTTGCATGCAGGGTTCTTCCCTATCTATCCAGTAGGTAGGTGAGAAGAACTGTGTACAATACTCCAAATTTAACCACACCCATGTCTCCTTCAATATAACATACAACTCTCGTATTCAATGCCCTAATTTCTGAAGGCTAATGGGCAAAAGCTCTTTACAACCCTTTCTACCCATGATGCCACCTTCAAGAAACATTTACATTTGTATTCTTGGGTCCCTTGTTCTACCACACACTTTGGTGCCCTACCCTGGTTCCCAAATACAACACCTTATACTTATATACATTAAATTCCATCTGCCATTAAACTTAATTAGCTCATTCTGGATATGGGATTTTCTTTCCTCTGCCAAGCCTGCACTCACGAAACAATATTGTGCTAAACCAAATGCATTGAGCCAATTCCGCCGTTGGCAATGCTATAGAAGGAAATGAGAGAAATGAAATACCAATTGCAATTAAATTGAGATTTCAGTACTATGCATCTGGGTGAAGTATGCTGATCTATTCATCATTGCACCCTTCACCAAATAGCAGCAAGTTTTTAAAAAAAAAGAGTCAAATTAACTCACTCGAAAGACCCGAATCCCAAAACAACCAAACTTGTCCCCTATTTTCAAAACCTGGTTTTGAAAAGCCTCAGAGTACTTAAATATAGGTACTCAACAACAGTCCAGACATTATACTTCGAGTTTTGTATAGTAATTGTACTCTGACGATTACTATCCAATATTCCCATAATTCCACTGTGGGTTAAAATACCCATTTACTATTGACACGTTCACTTCTGCCACTACAAATGAGTACACACACCGGTTTCAGGCTTGTTCGAGGCCATCAAATATTCACACCTACAAGTGAAGTACTATTTTCAAAGTCAGAAACTTAATTTAGTCCATATACATTTTCAACTAACATAAGTAAAATCAACAAATGCAGAACACTGCTTCAAAGCTAATCTTAAAGTATTTGACTATAAAAGGGTTCAAGGGGTGATAAATATGTAGAAGCAACTAAACAAGTCAGTCAGGATGACAGATGAATTCAGAATGACGTTAATGCCATACTGAATTAAAGATTTACTTGAGAATGATATCAGTACTTTCAGCCTTTATTTCTTTTTTAAAGCATATTGATTTATTTTTTGAACCTGCTCACATTTGGAGATCAGGACTACTTCTCAATTGGAATCCAAATTTAAAATGTTGGCACTTTTGTTCTCACTGCCTTTATAAAAGTGGCATTCTGAACATTTGGAGAGGAAAATGCAAGCTAAAGTAGAAAGGAAACAGGAATTTGAATATCTTAAAATAAATTTAAAGCTCAAGCAGTTTTAGTTTGAAGCCTGGCCATTCTGAAAGCTACAGGATTCTGAACAGTCTTTACTCTAGAGTACAAAATATTAAAATACCCTTTAAGTAATGAACCCTTTAACCCTGCTCTGCATTTCAATTAGATCATGACAAGTCCAGCATTACAAATACATTTTTAGCCTGATTCTCCATATTCCTAGATTCAGTTATATAGTAAACAACCTTAGTTTTGAATAGTCAACAAAACAGCCACAGATCCCTTGCCAAAGAAGTTGCAGTCATAATTGATAGACTATATCCTCAAGTTCCAGACTCACTAGTCAAAGGAAGCAGCCCCTCATCTAACAATGTCAACATTTATCAGAATCAATCACATAAATTTTCTGTGCTTCAAAGGCCAAAGGTTAAGGGCTTTCACCAAAGCCCTGTACAAATGCTGCAAGATCTTTTACACATACTCCAACCTCGCACTGATGGATGGCATAGCTCAAACTAAAATTGTTCCTTTGGAACACTAAATGACAGCAGCACTTCACTTCCCAGTAATTACATCATCAGCACAAACACAATTCACTAAAAAATATTTTAAAACCGAACAGGCGTTATATAAGATGCAGGAAACATCACAAGTAACCCTCCAGCAACCTCAAGGTCGTGGTACATATAGGTACCAATGACATAGGTAGGAAAAGGGAAGAGGTCCTGAAAGGAGAATATAGGGAGCTAGGAAGGGAGTTGAGAAAAAGGACTGCAAAGGTAGTAATCTCAGGATTACTGCCTGTGCCACGCGACAGTGAGAGTAGGAATGCGATGAGGTGGAGGATAAATGCGTGGCTGAGGGATTGGAGCAGGAGGCAGGGATTCAAGTTTTTGGATCATTGGGACCTCTTTTGGTGCAGGCGTGACCCGTGCAAAAAGGACGGGTTGCACTTGAATCCTAGGGGGACCAATATCCTGGCAGGGAGATTAGCGGGGGCTACTGAGGTGATTTTAAACTAGAATGGTTGGGGGGTGGGAATCAAATTAAAGAGGCTAGGCAAGAGGAGGTGAGTTCACAACAGGGGGATGGGAACCAGTGCAGAAACACAGAGAGATGTAAAGTGAGGGTAGAAGCAAAAAGTAGTAAGGAGAAAAGTAAAAGTGGCAGGCCGACAAATCCAGGGCAAGCATCAAAAAGGGCCACTTTTCAACATAACTGTATAAGGGCTAAGAGAGTTGTAAAAGAGCACCTGAAGGCTTTGTGTGTCAATGCAAGGAGCATTCGTAACAAGGTGGATGAATTGAAAGTGCAGACTGTTATTAATGATTATGATATAGTTGGGATCACAGAGACATGGCTCCAGGGTGACCAAGGATGGGAGCTCAACGTTCAGGGATATTCAATATTCAGGAGGGATAGACATGAGAGAAAAGGAGGTGGGGTGGCGTTGCTGGTTAAAGATGAGATTAACGCAATAGAAAGGAAGAACATAAGCCGGGAAGATGTGGAATCGATATGGGTAGAGCTGTGTAACACTAAGGGGCAGAAAACACTGGTGGGAGTTGTAGACAGGCCACCTAACAGTAGTAGTGAGGTCGGAGATGGTATTAAACAGGAAATTAGAACTGTGTGCAATAAAGGAACAGCAGTTATAATGGGTGACTTCAATCTACATGTAGATTGGGTGAACCAAATTGGTAAAGGTGCTGAGGAAGAGGATTTCTTGGAATGTATGCAGGATGGTTTTTTGAACCAACATGTCGAGGAACCAACTAGATAGCAGGCTATTCTAGTTTGGATATTGAGCAATGAGGAAGGGTTCATTAGCAATCTTGTCGTGAGAGGCCCCTTGGGTAAGAGTGACCATAATATGGTGGAATTCTTCATTAAGATGGAGAGTGACATAGTTAATTCAGAAACAAAGGTTCTGAACTTAAAGAGGGGTAACTTTGAAGGTATGAGATGTGAATTAGCTAAGATAGACTGGCAAATGACACTTAAAGGATTGACGGTGGATATGCAATGGCAAGCATTTAAAGATTGCATGGATGAACTACAACAATTGTTCATCCCAGTTTGGCAAAAGAATAAATCAAGAATGGTAATTCACCCGTGGCTGACAAGAGAAATTAGGGATAGTATCAATTCCAAAGAAGAAGCATACAAATTAGCCAGAAAAAGTGGCTCACCTGAGGACTGGGAGAAATTCAGAGTTCAGCAGAGGAGGACAAAGGGCTTAATTAGGAAGGGGAAAAAAGATTATGAGAGAAAACTGGCAGGGAACATGAAAACTGACTGTAAAAGCTTTTATGGATATGTAAAAAGGAAAAGACTGGTAAAGACAAATGTAGGTCCCCTACAGACAGAAACTTGTGAATTGATTATGGGGAGCAGGGACATGGCAGACCAATTGAATAATTACTTTGGTTCTGTCTTCACTAAGGAGGACATAAATAATCTTCCAGAAATAGTAGGGGACAGAGGGTCCAGTGAGATGGAGAAACTGAGTGAAATACATGTTAGTAGGGAAGTGGTGTTAGGTAAATTGAAGGGATTAAAGGCAGATAAATCCCCAGGGCCAGATGGTCTGCATCCCAGAGTGCTTAAGGAAGTAGCCCAAGAAATAGTGGATGCATTAGTGTTAATTTTTCAAAACTCGTTAGATTCTGGACTAGTTCCTGAGGACTGAAGGGTGGCTAATGTAACCCCACTTTTTAAAAAAGGAGGGAGAGAGTAACCAGGGAATTATTGACCGGTTAGCCTAACGTCGGTGGTGGGGAAACTGCTGGAGTCAGTTATCAAAGATGTGATAACAGCACATTTGGAAAGCGGTGAAATGATTGGACAAAGTCAGCATGGATTTGTGAAAGGAAAATCATGTCTAACGAACCTCATAGAATTTTTTGAGGATGTAACTAGTAGAGTGGATAGGGGAGAACCAGTGGATGTGGTATATTTGGATTTTCAAAAGGCTTTTGACAAGGTCCCACACAGGGGATTAGTGTGCAAACTTAAAGCACACGGTATTGGGGGTAAGGTATTGATGTTGATAGAGAATTGGTTAGCAGACAGGAAGCAAAGAGTGGGAATAAACAGGACCTTTTCAGAATGGCAGGCAGTGACTAGTGGGGTACCGCAAGGCTCAGTGCTGGGACCCCAGTTGTTTACAATATATATTAATGACTTGGATGAGAGAATTAAATGCAGCATCTCCAAGTTTGCGGATGACACGAAGCTGGGCGGCAGTGTTAGCTGTGAGGAGGATGCTAAGAGGATGCAGGGTGACTTGGATAGGTTGGGTGAGTGGGCCAATTCATGGCAGATGCAATTTAATGTGGATAAATGTGAAGTTATTCACTTTGGTGGCAAAAATAGGAAAACAGATTATTATCTGAATGGTGGCCAATTAGGAAAAGGGGAGGTGCAACGAGACCTGGGTGTCATTATACACCAGTCATTGAAAGTGGGCATGCAGGTACAGCAGGCGGTGAAAAAGACGAATGGTATGCTGGCATTTATAGCGAGAGGATTTGAGTACAGGAGCAGGGAGGTACTACTGCAGTTGTACAAGGCCTTGGTGAGACCACACCTGGAGTATTGTGTGCAGTTTTGGTCCCCTAATCTGAGGAAAGACATCCTTGCCATAGAGGGAGTACAAAGAAGGTTCACCAGATTGATTCCTGGGATGGCAGGACTTTCATATGAAGAAAGACTGGATGAACCAGGCTTGTACTCGTTGGAATTTAGAAGATTGAGGGGGGATCTGATTGAAACATATAAAATCCTAAAGGGATTGGACAGGCTAGATGCAGGAAGATTGTTCCCGATGTTGGGGAAGTCCAGAACGAGGGGTCACAGTTTGAGGATAAAGGGGAAGCCTTTTAGGACTGAGATTAGGAAAAACTTCTTCACACAGAGAGTGGTGAATCTGTGGAATTCTCTGCCACAGGAAACAGTTGAGGCCAGTTCATTGGCTATATTTAAGAGGGAGTCAGATATGGCCCTTGTGGCTACGGTGATCAGGGGGTATGGAGGGAAGGCTGGTGCAGGGTTCTGAGTTGGATGATCAGCCATGATCATAATAAATGGCAGTGCAGGCTCGAAGGGCCGAATGGCCTACTCCTGCACCTACTTTCTATGTCTATGTTAAAACCTACAGTTGTGAGTGGGTTGCAATACAAATATTGATATCAGCAGCAAAGTCACTATTCATTCCCCAACTGTCAGAAGTACTTGACTTCACCCTTGCACCCCTTAGCACTCACTGCATGCACTACTTCAAACTTTCAGATCATCAAAGGTGAACTCTCTCCTCAGTTATACAGATACTCAAGGCTTTTGTTGCTGACAGATTACAAGGAAGATTAGCTGTAAACATCCCCATGAAGGAAAAGCACATTCAGCAAAGACATCCACCACCACAGATAATGAAGCATAAAGCAAAGGGACTGAAGATGAGGAGTTATCTAATTATCTACACATCCATTGGTTGCTACAATCATTAATGATCAAGTATCACAGTGTAAACGTAAATTTGCCAGATCAAATAACCACAGCACAAAAAGACTGTTACTTATCTTTTCACCAGTTTATTTCTTCTATCTCAGCCAGCAAGTGAACTTGGTCCCGACATCAGGGGAGAAGCATTCTCATCCCTCCGGTGGTTCAACAAGTTCACTGCCTGACGTCAGAATTGTTACAAGTTAAGGCCACCAATACAAAAGAACACTCAGTTCGATAGACACCCCAGCTACTCAGAGAGAGCAAGACTTAATAACTTTGATAAAAGACTCTACTGAAATTTAAATTTTAATTGATAAAGGAATGTCCTGTCTTAAACTCCATCAGCAACCGCCTTTTGTCGAAACCAAAAGGTGTGAAAAGTCAGGAGATGTCTTTTGTGGAAAACTTAACTTTATCAACAGCATCCAGATTGGCCTAAAACAAACTTCCTTTCTCTATAAATCAGTTCATGTTTTTTCCATTCCCTTTCCTCTCATATCTAACTGTTCCTTAAATAATTAACACTCTAAAGTCTAGATAGGGATTAAAGATAATATAGTCTCTATCCCAACGTTATTCTTGATTGGCTAAATCAACATTCTTAGCTACCCCAAAAGCAGAGATACTATTAAATTAGTAAAATAAAGTAATGCATCTTAGTCTAGACATAAAATTGGGAAATTTCTGATCTGCAGTTTGGCATATTACAAATTTAATTTAACCTTAATGTAAAGGGTACCAAGTGCAAAGTCATTGTACTTTTATGACAGTAAACCATTGATGTATACATCGAAACACAACAGAGCATTTTTTGAGAAATAATCCCATCATGCCAAAACTTTTAAAGAGTAATGTTTGATGAAGGCTCGAATGAAACAAGTTTCCATGGATATTCTTCTAATTTGATAAATTTTAAAAACTGTGCTTTCATGAATTCATGCCTTCAGAAACTCCTGAAAACAAGGAATTAGTAGAAATCACCAATATGGAAAGGATTCGAGTTTCTCATTGTAAGCAGCGAGGAAAACCCTCTATATTGGAAAATTCTATTCTAATACAACAATTTGGATGTAGTTACTAGCTACAGAATTGCAACCAGGAAGAGTAATCTAAAATCTACATTGCTTCAGCCTTGTTTACATTATCAAATCAACTAAGTACACTCATCTGCAAAGAAGTCATTGAGTACATTACCACGAGCAGGCTCTAACAGCAGATAGGCACAAGCAGCAAAGCAATGATTTTTGTATTTTTCCTTCGAGCAGGGAGGGCAAAAGTAATGCTAATACTGACAAACATTGAATTGACTCAACTTTATTTCTCACATCCTTCACATACATGAGGAGTAAAAATCTTCACGTTACGACTCCATCTGAATGTGCAAATTACAGCAATTTGTAATAAATAGTATGTACAGTGAGATGTACACCAGAACAGTCAATATAGCTTAGAAATACAATTGTGTCAGCCTGAATTAATCAGTCTGATGGCCTGGTGGAAGCAGCTGTCCTGGAGCCTGTCAGTCCTAGCTTTAATGCTGTGATACCTTTTCCCGGATGGTAGCAGCTGGAACAGTATGTGGTTGGGGTAACTTGGGTCCCCAATGATCCTGAGCATTGTACACCTGAACAACTTCTGCCAAATATGAAACATCACTAATTGCCAAAGTACCACCAAATGCCAGCACCATTTTCCTAAGACTCTCATTGCCCTCTCATTCTAGACTCTCCCATTACAGGACAGTCATAGGTTTGCAGTACTTCAGTAGAAAAGGAACATGACTACTAAGGTCAAAATAGAGCAACTTAAAAACAGAATTTACACCACCTAGATAACAGCCACTGAATCCATGCCTGCATCCTTAAATTTGTGTGATTGAGGATACAGTGGTAATACTGCCACCCTAAATTCCTTGCCCATTGCCATTATTCATTCAGCATCCAAGAGGCTGCAAGTCCTGGCTGATGATGCTGTTTTTGCATCTTTACCAACTCCATTCTCCGGCCATCTCTATAGGAATTCATGTAGTAGACTTTGCAAGTTAGTTGATATCAGCTGGTTGACTAGATATAGATAAATTTATTTTGGTGGATGCAGGTGGTTGAGAAAAAAGACTTATGTAATTCAAAGTGACATTTAACGCCAAAAAGTCCAAGGTTCATCTTTGAAGTAATTGATGTCATGCTAGTGTTCTTCCATTACTTCAGGACCCAAATGAATGGGAAACTAACTAGCTGAGCCAATTATGAACCATCATTGCGAGGAAAACTCAACTCTAATGCAGATATTTCTTTAGAAGACTCAAAAGACTCACTTTCCTCTCTCCACAGCTGGAAAGAGTCATTTAAAGAACAAATATCTCATCAAAAATAAACTAACTTTAGCTTCAATGTTTTACGTATCCACATTTTTATAACACATTTCAAATATATGCAGAGACATGCAAACTTTATCATCTAAGCAAACTGCAAAATGTGTATCACGTGCGAAGTTACCCAGGAGGTAATAAAATTCCACTGCAACAAATCGTTTTAGATTCTTACTGCTCTACCAATCTTGAACATATACTAAAAAATACTTTCCATATACTGCAGTTAGCATAACACTATTACAGTGCCAGTGTCCCGGGTTCAATTCCTCCACTGTCCATAAGGAGTTTGTTCATTTTCCCTATGACAGTGGGAATTCCTCTGGGTGTTCCAGCTTCCTCCTACATTCCAAAGGTAAAGGTTAGAAGGTTAATGGTCACATGAGTATAATTGGGCAGCATGGACTCATTGGGCCAGAAGGGCCTGTAGCTGCACTGTCTCTAAAAATATATATAAATAAATCCTCTCCATGTTATTTTCACCAATTTAATCAAGCTCTTTTCTGATTAACGACCAATCATAAGTGATTCCTGTCTTCTACCAATATCATTTAGAATTAAATCTAGTTGCATAGATCAATTCATCTATATTTCAAGATCTGTGAAAAGTAAACAATATTATGAAGCTACTTTTGCATTAAACCACTTCTGGAGTTACTTCACTTCAATGGATTGAAGCTAGTAAGTATCTTGGATACCAATGGTTTCAATCCCAATATCTTTAACTAAATTCTGAAGATCAAAAGTCAGCAGGATAGTAGTTGCAATAGCAACATCAAAAAGTGTGAAATCATTTCAGTGAAAGCTATGGTTTTCAGTTTTGCATTTTCAGTATATTTTACTTTTAGAATAAAAGCACGCATAATGGACCATAACAAACAATCCAACAAGTTTCTTTGCAAGAGAAAGGTTGAAATTAAAATAGAATGGAATTTTCCTCATTTCTGCATCAAGATGGCAGCTACTTCAATGAATGCTTGCTTCGCACTGTTGATTGATTCAGCATTAGTTGAATATTTGACATACAGTATACCTTTCCTACCTACCCCTCCTATACATAAAGCTAGTATGAGTATTGTTGAATCATGGTCTGTGAATGACCCCCATACTTCATTGTCCCACTTACAATGAAATCAAAAAGGTATCATTCAGTGGTAACATAGTCACCCAAGTCAGGACACCAAGGATCCTGAACAAGAGTAAATTATATAGGCTAACACTGGTGCAATGCTGCTAGAAATGCTTTCTCAGAGACTGAACAATTGCACTCACATGCTACATATTCAGTAAGCTTACCAAAGAACTTGGGAGTCTTTGTGCAGAATTCCCTAAAGGTTAACTTGCAGGCTGAGTCAGTGGTGAAGACGGCAAATGCAATGTTAACATTCATTTTGAGAGGACTAGATGTGATGTTGAGGTTTTATAAAGCACTTATGAGGCCTCACTTGGAGTATAGTGAGCAGCTTTGGGCTTTTTATCTAAGAGAGGATGTGTTGACATTGGAGAGGATTCAAAGGAGGTTCACAAAAATGATTCCGGGATTGAAAGACTTGTCATGAGGAGTGTTTCCTGGCTCTGGGCTTCTACTCACTGGGATTCAGAAGAATGAGGGGTGACCTCATTAAAACCTATTCAATGTTGAAAGGCCTTGATAGAGTGGATATGGAGATGATATTTCCTATGGTTGGAGACCAGAGGGCACAGCCTCAGAATAAAGGGACATCCTTTTAGAACAGAGATGAGGAGGAATTTCTTTAGCCAGAGAGAGTGCTGAATCTGTGGATTTCATCACCACAGACAGCTGTGGAGGCCAAGTCACTGGGTATATTTAAGACAAAGGTTGATAGATTCAACCTCAGGGCATGAAGGGTAATGGGGAGAATGCGCAGATTGGGACTGAGAGGGGAAAATGGATCAGCCAAGATGAAATGGTGGATCAGACTCAATGGGCCAAATGGCCGAATTCTGCTCCTATATCTAATGGTTTTATATATAAACAAAAACATCTTTCACAGCCTCAAAACATCCCAAAGAGTCTTAAAGCAAGTTATTGTAAATGTTCAGAGCAAGCAATGTGGTAGCCACAATTTTACAACAATGAAATGGCAGCTTTACACAGGAGCAAAATGCTGTAACTGTTCCCAACCTACAAGTAAAAAGGAACAGGAATCGGCAATCACTAACCCTCCAAGTTTTGCAATAAAAGTAAGTGATAAGTTTTGTGTCTCTTGCAATAAGCACTCCTTGCAATACAAAACGGGTGCAAGATTTTTTTTAAAACCAGCAACTGCCAATGCCAACAAGATTGCTTTGGAGGCATTACAAAGTCAAACAGTGCAAGAGCAGAATTATTAGTAAACAGTTATTAACCCAAGGTACTTCCGTGGTCTTGTCATTTCAACTGTCACACTCTTAACTCCTCCCACCTACTTCACCAATAGCCCATCACATTTTAAATATACAGAAAACAAAAGAAGCTGTTAAACATGATTACTATTTCTAAAAGAGTCCTAATGGTTTGACTAAGGAGGCTAAGTGCTGGTTGCAGCTTTTGAATACTATGTTATATTTAGCTATCAAATCAGATTTTGAAATATCACTGTCTAGTTACTGTTTGCAGAGTTTGACAGCAGTCATACTCCTGCAGTGAATCCCTGCTGAGACAGCCCTGCAAGTATTTGAGATTCAAAGATATGAAACACAAGTAAAAAACACACTGGAGAAGTTATAACCCAACCATTGTTTTGGAAATAAACCAACTATTTGGGTTACAACTTTGAAGCTCTGGCCAAGAGCTCAAATTAGCATGAATGTGTTTTTCATATAGCTCTTCATAAGGTGGAATTCCCTAGAACAGGAAAAGAGCGGGTCATTGTGCATTTCCAAATGTGAAGCACTAAACCAATACAGATTACTCCATTGTACAGCATGATATAAAGTCAGCTCCATGCAAAATCACTGCAAATAGTACGAATCTACCCAGCCAGTGAATGTGTTGACTGGACGGAGGGTTAGAGACTTGTTACCATTCCAATCTGACAAGCACTCAAATGATCATACAGCTCTTTTGAGAGAGGAGGCAAGAGACGGAGAAAAGAGTAGCTTCATGCAGTTAACGAGCACTAAGATTTTTTCCAGAATTAAACATTTTGAATGAATATGAACAAAGTGTGGTCTCATTGCTTGGGCAGTTAACGCAACTGAGCAATAACAATACAAAATGGTACTCAAGACTTTTCAGAAGCCGATTCAAGCTATCTATATACCACTCCCAAATCAGGAGCCTTCATACAATCCAGACTCACAATAGAAACTTATGTGATTAGTTTCACCAAATAGATAAAAGTGCAACAAAAATCAGAACATGTGAAAAACTGAGTGGGTCAATCGCCATTGATGTAAAAGGGTGTTTGATGGTCAGTGTGAACTCACTGGGCCAGAAGGTTTGTTTCTGTATTGTACTTCTCCATCTGTGGAAGCAGAAGGCACAAGCCGCATTGAGTCAAGACTCCGTATGAAGATTGCTAGAGAAGAGGCAAGATTGGCAGTATGTAGCAGTAGGAGGGCAGGGGATGGTTGGGATAGGGACTGATGGGGTATAGGTGGAATCAGAATTAAATATTCATCACTACTGTCAACAGTGCACTGAAAGCTCTACTGAGAGCTATGGTAGAAATAGAAAAATACATTACAAAAAATAATTATACTTGTATTTAAAATGTGTTGTCATCTTGTGTAGATAGAGGTGCAATATTGCAGCACTTAGCATTCTCTATAGCCAAAAGCTGGATTCCAATGGCAACGCATTCTGTGACTGCACATCAGGAAAACCGACAATTTATCATTACCAGTGCAACACAAATGCTGTTAATACTGCACTGCAAAAGTGTATGAAAATAATAGGAATTAGAGCTTGTAGTTCAGCAAAGACAGTGTCATTGTGCTGCCAAGTTTCTCTAAAAGGTTCGAACTAGATCACAAGCTTTCAAACTGATGCAAGGCAAGTTCACCATTCATTCTTACTTTTATCACTGCACTATCCACACGAAAAAAATCTTTCATTCAAAAGCTGACACTTTTTGAAAGACCGAAAAGTTCTTGATTTGGCATTGCTACATTAGAGAAAATACAAGTTGTACTGAACACAGAAGTCCACTACTCTAAATCATTAGTGCTTCAGATGGGAATGATCAGTCAGCTCAAGAATAATCAAACTTTCCACTTGGACTCCACTTCCGTCACAGTTTCACACTTGCAAAAGAAGTAGAAAGCATCGATATTACCCGAGGTGCCTTCATGATTAGGAAAACTTGATTCACACTTCTAATGAAAATATCCTAACAATTTAACCCAATAACATTACCTGATATATTCACTCAAGTAACATGCCATTTTGACGTGAACATTCACACATGAAAAAGGCACATTTCCCAAATGAATATTTCAACAGTCATAATGAACAAAATTGCAGATTGATATCTGGGAAATTTAATCTCAGGCAGTTCCTCAGAAAAAAGGACTCACTTCTACTACGGCTTGTAAGGTTTGGGGTGACTAATGAGGCCAATATCAAAACGATGGCTGTTGTGCAGGTAGTAAATGACAGGGAAAGTATAAATAGACCAAATATAATTTGGGATTCAGTGACACATGCCAGTACATTAAGACAACCTCTGCAGTTTTACATCAGCCAAATCAGAATTTCTATTTGAATGTAAATTTGACTTGATGGGGAACAAAAGTAAAGAAAAACTTCAGTTTAAGTTCATTTATTCTTAAAACATTTTTTTAAACAATTGTGATAGATTTTAGAAATATCCGAAACCAAAGGAATTTACACACTTACAAAGCAAAGCTGGAAACCGTCTCGGCTGCACTCCTGATGTGGCCTTTACTAACTGGGTTATTATCGTTAAACACCAACATTCACATAATCCTGATCACTAAGTTACAGAACTCTGTACCTTACGCTGAAATTGAATACTCGACCTCTTAACCAGAAGAGCACAAACTGTGGGGATTGGTGATAATCTCTCTTCCTCGCTGACGATGAACACTTCCACAGCTCAGGGGTGTGTGCTTAGCCCACTGCTCTACTCTCTCTATATGCATGACTGTGTGGCTAGGTATAGCTCAAATACCATCTACAAATTTGCTGATGATACAACTATTGTTGGTAGAATCTCAAATGGAGAAGTGAGGATGTACAAGAGTGAGATAGACCATCTAGTTGAGTGGTGTTGCAGCAACAACCTTACACTCAATGTCAGTAAGATGAAAGAGCTGATTATGGACCTCAGGAAGGACCAGAAATCATGAACCAATCTTCAGAGGGATCAAAAGTGGAAAGAATGAGCAATTTCAAGTTCCTGGGTGTCAAGATCTCTCAGGATCTAACCTGGTCCCAACATATCAATGCAGCTATAAAGGCAGCATGACAGCGGCTATATTTTAAGAGTTTGAAGAGATTTGGTTTGTCACCCAAAACACTCAGACTTCTAAAGATGAACCATGGAGCGCATTTTGACAGGCTGCATCACTGTCTGGTATGGGGGTGGGGGGGGACTACTGCACAGAACTAAAAGCTACAGAAAGTCGTAAACTTAGTTAGCTTCATCTTGGCTACTAGCCTCCATAGCACTCAAGACATCTTCAAGAAGCAGTACCTCAGAAAGGCGATATACTTCACTAAGGACCCCCCATCACCCAGGACATGGCCTCTTATTGTTACCATCAGGAAGGAGGTACAGTACCAGAATCAGGCTTTATTATTACCAGCATGTGACTTGAAATTTGTTAACTAAGCAGCAGTTCAATGCAATACAAAATGTAGAAGAAAAAACCAAAGTAAAATAATAATGAATAAATTACAGTATACATACAGTGGCATGCAAAAGTTTGGGCATCCCAGGCAAAATTTCTGTTACTGTGAGTGTTAAGTGAGTAGATGATGAACCGATCTCCAAAAATCATAAAGTTAAAGATAAAGCATTCTTCTCAACATTTTAAGCAAGATTAGTGTATTATTTTTGTCTTGTACAATTTTAGAGTGAAAAAAAAAGGAGCACCATGAAAAAGTTTGGGCACCCCAAGAGATTTGAGCTCTCAGATGACTTTCACCAAGGTCTCAAGACCTTAATTAGCTTGTTAGGGCTATGGCTTGTTCACAGTCATCGTTAGGAAAGGCCAGGTGATGCAAATTTCAAAGCTTTATAAAGACCCTAATTCCTCAAACCTTGTCCCAACAATCAGCAGCCACGGGCTCCTCTAAGCAGCTGCCTAGCACTCTGAAGATTAAAATAAATTATGCCCACAAAGCAGGAGAAGGCTATAAGAAAGATAAAGCGTTTCCAGGTCGCCACTGCCCCAGTTTGTAATGTAATTAAGAAATGGCAGTTAACAGGAACGATGGAGGTCAAGTTGAGGTCTGGAAGACCAGGAAAACTTTCCGAGAGAACTGCTCATAGGAATGCCAGAAAGGCAAATCAAAGCCCCGTTTGACTGCAAAAGACCTTCAGGAAGATTTAGTAGACTCTGGAGTGGTGGTGCAGCGACATATGAACAAATAAGACCTTCATGGAAGAGTCATCAGAAGAAAACTTTTCCTGCATCCTCACCACAAAATTTAGTGTCAGAAGTTTGCAAAAGAACATCTAAGCAAGCCTGATGCATTTTGGAAACAAGTCCTGTGGACTGATGAAGTTAAAATAGAACTTTTTTGCCACAATGAACAAAGGTATGTTTGGAGAAAAAAGGGTGCAGAATTTCATGAAAAGAACACCTCTCCAACTGTTAAGCACGGAGGTGGATCAATCATACTTTGGGCTTATGTTGCAGCCAGTGGCACGGGGAACATTTCACTGGTAGAGGGAAGAATGAATTCAATTAAATACCACAAATTCTGGAAGCAAACATCATACCGCCTGTAAAAAAAAAGCTGAAGATGAAAAGAGGATGGCTTCTACAACAGGATAATGATTCTAAACACACCTCAAAATCCACAATGGACTACCTCAAGAGGTGCAAGCTGAAGGTTTTGCCATGGCCCTCACAGTCCCCCGACTAAACATCATCGAAAATCTGTGGATAGACCTCAAAAGAGCAGTGCATGCAAGACAGCCCAAGAATCTCACAGAACTAGAAGCCTTTTGCAAGGAAGAATGGGCAAAAATCCCCCAAACAAGAATTGACTCTTAGCTGGCTACAGAAAGTGCTTACAAGCTGTGATACTTGCCAAAGGGGGTGTTACTAAGTACTGACCATGCAGGATGCCCAAACTTTCACTTTGGGCCCTTTTCCTTTTTTGTTATTTTGAAACTGTAAAAGATGGAAATAGAAAAACAATCTTGCTTAAAATATTAAAGAAATGTGTCATCTCTAACTTTATGCCTTTTGGAAATCAGGTCATCTTTTACTCGCTTAGCTATTCACAGCAACAGAAATTTTGACCAGGAGTGCCCAAACTTTTGTATGCCATTGTATATTGAATAGTATGGAGCCTGAAGGTACACTGAGCAATTAGGAACAGCTTCTGTTTTATATTGTCATATATTGCATTGTCTTAAAACAGAAATATGCCATCATAATTCATAGCACTCTCAAAGAAACAGCTTGCATTCAAAACAAAGCTCCAATTAATATTCCAAAAAGTTGAATAAAAATACCAGTATTAACAGAACCAAAGTAAAACTGGACATGTACAATAATGAAACCCAGCCATAGCTCTCCATGACACATTGCAATTTCCCTATTGCCTTTGTCAACTTGTACATCCAACATCACCCAGTTCTAAAATTGATATATCAAGACAATTAAATGATTCCTTTGGTCCTACCACCATCCCTTCTCTCCCTACAGATTGCATCCCTTTACATTAAACAGAATGCTCTTGATGTAACATTATTTGACCCCAAGACGAGCTTCCAATCTCAACCCCATATCTGCTCTTTCACAAATACTTTACCACTTAGGTCTGCCATTGCTTTGTACATACACTGGTGAAACACTCATTGTGCTTCTGTAATTCGAGGCTGCAGTATTCAACTTGGCTTTTAGCCAACTTCCGAACATAAACCTTGCACAAGCAGCAAAATCTCCTTGCCCCATATCCTAAAGTGCAATTACTTATTCTTCACCTCATCTCTGACTCAATGTCAATGTCATCTGGCTACCTTTCCACAAAGGCCCTTAAATCCTTTTCCTGTATATGTTGATACTAACAAACCACGTTAAGGGACAGTCATAATACAGCATTTCAACCTCAATAATTTCACCCGCAGCAGTCTGTACTGTCACAGATTATAGTGATATAATACATTAACGATGACAGTCTGAAACCTGTCTGACAGAAGGAGCAATCAAAGTAGCAACGACTGAATCAAGTATACATCAAAACCACACACTTAGCCAAATGGTCTGTGGCCAAAATCTGTTGACCATTTAAATGTCCTAATGGTACTTTTAGTTTAAGATTGCTTCTGAACATGATAAACAAAAACTTAAAATATATGAATATCGATAGCAAAGATACCATCGCACAAACTTCAAAACTTTGAAGTATTTCATTCAGTTCTCCAAACACACTTCTCATAATCCCCAAGAGCAATACAATGCAAGCATGGTGGTTTCAGTTTTGAGAGACTAGTAAAGAATCTGAGGCTTTGCAAGAAACGCTATGTGTACACCAACCGCAGCAGAGTTGACAGCAGTTGAAAGGTGATGCACAGAGAACAGGAAACACTTCATATATCAGCAGACTTCTTACACTCAACTAGGATAACAACAAAGTCATCCAATTTCATTTGCCTGCTTCAAATACAGTAAATCACCTGATAAGTGTGGACCAGAAGAGTATTACAGAAACAAACAGCAGTACTGTGAATTATAGTAGCATCACCAAGGTTTTTAGTAGAAGGGATGCACTCAAATCAGAGAAAACTGGTCTGACCATTCAACACCAGATCTGATGGGATCACAGCTGATTGGGGTTGGAGAAGGTGGGGGGGGGGAGGGGAAGAGAAGAGAAAGGAAACAAGAGTCAATAACCGGAAACACTAGCACAGTTCCTCTCTTCACAAAGACCGCTGAATGCTTCTGCCATCTTCTGCTTTTGATATGATCATTTTAAGAAATGGTATAAAGGATCACCTGGTAGTGAATCTTCAATTTTCTCATTTTATACACAACTTTATGATTCGACTGTAAGCTAAGCACTGCCTCAAGTCTACCACCTCCACTCCTGTGATCCAGCTATCATTACCTGTAGTTGTTCGTTGTTTTGTTTTAAACATGATTGTATTTTGAAATTAAGGTCTGGGGAGTTTCTCTGCATTTACAACATCACTGGCAGGACGGCCAGTTCCAGAGTGTGCAGATTTACAATTGGCAAAAGCACACTAGGAAAGATGACAATTTACTTTGCCTTGTTTATTGTTACAGTCAGTTACCAGAATGCCCACGTATTGGGTAGCTAACAGCAGAACAAGAGGAAAGTTGCAATTTCTTTAACCAGAGAATTCCCATGATCTGAATTTCAATGAAAGAATCCCAGAAATTGATTTATTTTTATTGAGCAACAGAACGCAATAGGCCCTTCGAGCCACGCTGCCCAGCAATCCCCCGATTTAACCATAGCCTAATCACAAGACAATTTACAATGACCAATTAACCTACCAGCCAGTAGTTCTTTGGAGTGAGAGGGAAAACCAGAACATCTGGAGGAAACCAATGTGCTCACAGGGAGAATATACAAATTCCTTACAAGAGTGGCAAGAATTAAACCAGGTCGCCTTTTCCGTAAAGCCTTATGCTACCGTGTCACTCTCAATGGTACTACTCAAAAGAAATTGAAAAATTAGTTTGAAAAGAATCCAGGCTATGAAAAACAGCCTTTAGAATAAACCTGCAGATGCAAAACAAGGAAAGCTTTCAAGTAGTTTTCAGAAAAAACAAAGAATACAACATTAGGCAAGACAACAGAAATTCTGCAATATCATAAAACTTGTGTGATGCTGTCAGAATGGACATTTGCAATTAAATGTTTAAATGTCAATATAATTAGGATTTTTTAAATTAAATAAATCTTTATTATTCATAATCTATCACTTTCTGTTTACAATTTCAAAAATCTATTTCAAAACACAAGGATCAAAAAAAGCATCTTAGTGTAATAGAGAAATACGTCTCGTTGTGACAAACAGAACAAAAAGATGATGCTACAACTTTATAAAATCAAAAGTTAAATCTCAGCTGGATAACAGAAGACAATTCTGGTCAAGAATATTGCAAATGAAAGGATGTTTTTGAATTATAAGGATGCAACTTAGAATGGGGGCATTTCTGCTTATAAATGAACTTAGAAGACATGAAAATCAATAACAGGATCAGTAATCCCCTATTCATAAACTCTTGAGAAACTATCACTGCAAACCTCGTAAGCAATTGCACTAGAGAAAATACTAACCTTCAGGCAAATAGTTCAATAAACAAGTTGTAGCTTTACAAGTGTTGGCAAAACATCAAATGGGGAGACAGAGAATGTTTCTGCAGTTTGTGGAAATACTCCTGAAAAGATGGTGGAAACCCTCTTCAAATACTTTCAAGGAAACTGCACACATTGTATCAATGTGCAAAAAAGTTCTTTGGTCACATTACAAAGTGATCTTCCAGCTAAGTTACAAAGGCTTGTAGAGAAAAGGACAGTGAGAACCTGCTTCCACCGTTAATTAATGCAGTGTATGAATATCTACAAGAGCTTTTGTACTAAAGTCTCCAAAATCTGATTGAAAACTAAATACTAGAGTTTGGAGAAAAAAAAAATTAATCATTTTCCAGAAGCCTATATCCTACGTGTTCAAACAGAACATTTCAACCTATCCAAAATTATAACAATGAATGCACGAGTAAAAAGCCCAAATCTACTTGAATAGATGAACTATCCATGGCCAGAGTAAATGATAGGCACAGAATCTTTCCAAATATAGTCTGCAACTCTACTGAAGTCAAAGTACTCAGAAGTGGAATACTAACTCAAAAGGCAACATTTGAATTTTTTTTAAAAATCAGAATATTTAGACAACCATTAGTGAAGCCTTATTGACAAGAACTATATAATTAGTAGATTATACACCACTTATATAACTTCCATATTTGCAGAAAATTCACATGTAAGATCTCACATTGTGACTAGAAGGGTAATTAGTCACAGCACAAATTAAAATACATTTAACACAAGACTAAATTTAAAACAGGTCATATATTTCCCAATGAGAATGGGAAAATATTATATTGCTTAGCTGTGGAGAAGATTAATCTGTGCTTAAGTTATTAGACCAATTACCTAAGTGCATAAGTAACCATACCATCAAAAGTGTCGCAGCAAGTCATTTGCGCAAGATAACTTATTATTCCAATTTATTGCTTTAAAATATCAGAGTATAAATGATAATTCTACAAAACACAAATGTCGATCCTTCAAACCTTATTCTATAATAAAAGTCATAACTTTCATCGAGATGGCACTGGAGTGTGGCGACTCGTTGCAAGCTGCTCTCTGCAGATCTACTCATTACTTCTGTTAGTCATTTTACTCTTAAGAATTACCTCCTGCAATGCACTTTCACTGTACTGCAACACCATTCTGTACTGTTTTACCTTGACCTGCCTCACCCCTCAATGGATTGTTGTAAGTAATTGATCTTTTTGGACAGTATGAAAGACCATCTTTTTTAATTGTATCTTGGTACATATGAAAATAATAAACTAATTTTACTGATTACATTTTTACTAATGTTGTTGGATGCATCTTCTCATCTAATCATGAGATTGTAAGAAACAAAACTTATTCAGCACAAAAGCAGCAACAAGCAACGATTATTTACGCAAAAGTTCTTCAAGCAAACATTAAGTGAGCAAGTAGTCATTTCAATGGAACAAATGTTCTGCATCAGCATCTCCCTTTGATATTCACTTAGAGTCATGTATACCAGCACAAACCCACACAGTGCCCAGACTCATGAAAAATTACCACAAAATAATGGAGGCCAGTTAATGACAGTGAATATCAACTCCGCAAAAATCATGATCTGACAAAGCTTCCAAAAAAAAACTCCCAACCATAGCCCTTTTCAATAAAAAATTGATACAAATATTAAACTCTTAAGGGTTACTCCTAATGCAGTGCTTCTGGGACCAACTAAAGATATTGCAATTGCTAATTGTACCTTATTTTTTTATTATTATATAGCAAGCAACACAACACCAAATTTACAAGCACGGGCAAGCAGCTCCATTACTTGCCTGTCACAGCAGGCAAATCCTCTACAGGCTTTAGCAGAAACTGTATCTTAAACTGCATCTCGCCGCTTGAGACAACACTCATTCACAACACGTTACTGATTGTGCTGTAGAACGCAGGGTTCTCCAAATCACAAATCATCAAATTGGCAGTTACATACATAAATATCTCAATTCTACAAGTTATCTAGATGCATAAGCAGAAGGAAAAACATAGAACCTAAGACGTTTCAAACACTTTTGCATTATAACTCCAAAAGAGTGAGCAGATTTCTGAAAGGCATCAAAACCTACTCCTGAGTTCAATATCATAAGTCTAACCACACCCTGATAATAATCCACTTTCCATATTTACAATCCATTATTTCCCGCTGCACCAAGGTCTCCCCCTTCCCATTCACATTTCCCGGAATCATTGTTTTCTCCCCAAACACCTGAACTACTCCCCTGTACTTTGCTCTCTTTTTCTTCATTTTCCTTGGTCCCTACTATCCAGCATCTATTCCGTAACTCCTATCAATCTAATCGCACTCAACGCCCCAATTGCCTCTTAAACCTCTCGCCCTCTTCAACCCTTGCTCGACTGAATAAAATTCCACACACATTTCCACAACCCCTCCTACTTTCAACTGCCCCTCCACTCTCCCCTCCCTAAATCTCGGCCTCCTCCTACAGCCCCTGTCATCCCTACTGCGGCCTCCAGGCATCTCCCATTTTGCCCCTCTTCCCGCAACAGATACTGTACTCACCAAACCATGCCATAAGCTCCCTCGCCGATATAGCTAAGGTTGGTGTATCGAGGCCCGGTATCAAACACTTGTCCACGGATCACTTCAGGCCCGATTGCGCACGGAGGCAGAGTCGGCGCGGCCGCCATCTTACTCAGATAACCCGGAATGGCCAAGGCTTCCGCCTATTGGATTGTCGGGCACACGTGATGGCAGATCAACAGGGAGCAGAGGGATTGGACCGCTGGAAACCAGCTGATTTGCAGCAGCCATCGAATAAACTGATTGGACAGTGATAGACCATCTCATGCTTTTGGCGAACGAACAAGTTGATTGGACGATGAAAGACACATCTGCACGACAGCAACCGACGAGTCAGCGGATGGAACCCACAATGTGAAACTCTATTGGTCAATTCATGCACCACATGATACCCCAGTGTTAATCAACTAGTGCATTGGGCGGCCTAAACTATCACCTGACGACAAGTGCGCGATTGGAAAGCGCGGTAATTTCTGAAAACCATCGAACATTCGTCGGAACGTGGGCAGGTCTTCGGGCAAAGAAAGAGCGTTGGAACCATCACTGCCACGATGCACAAGATGATCTAAAACAGTAATCCAGGCAGCATCTCTAGGAAGAGGTACAGTCGACGTTTCAGGCCGAGACCCTTCGTCAGGACTGACTGAAGGAAGAGTGAGTAAGGGATTTGAAAGTGGGAGGGGGAGGGGGAGATAAAAATGACAGGAGAAGACAGGAGGGGGAGGGATGGAGCCAAGAGCTGGACAGGTGATAGGCAAAAGGGATACGAGAGGATCATGGGACAGGAGGTCCGGGAGAAAGACAAGGGGGGGGGGAACCCAGAGGATGGGCAAGAGGTATATTCAGAGGGACAGAGGGAGAAAAAGGAGAGTGAGAGAAAGAATGTGTGTATAAAAATAAGTAACAGATGGGGTACGAGGGGGAGGTGGGGCATTAGCGGAAGTTAGAAAAGTCAATGTTCATGCCATCAGGTTGGAGGCTACCCAGACGGAATATAAGGTGTTGCTTCTCCAACCTGAGTGTGGCTTCATCTTTACAGTAGAGGAGGCCGTGGATAGACATGTCAGAATGGGAATGGGATGTGGAATTAAAATGTGTGGCCACTGGGAGATCCTGCTTTCTCTGGCGGACAGAGCGTAGATGTTCAGCAAAGCGGTCTCCCAGTCTGCGTCGGGTCTCGCCAATATATAAAGGGCCACATCGGGAGCACCGGACGCAGTATATCACCCCAGCCGACTCACTGGTGAAGTGTTGCCTCACCTGGAAGGACTGTTTGGGGCCCTGAATGGTGGTAAGGGAGGAAGTGTAAGGGCATATGTAGCACTTGTTCTGCTTACACGGTTAAGTGCCAGGAGGGAGATCAGTGGGGAGGGATAGGGGGGACGAATGGACAAGGGAGTCGCGTAGGGAGCGATCCCTGCAGAATGCAGAGAGAGGGGGGGAGGGAAAGATGTGCTTAGTGGTGGGATCCCGTTGGAGGTGGCGGAAGTTACGGAGAATAATATGTTGGACCCGGAGGCTGGTGGGGTGGTAGGTGAGGACCAGGGGAACCCTATTCCTAGTGGGGTGGCAGGATGATGGAGTGAGAGCAGATGTACGTGAAATGGGGGAGATGCGTTTAAGAGCAGAGTTGATAGTGGAGGAAGGGAAGCCCCTTTCTTTAAAAAAGGAAGACATCTCCGTCGTCCTAGAATGAAAAGCCTCATCCTGAGAGCAGATGCGGCGGAGACGGAGGAATTGCGAGAAGGGGATGGTGTTTTTGCAAGAGACAGGGTGAGAAGAGGAATAGTCCAGATAGCTGTGAGAGTCAGTAGGCTTATAGTAGACATCAGTGGATAAACTGTGTCCAGAGACAGACAGACAAAGATCTAGAAAGGGGAGGGAGGTGTCGGAAATGGACCAGGTAAACTTGAGGGCAGGGTGAAAGTTGGAGGCAAAGTTAATAAAGTCAACGAGTTCTGCATGCGTGCAGAAACAGTCCTTCCAGGTGAGGCAACACTTCACCTGTGAGTCGGCTGGGGTGATATACTGCGTCCGGTGCTCCCGATGTGGCCTTCTATATACTGGCGAGACCCGACGCAGACTGGGAGACCGCCTTGCTGAACATCTACACTCTATCCGCCAGAGAAAGCACGATCTCCCAGCGGCCACATATTTTAATTCCACATCCCATTCCCATTCTGACATGTCTATCCACAGCCTCCTCTACTGTAAAGATGAAGCCACACTCAGGTTGGAGGAACAACACCTTATATTCCGTCTGGGTAGCCTCCCACCTGATGGCATGAACATCGACTTATCTAACTTCCGCTAAGGCCCCACCTCCTCCTCGTACCCCATCTGTTACTTATTTTTATGCACACATTCTTTCTCTCACTCTCCTTTTTCTCCCTCTGTCCCTCTGAATATACCTCTTGCCCATCCTCTGGGTTCCCCTCCCCCCACTTGTCTTTCTTCCCGGATCTCCTGTCCCATGATCCTCTCGTATCCCCTTTTGCCTATCACCTGTCCAGCTCTTGGCTCCATCCCTCCCCCTTCTGTCTTGTCCTATCATTTTGGATCTCCCCCTCCCCCTCCAACTTTCAAATCCCTTACTCACTCTTCCTTCAGTTAGTCCTGACGAAGGGTCTCGGCCTGAAACGTCGACTGCACCTCTTCCTAGAGATGCTGCCTGGCCTGCTGCGTTCACCAGCAACTTTGATGTGTGTAGCTTGAATTTCCAGCATCTGCAGAATTCCTGTTGTTTGCGCTAAAACAGTAATGTATGACTTTAATTGTAAACTAGTCAATACCCTGAACCTGCGTTCTCATTCAACACCATCACGGCTGGTTCTCTACTTAAATCGAAAATTTAAAAAAATTGAAGACTGAAAATACGAAGAGAAATTGTACATACTTCGGCCTATACCTCAACCATCATTTTTCTGCTCTGTCTGTAGGGTAACGTAAATGTAGGGTGGAAATGTACACAATTCATATCCATTGACCTTGAGTTGGTTTCACTTTAAGAGGCTGGTCTGACGAGATACTTTACAGTCGCCAAACAATTGGTACTAGAATGTACAATCATCACAGCAATATTTGATGCTGTGCTTCGCACTCCCTGGATTACAAATATTAAATATTAAAAATAGTTAAAATTAGTAAATATTAAAAATTTAAATTATAAAACATAAATAGAAAAATGGGAAGTAAGGTAGTGCAAAAAAAACTGAGAGGCAGGTCTGGATATTTGGAGGGTACGGCCCAGATCCGGGTCAGGATCCATTCAGCAGTCTTATCACAGTTGGAAAGAAGCTGTTCCCAACTCTGGCCGTACGAGTCTTCAAGCTCCTGAACCTTCTCCCGGAGGGAAGAGGGATGAAAAGTGTGTTGGCTGGGTGGGTCGTGTCCTTGATTATCCTGGCAGGACTGCTCCGACAACGTGTGGTGTAAAGTGAGTCCACGGACGGAAGATTGGTTTGTGTGATGTGCTGCGCTGTGTTCACAATCTTCTGCAGCTTCTTCCGGTCTTGGACAGGACAACTTCCATACCAGGTTGTGATGCACACTAGAAGAATGCTTTCTATGGTGCATCTATAAAAATTAGTGAGGGTTTTAGGGGACAGGCCAAATTTCTTTAGTTTTCTCATGAAGTAAAGGCGCTGGTGGGCCTTGTTGGCAGTGAACTCTGCTTGGTTGGACCAAGTCAGGTCATTTGTGATACTGACCCCGAGGAACTTAAAGCTTTTGACCTGTTCCACTTGCGCACCACTGATGTAAATTGGGTCATGCGGTCTGCTACTCCTTCTGAAGTCAACAACCAATTCCTTCATCTTGCTGATGTTGAGGGATAGGTTATTGTCTTCGTACCATGCCACCAGGTTCTTAATTTCCTCTCTGTACTCAAACTCATCATTACCCGCGATACGGCCTACAATTGTGGTGTCATCAGCAAACTTATATATTGAGTTTGATGGAAACTTGAGATGACGTAATTATAGAAAGGGCTTTTAAGTTCAGTTTTTTTTTGGAGTTCAATAAATAAGTTGTACATTTTTTTCTTAAACATAAAATGCCTCGTGTCATTTTATTTGCAAAGACCTACCTGTCTACCAATTGCTTTAATATGCAGGCCTGTCGGAGTTCTCCAATATCCTGACTGCAGTTTACATACCGTCAGCAGTCACTTGAGATACTACATGATTGCATCTCCAAGCAAGAAACATTCCATTCCAATGCATTTCAAATCATAGTCGGGGACTTCATCAAGGTTTGTTTGAAGAAAACCCCGCCCAATTACAATCAGCATATAACCTGTAGCACCGGAGGTCCCAACACACTAGACCGCTGTTATACTAAGATAAGTAATGCCTACTTTTCCATGGCCAGACCACATTTCGGGAAATCGGATCACTTGCCTTTCCTTCTCCCACCTTCATACAGGCAGAGGCTAAAGAGCAAAGCTCCAGAGATTAGCACAACAAAAAGATATAGGAGCAGAAGTAGGTTATTCAGAAAGCAGGTACTGTAGTGGGAGTAAGAAGTATGGTTACAAGATTGCTTCAAGTCGGTGGATAGAGCCGTGTTTGAGGACTCATCTATGGATCTGAGTGAATACACCATAGTTATCACAGACTTTATTTAAGCAGTTGTAGATGAGTGTGTCCCCACAAAATCATTCAGTCTTCCCCAACCAGAAGCCCTGGATGAACTACGCTGAGGGTCAGCTCATAGGCATTCCGGTCTGGTGACCAAGGAAGTTACAAGAAGTTCAGGTACGACCTCCAAAAAGCCATCTCACAGGCAATGTGGCAGTTCTGGACTAAGCTTGAATCAACGAAGGATGCTCAACAGTTGTGGCAGACCTCTTATAAAGTTAAATCAAGCGACATAGGCGACCACAGGGCTTTGCTTTCAGATGAGCTCAATGCCTTCTATGCTCGTTTTGACCATAAAGTCATGGTGGAAGCATCATGAACTCTCACGGCCCCTGATGAACCTGTGATTTCAGTCTCTGAGGCTGTTGTGCAAGCAGACCTCAGGGTGAACCCACAAAAAGTATCCAGCCCACCTGGGCAGGTACTAAAGACCTGTGCTGATCAACTGGTTGGACTATTCACTGAGATCCTTATTCTCTCACTTCAGCAAAGGTAGTCATAGCTGAAGGGTGATAGTGGGGATGAGCTCCCACTGCTAAACAAATGCTCTTCATGGCGTGCATGTCAAACAGCGTCCGACAGCCAAGTCCAACTCCTGGCCTTCACGTGTGGCATAGTTCTTGTGCCCGGCGGAGCTGTTCTCACTGACAGGAGAAGGGGCAAAGGTGGGCCACAGGCGCCTTAAAACCAGTTGCTCTGGGCAGATGGAGCTCATTAACCACAGATGGTAGCTCACCTAGGAGAGGGAAAACTCCGATTTCAAATCTCCGCTGCTTTGAGGCTATACCTGCTCACGGGAAAGGCTTTGGGAGTAAACCCTGAAGAAAAATCCGGAGTCGGAGTCCCGAAGGTGGCTGACTGTTGCACCCAGCACCAGCACGGTAACTCCTGCGATGCTGCTGGCACCAAACTGTACCGACTTTCGTCGTTCCTTTGCACCCGTCATCAGCATGGAGAGGGGGGCCCCACTGCATGGGCAACTGACGGATCTCCATATCAACTCTGCCCTGGCTTGCGCTCTGGAGAGGCCACTCCAGCTTCGCTTCAGTGACTACCAGAGGCACAGTACCCATGGTTGACTATGACCGACGGAGGCCATACACACACACACACACACACTTCAGCAGTCTGAGGTACTCAACGTGGTGATCTGCCTCGGTGACGATCGTCCAGTAGCACTTAGGTCCACTGTGATGAAGTGTTTTGAGAGGTTGATGATGAAACGTATCAACTCCTACCTGAGAAGCAACTTGGACCTGCATCAATTTGTCTGCTGGAGCAACAGGTCCACAGCAGATGCCATCTTTTTGGCTCTTCAATCAACCCTGGAAAATATGGACAGCCAAGGTAGCTACATCAGAAGTTGATGAAATCTTTCACTGACTTTATTATGGATATTTTGAGTATACTCACAAGATACTGAATCTCGGGGTTGTATATGGTGACGTATATGTACTCTGATAATAAATTTACTTTGAACTTTGATCTCTACTGATTTAATCGACAACTATGTCTCCACAATCCTCCAAAGATCCGCCAGTGAAAAAACTTTTCCTGTCTTGAATCATCTGATATAAGACTATTGGCCAAGAGAAGTACACTCCACAAATATAATTTGTGGAGCCTCAAACTTTGTACATTTTAATGAGATCATCTGTAAATGTTCTAAACTTAAAACAGTTGAAGTTTAGCCTCTCAATTTCCATAGAAATCCAGCTAATGAATCTGTTGCATGTCCTCCAGAGTATTTTGTTTTAGGTATGGCGATAATAATTGTATGCAAAACTTAAGGTGTGATCCAAATCAGAATTAGGTTTATTATCACTAATATAGAAACATAGAAAACCTACAGCACAGTACAGGCCCTTTGGCCCACAAAGCTGTGCTAAACATGTCCTTACCTTAGAAATTAATTAGGGTTACCCATAGCCCTCTATTTTTCTAAGCTCCATATACCTATCCAGGAGTCTCTTAAAAGACCCTATCGTATCCACCTCCACCACCGTTGCTAGCAGCCCATTCCACACACTCACCACTCTCCGCGTAAAGAGTTACCCTTGACATCTCCTCTGTACCTACTATATAGGTACATTTTCTTGACCTACCATATAGGTCATAAAAATTGTTTTGTGGCAGCAGTACAGTGCAGGACAGAAAAATTATAAATTACAAAAAAATTGCAAAACAGAAATAGTAAGGTAGTGTTCATGGGTTCACAAACAGTCAGAAATATGATGGTGGAGAAGGAGAAGCTGTTTCTAAAATATTGAATGTGCTTCATCAGGCCCTGTCCCTTCTCCCCAATGATAATGAGAAGTGAGCATGGCCCCAATGGTGAGTAAACTTAATGAAAGATGCTTCCTTCTTGTGGCTCCAACTCTTTGAAGATATTCTCAATGGTGACATAATGGAGCTGACTTGAGTCTACAACCCTAGGTAGCTTATTTTCAATCCTGCACATTACAGCCACCAAACCAAGTGGTGATAAAACCAGTCAAGATGTTCTCCACTGTACATCCAGAAATTTGCTAGAGTCACAGTAAATCTCAAATTCCTAATGAAGTATAGCCGCAAGAATGCCTTTTTCATGATTACATTAATGTGTTGGGTGTCTTAAGGATTATTAAGGATAAAGTAGTTATAGTAAGACATCTGACATCTTTGTTGTTGTTGTTGTTGTTGTTTGTTCTTCGTAGTCGAAGATGACCGTGGCTTCAAAGTCAAATGGGAGATTGGTGGCTGTGGGTCCAGAGGTGACTGATGAGGCCAATCCGGGCCCTGAAGGCTCGCCCACATGTGGGACACAAGTGGGTGGGTGCTGTCGTGGCAGTGGATGCTGCTCGGGCCTTGCCCACAGCACGCTTTCGTTGCTCCTCGATGATGTGCCTGACTTCAGCTGCACGGGCTCCTGTGGTGATCTTGCTGCGCCAAGCTGGACGGTCGAGGGCAAGCGTCTCCCACGTGTTGATGTCGACACCCAGACCTTTGAGGGACGCTTTCAGGCAGTCTTTGTAACGTTTCTTCTGCCCCCCGACTGAGCGCTTGCCCTGACACAGTTCCCTGTACAGCAGCTGCTTAGGCAATCGGCTGTCTGGCATTCTGACCACATGTCCAGCCCACCTGGCTTGAGCTTTCAGCAGGAGGGTGTAGACACTGCGGAGCCCAGCTCGTTCCAGGATTTCTGTGTCGGGGACTTTGTCCTGCCACCTGATGTGGAGGAGTCTGCGGAGACAGCTCAGGTGAAAGTGGTTGAGCTGTTTGGCGTGACTGCTGTAGACAGTCCAGGTCTCGCTGGCATAAAGGAGGGTGGTAAGGACCACTGCACAGTAGACCTTCAGCTTGGTGGTAAGGCTGAGTCCTCTCCGCTCCCAGATGTTCTCACGGAGTCTCCCAAAGGCGGCGCTAGCTTTGGCAATCCTGTTGTTGACCTCAGCGTCTACGTTCACTACGCGAGAGAGTATGCTGCCCAGGTAGGTGAAGTTGTCAACTGCCTGGAGGTTCTGACCCTTCACCGTGATGAGCGGCTCCTGGTATGGCTTTTCTGGGGCAGGCCGGTACATAACTTCGGTTTTTTTGGTGCTGATAGTGAGACCGAAGTTGTCGCAGGCTTGTGAGAAGCAGTCCATTTCACGCTGCATCTCCTGCTCTGTGCTGGCGTTGAGTGCGCAGTCATCAGCAAACAAGAAGTCTCTGATGACAGTCTCTTGCACCTTTGTAACTGCCTGCAGGCGCCTAAGGTTGAACAACCTGCCGTCAGTCCTGTACCTGACGTAGATTCCTTCTTCGTAGTTACGGAAGGCATCTGTCAGCATGGCAGAGAATACCATACTAAACAGAGTCAGGGCAAGAACGCAGCCTTGTTTGACGCCATTTGTCACTGGGAAGGCCTCCGACTCGTCGCCGTCATCCAGAACTTTCACCATCATACCGTTGTGGAACTGCCGGACGATTATGATGAACTTGTTGGGGCAGCCAAACTCCTCCATGATCTTCCACAAGCCTTCTCTGCTGACTGTATTGAAAGCCTTGGTTAGATTGACAAAGGTCACGAAGAGGTCGCTGTGTTGCTCCTGGCATTTTTCCTGGAGTTGGTGCGCAGCAAAAATTATGTCCGCGGTCCCACGTTCAGCACGGAAGCCGCACTGGCTTTCTGGGAGCAGACCTTGCTCAAGATGTTGGAGAAGGCGGTTGAGCAGGACGCGGGCCAGAATCTTCCCCGCAATGGACCAGAGGGAGATGCCTCGGTGGTTGTCGCAAGACTGGCGGTTGCCTTTCCTCTTGTAGATGTGGACTATGCTGGCATCTTTCAGCTGTTGCGGGACCTGTCCCTTTTTCCACATGGGCTGGAAGAGTACAGTCAGCTTTTGCATCATGACAGGGCCTCCTGCTTTGTATACCTCAGCAGGGATTGCATTGGGTCCTGGCGCTTTGCCACAGGAGAGTTGCTTCACTGCCTTCCTGACTTCATCTACTGTGGGGAGGGTGTCAAGGTTCTTGTTGATCTCTACCTGGGGCAGGCGGGCAATGGCCTCGTCATTGATGTCGGCAGGGTGGTTAAGGACGTTGTTAAAGTGCTCAGCCCACCAATCCAGAATTTGCTTCTTCTCTGTCAGCAGCTAAGTCTCATCTGCGTTGAGGAGGAGTGAGGAGCTGGAGGACTGGGGTCCGTATACAGCCTTAAGCGCATCGTAGAAGCGCTTTATGTCATGGCTGTCTGCATAGCCCTGGATTTCATCAGCCTTCTTGCTGAACCAGCTGTCCTGCATCTCGCGAAGTTTTTTCTGCACCTTTCTTCTTGCGTTAGTAAAGGCATCTTTCTTGGCTAGCAACGTGGGGTCATTCTGATGTGCTCTGTAATGTTGATGTTTCTCCGTTAGTAGTGCCTGTATTTCTTCATCATTCTCATCGAACCAGTCTTGGTTTCTTCGGGTTGCTGGTCTGAGATGTTCGAGGGCGGTAGTGTAGTCAGCATCTCTGAAGGCCGTCCACTGTTCCTCAACGCTGGTCCCGTCTTCCTGTGGTGTGTCTGGCAGTCTGCCTTCAAGGTCATCGACGAATTCTTCTGCAACCCTGCTGCTTTTCAGCTTGGAGACATTCAGCCTCTTTGCAGTCTTCTGCCCTTGGGGTCTTTTCATGGGCAGAATGCGAAGCCTGAGCTTGGACATAATGAGGCGGTGGTCGGTCCAGCAGTCGGTACCACACATGGCTCTCGTCACTCTGACATCCATCCTGTCCCTCTTCCTGGTGATGATGTAGTCAATCAGATGCCAGTGCTTCGAGCGTGGGTGCATCCATGACGTCTTCTTACAGGTGGGTAAGCGGAACAGGGTGTTGGTGATGACAAGGTCGTGTGTGGCACGTCTTGAGGAGCAGAAGGCTGTTGCTGTTACACTTGCCAGTGCCGTGTCTTCCAATGATCCCCTCTCAGGTTTGGTAGTCTGTCCCTACTCTGGCATTGAAGTCCCCGAGAACGATGAGCTTCTCTGACTGTGGGATTGCTGAGATGAGGGCGTCGAGTTCTTCATAGAACTTGTCTTTAATGTCATCTGGGTTGGTCATGGTGGGAGCGTAGGCACTAATCAGCGTAGCACTCTTCTTGTTTGCATGTGGGAGCTGAAGTGTCATCAGGCGGTCGTTGATGCTCTCTGGGTGCTTGGTGAGTTTACGGGCGAGGTTAGAATTGATGGCAAATCCCACGCCTGCTTCTCGTCGTTCAGCGCTGCTGTGACTGCTCCAGAAGAAAGTGTATCCACCACTACGTTCTGTCAGCTGGCCCTTGTCTGCTAGGCGCGTTTCGCTGAGAGCTGCTATGTCCACGTTGAAGCGAGCTAGCTCTTTTGCAACCAGTTTCTTCTCTCTGGTCTGTCTGCCTTGATGTTATCTCGCAGAGTTCTTACGTTCCATGTGCCAAGGTTGAGCACCATCACTTTCTTCTTCACCGTTGTAGGTCAACCGCTATGAGGGATCCCCACCAGCCGCGGTAAGCTGGCCAGGGTGAAGTGAAGCAGACTATGTTTGAGGCACCTTTTCCAGCCCCTTCCTCCATGGAAGTGAGCAGAGCGATCCTAAAGAGGGCTGCTCAGACACCCAGGGGGCTGCCGAACTCAACTGCTGCTTCGGTCCAGTAGAGAGCAACCCTATGCCCTGGGCCGCCTGTGTGCAGGTTTGTGACTACAGTTTCCAGTGTATCCGTACCTGCTGCTTCGCCACTCCCCCATTGCCACAGGACTTTAGGCTGCGCGTTGGGTTTGAAGTCATGACTTGCGCTTGACTTGGATTAAAGTGAGGGAGAGTTGCGCAGGTCGTCAGCCTCACTCTCTCGTCCCGGCCCATCTGGACCCAGTGGCAAGACATAGTCGCCACGGCTGGAGATAGGTCAGGATGCAGTGGATGGCCAGCAGTGTTCTGGGTGTATCACTGTGCCCTCTTAGCGCTCCACAACGCATTGCTGAGAATCGCCTTTCTGCCCGTTGAACCAGTGATGGTTTCTTCCGCGCAGTCCACCAAATCCGGGCTTCACACGCTAGGTAGACAAGCCCTGAGTGTTGTGGGTCTACGGCAGTTCTTGCGGCGTGCTTGCAAGCCTCCCTACCCATTGTTGGGCATCCTCATCTGCCTTTGCAGCCGTTGGGAGATGTCTCCTCTTCCACCTGCTCCGCCGTTGGGATGATTGGGATGAACTTGCAGGCAGGGGGAGGCCGCGGGGCTCAGGGTGGTGGTGGTGGTGCCGGTGATGGTGCAGTTGGTGCAGCAGGCTGGGCCGGTGCATTTTCCGGCCGCCGCGGTGCAGGGAGGCGCGATGCCGCCTCTTGGTGAGGCCGAGGCCCGGCCCCGGGCCGCCCACCGCCACCGCACCGTCGGCAGCCTGCAGGCGGTGGAAGGCGGCGGCGGGCGGAGGGACGAGGCCCGAGGCCTGGAGCTGGCCTGCCACTCGTCGCGACCGCCACCTGGTACGGTCAGGAGCAGCTGCAGGACCCGGCCAAGGTGGAGCAGCTAGCGGGCGAAAACAAGTGAGGGGGTGGTGTCATTACTACAGCACTAGGTGGTCATCTGACATCTTACTCTTGTGCTCAAGTTCTTTAATAATAAAGACCAATATACTAATTGGTTTCGGTACTTGCATATTAGCTTTCATTGACTTGTGTATAAGGATATCTGGGTCCCTTGAGTTGCAGTATTTCCCTGTCTCTCTCTTATAATGAAAAAAACTCAGCATTTTTTCTCCATTTTTTCGGCTCAAATTTTTCTGTGCTGTTCTCTATCTGCTGTGTTATTACCCACTCAGTTTGTCTATAGTCTCATTAAAACCTTTTACCTCCTCATCAAAGATTCAAAATGCATTTATTATCAAGGCACGTATGCAATATATGTACAACCCTAAGGTTTGTCTTCCTACAGACAGAGACAAAACAACGAAAGAAAACCATGGAACCCATTCAAAGAAAAACATCAACCCCCCCAACACGCAAAAAAAAGTACAAATTGCACAAACAGCAAAAAAAAACAAGGGAAAAACACTGAATATAATACACCAAACCAAAAATTATCAACTCATTTACACAGTTTCCCATTATCAGCAAATTTGGAGATATTACATTTGGTCTCCTCAGCCAAATCATGGAGATTGCGAACTAAGGGACAATAGCATAGGTCTCTGCAATAGCCCAGTAATCGAACTCTGTCAAACTGAGAAGGGCCCATTATTTCTATTCTGTGTTTTATATCTGTTAACTGACTCTCAACCCTCTCAACCTTCACCAGTCCATTACTCCCCTTCCCCTCCCCCCATTCCATCTTGTTCGCCGACCTCTTAAGTCTTTATTGAAAAAGTCTTCTGACAACCCGAATATACCACATCCCTTCTGCTCTACTAGATGCATCCCAAATAACTAATAGATTAGTTAATCATAATTTCTGTTTCATAGATTAGTAGAGACTCTGTTCACTCACATTATTTTCTCAGCACTTGATATCCCATTCGTTATTATAGTATACAGAATTTTTAATAATAGTTTTGTCCTCTTCCTTTTGTTAAATAGTGGAGTCACATTTATCACCATTCTAAATTCTCTAGAATGTTGGAAGGGATTATTCATCATATTTACAGTAATCACTTTCAAAATGCTTGTATGTACCTCACCAGATCCTTGTTTCTTACCAATTTTCAGCTGTATTAACTTATCTTCAATTTTTTTTTTTAAGCAATGCAATTTTTCCTCATGTCCTCTTGATATGATTTTCTCCAGTTTTCCTGAATGGCTTTATTGTGGCTTGTGTGAGAACAGGTGCAAAATATTTATTTAATTCATCTGTCATTTTTAAATTATCTTTTATAAATTCCTTTATTGCTTGATTATATTTTTTAATACACATAGAAGCTATCTCAGTTTTTTTTGTTTCTCACTATTCTATTTCTTTATCAATTTCTGGGTTATCCTTCACTGAATTCTAAAATACTCCTTTATAGGCTGACAGGTGAAATTTATGGTTGAGCAATGTAAGGTATTATATTTGGGTGGGAGAGCGCGGTTCTAAAAGGGGTACATAAATAATGAGCTCTAAGACTGTAACAGTGAAGAGGAATATAAAGTGAGGAGCACGGTTCTAAAAGGGGTGCATAAATAATGAGATCTAAGACTGTAACAGTGAAGAGGAATATAAAGTGAGGAGCACGGTTCTAAAAGGGGAACATAAATAATGAGATCTAAGACTGTAACAGTGAAGAGGAATATAGAGGAGCACAGTTCTAAAAGGTGTGCATAAATAATGAGATCTAAGACTAAGTGAATATAAAGTGAGGAGCGCGGTTCTAAAAGGGGCGCATAAGTAATGAAATCTAAGACTATAACAGTGAAGAGGAATATAAAGTGAGGAGCACGGTTCTAAAAGGGGCGCATAGTTAATGAGATCTAAGACTAACAGTGAAGAGGATACAAAGTGAGGAGCACGGTTCTAAAAGGGGTGCATAAGTAATGAGATCTAAGACGGTAACAGTGAAGAGGAATATAAAGTGAGGAGCACGGTTCTAAAAGGGGTGCTTAAATAATGAGATCTAAGACTGTAACAGTGAAGAGGAATATAAAGTGAGGAGCACGGTTCTAAAAGGGGTGCATAAATTATGAGATCTAAGACTGTAACAGTGAAGAATATAAAGTGAGGAGCACGGTTCTAAAAGGGGTGCATAAATAATGAGATCTAAGACTGTAACAGTGAAGAATATAAAGTGAGGAGCACGGTTCTAAAAGGGGTGCATAAATAATGAGATCTAAGACTGTAAGTGAAGAGGAATATAAAGTGAGGAGCACAGTTCTAAAAGGGGTGCATAAATAATGAGATCTAAGACTGTAACAGTGAAGAGGAATATAAAGTGAGGAGCACGGTTCTAAAAGGGGTGCATAAATAATGAGATCTAAGACTGTAACAGTGAAGAATATAAAGTGAGGAGCACGGTTCTAAAAGGGGTGCATAAATAATGAGATCTAAGACTGTAAGTGAAGAGGAATATAAAGTGAGGAGCACGGTTCTAAAAGGGGTGCATAAATAATGAGATCTAAGTGTAACAGTGAAGAGGAATATAAAGTGAGGAGCACGGTTCTAAAAGGGGTGCATAAGTAATGAGATCTAGGTGTAACAGTGAAGAGGAATATAAAGTGAGGAGCACGGTTCTAAAAGGGGTGCATAAATAATGAGATCTAAGTGTAACAGTGAAGAGGAATATAAAGTGAGGAGCACGGTTCTAAAAGGGGTACATAAATAATGAGATCTAAGTGTAACAGTGAAGAGGAATATAAAGTGAGGAGCACGGTTCTAAAAGGGGTACATAAATAATGAGATCTAAGACTGTAAGTGAAGAGGAATATAAAGTGAGGAGCACGGTTCTAAAAGGGGAACATAAATAATGAGATCTAAGACTAACAGTGAAGAGGATATAAAGTGAGGAGCACGGTTCTAAAAGGGGTGCATAAATAATGAGATCTAAGACTAACAGTGAAGAGGAATATAAAGTGAGGAGCACGGTTCTAAAAGGGGTGCATAAGTAATGAGATCTAAGACTGTAAGTGAAGAGGAATATAAACTGAGGAGCACGGTTCTAAAAGGGGTGCATAAGTAATGAGATCTAAGTGTAACAGTGAAGAGGAATATAAACTGAGGAGCACGGTTCTAAAAGGGGTGCATAAATAATGAGATCTAAGTGTAACAGTGAAGAGGAATATAAAGTGAGGAGCACGTTTCTAAAAGGGGTACATAAATAATGAGATCTAAGTGTAACAGTGAAGAGGAATATAAACTGAGGAGCACGGTTCTAAAAGGGGTACATAAGTAATGAGATCTAAGTGTAACAGTGAAGAGGAATATAAACTGAGGAGCACGGTTCTAAAAGGGGTGCATAAATAATGAGATCTAAGTGTAACAGTGAAGAGGAATATAAAGTGAGGAGCACGTTTCTAAAAGGGGTACATAAATAATGAGATCTAGGTGTAACAGTGAAGAGGATATAAAGTGAGGAGCACGGTTCTAAAAGGGGAACATAAATAATGAGATCTAAGACTGTAAGTGAAGAGGAATATAAAGTGAGGAGCACGTTTCTAAAAGGGGTACATAAGTAATGAGATCTAAGACTAACAGTGAAGAGGATATAAAGTGAGGAGCACGGTTCTAAAAGGGGTACATAAATAATGAGATCTAAGACTGTAAGTGAAGAGGAATATAAAGTGAGGAGCACGGTTCTAAAAGGCGTACATAAGTAATGAGATCTAAGACTGTAACAGTGAAGAGGAATATAAAGTGAGGAGCACGGTTCTAAAAGGGGAACATAAATAATGAGATCTAAGACTGTAACAGTGAAGAGGAATACAAAGTGAGGAGCACGGTTCTAAAAGGGGAACATAAATAATGAGATCTAAGACTGTAACAGTGAAGAGGAATATAAAGTGAGGAGCACGGTTCTAAAAGGGGTGCATAAGTAATGAGATCTAAGACGGTAACAGTGAAGAGGAATATAAAGTGAGGAGCACGGTTCTAAAAGGGGTGCATAAGTAATGAGATCTAAGACTGTAAGTGAAGAGGAATATAAAGTGAGGAGCACGGTTCTAAAAGGGGTGCATAAATAATGAGATCTAAGACTGTAACAGTGAAGAGGAATATAAAGTGAGGAGCACGGTTCTAAAAGGGGTGCATAAATAATGAGATCTAAGACTGTAACAGTGAAGAGGAATATAAAGTGAGGAGCACGGTTCTAAAAGGGGTGCATAAATAATGAGATCTAAGTGTAACAGTGAAGAGGAATATAAAGTGAGGAGCACGGTTCTAAAAGGGGTACATAAATAATGAGATCTAAGTGTAACAGTGAAGAGGAATATAAAGTGAGGAGCACGGTTCTAAAAGGGGTGAAAGTTGTAGGACTGCTTGAGGCAACATTGTTTTATTTATTTATTCAGCGATACGGCGTGGAGAAGGCCCTCTGGCCCTTCGAACCATGCAGCCCCAGTAACCCCACCATCCTAATTAACCCCAATCTAATCACGGGACAATTTACAATGACCAATTAACCTACCCAGTACGTCTTTGGACTGTGTGAGGAAACCAGAACACTGGGTGAAAACTCATGCATTCCACAGGGAGGATGTACAGAGGCTCCTTACAGAACTGCGCTGGAATTGAACTCCAAACTCCGGAACACCCAAAGCTGTAACAGCATTGCACTGACTGCTTGGCTACCCTTGTGTGGTTAAAAGCAAGTAGGATCCTGATCTTTGTAATAGGGACATAGAGTACAAGATAAAAAAATCATAATATAAAATTTTGAGCACAACCTGAAATAAACTACTGTGTTCAATTTTAAGAAAAATATGAAAGCTTTGGAGAAAATTTACTAAAATGATACCAGTGATGAGTGACTTTAAATACTGTAAGTGGATAGTCTATAGAGAATTTTTTTTGTTGGCACAGAGTCGATACCAATCGTTTCTCATAGAACTATTTAAGTTCGTGGCCAGTATAGACAGCGTACACAGAAGGCAATTGTTCCCATTGGCAGAACCAGGGATATGGAATGAAAGTAATTCGCAAAAGAATCCAAATTGACAAGAGGGGAAACATTTTTATGCAGGTGGTGATTAAGATCTGCAAGCACTGCGCTAATGGGGAGTCCGCTTTAAATAATCACAGTACACAGAAAACCTGTGCGGTCAAAATAAATTCGATAAGGACTTAATGTCTCTAGATAGCCAACATTTAACAAATACAGCTACAGGCCCACAGTTGCAGCTCTATAAAACCCTGATTAGACTGTACTTGGAATATTATGTTCATTTCTGGTCACGTCATTATAGGACAGATGTGGACGTTTTAGAAAAGTTGGAGAGGAGATTTACTAGTGTACGGCCTGGATTAGATTTCATGTCTTTTGAGGAAAGATTGCGCAAGATAGGGCTAATTACAGAATGAAGGAAGCAAGTATAGTTTGTTTCCCTCAAGATTCAAGTTTATTTATCACATTTACATTGAAATATACAGTGAAAGGCATCGTTTGTGTTAGCAACCAACATGCCTACTGATTTCACAAAAAAAAGTGAGACGAAGTTTTCCAGGGAGACACGTGTTTAAGCAAGTGGGCAGAGATGGCAAATGGAAAACAAAGGAGGAAAATGTTATATTTTCCACTTTTGGATAGGAAATATAATTTAGAGCCTCAGAGAGAAACAGCAGGGACAAGCTCTTTGGCCCACAATGTGCACACCAGTCATCAAACACCCATTTGCACCAATCCCGTATTAATCTTACTTTCCCTACATTCTCATCAATTCCGCAGATTCTGCCATTCACCAGCACACCAGAGGCAATTCAAAACAGCCAATTAACCAACTAGCCTGTATTTCTACAATGGGTAGGAAACTAAAGCACCGCACCATTCTGGAGAGAATGCGCAAACTATACAGATAGCATTGGAGATCAGGATTGAACCCGCGTCTCTGGTGTCGTGAGATAGTGGCTCTACTTGCTCCATCACAATCCCATTAAAGAGTGTCAAAACTAAATATTGCCGCTATTGATTCTTGTACAAAAACTCAAAATTTAGCATTCATGTAAAAGTAAGTAATTTAGAAAACAAAAAAAAAGTACAGAACTGAAGTAGTTTTACTTCCAGTGTCAGAGTGTTGGTGAGATCTTACCTGGAATACTGTGTGCACTTTTGGTTTCTTTATTTACTTGAGAATATACATGGAAGCATTTCAGAAAAGATTCACTGGATTGCTTCCTGAAATATAGGGGGAATCTTATGAGAAGCGTTTGTCAAAAAAAATGAACCTAACTTTGGAGTTTGAATGAGAAGAGATTTCACTGAAATATAATAATGAGGGGGCTTGATCAAACTTGTTGTAAGGAAGTTTTCCCCAGAGAACATAACCTTAACATTAGGCACAATCTTTTAAGACTGAGCTGAGGTGGAATTCCTTCTCTCAGGTAAATTTCAGTCTTTGTACTTCTCTACTCTCGAATGCTGTGGATTTGGAATCATTAAGTCTATGAAATGGATTTATTTTTCAACTCCAAAGTATTCAAGGATTGTGGGGAGTAAGCCCAAACATCAGGTGTATGGATACAACTCTTATTATTACTCAGTTTCAGTGCCCAGGGTTCAGTGCTTTTTGAGTGGGGTTTACATGTTCCCTCTGTGATTTTGTGGGCTTCTCCAGACGCTTTGGTTTCCTCCCACGTCCACAAGGCATGTACATTGGTAGTTTACTTGGCCACTGCCCGCAGCATGCCTAAATAGCTAAGGGACACGTGAGAAGATAATTTGCAAGGTTAGAGGGAAGGTGCAGGTGAATGGGAAATAACACAGTATGAGGAGAGTGAAAGCATGCCAGATTGGTGTAAATGGACTTCTGATAGACTTAAGCAAAGGCTTAAGGATCAATCTCCATTCTCCTTGGCTGTTCCAGAGGCTTCTGGTTCAGAACAAAGAATACAAAATTAAGTTTAGCATCTAATTCATGTAGTTTGAATTACATACAGCCTGCAGATTCATGCCATATGGGCCAACTGTTGCAGACTGTTTTTATTCATTATGAAACTTCTTTCACGGTAATGGTCTCACCCCACACTGCTCCTATATTAGTCTTAATTTTTTTCCTCTCATATAAACATCAAGTTTCCCCCAAGTGCATTTGATGTGAATTGCTTCACCCAATTTCAGGGTGAGAAAGACTAGATTCTCACCACAGAATCTTCCTGAGTTACTTATTTGTTCTGTTCCTGACAGTCTTATGATGATGCTCCTGCATTTTAAGCTTCCTGACAATAAATATAAGCAGTTTATACTTGTTCATACACGTGCTCATACTTTTGTAGCCCTGCCTAGTTTTAAAGACTGTAGTCAGTGTTGTCTAATTCCTTCCCTTTTGGAGAAAAGCAGAAACCTACTGAATGTTACCTGTAGTTACATCCCTCACAGCTGCTAACATCCTTGTAAGGCTCTTACATTTTTTTCTTGTCTGTGCTTCAATAATGTTTCTTTAGTACAAGATCAGTTCTTTGTATAACACTCCAAGCATGACCTAACTAAAATGTTGTAACTCTAAAATTACCTTCAGGAAAGGATGAAACAAACAACATAAATATTAATGGCTTTTTAATTTTTTTTTGTCTCCATATATTATAGCACAGAAAGCAATTATTTGTCATAGTAACTGTATGCCAATAAAAGAATATGTTGTTGGAGTTAAATGAAGGGCAGGATTTCATTCAACCCAACTGATAAAATTTAAAAACTGCCTGCTATTATTCCTGCCTCCCTTTACATTAAATAACTTTCTATTAGTTGCATCTATGTAATTCATAGATTTACCATCCGCAATATTTTGCTTTTGCTTTATTATTTAATTCAACGTTGCTTTTGTTCCACGATTGCCACAGGATTTCCATTGTTTCTTTGAACTTTTTTTTACTTTTGTGACTTTCTGCTTATTTTCTTGTCTTTGATCCAGCATCATTTCGGGCTCACCCAACATCTGTCTGCAGCTCCAACTTAATCCATGTCGATTCCCTTTAAATTTCTTTCCTTGTCATTTATGGGCATCTTCTAGATATTAACTATGCCTTGAGATATGAGCTTTACCACATTCTAAAGCCTGATTTATACTTCTGTGTCAACGCATTGCCGTAAGTACTGCATTGCCGCAAACCCTACACAAAGCTGACGCGGAACCCTACGCGAGAGCCTGCGTTGCTGCGACGCACACCTCTCCCAAAATGTAACCGCGCGTTGCGGCAATGCAGAACGCAACAACTGTGATTGGTCCGCTTGGTAGCATCGCATGTCATCCTATGCTGCAGTAGCTTCCCATTGGGTGACTGAAGGGCAGGGAAGGAACTCTGGCTGCAATCCTTTCCATAAAGCTTTAAAGACCTCCGAGATTATGGAGGACACATTTCACTTTTACGAAAAAAGACACTCGCTTCTTGTTTACCCTGAGAAAGACTACCATGACCATGAAGCCTTGCGCGGGCAGGTGAGTGCGTATGTGTGACGTGTGCGAATTGCAGAGCGACGCAGACACACCAACACACAAGTATAAATGCTAACAACGCGCGTAGGCCACTTGTGTAGGTTATGGCGTCCAGGTAGCGCAGAAGTATAAACCAGGCTTAAGATTCACCTGTGCATGAGCTTGTCACCTCTTCAGCAGCACCAAAGATCTCCTTGTCTACTGTGGATTTCATCCTAACCTTTTCCAGAGCATTAAACAATGAGTTCTTTTTCTTTCTTGAGTGAGGATTTCAACAGATCTTGGATTAAAACTTGTTCTTCCCCAATATGTTCTTCTGGATCTATATCTATTAAAAATGTAACATCTTGATAAGTTTTTACTATCCTTTATGACCTTGTACTCCCTAAACTTAAATGATCCCTTAAATTTTGAAGAAAACTCATCAAACACCATCCTTGAATTCACTGATGACACCACGGTTGCCGGCAGAATCTCAGTTGGTGACAAAGAAGCACACAGGAGTGAGGTAGATCAGTTGGTTAAGTGGTATCGCAGCAACAACCATGCCCTCAATGTCAGAAAGACCAAGGAATTGATTGTAGACTTCAGGAAGGGTAAGTTGTGAGAACACACACCAATCATTCTTGAGAAGTCAGGAGGGAGGGAGGGAGGGGGGGGAGAGGGAGGGAGAGAGAGAAGCTTCTCGTTCCTGGGTGTCAACATCTCAGGGTATCTATCCTGGGGCATTGTTGCAATCATGAAAAAGATACAGCAGAGGCTGTACTTCAGTAAGAGTTTGAGGAGATTCGATATGTCACCATAGACTCCAGCAAATTTCTACAGACATACAATGGAGAGCATTCTGAATTGTTGCCTCCCCACCTGGTATTGAGGTTCCAATGCACAGGATCAAAAGAGGCTGCAGAGCTCCCTCAAGGCACAACCCTCCCCACCACTGAGGACATCGTTCACGGGTGGTACCTCAAGAAGGCAGCATCCATCATCATTAAGGACTCTTACCATCCGAGACATATTCTCTTCTCATTACTACCATCAGGGAGGAGGTACAGGAGCTGGAAGACCCACACCTGTTGTTTTAAGAACAGCTTCCCCTCTGTCGTCAGATTTCTGAACAGTCCATAACTCATGAACACTACCTCCTTATTCAGCTTTTGTGCTATTTACAGTATTTATTTGGGGCTTATGATACTTTTTGTATTACACTGTACTGACGCCACAAGACAACAAATTTCACAACATATGTCTGTGATAATGAAGCTGACTGTTTTCCACCAAAATATCTTTATCAATGTCTAGTCAATCAGTTGATATCAACTAATGATTTACAGATTATACTATGTGATTTCCTGTGTATTAGCTCATAATAGTTATTGACAGAGGAAGTAATCTAGTGTACACTACCATGCCTAGGCAGGGGTTGCAGTTCTGGTGAGGGGACTTGACGTGTCCATTCCGAGCAGTTCACTCACTTTTGGTCCCCATCTACATCAGCTCTCACCTGTGGCTCCAAGTAGCTGTTTGCATGCAACAGCAGCCACACCCCAGTACACTGCTTCGAAAGGGGGGCTAAACCAGGGGAGGAAAGCTGGTGGCCCCATAACCTGGTGAAATAGGGACATGCCAATCCTAGCATGAGAAGTCAGCTCCAGTGGACTGAGCAGATGAGATCAACAGTGAGAGCTGTGACGGTAACTCATGGCACTGTATCCGGACCCCTGAGGTGAAGAGGCTGGAACTGTCTCAGTGCGACGGTTTTACCACTTTAAAAACTCTCCTGCACAAGTTTCACTGTCATCGCTGGATATGACCGACAACCAACATGCTGCCGTGTCCTTTTGAGTGACTGTGAATGCACAAAATTAGCACAGACACCTTGTGCAGAAAATGGACTGCATCTTCCAAATCTTATAACACTCAAGATGATTTTTGATATCTTCTAATTCTTTGTAGTTTCTAACTTGTTGAAGTAATGAGATTGTTTCATTTTCACTTCTGGATGCTTGAAACTGCAAAACAATTCTAAATTGTCTTACTGCTTATTTCTCGCCAACTATCAGTGAAAAAAATCACTGCTTTTTGAACACAAACACACATAACTGATGCAATTTAAAAACTGTTCACTTTAAGCACAATATAGTGACCAATGGCCACCCAAGTTCACCCAGATGGCACTAGTTAGAAAATAGCATCTGTCTCCTGACCCAATTAAGATGCCAAGTGTCCCAAATAAATGAAGGGAACCATAGCTATTTTTTCAATTAGTTTTTGTTCTTTAAGAGTTCTCCCAAATAAATGGCTGCCCGATTAACCAATGGACCAGTTAAGCAGAATCCACAGTATTTGCTGACATAGATGTACTTTGATAATAAATTTACTTTGAACTTTTTTTCATCCAACATTATTCTTTGAAAATTTTGATGGCATGATTGGATTGTTTCCCGTAAAATGTTCCATTGTGCTTTGTACATCAGTGGTTTAATATAACAAAACTGCAATTAATTCTCACTTGGCCCTCTTTCCATTGTTTAAAAGGTTAAATTAACTTTCTTGTCAACCTTTTTTAAAATGAGCCAATTTGTAATGCACCAAACTACATTTCATCTCTAGACTAAGATGCATTATTTTATCTAAATAATTCAATAGTATTGGTGCTTTTGGGCTACCTAAGAATCCCGCTTTAGTCAACTTAGAATAATGTTAGAATGGAGACACAAAATCTTCTTTAATCTAGACTTCAAGGTGGAAGGTTGATCTATTGAAGTAAACACACGAGAGGGAAGGGAATGGAAGATGTATAATGGGCTAAAATATAGAGAAAGGAGAGATCCAATCACAAATAAGAGAAAATCTGCAGCTGCTGGAAATCTGAGCAACACATACAAACTGCTGGAGGAACTCAGCAAGCCAGACTCAGTCCTGCTGAAGGTTTTCGGCCCGAAACATTGACTATACTCTTTTCCTTGATGCTGCCTGCCCCGCTGAGCTCCTCCAGCATTTTGTGTATGCTATAGAGAAATGAGAATTTTTTTAGGCCAATCCGGATGCTGTGATACTTAATCATTAATGATTTTGATAACCAAAATGGAGATACTGTAATTAGATAACTCCTTATCTTCAGTCCCTTTGCTTTACACTCCATTATCTGCAGTAGATGTTTTTGCTGACGTGTTCTGTTCCATTGTGGGGATGGTACAAGCAATCTTCCTTATAATCTGTTGATCGATCAATGTATGTTGATCAACAAGCTGACTAGATGTATTACTGGTGAAAGAGTTCACCTTTAATAATCTGAACGTTTGAAGTAGTGCATACAGTGAGTGTTAAGGGGTGCAAGGGTGAAGTGAAGTACTTCTGACAGTTGGAGAACAAATAGTGACCTTATTTTGCTGCTGATATTAATATTTGTATTGCAATCCACTCACAACTGTAGGTTGCTGGAGGGTTACTTGTGATGTTTCCTGCATCTTATATAACGCCTGTTCGGTTTTAAAATATTTTTTAGTGAATTGTGTTTGTACTGATGATGTAATTGCTGGGAAGTGAAGTGCTGCTGTCATTTAGTGTTCCAAAGGAGCAATTTTAGTTTGATCTATGCCATCCATCAGTGTGAGGTTGGAATATGTGTAAAATATTTTGCAGCATTTGTACAGGGCTTTGGAGAAAGCAAGTCTGCGACGTGATGATCATATGCAAAAGTGCAGCAAAGATTCAGTAGACTGTGAAATTCTGGTACAAAACAAGATTTAGTCTTTGGCTGAAGCACAGAACAATGAGTATTGATATGCATGATTCTGATAAAGGTTGATATCGTTAGATGAGGGGCTGCTCCCTTTGACTAGTGAGTCTGGAATCCTATTATTTATTACTGAAGTTTCTTTAGCAAGAGGTATTCAAAACTATGCGTTGTCTTTAATACAAGTGGATGTAGGATAGTGGGGATCAAGCAAAAAGACTTGAAATGGAGGCTCCAATGCCCAGGATTGAAAGAGGCTTCAGAGTTTTACAGACTCAGCCAGCTTCATCACGGGCACAACTCTGCCCACCATCAAGGACCTCTTTTAAAGGCTTTACCTTAAGAAGGCCTCATTAAGGACCCTCACCATCTGGGACAATATTAGCATCGGGGAAGAGGAACAGGAGCTTGAGGACCCACACTCAGCATTTTAGGAACAGCTTCTTCCCTCCACCGTCAGATTACTGATCAGTCCATAAACTCTACCTCACCTTTCTTCTTTCTCGCTATTTATACAGTATCTGTATGTGATTTATGGTAAGTTGTATGTCTTGCACAGTACTGCCACCACAAAACAACAAACCTGATTCAGAATATTACATTACATCCAGGCAACATCCTGGTGAGTCTCCTGATTGACCTCTCCATGTGCAGTCACATCATCCCTTAAGTGTGGCTACAGGAATGAATACACAATACTGCAGCTGTGAACCTAGCTCATGTTTTATGAAGTTGTACCATATGTGTATGTGTGGGCACATGGCCAAGTGGTTAAGGCATTGGACTAGTGACCTGAAGGTCATGAGTTCGAGCCCCAGCCCAGGGAACAGTTGTGTCCTTGAGCAAGGCACTTAATCACACATTGCTCTGCAACGACAAGCTGTATGGGTCCTAATGCCCTTCCCTTGGACAACATTGGTGTCGTGGAGAGGGGAGACTTGCAGCATGGGCAACTGCTGGTCTTCCATACAACCTTGCCCAGACCTGTGCCCTGGAGAGTGAAGACTTTCCAGGTGCAGATTCATGGTCTCGCAAGACTAGCGGATGCCTTTACTTTACCATAAACCTCTTTGCTCTTATATTCTGAGACCTGCTGAGTGCATACAGCATTGATTGTTCTTAATTCAAATCTTTGAGGATAGCAGAACAAATTCATGAAGTTGTTTCATGTTTAAAAGGAAAAAGCGGCCAGTATAGGATGCTATATAAATCAATGTGTTTAATTGTGTGTGCTACATATCAAGGTTTTGGGGAAGGTAGAGCAAACATTTACCATTTGTTTGCCATAGATGAGTGAGAGGGTTTCAATTATCTGCAAAAGATGAGATCATCTACTTAGTGAAGCAAAAGGGGGAAATTTAATAGAACGGTTCAAAATTGCAAGTGATTTTGCTAGAGTAAATAGGCTGAGACTGTTTCCATTGGCAACAACCTACACAACCAGAGAAGGGAGACTTAAAATAGTTCGCAAGCGGGTGAGAGTGGATTGTTTCGCAACTATATTGAGCAACCAAGTAAAGCAACTAACAAAAGCTGCAAGCTTGTGGAAAAAGAGCAAGGGAGTCCGGCTCAGACATAACAGGTCATGTGAGTTTTTTGTTTGAAGTGACTATCCTTCAATTTCCTTGACAGTAGGTACTTACTGCATGCCTGCTCTGTCAATGGGGAGAATCATCTCTGAATGAGGAAACATTTGAAAAAATGTGGCCTTACTATTTGATCAGCAACACATATCTGCTGGCAATCTTGTGTACTGACAGTTTTGATCATAGCAATGATAAAGAAATGCATAAGAAATCTCTCATGAAAAGTGGTTACAACACAAACTAACATCAAGATTATCTGGTAATTGGTGACGGGGAGCAAGGCAGACTATCAGTGCTGCCTCTGGGACACAAACTGAACTCAAAGATTCATCAGACAGAAAATGCTGTGGATACTCATGTTGTAAGTGAGGAAACAGATTCGGTAGGTCTCAAAGGTGAGGACTCCAGACACACAGTCTTGGTAGTGAAGTATTTTATTTACAGAAGGCAAACATGGGAAAGTGGCAACAGAAGCAACACACGCACAATTTACAGCAGTCGTGGGAAAAGTTGCATTGGCAATAAAACACACGGACAATTAATAAAATTACATGGGAACAAAGTACACGCACGCACACGTATACAACCAAGGGAAAAGTCAATATGATACCCGCCACCCCTTTACTCTGTGCAGGCATGGCTCTCTGCTGTTAGGAACAATAACCAACGCTCCCAACCCTATTCAATGCATAACTCACCAATAATTTCTCCAGTGCTGTTCCACGGTTCTCATCCTAGAGTAAAGCAGGGTGATCCCTCAGATGGCAAAGAGAGGGAGGGTCCAGCACACGTGGCACCCTTTATAGTGTAGCAGGGCTGGAGGATCCCATCCAGGTAATTCACAGGAAGGCCAATGGCTCGGTGCCAGCAGAGTTAAGCTGATTCAAAAGGCCAATTCCCCTAGGCCAGGTACAAGGCTAATTAAAGGGGCCAACGGTTAGGTGTGCATTGATGGGCGAGGAGGGGTCAAACCTTGATTGGCAGGTGGTGTGTCTTTCAACCAAGTAATAGGCAGTGCTGTCACATGACAGTCACGACCCCTCCAGTACAACTGAGCAGGTCAGACAGCATGTCTGGAAAGAGAAACAGTTAATGTTTCAGGCTGAGAGAGAGCATTTGTCAACAGTCTTCCAGCATTTTCTGTTTTCATTTCTTTTTTCAATTTTTGTTTGATTTCTGAAGTGTCATCAGTTTTACTGACTATTTCCAAACAGCTCTCACTTTCTCCAACTCTTTCCTTCCCTTTCTTGATCTCTTGATCTTCATTTTGGAGGCACCTTTGTTCTGGTGGCACCACTTGTCACATCGGTGTGTCCTCTTTCCTCACACATCACCACATGGTTGACTGAGACTCCTCCATTTCCCATACTTACCTTGCATAATTGATCCCCATTTCCTTTGTCTAACCTATCAGTCTCCACATTTAATAGATCACCCTCCATAATTTCCAACACCTCCAATGTGTGAAGTTACTACCAGGCCCATCTCAACAACCCCCCCCCCCCGACACACACAGACACACTCACTCTATTTCAACATCCTAAAGGAGATCTTCACATGGAGTGCAAAATCTGCCCTTTTAGCTCCCTTCCCCCCCCCCCACACTTTTAGGTACTCAAATAGTTCCACAAATTAATGTAGCAATTACCTTATGCATCTTCCAGTCAACCGCACTAAATGTTCAATGTAGGGATAACTGAATGCAGATTGACTTCATTAGCTTGTACCTTGCATTTCCAGCGTTCACATTTTCTCATCTTATATTGCAGGTTTCATTACTTACCTACAGTATACGAGGGGTGATTGATAAGTTCATGGCCTAAGGTAGAAGGAGTCAATTTTAGAAAACCTAGCACATTTATTTTTCAACATAGTCCCCTCCTACATTTACACACTTAGTCCAGCGGTCGTGGAGCATACAGATCTCTTCTTTGTAGAAGTCGGTGTCTTGGACCTCCAGATAGTGGTCCACAGCAGGGGTAATTGATAAGTTTGTAGCCTAACGTAGGAGGAGATGAGTTATACAGCTCTCATTACATGCACATGCAGTTCAACTCTGAGTGAAAATGCAGAAAGTTTGAAGTTAATAACTCATCTCCTTCTGCCACACCCTCACCTTCTAGTTTGGTTGTCCACCCAGTTTGATTCTTTCTACACCCATTTCTGTTTGTTAATTAGTTTAGTTCATTCAACTCATTATATCATTAGCACCTGTGTGTTTTCACTGGGCTAGATAGCTACAAAAGAATCAAGTTTTTATTTGCAAAGCATTCCCAAACTATGCTGCTTCTTCCACCATACTTCACAGTTAGGATGTAGTTTTGGTGTTGGTGTACAGTGCCCATTTTTCTCCAAACACAGTAGTGTGCATTTCTGCCAAAAAGTTCAGCTTTGGTCTCATCTGTCCGCAGAGCATAGTGGAACACACAGGTGTTTTTTTTGCAAACTTGAGACATGCAGCAATGTTTTTTTGGAGAGTAGCAGTTTCCTCTATGGTGTCCTTCCATGAACACAACTCTTGTTCAGTGTTTTTCTTATAGTGGACACATGAAAAGCGATTTTAGCAAGTTCTAGAGATTTCTGCATGTCTCTTACTGTTACCTTTTTTCACCTCCTTCAGTATCGCACATTGTGCTCTTGGTGTGATGTTTGCAGAATACCCACTCCTAGGGAGAGTAGCAACAATACTCAGTTTCCTCCTTTCATAGCCAATTTCTCTTACTGTGGACTGATGAACACTCAGGTCTTTAGAAATGCTTTTTTAGCCTCTTCCAGCTTCATGCATCTTTACAATTCTTTTTCTAAGGTCCTCTGAAAGTTATTTTGATTGAGACATAGTGCACATAAACATCTTTCTTGAGAAGAGCAGGCTCTACCAGTAACCTGGCTGTGTGTGTCTTTTTTTTAAATGGGTGGGGCACCTCTACAACCAACATCTCCAATCTCATATCATTGATTGGAACATCTGACCCCAAATAGCTTTTTGTAGCAGGCATTACCCCAGAGGTTCACATATTTTTTTGAACCTAGACTGTGATTGGTTAAATGGTGTACTCAGTATTGATGAGAAGTAGTACAATTGTTTGTGTGTTATTAGTTTAGGCGGATTGTGTTTGTCTATTATTATGACTTAGTTGAAAGTTGCTGCAGCAGAAAAGAAGTTAATTTTACTCCTTCCTTCCTCCTTGTGTTAACCATGTCCTCGTTGTGGAAATGCTGCCAAATTGCCTTGGAAATTTGACTCATACTTTGTCAACTTTATCAGAAGGAATGAGTTTACTTTCAATGCCTTAATAGCCTTATCTGCCTTCCCAACTTTTCCACCTATTTTGGACTCCCTCTACAGCAAACCAACAAGAAAAGAGAGGCCAACAGCATTGGCAAACCTTTGGTTTAAAAAGGACAATAGTCAGATGTTTATTCACTCTAAAAGTGCAAGTAGAATTTATTTACAAGTAAATAAATTGTACTGAAACGTGCAAAAAGAAAACAATGCAACACTTGCTCCTGCAGAGTAATCAGTCTTCAGCAGTTAACATTAATAACTATTACACAGAATGTCTGACAAGAAACTAATCCCGTGCATTCTTTCCTCCACCTTTAATGAAAGAGTTGCCCTGAAATTTGCATTGGTTTTCCCCGCCCTATCTTTGGATAGGAATAATTGGTTGATTTTCTATCTGTTTAAGTAGCTCTTATTGGGGGTTTATGCTGTCCTCAGCCAATTAGGTGGAGTAACTGTCCCCCAATCTTACAATAAGTGGGGGCGGGAGGCTATTTGTCTCCCTCCATAATTCCCCCAAGATCATACGCATTGATAATTTTCCGTACCTCTGTCAAATCTCCTCCGATTGTCCTATGCTCTAGGGTATAATGTCCTACACCATTCAACCTTCCCCATAACTCTAGTTCTCAAGTCCCATTAAAATCCTTGTAAATTTTTTTCAGTACTCTTTTCAAACTTATTGATATCTTTCCTGTAGGTAGGTGACCAGAACTGCATGTGATAATCCAAATTAGGCTTTACCAATATCTTAGACAATGAGACCATGAGACAAAGAAGCAGAATTGGGCCATTCGGTGAATTGAGTTTTCTCCGCTATTCAATCATGGGTGACTTATTACTCCTCAACACAATTTTCCTGCCTTCTCCCTGTAACCGTTGGCATCCTTTCTAATTAAGAACTTATCAACCTTCACTTTAAATATACCTAATGGCTTGGCCTCCACGGCTATCTGTGGCAATGAATTCCACAGTGACGGGGCATATCACCAACAATGATGAAGTGGTCTACAGAGAGGAGGTGGAATACCTTGAGGTCTGATGCCAGGCAAATAACCTCTTCCTTAATGTCAACAAAATAAAGGAGATGGTTATTGACTTCAGGAGAACTCACACCACTCATGCCCCTCTATACATTGGTGTAAAGGGGAACTGTAAGCAGTTTCAAACTCCTGGAAGTGCACATCACACACAACCTCTCATGGTCCCAGAACACATCCTACATGGTCAAGAAAGCTCACCAATGCCTCTTCTTTCTGAGGAGGCTGAAGAGGGCTGGACTTCACACTCATGTCATTCTATGCACACTAGAGAGCATTCTAACAAGCTGCATCACTGCTTTGTACAAAAACTGAACTGCAGGGGATGGAAGAAAGGTTCTACAACAGATAGTCAAAATTGCCCAATGTATCACTGGAACCAGCCAACCCACCATCGTGGACAAAAAAGGCCAGTAACATCATGAAGGATCCTGCCCACCCTGCTCATGGACTGTTTGCCCCAGTCCCATCAAGGAGGAGGCTGCATAGCATCTACACCAGGACCACCAGACTCAAATACAGTTACTTTCCCCAAGCAGTAAGACAGTTTCAAGTTCCTGCTGTCAAGATCTCTGAGGATCTAACCTGGTCCCAACCTATTAGTGCAGTTATAAAGAAGGCAAGACAGTGGCTATACTTAATTAGGAGTTTGAAGAGATTTGTCATGTCAACAAATACACTCGAAAACATCTATAGATGTACCATGGAGAGCATTCTGACAGGCTGCATCACTGTCTGATATGGGGGAGGGGGGGGGTCACTTCTGCACAGGACCAAAATAAGCTGCAAAAGGTTTTAAATCTAGTCGGCTCCATCTTGGGTACTAGCCTACAAAGTACCCAAGACATCTTCAAGGAGAGGTGTTTCAAAAAGGCAGCATCCATTATTAAGGACCTCCAGCACCTAGGGCTTGCCCTTTTCTCACTATTACCATCAGGTAGGAGGTACAGAAGCCTGAAGGCATACACTCAGCGACTCAGGAACAGCTTCTTCCCCTCTGCCATCCGATTCCTAAATAGACATTGAACCCTTGGACGCTACCTCACTTTTTAAAAAATATAGTATTTCTGTTTTTTTGCACAATTTTTAATCTATTCAATATACTTATACTGAATAAGATGTATTTACTTCTTCATCTATTTATTCTAGATTATTTATTGCATTGAACTGCTGCTGATAAGTTAACAAATTTCACATCACATGCCGGTGATAATAAACCTAATTCCAAGATCAACGCCTCCGCCCACCAACTCTGCCACTACTTTATTATTTCCTGTCAGTCACCTCATGTATAGCCTAGCATCTAAAGAGGCATCCTTCTAGTCTGAGGTTGTGCCCTCTGGCCCTCCACTATAGGAAACATCTTCTCCATATCCACTCTATGGCCTTTCAATATTCATTAGGTTTCAATGAGTTCTTCCTTCATTCTTCAAAACTTATACAACTTCAGGACCAGAGCCATCAAACAATCCTCATACATTAATTCTGCCATTCCTGGGATCATTCTGGTGAATCTATTCCAGACACTCTCCAATGCAAGCCTATCCTTTTTTAGATAAGGAGCCAAAGCTTCCTAGAATACTTCAAGTGCAGTCCAACTTCTGTACTCAATATCTTGATTTATTAATGCCAACATGCCAAATATTCTCCTTACAACCCCATCCACCTGTGATAAACTTTCAAGGAATTATGGATAAATATATATTTCCTGAACCCTCTGTTCTACTTTCCCTTCTGTTCACTGTGTAAGTCCTAGCCTGGTTTGTCCTCCCAAAGTGCAACACCTCACACTTAGAACCATAGAACATTACAGCACAGAAACAGGCCTTTTGGCCCTTCTTGGCTGTGCCAAACCATTTTTCTGCCTAGTCCCACTGACCTGCACCTGGACCATATCCTTCCATACACCTCTCATCCATGTACCTGTCCAAGTTTTTCTTAAATGTTAAAAATGAGCCCGCATTTACCACTTCATCTGGCAGCTCATTCCACACTCCCACCACTCTCTGTGTGAAGAAGTCCCCCCTAATGTCTCCTATAAACTTTTCCCCCTTCACCCTTAACCCATGTCCTCTGGTTTTTTTCTCCCCTAGCCTCAATGGAAAAAGCCTGCTTGCTTACCCGTCATAATTTTATATACCTCTATCAAATCTCCCCTCATTCTTCTACACTCCAGGGAATAAAGTCCTAACCTATTCAACCTTTCTCTGTAACTCAGTTTCTCAAATCCTGGCAACATCTTTGTAAACCTTCTCTGCTCTCTTTCAACCTTATTAATATCCTTCCTGTAATTTGGTGACCAAACCTGAACACAATACTCCAAATTCGGCCTCACCAATGCTTTATACAACCTCACCATATCATTCCAACTCTTATACTCAATACTTCGATTAAAAAGGCCAATGTACCAAAAGCTCTCTTTACAACCTTATCTACCTGTGACACCACTTTTAGGGAATTTTGTATCTGTATTCTCAGATCCCTCTGTTCTACTGCACTCCTCAGTGCCCTACCATTTACTCTGTATGTTCTACCTTGGTTTGTTCTTCCAAAGTGCTATACCTCACACTTGTCTGTATTAAACTCCATTTGCCATTTTTCAGCCCATTTTTCCAGCTGGTCCAAATCTCTCTGCAAGCTTTGAAAACCTTCCTCACTGTCCACTACACCTCCAATCTTTGTATCATCAGCAGATTTGCTGATCCAACTTCTCACATTATCATCCAGATCATTGATATAGATGACAAATAACAATGGACCCAGCACTGATCCCTGTGGCACACCACTAGTCACAGGCCTCCACTCAGACAAGCAATTCTCTACCACCACTCTCTGGCTTCTTCCATTGAGCCAACATCTAATCCAATTTACCACCTCTCCATGTATACCTAGCAAATGAATCTTCCTAACTAACCTCCCATGCGGGACCTTGTCAAAGCCCGTACTGAAGTCCATGTAGACAACATCCACTGCCTTCCCTTCATCCACTTTCCTGGTAACCTCCTCGAAAAACTCTAAAAACTTGTCTGCATTAAATTCTATCTGCCATTTTTCAGCCCATTTTCAAGCTGGTACACATCCCGCTACAAGCTTTGGTCACTTTTTCTCGCTGTCCACTATGCTCCCAATCTTGGTGTCATCCAGAAATTTAGTCTCCCAAATTGAACTTCTTGGACATCAGACTAAATCTCACAAGTAAATTCAGATGCAAAAAATCTATTTAAGATGTCCCCCATCTCCATGCATAGATCACCACTGTGATCTTCAAAAGGGCCATTTTTGTCCTTTATCTTTCTGCTCTTAATATACAGTGCCTATAACAAGTATTCACCCCCTTTGGAAGTTCTCAAGTTTTATTGTTTTACAACATTGAATCAGAATGGATTTAATTTGGCTTTTTTGACACTCGCCAACAGAAAAAAAAACTCTTTCGTGTCAAAGTGAAAACAAATTTCTACAAGTTGCTCTAAATTTATTAGAATTGTTAACACAAAATAATTGATAGCAGCATTACTCACTCCATTCACGTCAGTATTTAGTAGATGCACCTTTGGTAGCAATTACAGCCTTGAGTCTGTGTGGATAGGTCTCTATCAGCTTTGCACATCTGGACACTGCAATTTTTCCCATTCTTCATTACAAAACTGCTCAAACTCTGTCAGATTGCATGAGGGTCATGAGTGAACAGCCCTTTTCAAGACCAGCCACAAATTCTCAATTGGATTGAGTTCTGGACTCTGACTTGGCCACTCTAGGACATTAACTTCGTTGCTTTTAAGCCATTCCTGTGCAGCTTTGTCTTTATGCTTGGTGTCATTGTCTTGCTGGAAAACAAATCTCCCAAGTCACAGTTCTCTTACAGACTGCATTAGGTTTTCCTCCAGGATATCCCTGTCTTTTGCTGCATTCATTTTACCCCCTACCTTCACAAGCCTTCCAGAGCCTGCTGCAGTGAAGCATCCCCACAGCACGATGCAGCCACCACCATGCTTCGCGGTAGAGTCAGTGTGCTTTTGATGATGTGTGGTGTTTGGCTTATACCAAACATAACATTCAGTCTGATGTCCAAGAAGTTCAATTTGGATTTCATCAGACCTTCTTCCAGCTGACTTCCGTCTCCTACATGCCTTCTGGCAAACTCTAGCCAAGAATTCATGAGAGATTTTTTTTCCCCCAACAGTGGCTTTCTCTTTGCCACTCTCCCATAAAGCTGTGACTGGTGAAGCACCCAGGCAACAGTTGCTGCATGCACAGTCTCTCCCATCTCAGCCGTGAAGCTTGTAACTATTCCAGAGTTGTCATAGGTCTCTTGGTGACCTCTTGTTAGTCCCCTTCTTGCACAGTCACTCAGTTTTTGAGGACTGCCTGCTCTGTGCTGATTTACAGCTATGCCATATTCTTTCCTTTTCTTGATGATTGACATAACTGTACTCCAAAGAATATTCAGTGACTTGGAAATTTTCTTGAATCCATCTCCTGACATCTTATCTTGGAGTTGCTCCGAGTGCTCTCCTGTCTTTGTGGTGTAGCTTATGCCAGGATACTAACTCATCAGCAGTTGGATATTCCAGATACAGGTGTATATTTACTACAATCAATTGAAACACCCTGACTGCACATAGTGATCATAGTGATTATGTGACTTTTAAAGCCAATTGGCTGCACAAGTGATGATTTGGTGTGTCATATTAAAGGGGGTGAATACTTATGCAATCAATTATTTTGTGTTTTATATTTGTAATTAATTTAGATCACTTTGTAGAGATCTGTTTTCACTTTGACACGAAATAGTCTTTTTCTGTTGATCAGTGTCAAAAAAGCCAAATTAAATCCACTGTGATTTAATGTTGTAAAACAACAAAACATGAAAACTTCCAAGGGGAGGGTGAATACTTTTTATAGGCACAGTATCTGTAGAAGCTCCTGGGATTCTCCTTCATTCAGCTTATCTGCTAGAGTAACCTCATGCCATCTTTTAGGGGAGAGGGAGAGATATGTAGTTAAGGGTTAAAGTCTTAAGGTACATATGTCTGGATTTAGGGGTTAAGGTATGCCTTGTAAGGAGTGAGAGGCATGTGTGGTCGGCATGTTCATTTCTATTTGAAGTTACCTTGGGTTAGAGGAAAAAGTAATCCAGTGGATTCTGTTTAATCAGGGCAACCACTCATTTGGGACAACTCTGAAAGAAGAAAATCCAATCAAGAAAATAGCCGGCATTCCCTTTGCCTATTTGGGACATCATGCTGCTTAATTTAGGGCAGGTGACGATTACTGAATAGGTTCTAACTAGTGTCAGTCACGCGCACTTGTGTGGCTGTTAGACACTACAGCATGCTTACTGCAAACAGTTTTAAATAGCATCAGTTGCATGTGTTTGCATTTAAAAAGCATTGATTTTTCTCACTGATAGTTGGATAGAAATAAACAGTAAGGCAATTCAGAACTATTTGGCTCACTGCGGTTTCAAGCAATTGGGCTTGGAGATGCCAGAAATAGCCAGGAGTGAAAATGAAACAATTTCACTGCTTCAGCAAGCAAGGGACTACAAAAAAATTTGAAGATCTCAACAATCATCTCAAACAATGCAATGAAAATGAAGATTTGGAGAATGCAATTATCTATAGCATTGTATGAAGGCAGTCCATTATCAGCACCAGGTGTCTACAATGATTTTGTTCATTGCGTACACTGAATACATTCCTCCAGCGATAACTGTTAGGAACTAACAGAGTTTTGTAGTACTATTAGGAGTGTTCTAATTTGTTCGGTATTTCATTTAAATACATAATTGATTCTCAGTAAGTCTCTTTTGTAACTTTTTAATGATTTCATTGAAACTTTAGCTAATTGGGGCAAGCACTTCATTTGGCCAAAATGTAGTGGTCGCAATGTGTCCCAATTAAGCAGAATGCACTTTAATTACAGTAAGAGGATAGCTAGGAAGGCAACTGCTACAGGGCTGACTGTCTGTATGGAGGGAGAATGAGATTAGAAGCTGCATGCAAGGGTTAATGCATGTCAGGTACAGCACGAAGATCCTCTTGGTGAATCAGAATCATTAACAATGATCTTTCAAGAATCGATAGATTCTGGCATTGTACCAGATGACTGGAAAATTGCAAATGTTACTCTGCTATTTAAGAAGGGTGGGAGGCAGCAGAAAGAAAACTATAGACCTGTTAGCCTGACATCAGTGGTTGGGAAGTTGTTGGAATCAATTGTTAGGGATGAGATTACGGAGTACCTGGAGGCACATGACAAGTTAAGACAAAGTCAGCATGTTTTCCTGAAAGAAAAATCCTGTCTGACAAACATACTGCAATTTTTCGAGGAAATTACAAGCAGGGTAGACAAAGGAGATGCAGTAGATGTGGTGTACTTGGATTTTCAGAAGGCTTTTGACAAGGTGCCGCACGTGAGGCTGCTTAGCAAGATGAGGGCCCATGGAATTGCAGAGAAGTTGCTAGCATGGGTGGAGCATTGGCTGGTCGGCAGAAGACAGCGAGAGGGAACATAGAACATAGTATAGTACAGCACAGTACAGGCCCTTCGGCCCACAATGTTGCACTGACCCTCAGACCCTGCCTCCCATATAACCCCCCACCTTAAATTCCTCCATATACCTGTCTAGTAGTCTCTTCAACTTCACGAGTGTATCTGCCTCCACCGCTGACTCAGGCAGTGCATTCCACGCACCAACCACTCTCTGAGTAAAAAACCTTCCTCTAATATGCCCCTTGAACTTCCCACCCCTTAACTTAAAGCCATGTCCTCTTGTATTGAGCAGTGGTGCTCTGGGGAAGACGCGCTGGCTATCCACTCTATCTATTCCTCTTATTATCTTGTACACCCCTATCATGCCTCCTCTCATCCTCCTTCTCTCCAAAGAGTAAAGCCCGAGCTCCCTTAATCTCTGATCATAATGCATACTCTCTAAACCAGGCAGCATCCTGGTAAATCTCCTCTGTACCCTTTCCAACGCTTCCACATCCTTCCTATAGTGAGGCGACCAGAACTGGACACAATACTCCAAGTGTGGCCTAACCAGAGTTTTATACAGCTGCATCATTACATTGTGACTCTTAAACTCTATCCCTCGACTTATGAAAGCTAACACCCCATAAGCTTTCTTAACTATCCTATCTACCTGTGAGACCACTTTCAGGATCTGTGGACATGTACCCCCAGATCCCTTTGCTCCTCCACTCTACCAAGTATCCTGCCATTTACTTTGTACTCTGCCTTGGAGTTTGTCCTTCCAAAGTGTACCACCTCACACTTCTCCGGGTTGAACTCCATCTGCCACTTCTCAGCCTACTTCTGCATCCTATCAATGTCTCTCTGCAATCTTCGACAATCCTCTACACTATCTACAACACCACCAACCTTTGAGTCGTCTGCAAACTTGCCAACCCACCCTTCTACCCCCACATCCAGGTCGTTAATAAAAATCATGAGAAGTAGAGGTCCCAGAACAGATCCTTGTGGGACACCACTAGTCACAATCCTCCAATCTGAATGTAATCCCTCCACTATGACCCTCTGCCTTCTGCAGGCAAGCCAATTCTGAATCCACCTGGCCAAACTTCCCTGGATCCCATGCCTTCTGACTTTCTGAATAAGCCTACCGTGTGGAACCTTGTCAAATGCCTTAGTAAAATCCATATAGATCACATCCACTGCACTACCCTCATCTATATGCCTGGTCACCTCCTCAAAGAACTCTATCAGGCTTGTTAGACACGATCTGCCCTTCACAAAGCCATGCTGACTGTCCCTGAGCAGACCATGATTCTCTAAATGCCCAGAGATCCTATCTCTAAGAATCTTTTCCAACAGCTTTCCCACCACAGACGTAAGGCTCACTGGTCTATAATTACCCGAACTATCCCTACTACCTTTTTTGAACAAGGGGACAACATTCACCTCCCTCCAATCCTCCGGTACCATTCCCGTGGACAACAAGGACATAAAGATCCTAGCCAGAGGCTCAGCAATCCCTTCCCTTGCCTCATGGAGCAGCCTGGGGAATATTCCGTCAGGCCCCGGGGACTTGTCCATCCTAATGTATTTTAATAACTCCAACACCTCCTCTCCCTTAATATCAACATGCTCCAGAACATCAACCTCACTCATACTGTCCTCACCATCATCAAGTTCCCTCGCATTGGTGAATATCGAAGAGAAGTATTCATTGAGGACCTGGCTCACTTCCACAGCATCCAGGCACATCTTCCAACCTTTATCTCTAATCGGTCCTACCTTCACTCCTGTCATCCTTTTGTTCTTCACATAAGTGAAGAATGCCTTGGGGTTTTCCTTTACCCTACTCTCCAAGGCCTTCTCATGCCCCCTTCTTGCTCTTCTCAGCCCTTTCTTAAGCTCCTTTCTTGCTTCCTTATACTCCTCAATAGACCCATCTGATCCTTGCTTCCTAAACCTCATGTATGCTGCCTTCTTCCACCTGACTAGATTTTCCACCTCACTTGTCACCCATGGTTCCTTCACCCTACCATTCACCGGGACAAATTTATCCCTAACATCCTGCAAGAGATCTCTAAATATCGACCACATGCCCATAGTACATTTCCCTGCAAAAACATCATCCCAATTCACACCTGCAAGTTCTAGCCTTATAGCCTCATAATTTCCTCTTCCCCAACTAAAAATTCTCCTGTCCTCTGATTCTATCCCTTTCCATGATAATTATAAAGGCCAGGGAGCGATGGTCACTGTCCTCCAGATGCTCATCCACTGAGAGATCTGTGACCTGACCCGGTTCATTACCTAGTACTAGATCTAGTATGGCATTCCCCCTACTCAGCCTGTCCACATACTGTGACAGGAATCCATCCTGGACACACTTAACAAACTCTACTCCATCTAAACCCTTGGAATTAATCAGGTGCCAAACAATATTAGGGAAGTTAAAGTCACCCATGATAACAACCCTATTATTTTTGCACCTTTCCAAAATCTGCCTCCCAATCTGCTCCTCTGTATCTCTGCTGCTACCAGGGGGCCTATAGAATACCCCCAATAGAGTAACTGCTCCCTTCCTGTTCCTGACTTCTACCCATACTGACTCAAAAAAGGATCCTGCTACATTACCCACCCTTTCTGTAGCTGTAATAGTATCCCTGACCAGTAATGCCAACCTTCCTCCCCTTTTCCCCCCTCTCTATCCCTTTTAAAGCACTGAAATCCAGGAATATTGAGAATCCATTCCTGCCCTAGTGCCAGCCATGTCTCTGTAATGGCCACTATATCATAATTCCATGTATGTATCCAAGCTCTCAGTTCATCACCTTGGTTCCTGATGCTTCTTGCATTGAGGTAAACACACTTCAGCCCTTCTACCTTACTGTCTTTACACCGTTTATTCTGCTTCTCTTTCCTCAAAGCCTCTCTATATGTTAGATCTGGCTTTACTCCATGCACTTCTTTCACTGCTCTATCGCTCCGGGTCCCATCCCCCTTGCAAATTAGCTTAAACCCTCCTGAACCATGCTAGCAAACCTACCTGCAAGGATATTGCTCCCCCTCCAGTTCAGGTCCCACCTTCCCCAGAAGAGATCCCAATGATCCAAAAATCTAAAACCCTGCTCCTTGTACCAACTCCTCAGCCACGCATTCAACTGCCATCTCCTCCAATTCTTACCATCGCTGTCACGAAGCATCGGCAGCAATCCTGAGAACACCACCCTTGAAGTCCTGTTCTTCAGCCTTCTGCCTAGTTCCCGAAACTCACACTTCAGGACCTCATCCCTCTTCCTGCCTATGTTGTTGGTACCAACATGTATCACAACTTCTGGCTGCGTTCCCTCTCATACCAGGATGTCATGCACCCGGTCAGAGACATCCCGGAATAAAGGGATCCTATTCTGTCTGGCTGCCGATTACCAGTGGAGTTCCACAGGGGTCAGTGTTGGGACCGCTGCCTTTTACGATGTACATCAATGATTTGGACTATGGGATTAATGGATTTGTGGCTAAATTTGCCGATGATACAAAGATAGGTGGAGGAGCAGGTAGTGTTGAGGAAACAGAGAGCCTGCAGAGAGACTTAGATAGTTTAGGGGAATGAGCAAAGAAATGGCAAATGAAATACAATGTTGGAAAGTGTATGGTCATGCACTTTGGTGGAAGAAATAAACGGGCAGAACATTATTTAGTGGGGAGAGAATTTAAAATGCAGAGATGCAAAGGGACTTGGGAGTCCTCGTGCAGGATACCCTAAAGGTTAACATCTGGGTTGAGTCGGTGGTGCTGAAGGCAAATGCCTTCATTTCTAGAGGTATAGAATATAAGAGCAGGGATGTGATGTTGAGGCTCATAAGGCGCTCATGAGACCACATTTGGAGTACTGTGTACAGTTTTGGGCTCATTTTAGAAAGGATATACTGACATTGGAGAGGGTGCAGAAAAGATTCACGAGAATGATTCCAGGAATGAAAGAGTGACTGTATGAGGAATGTCTGGCAGCACAGTACATACATTAAAGTCTACAAATTACCAAAAGATTGTAACAAAAAAGGAACAACAAAGTAATATGCATCAACTGCTCAGAAATCTGATGGTGGAGAATTCCGAAATTGTTGTGTGGGGCTGGTAGTAAGATGAAAAGAGCTTGTCCTGGGCAGAGAGGGCACTGAGTGATGGATGCTGCCTTCTTGTGTGCAATAATTGCAATATTTTCTATAACATTTGATAATCTCAGGTAACAATGGGTGTAATATAATTGGTATGATTACTATTAATTTATTTGTGGCATGTACCTGTTGTCTATAGGCTTTAATAAAGTATTTAAAGGCTGTGTGATCTTTGTCTGATTTTCACCACCCCTTCAGATTCAGACCAAATTCAGAGAGAAAAAAATGGCTGTTGGAGAAATTACGCCCCACTACTGATGTCAGGCTTACTAATCAACAGTTTCCTGTTTTGTCAGCTTCCTTTGTTAAAATAGTAGGATTAGACACCCTCTAATCTTGGGTTTCCCAACCTTTTTTATGCCATGGATCAATACTATTAAGTAGGGGTTCTGTGGACCCCAGGGTGGGAACTCTTTCTCTAATCCTGAGTCTGGAGATGTCAGAAAATGACCAGCTGAGCATCCACTATTCTCAGGGCCACTTCAGGCCCAGGAGCTTCATTGCCCTCCTTGCTAATTAAAATACATTGTGGTTCCTATCTCCTCATTGACCTTGGGTTCATGAGTATTTTGGGGAGTTATTTATATGTTATTTGTTGAGATAGACCCAAAACCTCTTTGCATTTGGACAGTTGGTCATTCTCTCTACCCTGTTATAGGTTTTCATGATTCTATCTGCAATGAGACTACATTAGTCTTTGCTGCTGTTGTAATGTCACATACCTTTGAGATCTTTTACAATAATTTAATGATCCATGCAGGATTACTTTTACACTCTACAGTTGCTGTCTTAATTAATCCCACAGAAACCCTACAGCACAATACAGGCCCTTCAGCCCACAATGCTGTGCCAAACATTTACTTACTTTACAAATTACCTAGGGTTACCCATAGCCCTCTATTTTTCCAAGCTACATATACCTATCCAGGAGTCTCTTAAAAGACTCTATTGTATCTGCTTCTACCACAGTCACCAGCAGCCCATTCCACACACTCACCATTCTCTGTGTAAAAAACTTACCCCTGACATCCCCTCTGTACCTACTTCCAAGCACCTTAAAACTATACCCGCTCGTGTTAGCCATTTCAGCTCTGGGAAAAAGCCTCTGACTATCCACACAATCAATGCCTCTCATTATCTTATACACCTCTACCAGGTCACCTCTCATCCTCCATCACTCCAAGGAGAAACGGCCAAGTTCACTCAACCTATTCTCATAAGATATGCTTCCTAATCCAGGCAACATCATTGTAAATCTCCTCTGCACCCTTTCTGTAGTTTCCATACCCTTCCTGTAGTGAGGTGACCAGAACTGAGCACAGTACTCCAAGTGGGGTCTGACCAGGGTTCTATATAGCTGTAAAATTACCTCTCAGCTCTTGAACTCAATCCCACAGTTGATGAAGGCCAATGTACCGTATGCCTTCTTATCCACACAGTCAACCTGCGCAGCAGCTTTGAGTGTCTGATGGACTTGGACCCCAAGACCCCTCTGATCCTCCACACTGCCAAGAGTCTTACCATTAATGCTATATTCTGTCATCATATTTGACCTACCGAAATGAACCACCTCACACTAATCTGGTTTGAACTTTATCTGCCACTTCTCAGCCCAGTTTTGAATCCAATCAATGTCCTGCTGTAACTGCTCACAGCCCTCCACACTATCCACACACCTCCAACCTTTTGTGTCATCAGCAAATTTTTACTCATTAAGTGTCTACACTTGCAACCAATCCCTCCACTTCCTCATCCAGGTCATTTATTAAAAAAATCACAAAGAGAAGAGGTTCCAGAACAGATCTCTGAGGCACACCACTGGTCACCAACCTCCATGCAAAATATGATCTATCTACAACCACTCTTTGCCTTCTGTGGGCAAGACAATTCTGAATCCACAAGGCAAAGTCCCCTTAGATCCCATGCCTCCTTACTTTCTCAATAAGCCTTGCGTGGGGTATCTTATCAAATCCTTTGCTGAAATCCATATATACTATATCTACTGCTCTACCTTCATCAATGTGTTTAGTCACATCCTCAAAAAATTCAGTCAGGCTCGTAAGGCACGACCTGCCCTTGACAAAGCTATGCTGACTGTTCCTAATCATATTATACCTCTCCAAATGTTCATAAATCCTGCCTCTCAGGATCTTCTCCATCAACTTACTAACCCCTGAAGTAAGACTCATTGGTCTATAATTTCCTGGGCTAGCCTACTCCCTTCCTTGAATAAGGGAACAACATCTGCAACTCTCCAGTCCTCCAGGACCTCTGCTGTCCCCATTGATGATGCAAAGATCATTGCCAGAGGCTTAGCAATCTCCTCCCTCGCCTACCACAGTAGCCTTGGGTATATCTCGTCCGGTCCCGGTGACTTATCCAACTTGATGCTTTCCAAAAGCTCCAGTATAACCTCTCTCAATGTCTGTATGCTCAAGCTTTTCAGTCTGCTATAAGGCATCCCTACAATCACCAAGGTTCTTTTCCATAGTGAATACTGAAACCATGATCCTCCATTCCTGAGTTCTTGGATTTGCTTCTATTTTTTGGACTACTTTATATGTCTCCTTCTTAGCAACAGTTGAACCATCCTTTGTTTTATTCATGTGCCACAATATTTGTCTTAGTTCAACTTTTTACTCATTAAGTGTCTACATTTGCAAATTCACCATCAATGTCATCTCATAGTCATAGTCATACTTTATTGATCCAGGGGGAAATTGGTTTTTGTTACCGTTGCACCATAAATAATAAATAGTAATAAAACCATAAATAGTTAAATAGTAATATGTAAATTATGCCAGGAAATAAGTCCAGGACCAGCCTATTGGCTCAGGGTGTCTGACCCTCCAAGGGAGGAGTTGTAAAGTTTGATGGCCACAGGCAGGAATGACTTCCTATGACGCTCTGTGTTGCATCTCGGTGGAATGAGTCTCTGGCTGAATGTACTCCTGTGTCCAACCAGTAGACAATAGACAATAGGTAATGGGTGCAGGAGTAGGCCATTTGGCCCTTCGAGCCAGCACTGCCATTCACTGTGATCATGGCTGATCATCCACTATCAGTATAGTGGATAGTGGAATCAAAGGTTATCCCCATAACCTTTGATTCCACTATCTTTAAGAGCTCTATCCATCTCTTTTTTGAAAGCATCCAGAGACTTGGCCTCCACAGCCTTCTGGGGCAGAGCATTCCATATATCCACCACTCTCTGGGTGAAAAAGTTTTTCCTCAACTCCGTTCTAAATGGCCTACCCCTAATTCTTAAACTGTGGCCTCTGGTTCTGGACTCACCCATCAGCGGGAACATGCTTCCTGCCTGCAGCGTGTCCAATCCCCTAATAATCTTATATGTTTCAATAAGATCCCCTCTCAGCCTTCTAAATTCCAGAGTATACACTCTAGTACATTATGTAGTGCATTATGTAATCCAGTACATTATGTAGTGGATGGGAGACATTGTCCAAGATGGCATGCAACTTGGACGGCATCCTCTTTTCAGACACCACCGTGAGAGAGTCCAGTTCCATCCCCACAACATCACTGGCCTTACGAACGAGTTTGTTGATTCTGTTGGTGTCTGCTACCCTCAGCCTGCTGCCCCAGCCCACAACAGCAAACATGATAGCACTGGCCACCACCGACTCGTAGAACATCTTCAGCATCGTCCGGCAGATGTTAAAGGACCTCAGTCTCCTCGGAAAATAGATACGGCTCTGACCCTTCTTGTAGACAGCCTCAGTGTTCTTTGACCAGTCCAGTTTATTGTCAATTCGTATCCCCAGGTATTTGTAATCCTCCACTATGTCCACATTGACCCCCTGGATGGAAACAGGGGTCACCGGTACCTTAGCTCTCCTCAGGTCTACCACCAGCTCCTTAGTCTTTTTCACATTAAGCTACAGATAATTCTGCTCACACCATATGACAAAGTTTCCTACCGTAGCCCTGTACTCAGGCTCATCTCCCTTGCTGATGCATCCAACTATGGCAGACTCATCAGAAAACTTATGAAGATGATAAGACTCTGTGCAGTAGTTGAAGTCCAAGGTGTAAATGGTGAAGAGAAAGGGAGACAAGAGCCCCAGTGCTGCTGATCACTCTGTCGGACACACAGTGTTGCAAGCACACGTACTGTGGTCTGCCAGTCAGGTAATCAAGAATCCATGACACCAGGAAAGCATCCACCTGCATCGCTGTCAGCTTCTCCCCCAGCAGAGCAGGGCGGATGGTGTTGAACGCACTGGAGAAGTCAAAAAACATGACCCTCACAGTGCTCGCTGGCTTCAAGCTCCACTCAAGCTTCCTCCTGTACCTGTCTTTAGCCTCTCTGATCCTGGCTTTCAGGTTCCTCTGTATTGCCCTCAGCTCCTCCTTATTTCCATCTCTAAACACCCTCTTTTTAGCGTTCAGGATGTCCTTAATGTCCTTTGTTACCCATGGCTTGTTATTTGAATAACAAAGGACAGTTCTTGTCGGAACATTGCAGTCCACACAGAAGTTGATGTAATCAGTGATGCACTCTGTGAGCCCATCAATATCCTCTCCATGTGACTCATAGAGTGGATCTATGTCCAATGACAATTTTATTAGGTCTTCCTGTTCCTAATAATGTGGCCACTGAGTATATTGTTCATGGTCTTCTGCAGCTGTAGCCCATCCACTTCAAGGTTCAATGTGTTGTCCATCCAGAGATGCTCTTCTGCACACCAGTGTTATAACTGAGGTTATTTGAATTACTGTTGCCTTCCTGTCAGGTTGAACCAGTCTGACTATTCTCCTCTGACCTCCCTCATTAACAAGGCATTTTCACTCACAGATCTGCTGCTCACAGAATGTTGTGTTTTTTTTTAATTGCATGATTGTCTGTAAGCTCTAGAGTGTATTGTATGTGAAAATCCCAAGAGATCAGCAATTTCTGAGATACTCAAACTACCCTGTCTGGCACCAACAATCATGCCATGATTAAAGTCACTTAGATCACATTTCTTCCCCATTCTGATATTTGATCTGTACAGCAACTGAACCTCTTGACTATGTCTGCATGCTTTTATGCATCAAGTTGCTGCTGCTTAATTGGCTGATTATGTATTTGCATTAACAAGTAAGTGTACAGGTGTACCTAAAAAAAAAGTGGCCACTGAGTGTATCTTAGCCGGTCATCACCTCATGCCAACGAGCTTCCTTTATCTAGATTCAGGACTCTAATTTTAGAATCAATTCAGTCACTTTCCATCTTAGGAAGAACTCTATCATGTTGTGATCATATCATATTATGATCACTCTTCCCAAGCAGCCTCATCCCATAATGAATCAGAATCAGATTTAATATCACCAGCGTATGCCATGAAATTTGTTAACTTAATGGCAGTAGTACAATGAATTATATGATAAAGAAATATAGAAAAAAATACTAAGTTACATTAAATATATATGTGTCTATTAAACAGTTAGGTTAACCTATCACTCAACATCAGCAAAACTAAAGAGCTGATTATTGACTGCAAGAGGAAGAAATTGGAGGTCCATGAGCTAGTGGAAATTAGGGGATTGGCAGTGGAGAGGGTCAATATTTTAAATTCCTGGGTGTCACTACATCAGAGATTCTATCCTGGGACCAGCATGTAAGTGCCATTTCAAAAAACACAGCAGCGCCTCTACTTTCTTAGAAGTTTGTGTAGATTCGCCATGACCTCTAAAACTTTGACAAATGTCTATAGATGCACAGTGGAGAGTATTCTGACTGGTTGCATCATGGTCTGGTATGGAAACACCAATGCCCAAGAACATAAAAGCCTGCAAAAAGTAGTGGATATGGCCCAGTCCATCATGGGTAAAGCCCTCCCCACCATTAAGCACATCTGCATGGAACACTGTTGCAAGAAAGCTGTATCCATCATCAAGGACCCCCACCACCCAGGTCATGCTCTCTTCTTGCTACTGCTATCAGGAAGAAGGTACAGGACCCTTAGGTCCCACATCACCAGATTCAGGAACAGTTATTACCCCTCAACCATTAGGCTCCTGAACCAGTGTGGACATTTTCACTCACCTCACCACTGAACTGATCAGTAAACACAATCTTTGGACTTACTTTCAAAGACTCTACAACTTGTGTTCTCAGCTTTATCGATCTATCTATTATTACATGTTTCTTTTTGTATTTGCAATTTATCAATCTTTGTGTGTAGTTTTTCATTGATTCTATTGTACTTCTTTGTTCTACAGTGAATGCCTGCAAGAAAATGAATCTCAGGTTGGTATTTGGTGAAGCACATGTACTTTGATAATAATATTTACTTAAAATTCACTTTAGAGACAATTGAGACTGGGATTAGAGTCAGAATTTCAAGACATTGGGGAGGAAGCCAGAAATATTGGGGAAGTGGAAGTAAACAGATGTTACAACATGAACCAGAGCTTGATGCATTGTCTAACAAGAACAGTCTGGTTCGGGCAAATAGACTTGCCAGTAAGATCTGTGGCAAAGTAAACGCTGGAACGCAGGCAAAAGTATAACAAAAACAGTGTCAATGAGAAGTGAGCATTTGTTTTTCTTTGTATGTTTTGAAGTAGTAGCATGTGTTGTGGATAAAAGGAAACAGATTACTATGCTTAGACTTCCAGATGGCATCTGATAAGATACCATCTCAAAGGTTATTGCAGAAAAATAAATCTCATGGTATAGGCAGCAATGCATTGACGTGCATCTTAGACTTACAGGAAACAGAGCACAGACATAAATGAGCCTTTCTCTGGTTGGCTAGATGCAATGAGCGACGTGCAACAGGGATTGGTGCTGGGGCCTCAGCTATTTATGGTTGCTATAAATGGATTGAACTATCTTGTTAAGGTTGATGGTGACTCATAGAAAAATATTCAAGTAAGTTGTGAAGACAACACTGTAAAGGGCTAGGGATAGGTCAGAAGAGTGGGCAAACATTTGTCAAATGATTTATAATGTGGGAAAATATGAAATTGCCCTTTTAGACAAGAATAATAGGAAAAAAAGAAGCATATTGTGTCAATAATGAAGAGACTGCAGAGCCCGGAGAATGGGAAGGGATCTGGGAGCCCAAGCACATGATTTGCATAAGGGTAAGACATTAATTAATTAGGAAACTCAACAGAATGTTATTGCCCATTGCAGAGGTTAGATTTCATAGTATATTACATCGTACATTATATTACATATCATACGGATGAGACTACATCTGGAGTAGGGCATACAGTATTGCTCAACTTATTTAAAGAAAGATGTGAATACATTCCAAATAAGTCACTATGGGACATCAGACTGGGATCTGGAATGGGCAGCTTGGCTGAAGAAGAAAGATTAAAATTAGCTCACCTTTAATCTACTAAAAGTCAGAAGAATGAGAGGGGGCTTCATTGAAACATATAAGATTTTGAGAGTTTTGACTGGATGGATGTGAGGAGGAAGTTTCCTCTTATGGGAGAATCTGGAACAAAGAGTCACTGTTTAAAAATAAGTAGTTGCCTACTTCCAACACAGAAAAGACTTTTTTTTAAATTTCAGAGTGTGTTGAGTCTTTAGAACTCTTTCCTTGAAAGGGTAGCAGAAACAGAGCTGAAGTTTATCTTTCCTTTTGAGACAGATGGATAGATGATAGATGATGTGCAGGGGGTAGAGTTGTGAAAGTTACATGAGGTGAACAGAACGGCTTTAAAATTTACAATGAGATTAAACACTATCTGATTGAATAGGTCTGAGATGCTCTGTGTCCTACCCCTAATCTGAATTTGTTTGTGTGTATACATACATTTCCCTATTTTTATTATCACAAACAAGTGGAAATCAGACAGGGAGAAGCACATAACTGACCTCCCTAACTGACGTTTGAATAGATGTCACCCACTACATGGTTATTCAAAGTCAAAGTGATTCACACTGATTACAGACTCTCCTGTGTTTAAATGAAGGAAACCCAAGATTAGATGTGTGTCAAATAATCTGGCAGCAGAGAGTGGGGAGAGGAATACATGGAAGAATTGGGAAAAGCGGTGGAGATAAGGGTAGACACTATGTGGAAGTTGTGGGGATGCCACCATGGAGATTCACGGCTGGGTCTATAGCGCTCCCCAGCTATGATCTTCGGAAGAGCAGTTTGGTAATGGGGTGAAGGTCTCTGGTGGCTCAATCCAGATAACAACTATCCTTTGTGTGAAAAGTTTACCCCAACGATCTCCTTTAAACCTAACCCCTCTAGTTTCAGACACCCCTACTGTGGGAAGCAGACAATGACTAGGTGCCCTCTCTTTGCCTCTCATAATTGTATGCCAGGATAAATAGGTACAAGAACAGTTTCTTTCCGTATGCCATCAGTCTTATGAACACTTGAATTTTAGTCCATTATAAACCAAGTCCACCTGTACATACACAGGTATACCTCATTGTATATAGTTCACGATTATTTGCACTATTGTTTTGTTTGCTTTTTGATTCTGTACAGCGAGAGCTCAGGGAAACCAGCATCAAATTCCCTGTATGTGTCCACATACTTGGCGATAATAAAGGATTCGGATTCTGATGTACTTCCATCGCGCCATCTTCCTGCCTTCTTCACTCCAGGAAAAAAGACCTACCTGCTGAAGTTAATTCTGTAATATTAATTTAATGTATAGTAAAACACTGATTTTGTGGCATGCTCACTAATTTAGCTTTGTCAGTCTGGCGGATTTTCTTGTCCCACTAGTGCAATCACTCGAGTTGAGTGCGATGTTTTCCTGAGGGAATGTCTGTTGGTGGGTCCTCATTTGGTTGCTGAGGCCAATTGGGGATCCACAAATTCTGGTGCAGAGTGGATGGTGGCTGTGGTTAGTGGTTGAGTCTTTTGGTTGTTCAGTCTCTCCTTCGCAGCTGCCACTTGCTCTCTGCAGCACAGCAGGGATCGCAGCTCCCTCTCGTTCAGATTTTCTCCAGATGAATCTGCTGAGTACAATGCCTTCCCACCAGGCACGGCTTCTCCTTCCTTCTCCTTTCAGCACTCCCAAGAATTGCTCCCTTTACGACTCGCTGGTCCACTCTTCCATCCTCACGGACCTGATCCTGTCTTATGGCATTTCTCCATGCAGCTGCAGGAGTTGCTGCTTCTGTCCTTTCACTTCTTCCCTTTCCACTCTGAGGGACTGAAACATCCTTCCCAGGTGACACAGTGATTCACTTACATTTCCTCCAATCATTCTATGTTCATCGTGTGGCCTTTTCTACATTGGAGAGAATAAATGCAGATCTGTTGATGACTCTGTGGAAAACCTGTGTTGAGTCTACTGAGGGGGGAGATACTGAACTTCTGATTATCTGCTCCTTAAAATTACCATCCCACCAACACTGCCTGTGGTCTCCTGCAATGCTATAATAACCTAGGATGAAAAACATCACCTTGCCTTCTGCCTTGGCACCTTGCAACTCACTTGACATCTTCAGATAATCCTCACTCTGTCTGTAAGTCCCCCATGTGTTTCTTTTCTTCCCCCCTCTGCCCCCATTTCATAGCTGTGTAAATAAAGAACGGTGTTATCTCACTAAATGCCCCCATCAACCCATCAAACAGACAACCTCATTTGTAGTTTATCACTGTTGGATGTTAATGCATTTTCCATCCAATGGCTCTTTGGAAGTCAAGAATGAGGCACAAAACCTTCTCCTTATGATTGCTGTATTGTTACATGTTCAAAGAACGAACAAGAAAAGGAGGAGGAGCCAAGAGGACACAGGAAAGGCAAAGGGAAAAGCCGTAGTCTTCTCGTACTCAGACCAGGGATAACAAACATTCCACCGATAACAATTAACCTGTAAAGTAGCAGGATTCAGGTACTACTGAAAACTAAGGAGTTTCTAGAACAATATAGAAGCAACTGTACTGTAATTGCCGGAAAGTTCACTGAACAATTACATGATCATAAAATACAAGAAAGCAAAGTTAAATTACAAGGGAAGTAACAATTCTACACCCTAATCCAACAAGCCCTAGCCATACTCCATCACAGAACCATCCCTCCCTTACCATCACTTTAACTTGTTTTCTCTTTCCCAGTTCTGATGAAAGGTCCTCCACCTAACTGAGCTTAATTCTCATTCTCATATATATTCTCTCTCTCCCCCCTTCCCCTTCCCTCTCTCCCCCCTCCCCCACCCACCTGACTGGAGTATTTCTGGCATTTCATTTTCAAGTTTTATTTCAGATTTCCAGCGTGTGCAATATTCTTCTTCTGAATGTTATGAAGCCTTCCAATTACATTAACGTCCATTATAGTCCTCAGTCACATCGCTCTGATACTGCAGACACAAGTATGGGCTCGAAGTGCATTAGTAATATAAAAGCATTCCTACTGAAACCTCATTGCATTTTGTTTCTGCCCAAATCAATACTCTTTTCACTTTTGTACCTATATTGCTGTTTCTTATAGTCCATAGACCCATGTCCTCACATTTTTGTTACAATTACTTCCACTTCACGATACTCTTATATGTTTATACTTTGCTATGAACAGGGCTTAACAAAGCTTTCAAGAGCATGAAATAAATTCTCCCCCGCCATCTATAACAGTGTACAGTATTTTAATCTGCTCTTTCCTTTTGTGCACTTGAACCCATCCAGATGCAATACTTAGTAGTGTTACTGAAGGTTATCCTCTTAACTGTTAGTTCTACCAACCTTCTGGTCGTAGACTACAACGTTTTCCTCTTCAATGCTACAAGCATCCCTGAGAAATATCAGAAGTGTCAAGAATTCAAAACACCAAAGTAGGGGTAGGTCACTTGTGGCTGATCTGCCTCAGGCCTCATCTCCCTTTCTGTGTCGGTTCTCCATAGTCTGCAGTCCCATTCTTTCAACAACTTATCTACCACCTCTTTAAATATCCCATTTATCTTGCTTCTACAATCCTTAAAGATATAGAGAAAGATTAATGTTATTTATCAGATATACTGTGAAATGCATTGCTTGCTTCACATCAGATCAGCAAGGGATGAGCTGAGCAGCCCACTCGTATTGCTGTGCTTTCAGTGTCTACATAACTTCCTAACCTTAACACTACATCTTTGGACAGTGGGAGGAAACCCACACAGTCACGTGGAGAAAATACAAGCTCCTTACAGGCAGCAGTGGGAATCATAGAGACATAGAAAACCTGCAGCACAATACAGGCCCTTCGGCCCACAATGCTGTGCTGAACATGTCCTTACCTTAGAAATTACCTAGAGTTACCCATAGCCCTCTATTTTTCTGAACTGCATGTACCTATACAAGTCTCTTAAAAGATCCTACTGTATCCGCCTCCACCACCGTCACTAGCAGCCCATTCCACGCATTCACCATCTCTGCGTAAAAAACTTACCCCTGACATCTCCTCTGTACCTGCTCCCCAGCACCTTAAACTTGTGTCCTCTTATGGCAACCATTTCAGCCCTGGGAAAAAGCCTCTGACTATCCACACGATCAATCGAATCACCATCTTAAAGCTGTTGGACTGTAAAGCATTGCGTTATTTGCTACACTACAGCGATTAACTACCCTGTGAAAAAATTCACCCATGCCTCAATTTTAAATGACTGACTATAATGTCGCTTGAAACTCTCCTGCTAGTGGAAACACTACCGTCAAGCCCCTTTGGGATTGGCATTTCAATAAAATGACCCCCATTCATCTGAACTTGGGAAAATATAAAGTTCTTTAGCCATTTGGGATAGGACATTAATAACTTAAGGGAAAGAAGGAAAAGTATACGAGAGAGAAAGTTGGGTGATAGTGATAAAAATCAGAACTGCAGTCATTGGAAATCTGAAATTAAAAATAAAAAAACTGGAAACATTCAGTTCAGGCAGCATCTGTAGTAAAAACACAAAACATTAACTACATGGAGGGGAGGAGGACAAGGAGAGGATGAGAGAAAGGGGGAGGGGAGAGAAAGGGGGAGGGGAGGGGACGGGAGGGGGAAGGGCGAGAGATGTAAACAACTAGCAGCGAGTGTAGAGGAGGTACTATAAAAAAGAAAGAAAACTGAATCTTGGAAATGTGAAATTTATAAGCTGGAATTACTGATCACCTGAAATTCTTGAGCTCACCATTGATACTGAAAGGCTGTATCAAATCAGAAGACAAGATGCTGTTGCTTAATTTAAAGTCCAGCTTCACTAGAACAATTAAGGAATCTAAAGACAGATGTCAGAATGACAGTGTGAAGGCAACTGGAAGTTCAGGGTCACCCGGTCAAATTGATAGTGATGTCACCAAATCTACTTCTCTCTCCATGGGGGCTGCCTGACTTGCTGAACATTTCCTGAATTTTGTTTCATTTGTGACCTACTAAACTTTGGACAGTGCTTTCTATCTTCAAAAAATAGAATTACAACTCCGGAACAGTCCTAGAGTCAGAGGACAGTCACAGGAAATGTAGCAAGCAGACATTGGCAAGTCTGGGAATAATGCGTAGCAAAAGACAATATTTATGGGATATATTCTTGCAATGACAGGAAAATTGTACCATGTCATTTTTATAACACCAATTTAGATTTTAAAACAATAACAGCAATTACACAGTATTATTTTAGCTGCCTGGCTAGAGAGGTTTAGTATTGAATGTGTTTAATGTATTTCTGAGTGAGGCCTTTGACTTTGGATAGTGCAGGCGGTGAGCCCAATAGTGGTGGATAACAGGGAGTGCTCCTTCGAGCCCAATAGTGGTGGATAACAGGGAGTTCTCCTTCGAGCCCAGTAGTGGTGGATAACAGGGAGTGCTCCTTCGAGCCCAATAGTGGTGGATAACAGGGAGTTCTCCTTCGAGCCCAATAGTGGTGGATAACAGGGGGTGCTCCTTCGAGCCCAGTAGTGGTGGATAACAGGGAGTTCTCCTTCGAGCCCAATAGTGGTGGATAACAGGGAGTGCTCCTTCGAGCCCAGTAGTGGTGGATAACAGGGAGTGCTCCTTCGAGCCCAATAGTGATGGATAACAGGGAGTGCTCCTTCGAGCCCAATAGTGGTGGATAACAGGGAGTGCTCCTTCGGGCATCACTCTTGGAGAGAATGAGTCCTTGGTAACTGGGGTGCTGAGGAGACCAGTGTGGAGTGGAAGGAGGAAATGTGGGAGGGCAGGGAATGTGAGGGAAGAGAATGTGCAGCACAGCCTGGTCTCCAACTATTTCAACCTGCTTGCCGTTGGACCAGGTTTGTGGGGTAGCTGGCGTTCAATGGGCATATCACACTGGCAGCTGCCTCACAGCACCAGACCCAGGTTAAATCCTGTCCTTGGGCACTGTCTGCGTGGTGAATGCACATTCAGAACCAGAACCTGCTTTCTTATCATTGTCATATATGTAATGAAATGTGTTGTTTTGTTGCAGTAGTACAGTGTAAAAACATAAAATTACTTGGTTGAAAAATAAATAAATTTTTAAAAAGGGAATAATAACTGTTCAATGACTGTTTAGAAATCTGACAGCAGAGGGGAAGAAGCTGTTTCTGAATTGGAATTAGAATGGGGTTATTATTGTCACATGGACAAAGATACAGTGAAAATCTTGTCTTGCATACTGTTCATACCAATCAAATCATTACACAGTGCATTGAGGTAGAACAAGGTAAAACAAAATCATAATGCAGAATAAAGTGCAATTCAGCAATAAGGTACAAGATCATAACAAGGTAGACTGTGAGGTCAAGAGTCCATCATATCTTACTAGTCATATAATCCAAAGATCATAATAGTCTAATAACATAGAAGCTATCCTTGCACTTGGTGGTAGATGCCTTCATGCCTTCTTCCCGATGAGAGAAGGGAAAGAGAAAGCGTTTGGGACGGATGGTGTCTGATTGTGCTGGCTGCTTACTGAGCTGGTGAGAAGTGAAGATAGAATCCATGAGGGGAGGCTGGTCTCCATGATGTGCTGAGCTACATCTGCAACTCTGAGTTGTTGAGTGTGGGTCTTCAGGATTGTGTACCTCCTCCCTGGTAGTAATAATGAGGACATGTCCTGTATGGCGAGGGGCCGTAGTGATTAATGCTGCCTTCTTGAGACACCTTTTAAAAATGTCCTTGGTAGGAAGGAATATGCCTGCGAAGGAGCAGGCCGAGTATACAACCCTCAGCAGTCTCTTGTGGTCTGTGCACTGGAGTCTCATTACCAGGTGGTGATGCAGCCAGTGAGAATTCTCTCCACGATACACCTGTAGAAATGTGCAAACCTTTGGTGACATACCAATTCTCCTCAAACTTTGTGGCTGCATGGGTTTCCTTCCAGCCCTAGAACATAGAACAGTACAGCACAGTACAGGCCCTTCAGCCCACAATGTTGTGTCAACCCTTAAACCTTTCCTCCCATATAACCGCCCCCAACTTAAATTCCTCCATATACCTGTCTAGTAGTCTCTTAACTTTCACTAATGTACCTGTCTCCACCACTGACTCAGGCAGTGCATTCCACACACCAACCACTCTCTGAGTAAAAAAACCTTCCTCTAATATCCCCCTTGAACTTCCCACCCCTTACCTTAAAGCCATGTCCTCTTGTATTGAGCAGTGGTGCCCTGGGGAAGAGGCGCTGGCTATCCACTATTTATTCCTCTTAATATCTTGTACACCTCTATCATGTCTCCTCTCATCCTCCTTCTCTCCAAAGAGTAAAGCCCTAGCTCCCTTAATCTCTGATCATAATCCATACTCTTTAAACCGGGCAGCATCCAGGTAAATCTCCCTTTCCAATGCTTCCACGTCCTCTGCATAGGTGCGTGGAAGAACCTGGTGGAGGTGAGGGAAGGAAAAGGGGTGAAATGTAAAACAACGGGAGAAAAAAAAATTGTGTTTAATTTATTAGTTTAACTGATCAGTGTGGACCAGATGGGCCAAAGGGCCTGATTCCGTGCTGTTTTTCTCTGAAAGAATGGGAGAGGAAGTTATGCTCAGTCTGGAGGGACTGTTTCAGAAAACATAACATTCTCGGAAAGTTCACCAGCCTCTGCTACTGAATTCCTTCACTCGGAAGCAGTAACCAGGACTCTTGAATATTGCTGATCACTGCCCCAGTCACAATGGTGGCGCAGCTACAGGTATCCTGCCCTTGACTGTGCTATTCCAGATTGATTGCAGTACAAATATTCACCCAATAATCATGCCTTGAGGTGCAGGCCCTCTGTGATATTAGGATTATATGGGAACATAGATAAAATTCATCTTGTTCAATTATCAACTTATGCGGTGCTAGAGAACTGTCATTGTTTTTGATATGTCAAGTAAATTAATAACATTTAATACTGGATTAACAGAGATATCTTGACTGTGGAGTCACTAGGCAAGTAACAGTGGGCAACAAACAATGGATAGCAAAGCAGAACAGAGTTAAGGGTTAGACTACTGGAAGGTGGCAGGTGGTGTTGCCCTGAGAATGAGGCTGTTGGGGTGGAGTGGGGGCTAAGGAACTAGTGCTTTGGGCAGTGTGCCAAATACTGAGTGCAACAAAAAGAATAATTATGCCCATACTGGAAATTTGCTAAGTGCATAATTGTCAATGTAGTTTAAGTGCAGGACTACGGCACAGAAACAGACTCTCCAGCGATTATGTCCATGCCAACCTTTCCGCCCATCTGCACGATCCCATTGTCTGCATTAGGACCATATCCTTCAAATGCATGCTTATTTGAGTGTCTACAAATGCCTCGTAAATGTGGTAATTGAATCCTATTCCACCATATCTTTTGGCATCGTATTCTGGATATGAACTACACTGTGTAAAAGATGTACTACTGAGGTTCGCTTTAAAACTCCTTCCTCTCACTTATCACCCTGAAAAGCAGAGCAATGTGCATTGACGCCTACCACCCAGTGGCTCTGATATCCACCATCATGAAGTGCTTTGAGAGGCTGGTCATGGCACATGCTAACTCCAGCCTCGGAAACAACCTCGACTCACTGCAATTCATCTATAGCAAGCAGTTAGTTGCCATCTCCCTGGATCCACACTCATCCCTGCAGCATCTGTGCAGTAAAGACACTTGGATTAGATTTGGTTAGTGACTACAACTCCACTCTCAATACTATGATTCCAAGAACAATCATCTCCAAACTCTGAGATCTGGGACTCAACACTCCCCTTTGCAGCTGGATCCTTATTTTCTTGACCAATATACAGGCAGCAACACCTTCACCACAATTATGAGCTCTGATGTCTCACAAGGCTGTATCCTCTGCCCACTATTCTACTCCCTGTACACTCACAACTGAGGCTGGATTCTTCAATGCCATCTACAAGTTTGAGATGACACCTCCATAGTATGGGCCATATGTCCTAGAACATAGCACATAGAAATCTACAGCACAATACAGGTCCTTCGGCCCACAATGTTGTCCCAACATTGTAACCTACTCTAGAAACTGCCTAGAATTACCCTACTGCATAGCGCTCTATTTTTCTAAGCACTATGTACATATCTATTACTCTCTTAAAAGACCCTATTGTATTCGCCTCTACCACCTTCGCTGGCAGTGCATTCCACGCACGCACCACTCTCTGTGTCAAAAACTTAACTCTGACATCCCCCTTGTACCTGCTCCCAAGAGCCTTAAAATTATGTCCCCCTCATGTTAGCCGTTTCAGCCCTGGGAAAAAACCTCTGGCTATCCACATGATCAATGCCTCTCATAATCTTATACACCTGTATCAGGTCACCTGTTATCCTCCATCACTCCAATAGGAAAGGCCAAGTTCACTCAACCTATTCGCATGAGGCACGCTTTCCAATCTAGGCAACATCCTTGTAAATCTCCTCTGCACTCTCTCTATAGTATCCACATCCTTCCTGTAGTGAGGTGACCAGAACTGAGCACAGTGCTCCAAGTGGGGTCTGACCAAGGTCTTATATAGCTGTAACATTACCTCTTGAACTCAATCCCACGACCGATGGATGACAGCACACCGCATGACTTCATCAAGTAATGAGTGGGAGTACAGGAAGGAAATGGAGAGCTTAGGTGACATGCTGTCATGTCAACAATCTTTACCTCAATCTCAGCAAAATACTATAACTTGTTTTAGATCTCAAAGGGTGGCTCCTGTCTATGTCATCAGCGCTGAGGTCGAGAGGGTCAAGAGCTTCAAGTTCCTAGGAGTGAACATCACCAATATAACCTGCCTCCGTCCAACCACATTGACATCATATGAAATAAAGCTCACCTGTGTCTCTATTTCCTCTGGAAGCTAATGAAATTTGGTGTGCCCCTCAACAATTTTTAAGCAATTCATCACAGAAATCATCGTGGCTCGGTATGGCAACTGACCACATGAAACTACATAAAGCTATGGACTCAGCTCAGCACATCACAGAAACGAGTGTCCACCCCCATGTACTATCTACACTTCTCACTGCTATGGTAAAGAAGCCAGCATAATCAAAGACCTAACCCACCCTTGACATTCTCTCTTCTCCCCCTTTCCATCTGGCAGAAAATTCAAAGTCCAAAAAAAAATGTACTGTCAGGTTCAAGGACAGCTTGTCTCACTGTTATGAGTACTGAATGGTTCCGTAGTACAAAGAGATGAATTCATCTCTCAATCTGCCTCACTATGACCAGACATCAGTCTACCTGCACTGCAGGCAATAGTTCCAAATATTCTTTTAAATATACCTCTTTCAAATTATTCTCACTGCAATCTGCAGCATGCAACTTCCTTCTAATGAAAGTACAAGAGCCTCAGGACTCATACCACCAGGTTCAGGAACAGTTATTACCCCTTGAACCAAAGGGGATAACTTCACCTGCCCATTATTGAAATGTTCCCACAACCAATGGACTCATTTTCAAGGATTCATCTCATGTTCTCGATATTTATTGCTTATTTATGTACCATTTCTTCTTCGTATTTGCAGTTTGTTGTCTTCTGCACTCTGGCTGAACACCCTATTTTTTCCTTGGTCTTTCACTGATTCTGTTATGGTTATTATTCTATAGATTTAGAGTATGCCCATAGGAATATATGTGGTGACATATATGTACTTAGAGAAATTACAGCTCAAAGGAAACTTTATTATCAAACTGCAACACTATTCTGCACTCTTTTATCTTGTATTCCCTCAACGTACTGTTGTAATGAACTGTTCTGTTTGAATGATATGCAACTTTTTCACTGTACCTTTGTACATGTAATAACAACAAATAATTTACCCTTGTTTTTGATACTCCTGCAAATGGAATAACATTTTGACTATGTACCCCATCTCTCTTATACACCTCAATCAATTCATCACTCAGCCTCCTTTTCTCCAAGCCCAGCTTAACCAATTTAAGTACCGTAACTGATCTCATTCAATCCAGGTAACAAGTTGGTTAATGTTCTGCACTCTCCACAGCACAATTACATCCTTCATTGTATAGCAACCCCAACTGCACACAATACTCTCACCAGTGTTTCGTAAAATTGCAACATAACTTCTCAGCTCTTACATCCTGCAGCCTGCCCTTCGAAGACAAGTATGCTAAATAGCTTTTTCCACTGTCCTAAGCATCTGTGTTGCCACTTTCAGGGAACTATAAACTTGGATTCTTAGTGCTTGATATGAAGAGTGAGGAGACCATAAGCTAACTAAAGGTTTCAACTGGCCAGTTATACAAAGCAATTTTAACAGTTTATATATTCAATCAGTGAAAGCAGCAATATTGATTAATAGACACTCTGAGAAAGGTCAAGCACAGATGTTAAATTCCAGACACAATTTAAATGCTAATAGGTTAAATATTATCTTGATTAGACAACACATGGGACATAAAGCATAGTTCCGATCTCCATGAAATAAAAGGTTGCAGGAAAATTAAAACGAACAACACTGCACTGCAGATGTGGAAATCTGAAAAACAGAAAACTCTGAAATTTCAACAGGTCAAGTTGTATTCTGCGCCCCCCCCCCCATTCAATGACCTCAAAATTTTCCTGATGTGACACTGGCTATAATTTACCACCATAATCTCAAGATGTGATGAAATACTAGTTCTACCCAGCATTTCCAGACTCTGGAAAGGATATACTTCATGCAGTCTGTGGCAAGTAAGCGTTCACCATTTCATTCCTGAGATGACAGAGATTGAGTCATCTAGGCCTGTATAGTACAGAATTCTCACAGGACTGTCCACCTTTGGTGGGGTCTTATCCACTACTGCAACAGTGAGGTGGCCCAAAAAACATCGTCAGGGATGTTAATCAGTTGCAATCACATTTCATATGTCCAGAATCAGCCATCAGTAGATTGCATTAAAAATATGGGATTAAGTTGATGAGAAACTTCTTCACCTATTGAATTCTGGATCACCGAAAGTGACGGAGGCCAAATTACTGTATTTGAGGGGGAGAAGGTTTTTTTTTTAAAACACCAACAAGTAGAGAATGATAGGGATAGATCAGCCAGGATCATATTAAATGTGCTTCATTTGCTATTTTCAATGTCCTGAATACAAGCCTGTCTCTTAGGCTTGCTCAGCTAAATGTGCCCTTAATTTTCAATGCTGGGTGGAAAATATGCTGTATGCTTTGCCACTTTTCTTGACAGTTAAACAAAAAAATAGCCAGGTAATAAAGGTAACTTTGCATAAATTGCTTTATTATGAGATTAATACTGCATACATAAAAAGCAGTTCAGGAGAAACCCCAACCACAATAAGGCAAAGAAACATCTTGGTTTCAAACTGATAGCTTAGTAAGTTATTTACTGTTTTAGCATTGTCGAAGAATGATGTTTTAGTAGTCTTCAACACAAAATGTCACTTCCTGTTGGTTTTGTGCAGCTTTGATAAGATAAACAGCCTACTGGAGTCCTTGCTAGAGGCCCACATCAGGCTACTGAAATTAGCTTATTGAAGACAGGATGTAGATGTCATAAGTTAACATCATTAACATCATCCAGGGAGGTTGCACTGAGGTTTAATACACACCTGATTTTTCTTACAAATTAACATTAACCACAAGACAAGATTTGGCGGGGAAAAAACCTGTCTATGATGAATCTGCCTGTAATACCACAAATACCACCTGGCAATTTGAGCTTTTTTTTCCCTCCATTATTTTCTGCCACCTAATGTGATGCACTCAATCCAGTTTACAGTCAATCGTAATTATCTTATACTAACAGGATTCAACAGAGCAAAACCTGTACCATTGGTAGCTATGTCTGTGCTATTTTACAGCCTAGCTTTAAATTCCATTATCAGATAAACCATCACTGGCTTATTCCTGAAACAAAAACTGGCAGGATAAAAATGCTGCCATTTTTATTTTGTTTTACACAAGGTAAAAGTGCATCTGGCCATGACTTTTTTTTAGCAAGCCTATTTTGGAAGCTTTTGTCCTTGAGCCTGCTATCAGCAATTACTAATTTATATAGTGATTATGGGAATAGAAACATTTAGTTGGACATTATACCCATATTCATTATTAGAATTTAAAATGTATAGCTCCCTACAGAAACATTGAATGTGGTAGGACAAATGGATAATTGTCCATCCTGTTTCAAGGCTCATATATAGTTACACTTCACTGTCCTAAATACTTTTGACTAGCGATATCAGGGTGTGTTCTTCTTTGTAACTTCACCCTTATTCACCATTACCTGAAAGTGTTCTTCAAGCAAGGGCTTGTTTCTATCCTGTGCACGTCAAACTCAGAGGGTGTGCTGGCAAGCTTGAAATTTGAGATATAGCATTCAATTTAAGGGATAGTGGAGTCTTATCCAATACTCCAGGAGTGAGGTGGCCCAAAAATATTGGTCGGGGTGTCAGCCAACTTCACATTACCTTTCATATGTTCAGAATTAACCACACAAAGTATGAAATAAATGTTATTTTTTAAAAGATAAATTGAAAAATTAAGTGTAGTGAGCTAAAAGCTGTTGAGACAATTTTTTCATGAGGCTTCACCTGTTCACTTGTAAACATTTTTTGAGATACAGAAGTCATGTGGCATATAAGGTAAAATATACAGTTGTGGAATATATAAGGTTGTAAAGAACCTCAAAGAATACTTGGGTCAGATAAGCATAAAAAATGTTCTGATTATCTCCAAACCATTCTGGATAAAGCACTGAGTTTAATGAGCATCCCTGCCACAGAATTATTCACCCCAGCACTTAGAAGTGTGTTAACCTCAGGCTGTATTACAGCACCTCAATTAAACTTTCCTCAGTTCAAGAGTAGTGATAATTTAACACGTTGAATACCACAAGACATTTGGCTGGAGAGTGAAGAAAGCAATTCTCATGGTTATACACAAAGCGACATCCAGGGCTCCAGCAATAACTGCACAAAACCACATCAGGCATCATCTTTTCAGGCTTTCTTAAATCCATATGTGCATACCAAGCAATGTGAATAAATAATATACTCAGCTTATAGTTTTATGCAATAATGCAAATAAATGTGCAAGTAACGGTAAAATGAAAACAAGAATATATAGGCCACTCCAAATAACAGTGCAAAAACAACATTATGGGTTTAATAAGTGATCCTCACAAAAATAAGGGTGCACCAATACTGATTGCAAAAGTTAGTACTGAATTGAGAATAATGACCTTCTCTCAGAGAATGGGTCATCTGTAATTTAACTGACTGACACTAGGTATAATATTAAACAACGATGCTTTTTTTTCTTTTATACAAAATTTCTATGACAACATATTTGATGGATAAATGATTTGATACAATGCCACGTGATACAAGTACAGAGACAACTTCTTCATGAGTCTTTTGTTTATCGGAGCAAAAGGACAGCACACAAAAATTGTCCATAGTTAAAAGAGAATAGGCATCCAGAACCTGCTGTCATTGAAATGTAATGGTGGCCTGCTCTGGCCATTATACATAGTTGTGCACTGATTTCCACAGGATATTCTCAGATACACAGACAGCCTTCTGGCAAAGATAACTGGATGTGCTAGAGATATCTTGGAGAGAAAAGACTTTACAGGTCATTTAAGCATTTTTATTCAGTCCCTACAGTATTCTATTAATTGCCCAATATAACGGCCTGTATATAAACCAACAAGTCTCAGAACATACACAATCTAGACCAGTGAGATCCATTATTTCTTAATACACAAGACTTCAAACCAGCCCTGCCATTCAATTCTCTGTCCCCCATAACCCTCAATTCCTTGATCTTTCAAACAGTTCTACCCCAAACACATCTCATGATTCTGTGGCCACCACCATCTGGGGGACAAAACTCCAAAGGTTCATTGCCCTTTAAGAGAACCTGTTTCCATGCACCTCAGTCTTATATTCATACCTGTGACTCTCCCAATCGTGAAACCATCTGAAGGATTTCAACCCAAAACACCGACAATTCCTTTCCTCTCACAGATGCTGCCTGACCCATTGAATTCCTCCAGCAGGTTGTTGCTCAATTTCTACTGTTAAGCCCCCTTTGGACCATGTTTCTATAGAATTGCCCCTTGTTCTTCTACAGCAAGTAATACAATAATTCTTAAACTCTAATAAAGGTTAAACTGCTGTTTGCTTCAAAACTACATTGGACCCACCGGCTAACGTTGTGATTCATGTACTAGATCACCTAAATGTCTATGACCTTCATTTGAATTCTCCCTTCTTTTGATAATATGCCTTTGATTGCTCTGAGCAAAGCGCATGACCTCATATTAATCTCCAGTTACTGGATTTTTGCCCAGTCTTTCAATCTATATCCCACTGCAGAATCATAATGCCCTCTGCACAGCAATCCCTTCCACCTACTTTTGTATTGTCTGCAAACTTGGAAACCTCACATTTCATTTTCTCCTTCAGACATTAATAGCAAGCAACTGAGGGTCAAATATCAGTCTTTGGGATAATTCAATAGTTACAAGCCTCCATCTTGAAAAGGACCTGCTCATTGCAACTCTCTCCTCTATCATTCTCCTTTTCAGAATGTGGGGCCAATATTCAAACTACAACCTGTATGAGTGAGGAGAAATGGTGCTTAGAAGGGTACAGAGCTTCCTGATTCTCTATATTCTTCCCTACCCCCAACACAGAAAAGTAATCCAGAAACACAAAATGCCAAAATCATTAAAGGTAATAAAATAAGGAAAATTTAAAAAACTGTATTTGCAGGCAGTTAATGAGAAAAACAGATTGATGTATTTGACTTAATTCATATAACAACAAGACAAAAAATGTAAGAGCACAAGACATAGGAGCAGAATTGGATCATCTGCTTTGCAATTCCATCATGGCTGATTCATTTTCCCTCCCAACCCCATTCTCCTGTCTTTTTCCTGTGACATTTGACACCCTTACTAATCAAGGCCACCTTAACCTCTGCTTTAAATATACCCAATGAAGGTCCTGACGAAGGGTCTCGGCCCAAAACGTCGACTGTACCTCTTCCTATAGATGCTGCCTGGCCTGCTGCGTTCACCAGCAACTTTGATGTGTGTCGCTTGAATATACCCAATGACTTAGCTTCCGCAGCCGTCCTTGGCAATGAATTCCACAGACTAAAAAACAGATATGGACTGTTGAGAAGTAGCACTCAATGGTGGAATTAGCTACAAAGGGCCAAGTTAAATATAAGATTTCAAAATCTTTCTCAACACTTCAGCGAAAAAAAAAACAAGTTCAAGCAAGAACTTTTCGGGTTAAAAGACGAGGGGCTAAAATCTATAGTTGTATGAAAGATAAGAATACAAATTTATGTTGCCAAGCTCTGTGTAGGAGGCCTTTCTCCATCTAAGGGGGCGATGCAATAGACTGCTCTTCGCAAAAACATTTTTAACCATTACTGCTGATTGAAAATAAACTACCTTGGTAAACTTGGACTGATAAAGAGATCATGGTAACAGAAATTAACAAAGAGAAATGACAAAGGAAGCATTGCAGTGAGACAGCAGACCTGAGAGACTGAATGGCCCTCTCCTGCTCCTATCAAGAAAGAATTGTTGAGAATGCAGCGGTAGCTCCCGAAAGAAAGTGGGGCAAAGGACAGTGTTGGGGGGTTACTACCATCCCTACAAGTTTTTTTAAAAAGAATAATTAATGATTTACAGTCAAAAGGGCTCTTGTGGAATCCTGACTGAATTGCAGCCTATGCTATTAGCTTTACAGTTTCAAAATAAAACTTTATCATTCAGCTTTCTGGGAGTGCATTTGGGTTCTTTGCACATTGACTTTTTAATATTTTATTAAATAAACATACTTGAGGGTACAGGTCCTTTTGAGGTTAATGAGAATTACTTATTGTTTTATGCAAATTCAGAGTCAGTGGTTGTAGAATTTTACACAAGTAAATTCTTCAAAATGCACAGCATCCAAGACTTAGCATCCAGTTATTAGTAAACTATGCAGAAAATCCTAATATTTCTACACATATCAATTCCAGTTGCTAACTTTATTCAAAACCACAATACATTCATCTGTTCATATTCTTTGATATAAGCAACAGACTGAACACTCAAAATTAAGTAACAAATCAAATGCTTAAGGTTATTTGAGGATTTTCCCCTCTCCCGACAAATGGCAAAGTAATACTGCACTGCACAGCAAACATCATTACCATAGATGTTGAGAGATGTATAAGGCACTGAACAATTAGCCAGCAATGTATCCATAGAGCAGTAGACATTATTACATGGCTTGTACTGCACACACAGACCGAAATAAGGCACGAGATTGTCAACTGTACTTTTTGCTAGAAGAATCTCAGTACATAAAGGTGCTTAAGAAGTTCATATATTTGAGAAACAAATAATTTGGAAAAAATTATAATCTTGTGAGCTTGCAATTTTACCTCAGGTAATCTTGTCAGCATCATAAAAGTGGGACCAGCTGGACTTAGCCCAAGAATAAAACTCAGAATGGATCTTTCTAGTAATCACTGATGTTCATTTAGGCCAGTAGAAGTAGAATAAAATGTTTTATATTGCATACTGGCATTAATAAGTTCATTATTACAAAAATAATCTCACAATATCCCCTACGTTAGTCAAGCAAACTTTACGGTAATGCTACGTGCCTTCATTATTTCAGCACAAAATACCTCCATCTCAGAATGTTCAAGCAGATGAAACTCACGAAGCAGCTTGAACCAGAAGAGGTTGCAAAACAGGTATGGTGCAAACAGCGTAGTGTTGTTAATTTGGAGGAAGTCAAAAGTGGTATTTCAATTCCTGGCCATAGCTCATGTGAAATCAGAAGAAATACAGCCATGGAATATGATATCATCCATTCCAATGAACCAGGGTTAAGTAAAGTATTCTAGTTAAATATTCACCATTACAACACAATTTGGCACAAATCCATTGAGATGGCATCTGATTCTAGGAGCTATATCTTCAAACCTGGGATTTAAGGAAATGCACAATATCGTAACAGACTTCGATATGCTATTCTATTCTTCCTATTGAAGTTTCTTGCACCTTCAGTTACTGAGTTTTCACACATTTTATTAAAGATCTTACAGGAGATTTCAGATTCAAATGGATTGTTATAAATGATATAGGCATAGCTCTGCCAAGATGTAAAGGCATTTTAACACCAATCCCCTTATTTCTCCAATTCTTTGGTGCCACTAAGTAAAACATATTCCCTGAACTGAACACTATTAACTTGTTTCATGTATACAGCAGTCAGCAAGCCACATCCTTTGTCTGGTTATCTTTATCCTCACTTGACTGTGGTGGAATTGCTTCAGACCTTCCTTTGGCTTCAGAACATTTGTTGTCTAGGCCAGCATTCTCATTGCCTGCCTTCGATTGGCTGTCTTTTAGAATGATCTGTGGATCTCGCAGAAAGACCAGCACCACAGTGATGTTGTCACTAGATCCACCTTCTTTGGCAGCTGTGACCAGTGTCTCTGCAACAGAACTGCCATCACCTGCGTTCTTTTGTAAGTGCTCTTGTACAAGGTGCACAACCTTAGAAGGTTCAACTCCATCAAAAAAACCATCACAGGCTAGAATGATGTAGTCTTCCCTGCCATCCAGTTCAAACGTGCTGCAGTCTGCATCCCCCGAAATGTAAGGCTTTTGTTCAATGTCCCCTAGAAAATTCAAAATATCAAATAGTGGGCAAGAGAGTGGATCACACAATTACTGCAGAATGTCTGTGTTACACTGCCTTTTGGAACCTGGATTTATATGACTCACAAATCTGAAGTTTTCATCTTTATCACCAAAGCTCATTAATATAGACATGACCCAGAAGGGGTGGGTGAAGGGCACAACACAAAAAAAAGCTTTGTTTATAAATTGATAAGATATAAACAATTATTTTATTTAGAGATACAGCACAGAATAGGTCCTTCTGGCTCTTCAAGCTACACCACCTCAGCAACCCCAACAAATCTGACAACCCTAATCCAATCACGAACAATTTACAATGACCAACCAATCTACCCAGAACATCTTTGGACTGTGGGAGGAAACGAGAGCACCTGGAGAAAACCCCCACATTTCACGGGGAGGATGTACACACTTGTTAACAGAATGGCACCGGAACGGAACTCCAATAGGTCCGAGCTGTAATAGTATTGTGCTAACTGCTACACTACCATGGAATGGTAAGCAAAAATCATAACATGGCCTTCATAAAGTCTTAAACGAAATTTTAGAAACATTTTCAGTGAAAGTCCTGCAAAAAGATTACACTCCCTTACAAGCTACCCACCCATCTGATTCAATGTTGGCCTCATCAGATATTTAAAGATCAAGCAAGTTATCTTTGATCCTAATGGACTGATAGATGACAATCACTAGGTCTCTTTCATTCAGTACCCATCGTACTTACTGGGTTACATTAAATATCCCAATACCCCATATATTAAAAAAAATCTTTCCTTGTGCTCACCCTTCCTGTCTCTTACTTTACTTCAGTCGCACAATCCTCTCAAAATTTCTGCATTCTTCCAGTTTTAGCCTTTTATGCATCCCTAATCTTAATAGCTCTTCCACAGGCAGCTGTTAAGACTCTGAGCTCTGGAGTTCCCTTGCTAAAGTCCTCTGCAACTGTACCTTTGTTCCTTTAAGACACTACACAAATCTACTACTTTAATATAGTAGCTGCTCAATACAATCAATGTGTTAAATAATGCTGCTTGGGATATTTTGCTATATAAAAAGAGCGATACATATACCAGCTACAATTGTAATACAGTTGGAAAACCATGAAGATAGATTTTTATTAACTTGTGTTGTGAAGCGATATTTCTCTCAGCATTCTCAGTACAATTAAGGGGATAGTGTACTTTTCAACAAATATGTCCCCATCTTAAAAATGGATTTTAAAAATCTTGCAATAATTTGGAGCAAAACTTCACCAGGAAGCTGCTGTCTACCCCCCTCTGTTTGATTGTACAGCTCCACCTAGCCCAGATAGTCCTCCATTTTAACTAGGTCAGTGACTGTCGATGACCTTTGAGTTTGTGCAAGTAAACAATGAAGGTCAGACAGTAGCTTCCATCATATTAAAAAAAAAGAGGATTCTACAGCAACTTGCTAATGTGCAGTACATGCTAGACCGTGTACCAGCAAGGTGCAACCCTGAACCCTGTATCTCAGCACTGAGAGGCCATACTGCTCACCCCAGACTGCCCAATGCCTGTCACAGGATGCCTCTCCAAGTTGAGAAACTGCCAGCGAAGAGCAGGGACTCACACCCATTTCCCAGCGGGTTAAACGATACTTTAACAAAAAATGTACAGGGAGGTGGGGAAGGGGTGGGAGGAATAATACATCTGTGAGTGAGTATGTTCAAACTGAAGGATTAATTGTGCCTTAACAAAAAAGGTCATCTATGAGGCAATGTCAAGTTGAGTACTTGTGTTTGAAATATTAATCAAAGCTTTTGATGATTCTTGTAAAATGATTTTTTTATTTAAAGAGAAGACAAGGGGCAAGATTTTAATAGTGTTAGGTTTGTTACAGTTGGCGCATCTCATACACTGGTCTAAGATAGCCAGCCACTAGATGTAGCACATTCCTACTGATAAGAAAATTGGAAACTCACCGATCGCTCGAGAGACTGCGAGTGTTCCGTTTACACGCCAACATCCTAGAAATATCACACATCCACCAAGCTCTTCAATCCTTTGTTTTTCATCCTAAAGTAGAATATTCAATCAGGGATAGCCAATAATTTGTTTTAAAGCTAAGCTGAAACAAAATACTGTTGTGAAAATCTACCAAAGCAATTTACCAGCAATGCATGTTCTTTTGTAGGACAAGATAACAACCAGCTAAAGAGAAAACAATCCAAACATTATTCAAAACAATGAGATTCTGCAGCAATATCAGACTTGCTACAATGTAAAGGATTTAACTTTAAGAATAGGGGGAAAGAAAACTGGTTGAATTAACTCTGACCATCCTCCCTCAATTGATGAATTCCTATTTAACAATGATTGAAAGCAGCAGAATAGCAACTGCACAGGGTAATGTCCTTATAAATTAAGAGTCTAACTTGTTGCTCAGTACCTATTGCTGTATTCCACATTATTAACATTCATGGGGTTAGCTGTTGACCAGAGACCATTAGCTAGACCAACCACATGGCTAGTAGGTGAGTGGCAAGTCAGAGGTTCATCTGCTGTTCCAACATCTATAAGCGACAAGGCAAGAATATGATTGCGCACTCTCTTCTTCTCTGGATCACTCCAAAAACAAATCAAGGCTCAATAACATTCAGGGCATCCATAAAACTCTTGTGTTGTGAATAGCCAGGAAGGTTGCCTTGGGCTACAGCGCGATAAAGATCAGATAGAAAGTTGGTCAGACTTCTACTACACTTCCCAAAGCTACGACATCTGGGCATCCAAAGCAGGCTCTCATCCACGAGCTCCACTCCAAATTATGCACCATGCAGACCTAGAGATATATCATTGTTCCTTCACCATTGAATCCAAATCCTGGAGCACAGTGGCCAAAAGCGTAACAGTGAACAACAGGAATTCTGCAGATGCTGGAAATTAAGCAACACACATAAAAGTTGCTGGTGAACGCAGCAGGCCAGGCAGCATCTCTAGGAAAAGGTGCAGTTGACGTTTCAGGCCGAGACCCTTCATCAGGACTAACTGAAGGAAGAGTGAGTAAGGGATTTGAAAGTTGGAGGGGGAGGGGGAGATCCAACATGATAGGAGAAGACAGAAGGGGGAGGGATGGAGCCAAGAGCTGGACAGGTGTTGGCTTTGTGGAACAATCAATGTTCCGTGCCTATTCTGGGTATCTGTCCCCCACTTTTCCTTCGCTACATCGACAACTGCATCGGCGCGGCTTCCTGCACGCATGCAGAGCTCGTTGACTTTATTACCTTTGTCTCCAACTTTCACCCTGTCCTCAAGTTTACCTGGTCCATTTCCGACACCTCCCTCCCCTTTCTAGATCTTTCTGTCTCTGTCTCTGGAGACAGCTTATCCACTGATGTCTACTATAAGCCTACTGACTCTCACAGCTATCTGGACTATTCCTCTTCTCACCCTGTCTCTTGCAAAAATGCCACCCCCTTCACGCAATTCCTCCGTCTCCGCCGCATCTGCTCTCAGGATGAGGCTTTTCATTCTAGGACGAGGGAGATGTCTTCCTTTTTTAAAGAAAGGGGCTTCTCTTCTTTTTTTAAAGAAAGGGGTTTCACTTCCTCCACTATCAACTCTGCTCTAAAACGCATCTCCCCCATTTCACATACATCTGCTCTCACTCCATCCTCCCGCCACCTCACTAGGAATAGGGTTCCCCTGGTCATCACCTACCACCTCACTAGCCTCCGGGTCCAACATATTATTCTCCGTAACTTCCGCCACCTCCAACGGGATCCCACCACTAAGCACATATTTCCCTCCCCCGCTCTCTCTGCATTCCACAGGGATCGCTCCCTACGCAACTGCCTTGTCCATTCGTTCCCCCCCCATCCCTCCCCACTGATCTCCCTCCTGGCACTTATCCGTGTAAGCGGAACAAGTGCTACACATGCCCTTACACTTCCTCCCTTACCACCATTCAGGGCCCCAAACTGTCCTTCCAGGTGAGGCAACACTTCACCTGTGAGTCGGCTGGGGTGATATACTGCGTCCGGTGCTCCCAATGTGGCCTTTTATATATTGGCGAGACCCGACGCAGACTGGGAGACCGCTTTGCTGAACACCTACGCTCTGTCCGCCAGAGAAAGCAGGATCTCCCAGTGGCCACACATTTTAATTCCACATCCCATTCCCATTCTGACATGTCTATCCACGGCCTCCTCTACTGTAAAGATGAAGCCACACTCAGATTAACACTTAACAGTGGTACTTTCACAGATCTATAGATCAGTGAAACTTCTACAGATATGTGGTGGAGAATATATTAACTGGTTACATCATGGCTTGGTATGGAAACACCAATGACCCTGAACAGGAAATTCTACAAAATAGTTGATACAGCCCAGTCCATCACAGCCCTCCCCACCACTGAGTACACAGAGTGCTACTGCAGGAAATAGCATCTGTCATCAAGGACCCCCGCCACTTAGGCCATGCGCTCTTCTTGCTGCAGCCATCAGGAAGGTGGTACAGGAGCCTCAGAATCCACCAGGTTCAGGAACAGTTATTATCCCTCAGCCATCAGGCTCTTAAACCAGAAGGGAAAACTTCACTTGCCTGCCCTAACACTGAAATGTTCCCACTAGCTATGGATTCACTTTCAAGGACTCTTCATATCATATTCTTGATATTTATTGCTTTTTTCCCTCCCTTTTGTTCTGTTGCCTTTTGCAGATAGGTTGTTTGTCCATCCTGTAGGGTGCAATCTTTCATGGATTCTATTGTGTTTCTTGGATTTACAGTGTATGCCCACAAGAAAACAGATCTCATGGTTGTAAATGGTGACGTTCATGTACTTTGAACTTTGACAGACACTGCAGAGGTTCAAGGTGGCAGCTCTCCACACGTTCTCACGGGAAATCATCACTGACCTTGCCAGCAATTAAGAACTTGGCGACATTGGCTTGGCACTTCAATAAAAAAATTAAAACACTTATCCGTAACCTTAACACAGAACCACAGGACTCTGCAAGTGAAAATCTCTGATGAATACTAAGCAGTATTTTGTAGAACTTGTGCATATAAACATTTAGCCTAAGCTTCCATGTTGCTGGTAATGAATGTGTGTTATCATCCATGGTCTCGTCTACATAATAGTTGAGCCAGAAATCATTCAGCTGCACTTGGCCCCTTACCTTTATAAAATACCTACCTCTTTTTCAGGTTTGTGTGGGTCCATAAGGGTCACAACCTGGCCCTGCCGCACCATCATCACCTGTGAATCACCGAGCCAAGCCACATGTAGTGTATTGCCAGCAATTAACGCTGTCACTCCAGTGGTACCACTTCGCAGTTTCTGCAACAGATAATAATTTAAAGACATCTATGCCAGTCACATGCCTCAATTCTTGCTGAACCATTGTCAACAGAATCTGTTCTCTATTTTAGATCAAAGACTCTTCATCATTGTGCTCTGAATGTTTAACTGCTTCTCATTTCGTACATGATATCTGATCTCCAGTCATTTTTGTTTTGATTCTGATTTCAACATCTGGTTTTTCAGTTTTACACTCATTTTTACTCAATCCAGAACAAAATCTCTGGAAAACGCTTAAAACACACTTATCCTCTCATTTTTCCTGTTTTGAAGAAGGGTTCTTGACCCATATTGTCAGCTGTATCAGTGATACTGCACGACTGCTGAGCAGTACTGATATTTTGTGGTTCTGGTTTTCCAGTATTTGTAATTTTTTCTCCAGTTATCATCCAACCCAGGAATTGAAAAATCAAATAAATGGTCTGAGTATTTCCTGTATTCATTTTTATTATCTAATGGAGTACTGTTAATTGATTATCACAATACACAGTAAAAAGCAAATATTTTCAATACATTAACCACAGATCTAATTTCCTCAGAGCAAACTTCTGATTATTCTTGCGCACCTTATGTTTATAGCAATGAAATTGCAAATCTGAACAAATCTCTAAATGACACTGAATATGCTCCATTTTATTAATGCTTGCTGTAATAGATCTGGCTCCAGGCTTTACACAGCAATGACAATAAGTGAAATCACCAACTTAAATCCATTCTGCAGACCGTCTGAAGGTGCTTCACATTGACATAAGTAGTCCATACATAAAAGTTGCTGGTGAACGCAGCAGGCCAGGCAGCATCTCTAGGAAGAGGTGCAGTCGACGTTTCAGGCCGAGACCCTTCATCAGGACTAACTGAAGGAAGAGTGAGTAAGGGATTTGAAAGTTGGAGGGGGAGGGGGAGATTCAAAATGATAGGAGAAGACAGGAGGGGGAGGGATGGAGCCAAGAGCTGGACAGGTGATAGGCAAAAGGGATACGAGAGGATCATGGGACAGGAGGTCCGGGAAGAAAGACAAGGGGGGGGGGGAACCCAGAGGATGGGCAAGGGGTATATTCAGAGGGACAGAGGGAGAAAAAGGAGAGTGAGAGAAAGAATGTGTGTATAAAAATAAGTAACAGATGGGGTACGAGGGGGAGGTGGGGCATTAGCAGAAGTTAGAGAGGTCGATGTTCATGCCATCAGGTTGGAGGCTACCCAGACGGAATATAAGGTGTTGTTCCTCCAACCTGAGTGTGGCTTCATCTCTACAGTAGAGGAGGCCGTGGATAGACATGTCAGAATGGGAATGGGATGTGGAATTAAAATGTGTGGCCACTGGGAGATCCTACTTTCTCTGGCGGACAGAGCGTAGGTGTTCAGCAAAGCGGTCTCCCAGTCTGCGTCAGGTCTCGCCAATATATAGAAGGCCACATCAGGAGCACCGGACGCAGTATATCACCCCAGCCGACTCACAGGTGAAGTGTTGCCTCACCTGGAAGGACAGTTTGGGGCCCTGAATGGTGGTAAGGGAGGAAGTGTAAGAGCATGTGTAGCACTTGTTCCGCTTACACGGATAAGTGCCAGGAGGGAGATCAATAGGGAGGGATGGGGGGGGACGAATGGACAAGGGAGTCGCGTAGGGAGCGATCCCTGCGGAATGCGGGGGGGGGGGTGGGAGGGAAAGATGTGCTTAGTGGTGGGATCCCGTTGGAGGTGGCGGAAGTTACGGAGAATAATATGCTGGACCCGGAGGGTGGTGGGGTGGTAGGTGAGGACCAGGGGAACCCTATTCCTAGTGGGGTGGCGGGAGGATGGAGTGAGAGCAGATGTATGTGAAATGGGGGAGATACTGACTCTGGACTATTCCTCTTCTCACCCTGTCTCTTGCAAAAACGCCATCCCCTTCTCGCAATTCCTCCGTCTCTGCCGCATCTGCTCTCAGGATGAGGCTTTTCATTCTAGGATGAGGGAGATGTCTTCCTTTTTTAAAGAAAGGGGCTTCCCTTCCTCCACTATCAACTCTGCTCTTAAACGCATCTCTCCCATTTCACGTAAATCTGTTCTCACTCCATCCTCCCGCCACCCCACTAGGAATAGGGTTCCCCTGGTCCTCACCTACCACCCCACCACCCTCCGGGTCCAACATATTATTCTCCGTAACTTCCGCCACTTCCAACGGGATCCCACCACACCACTAAGCACATCTTTCCCTACCACCCCCCCCGCATTCCGCAGGGATCGCTCCCTACGCGACTCCCTTGTTCATTCGTCCCCCCAATCCCTCCCCACTGATCTCCCTCCTGGCACTTATCCTTGTAAGCAGAACAAGTGCTACACATGCCCTTACACTTCCTCCCTTACCACCATTCAGGGCCCCAAACAGTCCTTCCAGGTGAGGCAACACTTCACCTGTGAATCGGCTGGGGTGATATACTGCGTCCGGTGCTCCCGATGTGGCCTTTTATATATTGGCGAGACCCGACGCAGACTGGGAGACTGCTTTGCTGAACACCTACGCTCTGTCCGCCAGAGAAAGCAGGATCTCCCAGTGGCCACACATTTTAATTCCACATCCCATTCCCATTCTGACATGTCTATCCACGGCCTCCTCTACTGTAAAGATGAAGCCACACTCAGGTTGGAGGAACAACACCTTATATTTCGTCTGGGTAGCCTCCAACCTGATGGCATGAACATCGACTTCTCTAACTTCTGCTAATGCCCCACCTCCCCCTCGTACCCCATCTGTTACTTATTTTTCCCAGACCTCCTGTCCCATGATCCTCTTGTATCCCTTTTGCCTATCACTTGTCCAGCTCTTGGCTCCAACCCTCCCCCTCCTGTCTTCTCCTATCGTTTTGGATCTCCCCCTCCCCCTCCAACTTTCAAATTCCTTACTCACTCTTCCTTCAGTTAGTCCTGATGAAGGGTCTCAGCCTGAAACGTCAACTGTACCTCTTCCTAGAGATGCTGCCTGGCCTGCGGCGTTCACTAGCAACTTTTATGTGTGTTGCTTGAATTTCCAGCATCTGCAGAATTCCTGTTGTTTGCGACATAAGTAGTCAATTGTTTGTCAGGTCAGGTAAAAATGGGCCATCATTTCAATCGAAATTGAGGTGCTTATCGTTTCCCATTTTTGTGCTGTTACTGTAATGAGCACAAATTGCATTAAGGAAAAAATACTCTGAGAAATGTTGGTGATGAACCAGATGCTAACATGACCTCTGAACTATTCTCAGCCTTACTGCAGTTACCTTTCTCTCGGCTCTCTCAAGAAACATCTCATCAGTCTGCTTGAAGGCTCTCCTCAATGCTTCAGCTGGCTGTGCAGAAAACTCTTCCCGATGAGCAAGAATGACATGCAGGTGTGTTGCAGCATAGACAGCTGCATCTACTCCACCGTGTCCATCAAATACAGCAAAGTATGCCCTCTCTTTCTCATCCTAGAGTAGAAAACAACAGCACATCTCTTTTCTGTATTTTGCAGCTTTCACTGTTGGTACAGAGCAGGACTGTCTTACAGCTCAATCATCATTCCTCTTTAACTTAGGGGAAAAAAAACAAGCCATGAAGACAAAGTTTTAAGAAGATGTGTATGATCTGTTTAATCAATTTGTTTTGTACAGGTTCAAAACACTGCAATGAGAACCATTCAATACATTTTCAATAACCATTGTCCCCATTTTTTTTAAAAAAACAAACTACATGGATTTAAATAGTCTGGCAGACTTATTCTAGAAGAGGTAATTCTCAATTACAATGAATCACTTTATTAATACTATATTCCTCAATTCCATTAACACTGTCAGTCATGAGTAGCTTACCAAGGCATAAGGAGCAGTGACCTCTACTGCCACTTACTACAGTATTACAAGCTAATTTCAAGCCGTAACCAAATAATCTTTAAAAGATAATGTGAGGAATTTGTAAAAACAAAATTATGGAGATGCAACTCCTGTTTGAAGTAAATCAAGTCAGACTAATTCCAGATTTCTTATTTTCATTAGTGGCAGTTTAGCTCACTTGATAAAAACATTAACACAGCAGGAGAACTCCATAACTAAATCTAATTAAAAATAAGAACATAGAACATAGAAAACCTACAGCACAATACAGGCCCTTCGGCCTGTTGTGCTGAACATGTCCCTACCTTAGAAATTACTAGGCTTACCCATAGCCCTCTATTTTTCTAAGCTCCATGTACCTATCCAAAAGTCTCTTAAAAGACCCTATCGTATCCGACCCCACCACCGTTGCCAGCAGCCCATTCCATGCACTCACCACTCCCTGTGTAAAAAACTTACCCCTGACATCTCCTCTGTACCTACTCCCCAGCACCTTAAAACTGTGTCATCTTGTGGCAACCATTTCAGCCCTGGGAAAAAGCCTCTGACTATCCACATGATCAATGCCTCTCATTATCTTATACTCCTCTATCAGGTCACCTCTCATCCTCCATTGCTCCAAGGAGAAAAGGCTGAGTTCACTCAACCTGTTTTCATAAGGCATGCTCCCCAATCCAGGCAACATCCTGTAAATCTCCTCTGCACCTTTTCTATGGTTTTTTCCACAAGGTACAGGTTCAAAACACTTCCTGTAGTGAGGCGACCAGAACTGAGCACAGTACTCTAAGTGGGGTCTGACCAGGGTCCTATATAGTTGCAACATTATCTCTCAGCTCCTAATTTCAATTCCACGATTAATAAAAGGCCAATACACTGTATGCCTTCTTAACTACAGAGTAAACCTGCGCAGCTGTTTTCAGCGTCCTATGGTCTCAGACCCCAACATCCCTCTGATTCTCCATGCTGCCAAAACCATTAATACTATATTCTGCCATCATTTTTGACCTACCAAAATGAGCCACTTCACGCTTACCAGGGTTGAACTCCATCTGCCACTTCTCAGCCTAGTTTTGCATCCTATCAATGTCCCGCTGTAACCTCTGACAGCCCCCCACACTATCCACAACACCTCCAACCTTTGGGTCATCAGCAAACTTACTAACCCATCCCTCCACTTCCTCATCCAGGTCATTTATAAAAATCACAAAGAGTAAGGGTCCCAGAACAGATCCCTGATGCATACCACTGGTCACTGACCTCCATGCAGAATATGACCCGTCTACAACTGCTCTTTTCCTTCTGTGGGCAAGCCAGTTCAGGATCCACAAAGCAATGTCTCCTTGGATCCCATGCCTCCTTACTTTCTCAATAAGTCCTGCCTGGGGTACCTTATCAAATGCCTTGCTGAAATCCATATACACTACATCTACTGCTCTTCCTTCATCAGACAGAACTAAAAAAAAGGTGGAGTTTTGTAGAGCAGCAGCAAATTCACAGTAGTGACAGCAATCTAACATGACCACAGCACCAGCTATATTTTCCCCCACTCTTTCCCTTTCTGCAGGGACCACTCCCTTCCACCCACCCCTAGCATCTCCTCCTGTAACTGTAGGAGGTGTAGCACTTCTCTTTCACCTCCTCCTTCATCAGTTTAGGAACCTAAATAGTCCTTCCAAGTTGAGCAGAGATTCACCTGTACTTCCTCAAACCTGATCTTCATTCAGTGATTACAAATATGGCCTTCTCTGCAGTGAAGAAATCAAGCGTAGACTAGGCAACCATTACTGCTCTCTTGTGGTTCCAGTAACATGTCATTTTAACTCTTTCCCCTCCCACAATGACCTGTCCTCAGTCCCCTCTGTTGCTACTGCAAGGCAAGAATCGGCCCCACATTCTTCTAAATGAGCCTAGTGCAGCCAACATTTCAACATGAGAGACAACGCCCATCAACGCATTTCTTTAAATAACGTAACAGTACTATACACAACACATCAGGTAAGGTCCCACCATTGCCCGTTAAGTAACACAATTTGCCTAGCAATAAGCAATCACTTTCCTAATTATTTGTAGTCCCTTCAGCCTAGTCTTCATGTACCAGGATATCCATTGTGTGAGAGAATCTCCATTCTCTCTTCTGGCATCATTTGCTGAGGCACTTATGCAGTTATGTACAATTTTATTTTGGGACATGCAGATTTACAACTTGAAGGTTGCATTTTACTTTACCTTTAGGTAACCACATGCACTGTTTTTAAATCAGGTTTATTTGACCCGGATCTAGACCGTACCCTCCAAATACCCACACCTGCCTCTTGTTTTTTTTTTTTTGCACTACCTTACTTTCCCTTTTCTATTTTCTATTTCTGATTTATAATTTAAATTTTTAATATTTACTATCAATTTGTACTCCAGGGAGCGGGAAGTGCAGAATCAAATATCGTTGTGATGATTGCACGCTCTAGTATCAATTGTTTGGCGACAATAAAGTATAAAGTACACAGATGCAAAAGCCTTGCTCCTTAGGTAACTACATGTCTGGTGCATTTTTTTTTAAGCTTGTCAGATCCATGTCTATCAGTGACAGACCTGCTCAAAATAACTGAGTCTAGGGTTAACAATCAACATGAATCTGAACATGGGTACAGAGAAAAAGACTTGGCATTAAATAGTCCTTGGGCCTCTATCCTGGGGTGGACTGATAGTCAGCTAAAAATGGGGGTAAACTACCATGGCAAATGGCCACAGGACAGTGCAGACAGCATGGATGATGAGTATGGACTGAAAGGACCCATCCTGTGGGTCAAGTGTTTTACACTATGGCTCTACTCTATAGATCCAGTGATAATCTATTTCAAATACTAGATTGAGATGAAGGGTCAATACTAGATTGAGTCAGAATTGCATAGCATAGAAATGGGCCCTTTGGCCAAACTTGTCCATGGCGATTGTGATGCCCATTATCTGGTAATTTCATTTGCCCACATTAGGTCCACATCCTGTGACTTCCTTCCTACTAATTATCTGTGCAAATGTCCTTTGTAGAGCCATATAGTGCTAAAATAGGCCCTTCAGCCCCACTTGGCCATGTTGGGCAGGGGAAAGGCTGGAGGTGGGATTTAGACACTGTAATCATATATGCCCCTATTACTTGCTATTATGCAACATTAGTCTCCCAACTACAGCAGAACTGTACAAATAAATTCATTTAGTGTTTAGATATATCTGTAGCTAGGTGTAAACACCTGAAAACCATGCAACAGCATCATCCAAGTCTAATTAGACCACCAGCAGAGATTTCACTGACACACATGTAATGTAATGTAACACCCTAGGAAAGATTTCACTAACATAATGATCTTTCTGGAGAAGCAGTGTTTGGGTTATGGTTAGAGATAATGGGTGCTTTGGAATGTGAGCCATCCAATGAAGGGAGTGTGCTTTGGTGTTGTGTGCCTGACACTGGGGTGAGTTGGGTTTTCTGTTCGGTAGGAGATGAAGGGAGAAGATATTGGAGAGAAGAGGCTGTAGGACTCGACCGGAGCAGGGCTATTATTCGACGAAGCCCTGGGAGATTGAAGGTGGATCAGCAAAGGGAAAACCATAAGCTCCAAATCCTGGATATTAGACTGCTTAATTAAAATGAGCCCCTTTCTTATTTTTTGCTTTTTCTTTACTAACCTTTTAGTCAAATTAAGAATTATAAAGCTAAATTGTTTAATTGTATGCAGTGTACTGTCTGTTATTTCGTGGTACCTATCTGTAACAGGGTAACAAATCCTGCAGCATCCACTCAAACGGGGGTTTCGGGGTAGGCTCGCACCTCAAGCTCACAGAGATTATCTTCAGCCAACAGAACCAGAGTGTTTCAATTGTGGGGGCTTGTCTGGGATTGATTTTGATGGATGCCGTGTGATTACCCTGAGTTGTGATCCAGTGGGTTGTGATTAAGTCTGTGCTAAACTATTGTCTGGCAAAGTGATTACAGTACATGGGTGAGCGGTAGTGCGAATCCTTGGGGAATGTATGCATGTTGAGTGGGGTAGGCATTTGTATCCCTGATGAATTGTTAATCGAATTTTAGGTACTATTAAAGCCATAGGAAAAGTTATGATTGGGGGGCAGAGGTTTGATAAATTAGTGGGCAAGAGCTTTGTTTTAGTTCAGAGGAGCGCTGACATAACGGCAGTGGAACTGCCTGGTACTATTGGGCCTCCAGGAGAGGAGAGGGGGCCGTGGGCTATCCATACTTTCCAGGAGGAGAAGATTGTAGGAGAGCAGGCCAAATCGCACGTCAAGTCCCCTGTAGCTGGGGGCAGAGACTTCAAAGACAGGGTGCTCTCATTTCTGCGGAGCGAGGAGAAGGAGTGGTCTGATTTGGAATGTCTAATGTCCTGCTAAGAGTGAGAATTCTGAGTTGATAGCAGCCTTTATCTCCCTGGCAAATAAATGGAAAAATGTCCAGGTTCAAAGTCCCAGCTACCATAGGCTCTGCCCGTTCTCAGGAACAAAGCCCACCCCTAAAGGGTAAGAGGAGTATGAGACTTGGGCGGAGCAGACCTCTCAGCTGTTAGATGAGTAGCACTGCTCTAATGACATAAAACGACAGCGAATGGTTGAAAGTTTGAGAGGGTGGGCTGCTGACGCAGTGAGAGCTGTAAAGGCACAGAACTCCTTTGCCACTTCTGCGGCCTACATGCAAGCACTAGAGAAGGTGTTTAGTGCGACAGGAAGCCCAATGGAGCTCATGATGGGGTTTCAAAACATGTGGTACATATGGACTGCAGAAGCCCTCGGTTGTACAGACGAACAGGATGGCAGTGATTGTCAGGAACACTACGAAGAGGGAGGTCACCTTCAAGTGGTGGGGGGGGTGCCCTGACGAATCTCTTCTCAGTGACAGTAATGTCCAGTGTTCCTGTGAGACAGGCTGGGGAGAAACTATCTGCAAGAGGGGGAAAGCTGACTGCTGTGTCATTCAACTTTGGGGAGAGGAGGTTGATAGAAAAGATTTTGAAAGTAGGTGTCTTTTCTACTGATGAGTTTGATATGGCTTGTTCCAAGAGCACTTGCCACACTATCTGAGTGACTGAAGACACCCCATTCAGAGAAAGGTCGCAGTGACTGGCCCTGCAGAAGTGGAAGACAGTCGGCGGCATGTGTGTAAGTTGAAGGAAGCTAGAATCATCACCACTGAGTCCAGAAGCCCCTATGTGTCTCCAATAGTAGTGGACAGAAAGAAGAATGGCAAGGTACAGATGTGTGTGGACTATAGGACTCTGAACAGGCACACCATCCCTGACCAGTATACAGTCCCAAGGATCGAAGACGCACTGGCCTGTCTGAATGGTGCGAAGTGGTTCAGTGTGCTGGGCTTGAGGAGTGGATATTAGCAGATCCTCATGAGTGAGGCTAACAAAGCGAAGACAGCATTTATATGTCCACTGGGATTTTTCCAGTTCAAAAGGATGCCCCAGAGCATATCGGGAACCCCTGCGACCTTCCAATGTGTCATGGAGAAAATGTTGGGGGATATGAACTTGCTTGAGGTATTAGTATGAGGATGACCTTAGTGTTTTGGCCCACCTTGGAGGAACATGAAGTGAGGCTATGAAGGTGCTGGGCCGCCTGAAAGCTGAAGGGTTAAAACTTTCCCTGGACAAGTACCAGTTCTGCAAGACATCTGTCAGCAACGTTGGGCACATCGTCTCACTGGATTGAGTAGCTATTGATCCATCTAAGATAGAGGTGGTGACCACATGGCCAAGGCCCCAGACAGTGAGTGCTTTTCGCTCGTTCCTTGGATTCTGTGGATACCATCGGAGGTTTGTGCTACGTGCAAAAGTGAGTCACCCTTTAGAGCAGCTTCTGTGTGGTAACCCTCCCTTGGGAAGGAAAGGGAGGGACAACAGGAGAGGAGGATAAAGAGTATCTTAGCCCTTCGGAGCCTTTTGGAGCAAGGTGGGATGCGAAATGTGAAGAGGCCTTTCAGTTGCTGAAGGAACTGCTGACACAGGTGCCTGTGCTGGCTTTTGCGGACCCCCAATTGCCATATGTACTGCATATGGATGCCAGCAGAGAAGGGCTTAAGGAGTATCCTGTATTTGGATCAGGGCACCGGGCTGAGACCTGTTGTTTTTGTCGGTCAGAGTCTGTCACCCTCTGAGAAAAATATCCCATGCACAAGTTGGAGATACTGGCATTGAAATGGGCTGTGGTGGATAAGTTGAGTTGACTTGAACATCTGGAAAACTTTCTGAAACGCTTGTTTGCTGCTGTCGTTACTGCATGGTCGGGAACCTTTCGGAGGGAAGGCCTCAAGATCCCTGGCTTTGGCTGCTGTTGGCGACCGAGATGGAGGTCGAATCACTCGGATAGAGATGGCGCTCAGTACTCGGTGTCGGAGAGCTGATCAGAGCTCGAAGTTTTCAGATGACTCAGAGTCGGACCGTGGTCGGGTATAGCAGGGAGAGTTTTTCTTTCTTCTCCTGTCTGCTGAGATGTGGGACATTTGAGAGACTTTGAACTTTTACTGTGCTCATGGACTTCTTCATCGAGTTATGGTATTGTTGCACTGTTGTAACTACATGTTATAATTATGTGGTTTTGTTAGTATTTTTTCCAGTCTTGGTCTGTCCTGTGTTTTGTGATATCACACCAGAAGAAATATTGTATCATTTCTTAATGCATACATTACTAAATGACAATAAAAGAGGACTGCGTGTCTTCATAATCTAATCTAATCTACCTCTATGGGGCCAAGTTTGAGGTGAGGATTGATAACAATCCCCTAACTTATATCCTGACCTCAGCGAAATTGCATGTCAGAGGCCATCTGTGGTTGACAGTGTTGTCTGCCTATGATTTCAGCCTGAAGTACCAGCCGGGAAGTAGGAACGTTGATGCTGATGTGCACCTGAAGGACTGGGACTGGGACAGGGACTAGGAGTTGGAGAGTGTTCCAGCCCCAGGAGTGAAAGCCATGTGCCAGTTTTCCATCATGGTGAAGGCAAGAGCAGGGTTGAGCAGTAGATCAATTGGAAGCTTCTGATAACACCATTCCACAAGCTTACTGTAACCTGACTGCTCCGAAGGCAAACCAGTTGCCAGAATTGAGTCCTGGGGAAGTGGCAGCTGCTCAGCGAGATGACCCGGGCATCAGTACCATTTGGTCAGTGATCGAAAACGGAGACATGGCCCAAGCGGAGAAGACAAAACACGCTGCGGTGCCTCCATTACTGAGAGAATGGCCCAGATTAGAGTTAAGGAACCAGATCCCATATCAGGTCACGTCGCCTCTGGACCGGCCTCGGCGTTCCCAGCTGGTTCTGCCTGAGAAGTATTGGAGGATTGTGCTGAAATCACTTCATGATGGTTCTAGACATTTGGGGGTTGAAAAGACGTATGGATTGCTGAGATCGGTTCTACTGGCCCTGAATGAAGCCAGAGGTCAAAGAGTACTGCAAGTTGTGCATTCAATGCATACACAGGAAGATGCTGCCTATACAGGCTGCTCCACTGTCCCACTTGCAGAGTGCGGGCCCCTTGACCTGGTGTGTATGGATTTCCTGTCAATAGAGCCAGATGCCAGCAACATGGCGAATGTCTTAGTCATCAGTGACCACTACATCCGATATGCGCAAACTGCCCTACCAAGGATCAGAGGGTGCCCACGGTGGCCAAAGTGTTATGGGAGAAGTATTTCATTTATTATGGCCTCCCCGGATGGGTACATAGTGATCAGGGAGAGGATTTCGAGAGTACAGTAGGCTCATACATGAGTTACTGAGCATGCTTCGAGGACTATGCCTTATCACCCGCAGGGCGATTCCCAGCCCAAGAGATTTAATCGGACTTTGCTAAACATGCTCAGAACTTTGGAAATCAGCAAGACCAAGTGGAGTCAACATATTGGACATCTGGTCCACTGCTTCAACTGTACACGAAATGAAGCAACCAGGTACTCACCATATTATCTGATGTTTGGGTGTGAGGCGAGGTTGCCCTTCAACCTTTGTTTTGGGACTGGTGAGGAAGACCCACCACTGAAGACTTATCTGAAGTATGCGTCTGATATGAGAAGGGAGCTGAAAAATGCTTATAAATTAGCTGAGGTCGCAGCTGCCAAGCAGAAATAAGGAAATAAGAGGAGGTATGATCAAAAGGTTACGTTCTCCCAACTCATGCCGGAAGACCGAGTCTTCAAGGAATTTGGGGCTACATGGGAAGCATAAGTTGGCTGACTGATGGGCAGCTACGCCCTATATAGTGGAGAGTCAGATGCCAAACATACCAGTTTTCCAGGTGAGACCAGAGGGTGGGTATGGGCCAGTCAAGATTCTCCACTGGGACCACCTTCTGCCTCTGGGCCAAGAGGTGCAGGTTGACATAGAGCCCAACCTGGAGCCTACACCTAGTAAGAGGACTCTGCGGCAATGAGGAGTAATTGATGGACCAACAGCAGGAGAGATTAGACCGGCCCCACCTCTGAATGGGATATAGACTTGGAGGATGAGGAAATAGGGGTGTGGTATATGCTGCCTTTTGCTAACTCCCTACTGAATGAGGAAGATTCCCAACCCTCTCACACCGAGTCAAGTGAAATCGGGGGGGAGGAACTATCCGTGGACACTGGGTTTCAGCAGGACCATTAAACGGATGAAGTGAGGCTCAGCAAAGTGGCAGAGGGTCTGAGCTGCAGGAGGGCACGAGACCAGGGGGAGGCCTCGCCATGTAGACCAGAAGTATCCCAAGGAGTGTCTGAACCTAAAGTAGATGATGGGGTAAGGAGGTCTCAAAGAATCAAGAGAACACTAGATAGGCTGACCTATGTAGCACCGGGGAAACAGAGTGCAGCACTTATCACCTTGGTGAGCTATGTCACTGCCATTTACATCTCAGTTGGACCTTCTGCTTTGTATGAAGGGGTGGTAAATATCTCAATGTCATGAGGACATGATTAATTTTGGTGTGGGGGTGGTGGGGGAAGAGTGCAACACCCTGGGAAAAGTTTCACTGCTAACGTAATGGTCTTTCTGTAGAAGCAGTGTTTGGGTTATGGTTAGAGATAACAGGTGTTTTGGAATATGAGCCGTCCAGTGAAGAGAGTGCATTTTTATGTTGTGTGCCTGACAAAGGTGAGCTAGGTGTTTTGTTTGGCGGGAGATGAAGGGAGAAGACTCTGCAGAGGAAAGGTCAGAGAACTCAACCCAGGGCGGGGCCATTTTTCGACAAAGCCCGGGGAGATTGAAATTGAAATTGTGAAGGGGAAACCATAAGCTCCAACATGTGCACATTAGACTGTTTCATTAAAATAGGTCCTTTTCTTGTTTTTGCTTTTTCTTTACTAACCCTTTAGTCAAATTAAGAATTATAAAGCTAAATTGTTTAATTGTATCTGTTATTTCATGGTATTTATTTGTAACAGGGTAACAAATCTCACAGCATCCACGTAAACTGGGGGTTTTGGGTTGGGCTTGCACCTCGATCTCATGTTTGGCGGGGCCGGAGATTGTCTTCCCTAGACTTACGCAGCCGACGGAGTGTTTCAGTAATAAAAGCAGTAACTGGGTTTTAAGAAACAATACACATCATTTTCTTTTTTTCTGATATTGAGCAGTCAAATGAAAGGGCAAGCAGGCAAGCTATCCAAAATGTCCAAATACCCAACTCTGGGCCACTTCCAATGGCGAAAGAAAAAGAGAACACAGACATTTTGATCCCACTGATCCCTTCTCCTTATATGCCTGTGATCTTACACCCCTCTTTCAGTCCACCAATTACCTCAGGCTCCTATCTCACCACATCCCATTCCTCCCTTTATACAGGCCATAACTACTAATAACTACAGATTAAACACACTTATTGGCTGTAAAGCAGGTTAGGACATATCAGGGTTATGAAAATCACTCTATTCAAGTGAATAGTTTGTTCGCGCACCTCTTAAAATTTTTCATGGGCTAGATACTTATAGCCTATCAGTTTAGGTTGTATTCATTCAATTCTGGGGCCAAAGCATAACGATGTTTCTTTTTACAAAAAGAAACAACTTACCTCAATACCAAACAGAGCATTAAACTCAGGCAATGCTACATGTCTGTCCTCCATCTTTCGCCGTGTGTTCCGAATCGCATGACTGGAAACTTTTAAGTACCGCTTTGGTACTTGTAGCAATTGTGGTTCTTTTATCCAATCACAGCATACCTCCAGCAATTTGTTAAATACTGTTCGAGCCACCAGTTCTCCATCCAGCACTAAAGGAGCAAGAGAAAACAATAAAGTTAGATGGATCTAATCAATAAGCATACCAACTAAAGTGCAATGAAATTCAACAATGTTAAATTAGCTACAGGGATTAGAGGATGTTCCACGTAGTAAGGGATCTGAAAATACAAACCGACTTTAAATCTTCCCTTCAACGGGAGCTCAGTGAAACTCTCTCTCACTGCTCCCCCCCCCACCTCCGACTTATCACCCCAGTCCTAATGAAAGGTCTCAGCCCGAAACACCAACTGTTTTCTCTTTTCCATGGATGCTGCCTGGCCTGCTGAGTTCTTCCAGCAACCTGTGTGTGTTGCTCGGATAATGGCTGTTCTAGTTTCCCAGTAAAACTACAGAAGATTACTCTTGACACTTTGGGTGTTTATTACTTTATGCTATTGTGCGGACTAGTTAAGAGAAGAATCCTCCGCGAATTGGTTGTTTGGATTCAGAACTGGCTTGTGCATAGAAGACGGAAGGCAATGGTCAAAGGGATGTATTCAAGCTGGAGGTCTGTAATTAGTGGTGTTCTGCAGGGATCTGTGCTGGTACATCTGCTGTTTGTGATATATGTATAAATGACCTGGATGAAAATGTAGGTTGGCGGGGGGGGGGGGGGGGTGGTTAGTAAGTTTGCTGATGATACCAAGATTGGTGGAGCTGTTGACAGTGTAGAAGACTGGCAAAGAAGACAGCTTGATATAGATCAGTTGCAGATATGGGCAAAGAAATGGCAGATGGAGTTTAACCTAGATAAATGTGAGGTGTTGCACCTTGGTCAGGCAAATGCAAGGAGACAATACACTGTTAAGGGCACTGTTAATAGTGTTGCTGAGTAGAGAGGATGAGGTCTAAGTTCATTGCTCCTTGAAAGTGGCTACACAAGTCAAAAGGGTGGTTAAGGCGGCTTATGGAATACCTGCTTTTATTAGTCGAATCATTGAGTTCAAAAGTCAAAAGGTTATGTTGCAAGTTTATATAACTCTGGTTAGGCTACATCTATAGAGTATTGCATATAGTTTTGATCGCACTATTATAGGAAAAATGTCTAGGCTTTGGAGAGGGGTGCTGAAGAGGTTTACCAGGATGCTGCCCGGTTTAGAGGGCATGTGCTATCACAAGAGGCTGAACAATCTTTGGTTGTTTTCTCTGGAGCGGAAGAAGTTGAAGGGCTATCTGATAGAGGTTTATATCAGAGGTATAGCTAGAGTAGACAGGGAGCATCTTTTCCCCCAGGGTAAAACTGTCTAATGCCAGAGTGTATGCATTGTAGGTTCAAAAGGGATGTGAGGGGTAAGTTTTTTCTTAATTCAGAGAGTGGTGTATGCCTGGAATGCACTGCCTGGCATGCTGGTAGAGGCAAATATGATAGAGGCTTTTAAGAGATGCACATGAATATGAGGAAGATGGAGGGATATGGATGTTGTGTAATAGGAGGGATTAGCTTTTGGGTTTTTTTGATTTACTTTTCTGTTAGTTTGGCATGACATTTTGGGCCGAAGAGCCTGATCCTGTGCTGTACTGTTCTATGTTCTATGTCTTGAGGTCAGAGAAATGAGACTATTTACTCAATCGTCAAGTTGAGGATGGTGAATTGTGCATCAGGTCCTTTAGTGGTATACATCCAACTGAAAAGCTGTATTATACATAATCAGGCAACTAACTTCAATTGTGCCATAGTTCTTCCCAAAACTGAACACTACAGAGACCAAACATGATATCACTGTGGTATAGAAAGAACAGTTGAGCAACTTACAGGATAAAAACGGTAAAGTCTATATGAAGTTTAGCAAAATCTCTTGCTATTCATGACATCTCTCAGTAATTTAGATGTGATTTATAGATTCCATGATTAGGATTAGATTCTCTTCACCAATCACTCTGCCAATTCAGATATCCCCATTTTGAAGATAATATCAAAATTGACACGTTATTAGAAAAAAGGAAGAAAATTTTAGACTACACAAATACATCATTTGATGAAAACTGGCAAATAGAATTTAATCTTGAAAAATATGAGAAGGCATTTGAGAGAGTAAACAGAGGAATGCATAATAAATGTAGGATATTAAATTAGGTACATAAAGTGCAAGCTCATAATTCGTCTTGAGACCTTCAGGTTATGAATGCAAACAGGATGCTTGCCTTTATTTGCCAAAGCACTGAGTATGAATAGATCATACAGAAGCCATATTAAATACCACTTTGCCCATACCTACACACTCCTACAACAAAACAGACTGAGGGAGATGTGACTGACATGTTTTCAATTATGAAAGGCAGAGCCACTGTGAGCGGTACAATTTATTTCCTGGCTGTAGGATTAATAACCAGGTGACATAGATTAATCATGACTGGTTGAAGCATCAGCAAAATGAGAGAGCATTTATGCTCTTAAGAGCTACGGATGTCTGAAACACTGCCCACAATGATAAGGCAAACGATTATCAGGGATAAACGCTTTAGGGACTGTAACTGATAGGGCTAAGAACTGGAAAATAAGGTTTGCCAAAATAGTCCTTGGCTCACATAAATGATGGGAATCAATAAGTATACATTTAAAACTCTGCTCTTCCAAATGGGCAATTAAACAGAGGTTTTCCAGTTTTAGTTTTTGTTGTTTGTTACTGGTTACTGGTTTGTTACCAATAACAAACAACAAAAACTAATAAAATTGTTTGCTTTCCAACTAAAAATACATTCAGCTATCATCTTCATTCTTCGTTACTGATAAATCCAACCCGATTTAGGCAGCATATGACAATATGATTTCACATTTATGTTTTGAGAGCCTGATCTGACCATGAGACAACATTTCACTGTCCAGCACAGCTACTTAAACAATACCATAAATAGGACTTTAAACTTACAACTTTCTGACCTGGAAGTGAGTGTCCGTACACTTCTAGAAGCTGCAGCTTTCACAGAAAGATGCACGTGAATGCTACATAACAACTTACACCATAGGCTGGAAATTTGTTTATATAACTCCAAACAAAATCAGCATTGGGCTATGGAAAAGCAATTTTGCACACATTTCAGCATGGTTCAGAGCCCACTGAGAAATTCATCTTGCTTTTCAGTTGCATTTTATTTCCAGCAAAACATTTTCCAAAAATAGTTAACAAAGTTCAAAGTATGTTTATTATCAAAGTATGTGTACTTTATACAACCTTGAGATTTGTCCTCTTACAGGCAGCTACAAAGCAAGGAAAGTCAATAGAATCCATTAAAAAAAGACCAAACACCCAATGCGCAGACAGTAAAAAACAAACTGTGTAAGCAATAAAGGTAAGTAGATAGCATTCAGAACTGAAGTTCACAAAAGTGAGTCCACATACACAAAGCCAGCAGCCGATTCAGGAGCTGATTAGTGCAGGCCACAGCCTCAATTCAGCAGAGAGATGAGTAAGCCTCACAGAGCAGCAAGGTGAACTGGCCCGCACCTCGCCTCCAGCCAGCCCTCCGACACATTGACCTTTTCAATCTGGAACTGTACTTAAATTGTCCAAATCTCAGGACATACTTTGCTCTCAGACCCAGGCACTGCCACTTTGATAAGCTCTTGGGCCTGGGCCCTGCTGCCTCAATTTGGCCCATTCTCAACCTTTCCAATTGGGCCTGGTGCTTAAATTGATTAAACCCAGGTCTTTCATCACTCTCGGGCCTGGGCTCTGTTCGATTCTGCCTCACCTTGGTTTTACAGCATCGACTCGCCTCTAAGTCCTGTCCAGCAATGGCCAAACATTGGCTCATTCCCCACTCTCATGCCCAAGCCAATCTGTCTTGATTTGGTCTGCACACACCACAACTATCCTGCATCTTAGAGACTTCAGGTCACACTGCAAAAACACCAGGTTGTACAGGAGGTTCAAAAGCTCAACTCCAAAAGGGAAGTTACAGGCTACTGATTGCAGTGATCATTTACCAGAAAAAGTGTGATTAATAAAGTAGTTAGTAGTGTAACTTGCAAAATCCATCAGTAGTGGGATTCCCAAGTCTCAGTGGTCTGAAAAATTTATTTACATATTAACCATATTTCACAAATTCTGTTGCCTGTGTCTGAAACATCTTCCTCAAATGAAATCAATGACTTCCTCTGGCGTCACATAAAAACTATCACGCCTATTGAGATCAGACCTTTCCAGCCTCTGGATCATTCCAGGCTGCCGCTGATTTCTATTACATCACGTAATCTGTTGCTCACCGCAACATCAGGGAAATCATTCAAACTCCAAGCTCAAGGGAGCAAACACGGCTTCTATATCTTCTTTAAGGGTCTTTTAACAGACTCCTGGACAGGTATATGGAACTCAGAAAAATAGACGGCTATAGGTAACTCTAGGTAATTCCTCAGGTAAGGACATGTTCGGCACAGCTTTGGGGGCTGAAGGGCTTGTATTGTGCTGTAGGTTTTCTATGTTTCTAATCTAGAGTCAGCACAACTTGCACAGGCTTCCCCACAGTAAAAGCAATCACAAGGCAGCTGCTCTTTTATCCTGTCTTAATCCTTCTATCCTCTTGGGAGCCTTCTCACACCACTCTAGCATTCCATTCATTAAATACTATGCTCCTCTGATCAGGAAATGTAGATTGTATCATATCCCTTCAACATCTGGTTGCAAAGACTCCATAGATTACATCCAATACCAAGGGCTCTAAATCTTTTGACATTTTGGATGAAATGCTGTCAGATACTTTCTGGAAGTCCATATAACATTCACACATCCATTATCTGACCTGCCCAGCAAATAAAAAAAATAATCGTTAGTCAAACATTATGTACTGTTTACAAATGCAAACCAATTCTCTTTGACAAGTTCAGGCATTCCAGTATTACACTGTCCTTGATGACTGGAGATTTATTTTAACCCCAAAGCTCCTTTATTCTCTGCATAATACAGACATTAAGGCAGGCCAGTACACAGCTTCTTTAATTAATAAGCAGGAATTCAAATAGCACTATCGAATAACCCGATTTAACAAGCAATTGCACTTCTTAGCAACAAAGCAAGGCCTATATAATAATATGTTCGTGCTTTTTTTAATGCTGTCTATTCTCTTGATCAGTCTGCATTATATACAGAACTGCAAGAAAATTTAAATCCAGAACTCCCAAAAATTAAGCAAGTCTTGAGTTCGCTTTAAAAAAATGCAATTATTTAAATGCAAATAGCAGTGTACAACATTGAACCTACTTGATGATCACAATAACTAGAGAATGTGATTATATTTTGAAAGATTTGAGGTAAACCGTGGAGCAACGTTCTCTTTTTTTTTTACAGCTGCACAGACCAACCATTGCTCTGAGCAGGAAATTTTTATATGGCCTGAAAACTGCGTGGCACTTTAAGAAGACATTTTATAAAATAAAATTTCAGCTGCGTGGTAGTATTTTAGTTATTGCGCAGCTGCACACTTGTGGAGCTTAGATGCAACAGAGCTGTACCATTTTAGTTCATTCAATCAACATCTTTCAATTTAGTAGTTTTTGAAAACAATCTTCATTTTTACATCATAATCCTTTGTAGAGACATGTGCATTTTCACCAATATGCATATTGCACGCAGGAAGTAGAATGATCCATTAAGAACATAAGAGAACAGGAGCAGGAATAAACCAGTCAGCACCTCCTGCATGCCTTGCTATTCAATATTATAGTTGACAAGTCCCAGGCTTCATCTTATTTGATATGACAATTCAATTCCTTAAAACTTTCAAATACTTACCCACTTCCTCGTTAAAATACCCACAATGTCCTAACCTCCATAACCCTCTAGGGTAGAGAATTCCAGACAGTCATCTTACTTTTAAAGATTGAGCCTAATCTTATAACTGTGACCCTTTGCTTGATATACTCCCTTCAATGAAAACATCGATATCTACTGTATCATGCCCCCTTTGGATCTATGTTATATGATTATGATCAATAAGATCACCTGACTTATCTTAATTTGAAAGCACATGTCTTTAGTCACTAGTGAGAGAACAAACCTTTCATCCAAGGAATTACCTGAGTAAATAGTTTTTGGACTGCTCCCAATGTCAGTACAGGCTGTCCCTGGGTCACAAAACTAGTTTCCATTTTTATCATTCATCAACCAGAAGATACCCAAAATCATTTGATGCAGTGTTATACTGTACTGCAATGAATGGATCAATGAGGGCCATTAACATAAATACTTGTCTTCTGGCTTATTACAATGGTACAGAAAAAGGATGCTCCACCCACAATGGCTGGACAGAATCAGAGGCTTTTAAGAAGATAAGAAATGGGAGCAGGAGTAGGTCATATGCCCTATTGAGCCTGCTCTGCCATTCAATATGATCATGGCTGATCTGGCCAAGGACTCATCTCCACCTACTTGTCCTTTCCCCATAACCCTCAATTCCCCTACTATGCAAAAGTCTATCCAACCTTGTCTTAAATATATTTACTGAGATAGCTTCCACTGCTTCATTGGGGAGAGAATTACAGATTCACCACTCTCTGGGAAAAGCAGTTCCTCCTCATAACAGTGCATCATTGCATACGTATCAACCGAAACATCGACTGTACTTTTTTCCACATCAACATAACCAACCGATTGCCAATTTCCCAATCAACTCTCTCTCAAGTGTCTTGCCATACTGAAATTAGCAGCATGTGTTCTTGTGATAATAGTATCTGATTACTACGGGAGGCTACATGTTAATAGGAAAATTTTCACCTGAAGACAGGTTCACATTTGAATTTATTAATATCTATGGGTGCTTGTTGCGTATAAAAATCCCAGGAGATCAGCAGTTTGAGATACTCAAACCACTAGATCAAATTTCTTTCCCATTCTGATGTTTGGTATGAATAACAATTGAATCTCTTGACCATATCTGCATGCTTTTATGCATTGAGTTGTTACCATATGATTGGCTGACTGGATATTTACATTAATAAACAAGTGTACAAGTATACTTAATAAAGTGGCCACTAGTGTATATTGCTATTCCTTTGTCATTTGGTAATCCCTACCCATTGTGAGAGCACCTTTATCAGCTGGCTGCAATGGCTTATGGCGGCTCACCAGTACCACCTCTTTCTCAGGAATAATTAGGGATGAGCAATAAATGCTGGCCTTGCCAGCAATGTGTAGACCCTGAATAATAAATGAAAACAATGAGGACCCACAAAGTACTCAGACTCTCCACAGGTAAATGCCAGGCCATCTGCCAGAGAGGTCATCCAATTTACTGAGTTGATTATCACGTTTCCCACTACAGCACCCAGACTAAACCTTTCTAGTATCTCCCACTGCTAGAGCTGCAAAAGATCTTATAGTTTCTGGCAGAAGTTACCCATCAGTCAATGAAGGGGAAGATTTCTCAATCTCAGCAAGTGGCCCAAACTCATGTATTGCTTATGAGTAACATCATGATCACACCAGCTGGTAATTAATCTACCAACACAACAGATAATCCTTTGCTACATAAATAACTCTGACTGAGCATAAACTGAAGCAGAAATCACTGTGTAGTAATCTTTCTGATGTCATAATTAAGGCAAAATAAAGTTCTAGTAGAGGGTAGGATGAGAAGTTAGGAAGTTAGCTATAATATTTCACAAAATTATTGTTCACTAGCAAGAGAACAGATACTGTCAAAAGTAAAGTTAAAATCTGTTTTGTTTGCAAAGGCTGCTTGTTTTCTCCTATGTACACAGCAAAATGAGCTGATATACTTCATATTCTGGATCAAAACAGACCTATTTTATCTTCAGAAAGGAATCTGCCATTTATCAGAAGCAAATTGAGTAAGATATTTAAGGAACAGGCACTAAACTGCACAACAGGAAGTAACTCCAGCATGTCACATTGAACTGGTGTAACTGGGTTTTTGTTCATGTTACCAGTGCTGTTACAAGCTGTTTGATTGTTAATTTCACCTGAGTGAAGCTTTGTTCCAAAATAAATGAATGTCCATTAAAGATGGAAGAGAAAACAAGAATATTACGTATGCCAGCCAGTGAATACAGTTCAATAAAAAAATAAGTAGTGAAAGTCATAAACTGCAGATGCTTGAAATCTGAAAGGAAAATTGTAAATGCTGGAAGGATTCATCCGGTGAGGCATCAAATGGAAATAGAAACTGAGTTTAAAGTTCAGGTCAAAGACACTTTACTCTGATGAACACTGATTTATGTAGGTAGAAGTTTTCAAATGCATAAAAAGTCAGTAATACCCACTGTGCTGTTCATTTAAGTAAAAATGTCTGTCACCTTTCACCGGAATAGTAAGTATTCCAAGTTCCTAGTTCATACACCATTTCACTCTGCCATTAACATATTGCCTACTGGAGTCTACACTGCTCCAAATGGCTACAAAGATTTGTACAAATGGAGATAAAAATAGAAAATGTTCAGGTTAGGCAGCATATAGAAAAAGAGTTAATGTTTCAGAATTTAATCAAAACTGATGGAGTCTTCAGCCTGAGACTTTGATTTTGTTTCTTTTTGCAGATGCTACCTGTTTTAACCAGAAGTACTAAAGACTCTCACCAGACCAGGTGTCATTTTTAAAAGATGCTTTTTTAAAAATCTGGAAATTGTACCAATTTCTAAGTTCACGAAACTTTTTCAAATGCCTGTCAAACATTCTTCGCCATTAGTCTGACCTCTAACCTCCAGAGGAAAATAAATTATGCAAAATAGTTCAATAAAATAGATGTTGCACTTTTAATTCCAAGACACATTAAGAGCACTAAGAGTAAAATAAATCAATACAAATCAACAGTAAAACTCCAAAATAATAAAATATTATACACTTTCCTATTGCTGATTTGTTTCTAAGAATTTCTGAATTGTCTTAGGGCATACAATCAATTTCTGCCAAGTGTTCCTAGAGAAAACTGGATAAGACAGTATCAGGAGCCATTCCATATAGTGAGTAGCAGAAGATTTAAAAAGCAAGTGGGGCTTGTCAGGACCTTCTGCTCAGTTTGAAATCCATTGGGTTATTATTAGGCCATTGACAAGGGACAATAAAAAAAGAAGTTGGGTATAAGTGGAGCAGCCATTGTGAGTAGCCATAGAGTGAATGGACAGTCGGTGGGGAATTGTGGATCTGGCTCAAGAGACTTCAATGATAAGAGCAAGAGGCCAAGGCCCCAGATGCCATTTTTGAAGCATGCATTGTGTGAATGTATTTGTCTGAGGTCCAGAGCTGAGGCTTAGGCTGGAGCGGCTTTAGCAAAGAAGCACAGGTGAATAGCAGGTGAGAAGAGGTAAGGACTTTTTTTTAAAATGATATGGGAGCTTATGGATCCCATTGTTGTTTCTGGTGATCACATCTGCAGCAATTAGTTGCCGAGGAGCTGAAGCACAAAGTTGTTGACCTAGAATCTGAGCTTCAAGGAGTATCAAGGAGAGGGGAGAGAGTTATCTTAACACTGATTTAGGAGGCAATCACACTCATTAGATTAACTACGTCACATTCCTCCAGCACTTTGTATGTGTTACTCTATAACCTTCTACAGCCTCTCAATCTTCCATACTGGAGCGTCCATACCAGGCGGTGATGCAACCAGTCAGAATGCTCTCCAGTGTACATCTGTAGTCTACATGCTAGTCTTTGGTGACATATCAAATCTCCTCAAACTACTAAGTATAGCTATTAGCGTTGTGACGAGAATACACATAAATTAAGATGTTAGCTGGCCTGGGCTGGCACCAGTGGGATCAGCAGTTGGTCTGCCACCTGTCTTCAGGAGAGAGAGAGAGATAAGGAAAACAATGGAGCAACATTTGGAGATGTCAATGAAGGGGAAGGAGAGCTGTCAAGATCGGCTCCCCCTTTGAACCCTGAACTGTTTGAAGTGATGGACAGGCGATACCCCAGCAGGGGGATAAAAAGGGACAGGTTCACTAAGGCAGGACACACACGACACCCCGAGGTAACGAGACCCTGGAAGCAGTGCATCTCCCACAAGCCAGGGGCAAGTTCTTGGACGGCTGATCGCGGGATCAAGCCATAGACACTCAGGGTGCAAAGGCACGATTGGCGGGAACCTGGTGTGTGTCCACCCTTGCCTGGATGCCAGGTTCACCGCAGAGAAACGATCGTATCGGGAAACGGAGGGGTCACGGTCGGTGACCTCAGATGACATCACAAAGGACTCGCCCGAAAGCTGACTGCGAAGGTCTGTGTGGAAGCCGTTTTGAATATTCATTCGTTTTGCTCTCTCTCTCCTTCCCCCCACTGTCCATTGCCACTGCAGCGATTACTGCGAACTGAACTGAACTAGATTGAACTGAACTTTGCGTCACTTTGAAACTGGTCATTTACCCCTAGACAATGATAGAGTTTGATTGATCCTGTTATCTTAATTCTGTGTACATGTATGTTTATCATTGCTGAACTGTTGCATGCATTATCCTTTTGATTAGAGTACTGTGTTGCTTGTTTCTTTAATAAAACTTTCTTAGTTCTAGTAATCCAGACTCCAACTGAGTGATCCATTACTGCTGGTTTGGCAACCCAGTTACGGGGTATGTAACATAAGTGGGGTTCTCGTCCGCGATTTTGAACGCTAAATTTGGGATGGAGTAAATTGATTGGGTCAAAATTCCCAAAAGAAAGAAAAGGCAAACAGCAGAAATGGAGGCTGAGAAAATTATAAAGGCGCCGACCTTGGAGGCATTAGAGGATGCCAGGAAATCGGAATTGGTAGCTGTGGCCAAACGGTTGAATCTTGCTAAGGGGAAGTCGACAATGAGGAGAGAGGAGATACACAGAGCTATCGTAGAGCACTATGTATCTAAAGGTGTTTCCCCAAGGCGAGCTGGGGGTGGTGTCTATTGAAAAACCTGCTGGAGACGCGGTACAGGTGCAGCTTGAAAAGCTGAGACTCGAGCACGAGTTCCGGGTACGGCAGTTGGAGTGAGAAGAGAAAGAGAGGGACAAGCAGTTGGAGCGAGAAGAGAAAGAGAGGGACAGACAGTTGGAGAGAGAAGAGAAAGAGAGGCAATGGGAGCGAGAAGAGAGAGAGAGGCAGAGGGAAAGGGAATTCGAGCTGGAGAAGTTAAAGATAAGGGCAGAGCAGGGGCCTGTGCCGAACCAAGGTGGCGGGTTCCGGGCGACCCAGGAGGTTAAGCTGGTTCCCCCATTTGACGATACCGACGTGGATCGGTACTTTCTCCATTTCGAAAAAGTTGCTACAAGTCAGGACTGGGCGAGGGATAAGTGGGCTGTCTTGCTTCAGAGTGTACTGAAAGGGAAAGCCCAAGAAGCTTACTCAGCTTTGTCCGCGGAAGATGCCCAGAGGTATGAGGTGGTGAAAGAGGCCATCCTCAGGATTTATGAGTTGGTCCCGGAGGCATACCGGTAGAGGTTCCGGAATGCGAGGAAGCAGTGGGACCGCACGTATTTAGAGTTTGCCCGTGAGATGCAGACATATTGTGAGCGTTGGTGCGCCTCGAAGGGGGTAGAGGGGGATTATGACAGACTGCTACAGCTGATCCTGATTGAGCAGTTTAAAGGTTGTGTCCCTGAGGGTATGAGACCCTACCTAGATGAGAAAGAGGCAGCCACGTTAGCCGCAACTGCTAAGTTAGCGGATGAGTACGCGTTGACGCATAAAATGAAGTTTGCCCCGAGTAAAGGCTACCAGAAGGGTAGTCAGGACGGCGGGGAGAGTTCGCCAGAAAAGTCAGAAAGTAAGCCGGGGACTAGTGAGAAGGATAAGGTAGACCGGGAGCAGTCTGGTAGGAAGTCTCCTGGGGTCGTCTGTTATAATTGCGGGAAAGTCGGACACTTTGCGTCCAGGTGCTTTGCCCCAAAGAAGGAGACGGGAAAAGGAAAAACGGCGATTTTGACTGGCTGTATCGAGCTGGTAAACGAACCGCTGGGGGAGGACAGGTCTGCCAAAGTTCAGGAAGGGCGCGAGAAGTGTATCCCAGCCGGATTGGTGTCAGTGAAGGAGGGGTTAAAACCAGTTCCAGTGCGGATCTGGAGAGACACGGGAGCGTGTCAGTCACTAATACTGAAGAGTGTATTAGAGTTTAGCTCAGAGACCCAGACTGGGGAGGTTAAGGTCAAAGGTATTGGGGAAGGGACAGAGGCCGTCCCTTTGCACCAGATACACTTACAAAGCAACCCGGTCTCTGGACTAGTCACGATCGGGGTGAGGTCTGAATTACCGATGAAAGGCGTGGAAGTCTTGCTCGGTAATGACCTCGCCGGGGGAATCGTGTTCTCAGCCATGAGATTGACAGGTCAGCCTGCCAGCATTGAGGCCCCGCCCATGGACTCACAGGTTCATCACGGGACTGCGGTAGTAAATTTAGCTGAGACGTTTCTGCCAGCCTTGTACGAGAAGGGGGTAGAAAGTGAAAAGAAGGAGTGTAGTGAAACAAGAGGTTGTGAGGGAGCTGAGACAGACTTAGCATTAGCCAGGAAAGAATTTGTGCAGGTGCAGCAGCGAGACGAGGGGCTGATGGTTTTGGCAGAGACAGCTCTCTCTGACACAGAATTAACAAGGGAACCAGTAAGCTATTGTGTGGAGGAGGAAGTGCTAAGGAAGAAAGGGAAACTAAGTACAGTACCCGCAGATGAGGACTGGGGGGTGGTGCAAAAGAGTTATGGGGATGAGATTTTTAACCTGGCCCACAAGGTACCCCCCCGGTGGACATTTTGCGGTACTGGAGGGAACAGTTGGCGGAATCATGAAAGAGGTTTACCGGCTGCACCGGAGGAAGGATGTTATTAATTATGGCCGACGCGAACTGAGACGGTCACAGGCTTTTGATATGCTAACAAACCTAGACGGTGTTAGCGCAGAAGTCAATGAAGCTAGGGTCCCCCTGATAAGAGAAAAAAACCATTTTGAAAAGATGAGTATGGTATCGACCAGATGGGAGAAGGCTACTGTTTTGGCCAGCGCTGCTAATAAGGTCTCTCCCTTAATCCCCGAACAAAGCGACTCTTTAGGAGAAGTAATTAAACGACTCGCACACGTGTGCTTGATTGTCCCGAGGCGATGCAAAGAACTGGGACGTTGGGTGGTGTTTGTTACCCTAGGCCAGCCTAGCGAGCAACATCCATATAGAATGAGTAATTCAGTGACAAAAGGGCTGACGAACACAGGGGTGTGTATTGGCAATGTAATACAGCTGTCTGAAGCCAGCTTGATAGTGAACCTTGAAAAAAATGAGTTCAGCCACACGAAGGTCACTTACCTGGGAATTGGGGTGACACAGGGGCAGCTGACAGCGATGCAAGCTAAAATGCAGGCTATCTCTGGCATTCCAACCCCGACAGACAAGAGGGCCCTCAGAGGGCTCTTGGAGATGGTGGGGTACTGTAGGAAGTTTTGCAATAACTCTGTGGTTACTACCCCTCCTCCTCCTACTAAGCCCTTGCGAGAGAAAACTAAGTCGGAATGGGGCGACCCTTGTTATCGTGGTCTGGGACGAAACCCAATGAGAGGTTACATTGATCGCAATTCATCAGTGTTTTTGGCCACTATGAAGTTTGCTAAGTTGCAGCCTGGTCTAAGGGATTATTAATAACACACATAAAAGGAACAGAAAATGTGATGGCCGACTGTCTGCCAGGTGTTGACAACTTCAAATTCGCTGTACTAGCCAAATAGCTGATAAAGATGTGTATTTGTGTGTATCAAATAATGTATTCATGTTTGTAATTTTTACCCCGGTAAAAATCCTTAAAGTAGGGAAGTGTGACAAGAATACACATAAATTAAGATGTTAGCTGGCCTGGGCTGGCACCAGTGAGATCAGCAGTTGGTCTGCCACCTGTCTTCAGGAGAGAGAGAGAGATAAGGAAAACAATGGAGCAGCATTTGGAGATGTTAATGAAGGAAGGAGAGCTGTCAAGATCGGCTCCCCCTTTGAACCCTGAACTGTTTGAAGTGATGGACAGGCGATACCCCAGCAGGGGGATAAAAAGGGACAGGTTCGCTAAGGCAGGACACACACGGCACCCCGAGGTAACGAGTCCCTGGAAGTGGTGCGTCTCCCACAAGTCAGTGGGAAGTTCTTGGACGGCCGATCGCGGGATCAAGCCATAGACACTCAGGGTGGAAAGGCACGATCAGCGGGAACCTGGTGTGTGTCCACCCTTGCCTGGGTGCCAGGTTCACCACAGAGAAACGATCGTATCGGGAAACGGAGGGGTCACGGTCGGTGACCTCAGATGACATCACAAAGGACTCGCCTGAAAGCTGACTGCGAAGGTCTGTGTGGAAGCCATTTTGAATATTCATTCGTTTTGCTCTCTCTCTCCTTCCCCCCACTGTCCATCGCCACTGCAGCGATTACTGCGAACTGAACTGAGTTGAACTGAACTTTGCGTCACTTTGAAACTGGTCATTTACCCCAAACAACGATAGAGTTTGATTGATCCTGTTATCTTAATTCTGTGTACATGTATGTTTATCATTGCTGAACTGTTGCATTCATTATCCTTTTGATTAGAGTACTGTGTTGCTTGTTTCTTTAATAAAACTTTCTTAGTTCTAGTAATCCAGACTCCAATTGAGTGATCCATTTCTGCTGGTTTGTCAACCCAGATACAGGGTACGTAACAGTATGCTTTCCTTGTGACTACATCTATGTGTTGGGCCCAGGGCATGTCCTGAGATTCTGATGCACAGGAATTTGAAGCTGCTCACCCTTTCCACACTGACCCCTCAAAGAGGACTGTTGTGTGCTCTCTCAACTTCCCAAATTCCACAATCAATTCCTTGGTCTTGATAAGGTTGAGTGTAAGCGTGTTGTTGTCACATCACTCAACCAGCCAATCTGTCTCACTTGTGAACTCCTCCTCGTTGCCATCTGAGATTGTGGCAACAGCAGTAGTGTCATCAGCGAATTTATATGTGTTTGAACTGTCATGAACAGTCATGAATGGGGAGAGAGTAGAGCAGTGGCTAAGCATCCTTTTTGTGCATCTGTTTGATAATCAGTGAGGAGGAAATGCTAATTTCTGTAAATAAGGCAGTTAAACATTAAATTAATGAAAATACTTAAAATAAAACAAAAAAGTGAAGTAGTGTTTGGTGCTGGAAGACAGAAAAGATCAATTGGTACTGAAGAAACTAGGTGCCTGCACAAATATTGTAGGTACTTGCCCAGAGGAGATTACAGTTAGTGAAAGTGACCATCAGGTCACAAAGGATTTAAAGGAAAACTCAAGAACTCCAGTATGATTGTGAAATGGAAACCTGGCAAAGACAAACATAATGAAGATACGGACCTTTATACCAATAAAAACTTACAACTTTAGTTTCATTCATCGTGATAATATCCTGTTGATTTAAGCTGGAGAAAACTAATACTATTAAAAATCACATATTTTGTCTTACCTGTACAGGTATTGCGTATTTTGAACAGATGCACCTGTATTAAGAAAGGTCTTAAGCTGCATGATTACACAAGTCAAGCACTATTCAAGTTGTTTTAAACTGTTTTTCAGGTAGTGTGATACCCAACTCAATCATACCAAAGATGGCATCTAATCAATATTGTTATTGAGTTGGCCAAAATGATTAGCTATAGCACATTTGAAATTTTACGTCTTTCCCTTTCCTTTCCAGTCCTGAAGTGTCTCAGTTCGAATCATCAGCTGTTCATTCATTTCCATTGATGCTATCTGCCCTGCTGAGTTCCTCCAGTGTATTGTGAGTGCTGCTTTGAAATTTTAATTACTATTAAAGAAAATCCAAATACCTACAGACAAGCTGTTCTTCATTCTCATCAGGTTCCTTTTTGTTTGTAAGAACAGAGATATCCAGCTGTTGCATGTGGGTAATGGCAGTATGCATCAGGGCAGCAGCAAAGACGGGGGGCAGATTTCTGTAAGAGAGATTAAAAACTAAGTAAGATCAAAGCTTTTCAACATGTTTAAACAGACATGCAGAGAAATTCCTCCTTCAATCATACTGGCAAAGAAATGCCCAAATATGTCTGCTCCTTCACAACCTCTACAAGTTACTTCTTCCAGTTCCCCTTTAATAACTTTTCCTGTATAACTCACTAAATCAATAGAATTTCTTGTCACTTATCCCACACCCACCTTTAACATACATAGGGCTAGATATTTGGTGTCCTTCCATTTATATCCCATGTGTGTTCATCAGTCATATTATGCCAAAATTACTAATTATTATTAATTCACAATTAATTTCTATATGCATGCAGCAGAGGAACTAGCCTCTAAGCAAATGATATCATTGTCTACCTCCTCTTTGTCCTCGCTGTTTGAACCAATTGTTAATGTACTGTTTAACAGACATTATATAAATGGATATCTTGCAGCTCCTGCATTCACAAATGGTAACAATGAGGACAGTCGTTTAGCTCTTGATATTATTTTTCCCTAGCAATGACTCATCAATCTATATAACCCAGATGATTCACAATCACGTGCTATTTATTTAAGCCAATATTAAGTCTAAAATCCTTTCTAGGTTTGCAACCACTCATGTATATCAATTTTAGTATTTTTAAAATGCTTAATCAGTAAACATTCTCCATCCAGGAGTTTCCACTAATCTGTATCTCTGCACCCTGATTATGCCCACTGCTATCCTTACCCAACTCCTTTAACTCCCATTGTTCAACTAAATTAGCTCAAAAGAACATTAATATCAAAATTCATGTTCCTGTCACTTTGGTTTACTCTTTATCCTCTAGTCTCTTCCACTTCCTTTGCAGGATTTCAGTAAGGGCAGAGAGCACTACAATTAAGCCTTGAAAACTGGGTTCAACAGATCATGCCCCAGTATTGTGAAATCTATTACCAGCTGTTCAATTTCAAAACACATTTATAATTATATTCATAGTACTAACTTACAAAAATACCATGAAGGTATATAGCTTTAATATAATATTAATTTCCCAATCAGGAAGTCTTTAAAGCAGATACAATAACAGCTTTAATGTCATTGCTGGACTGGTTAAAACCTTGTGGGGGTGCAACTGGTCTCTGATTTCAGGCCGTTAGGACTGATAGCAAAATGATACGAGGCACTTAACCAAATCTTTGGTGCATCAAGCCCACAGAACATAATTTCTGTACTTACAGACTCTCAAGAGACTAAAGACAAGACAGATGCGTAACAAAAATGTAGTTCTGGACTTGTATTTTAACAGAACTAGTTTACTGTTACTGTCTATTTCCCACCACAGATACTGCCTACAGAGTTCCTCCAGCATCTTGTTTGTGGCTCCACATTAGGACATCTGAAGTCTCTAATGTCTATAATACACTGGAATCCCAACAGTGTTTGCACCCAGTCATCTCTATCATCAATCTTAATATTCTTTTTTTAAATCTAGAGACATTAAAAAGTTAAAATTAAAATAACTGTAATCATGAAACCAGAATGCTGCAGAGTACTGATGAAAATCCTTCAGAGGAGGAAACGGACCCGGTCTGGTCCAAGTGCCAGCTCATCATGGGCAAAAACTTCCCCGCCATAGAGGACAATTTCAAAAAGGTGTTGTTTGAAGGCGGTGGCGTCCATCATCCAAGACGTGCCCTCTTCTTATTATTACCATCATGAAGGAACACACATTATTCTAGGAACAGCTTCATCCCACCACTGTTAGATTTCTGAACAGTCCACGTCAACAGTTTAGTCATTTCCATGGATGCTGCTTGACTTGCTGAGTTCCTTCAGCATTTTGCATGTTGTTCTGGATTTCCAGTATCTGCAGAGTCTGTGTTTACTGTTGTGGGCTGTATTAAAGATGGTGAAGCATCAGCATACAGGAGGGAGATTAAAAGTTTCACTGAGTGGTGTAATAACAGCCTCTCGCTCAATGTCAGCAAGACCAAGGAAATGATTGTAGACTTCAGAGGGATATCAGAGGTCCATGAGCCAGTAAGCATCGGAGAATCAGATGAAGGCAATCAGTACCTTTAAATTCCTGGGTATTACTGGGTGTCATTGCAAAGAAAACAATGACAACGCCTCTACTTCCTCAGGAAACTGCAGAGATTTGGCATGTTATCAAAAACCTTGACAAACTTCTATAGATGTGTGGTGGAAACTCAGTATATTGACTGGCTGTGTTATGGTCTGGTATTGAAATACCAATACCTTTGAGTGGAAAATCCTACAAAACGCTGTGGATTCGGCCCAGTACATCACAGGTAAAACCCTCCAACCACTGAGCACATCTACATGAAACGTTGCTGTAGAAAAGCAGCATCCAAAAAACCACACCATCCACGCCATGCTCTTTTTTCCCTGCTGCCATTAGGTAGAAGTTACAAGTGCCTCAGGACTCGCACCACCAGATTCAAGAACAGTTACCATCCCTCAACCATCAGGCTCTTGAACAAAAGGGGATAGCTACACTCATTCTATTTTTGGTGTTCCCACAACCAATGGTCTCACTTTAAGGACTCCAACTTGTTTTTTTCATGATCTCATTATTTATTGCTATTTATTTATACTTACATTTGCACAGCTTGTTTTTTTATTGATGTTCTACAGATTTGCTGAGTATGCCCTGGGGGGGGGGGGGGAATCATAGCATTTTATGTGGTGATGTGTATGTACTCTGATAATAAATTTTACTTTGACTTTTTCCATTACTCCTTTTATGCACTACAGGTATCCCCTGCCATCCGAAGGTAGAGCGTTCCTATGAAATGGTTCGTAAGCCAGAGTGTCGTAAAGCGAAGAAGCAATTACCATTTATTTATACGGGAAAAATTTGTGAGCGTTCACAGACCCAAAAATAACCTACCAAATCATGCCAAATGACACGTAAAAATACACAGCCTATGTAAAGTAGAAATAATATATGTACAGTATAGTATCACTTACTGGAATTGGGAAGACAGCGCCAAGCACACTGATGATGGTGTGTTAGGCTGAGTCATCGAAGGCTGGGGTGGTACAGTGGCCCCCACCTTCCAGGCCGCCAACCGATACTGATCCGCGAAGCATGCAGCGGTCCAGCGGTGGCCAGGACGCACCCAGCACATCTTTAAGAAAAAAGTCAAAATAAACAAGCTAATTAATTACATGCCACATGGCACGTAATTAATTAGCTTGTTTATTTCGGCTTTTTCCTTAAAGATGTGCTGGGTGCATCCCGGCTACCGCTGCAATGTATTGGTCCGCGGCCCGGGGGTTAGGGTGGTGAGACACTGGGGTGTCACCTCATCGTCGTCTGTTTCCATCAGGGCAGGCAGGTCATCTTCTTCTCTGTCTGCCTGCCTCGATGTCGTAGGCCGAGGTTCGTCGCCTGCTGTGGAAGGCTTGTTTGACTGATTAGCCTCGCGCATTTTTCTATCATACAGTTCTTTGTAAGCACTCAAACCATCTTGCAAATTTGCCCTAAACCGACGTACCCTTTCAAAATTAAAGTCATACTTTATCATTGCAGCGAAAATCTCACACAGTTGCTTCACGTTCAGTTCCTGGACAACTTCACTTTCGGTCCGTTCACTACTGCATTCGGTTTCAATTGTTCAGCTCTTCATCTATCAGTTCTTGGTCATGGGATGCCAAAACCTCTTCAACATCATCTTCGTCAACTTCCACAAGCCAAACTCACTTTGCCCTTACTTTGTTCACCACGATCGAAACGCTTAATTATGTCTAGTTTTACTTTAAGCGTCACACCCTTACGAGCTCTTTTAGGCTTTTCCGATACCTTAGAACTCACCTTGCTAACAGCTGCTCACAGGCACGTGATTAAGCAATGCCAGCTAGAATGCAGTTCCGGGGGAGGAGCTTGGCTGCTCGGGGCGCGCGCTGCCTTTTTTTCGTAACAGTGAAAACTCCTTCTGTTAGCGAAAACAGGTAACTAATGTAGGTCTTTCGAAACAGTGAGGTTTCGTAAAGCGAATGTTCGAAAAGCGGGGAACACTTGTATTTATTTTTATTGTAAGTTATAATTTTATGTCTTGCACTGTACTGCTGCACAAAACAACAACTTTCACAACTAGGAACTTAATGGCTCAACTGCTACAGTACAAAGGACAAAGAATAAAACAATGTGGATCTTCAGCATCAACCTTACCGCTGGATAGTCACTTCAGAGACATGCTTAACCCAATCAACTTTGCAAAATAATTCTCATCAATATTTGGGGATTGATACATAAACAGAATTATCCTGAAAGTGAATTAAGCAACATCCTGGTAAACTCATATGTTGGGCAATACGCCTGATGTCATCACTATGACTAGGCATCTCCTGTCTCAGCACTCGGATTTGACAGCATGTAGGAAGGGGTTCCAAACATGCATTAGGAGTAGATTACTTAGTCCCTCAAGCCTGCTCTACTACTTAATTAGATCACAACTGATCCATTTGCCACCTCAACTTGGCATCCCTAACTTCCCATGGTAACCTTTCTCCTTGATTATAAAGCATCACGTACTCCTTCCTCAAAAGTATTCAAAGACTTAAAAGATTCAGCTCCATCTGATTTGATAAAGAGTTAGAAATCCCAATATAAACCAAAGAAATGAATTGCAGGAGTGATTGCTTTTGAGATCAGAGCACCACTTGATGGCACAACCAATGACACCTTTAAGAGAAGTTGGCATCCATTACCAAGGACCCTCACTATCCAGACATGCCCCCTTCTCACTCTGCTAGCAGGGAGATGGTACAGGAGCCTGAATACCCACTGTCAATTTTTTAAGGAACAGCTTCTTTCTCACTTCCATCCATCAGATTTTTGAACAGTTCATGACCCCATGAACACTAGCTCATTTTGTTCAGATGATCACTTCCTCTTTGGTACTATTTGCTTTTTTAACTTATAGTAATGTTTATGTCTTGAACTGTAATGCTGCTGTAAAACCCACACAGGTCTGTGATAATAAATCTGATTCTGACTCCGACCGGCCCACGTGTAGCATCAAGGAGACATGGTTTTAAAAACAAAGTCAAGGAGTATCAGGGAGGAAAATGTCCAATGGCTGGGATTTCCATCTCACACAAATGAACACAGCTATAGAAGTTAGGAGGTTAATCATGGTAACCTGGATCAGACCATCTTCTATTGCTTCACCAATGAGCTTTTTCCTATCAAAAGGTCATATCAGGAATATTTGTTCTGTGTTGCATAATGTTCAATTTTATTTGCCACTTCTCAGAAAATGAAGCCATCTACATACAGCAAGGCCCCCCAAAAACAAGGGTTGATAATTGGAAAGCAATACTTCCGTCACAAAAAAAAAGGCAGGCAATAACTATCTCCAACAAAAGTGAAACCACCCTCCATTCCATACTTGACAGTATTAGCTCTACTAAATCTCTCAGCATCAACAACCCAGAAAACACCAGCAGACCACAAATTCAATCTGACATCCAGCAGGCATCTTTTTTTATGCTTTATTTTACTTTCTCCACTTATCAACAAGAGCACGTTCAGTTTAATTACCCTACTTTGTTTCTGCACAGGAACTGGCATTACTACTGAAATCATACAGTTCAGTTGCAATGAATGAATGTAGCCCTGAATGTTGCAGATAATCTGATTGCTTTTCCTGAATATCATTAATTTGGCAGGCTGTCTGCTTAGCTACTGCCAATTATTAATTTCATTCTGTCAAAGCAGGACATTATGCATTATTCGAATTGGAAAGCTCAAAAGGAATTAAGCTTTATTCAAACAGAATAATTGACAAACTCTCAACAGACAGCAAAACAAATGCCAAAAAGCTGAAGTGACAATAAAAACACCACTTTTCTCATGGTCAGTTTCATCGTCATGCTGGGTACACACAAAGGGAATACTTATGGCTCTGATACATCCCATCAAAGGAGCCAACACTAAATAAACATTAATCTGGATATCAGAGAGACATAAAATTATGTAGCACAGAAACTGGGCCTTCAGCCCAATTCACCCATGCCAACTAAGTTGCCTTTCAGAGCCTGATCAGACTGCCTGCATTTGGCCAATAACTCAAAAAACCTTTCCCAACTGCAACTGTATCTACCTCTACCACTTCCTATAGCAGTTGTTCCACCTACCCACCAATCCTGTGCATGGAAAAAGTTAAAGGACCCACACCATCTGGGACATAACCTTTTTTCATCACTATCATCAGGGAGGAGACGCAGGAACAATCGATCTCCTCCATTGACACGAGCACAATCTCATTATTCAACTTTTGCATTATTTTTGTCATTTGCAGCAATTTTCACTTTACTGCTGCCACAAAACACATTTCATAATATACATCAGTGATAACAAATCTGATCAAGATTATTTCTAAATATTCCCCACACACTTAAATCTTATAGAGTACTCTACCCTGAGGAAGAAAAGACTGTCACCATTAATCTCATCATTCCCCTTAAAATTTTAGGGAAGGTCACCCTCAGCTTACTATATACGGGGGGGGGGGGGGAGAGAGAGGCCTCAGCCTATCCAACCTCTCAACTCAACCCCTCCAGTCTTGTGAACAAATGGTTACTGCACCCCCTCCAGCTTCATGACATTCTTTCTTCAGGTTCAGCAACCAGAACACAGATTGTCAAATTATCTATTTTTCCCAGATCTACATCCACCCATATTTTGAAGACAAAACAGACTTTTGTTTAAAACCATCAGCCAGCATGAAACACTTGTGCCATCAAACTCTCTGCATCAGTTGGAGAAACAAATTCCCTGTTTCAAGGCACTAGTAGAAAAACACGCCACAATGTATGCCATGCAAAGAGGTATTTCTTCTCAAACCATAAAGGTATACAGAGTGGTATCAAGTGTTGCGATACTCTGTTGAATAATTCTACCATTCAGGACTCCAAACAGTCCTTCCAGGTGAGGCAACACTTCACTTGCCAGTCTATTGGAGTCATCTATTGCATCAGGTGCTCCCAGTATGGCCTCTTATGTATCAGTGAGACCAGACATAGATTGGGAGAGCACTTCATCGAGCACCTTCAAGTCTACTTACCATTCCAACATATCAGTTCATGGCTTCTCTACTGCACAATGAGACTACACTCAGGTTGGAGGGGCAACAACTTATTATTTTGTCTAGGTAGCCCCCAACCTGATGGCACAAACATCGATTTCTCAAACTTCCAATAATTGCCCCCCTTTCACCATTCCCCATTCTTGTTTCCCTCTCAGTTTCTCATCTCACCTCCCTTTAGTGCTCCTCTCCCTTCTTTCTTCCATGGTCTTCTGTCTCTATCAGAGTCCTCCTTCTCCAGCCCTTCATCTCTTTCATCAATCAACTTCCCAGCTCTTTACTTCATTCCCCATCCCTCTCCCAGTTTCAGCTATCATCTGCCACCTTGTACTTCTCCTTCCCCTCCCCCACCTTCTTACTCTGACTTCTCCCTTTCCTTCCCAGTCCTGATGAAGAGTCTCAGCCTAAAAGGTCAACCTTTTACTCTTTTCCACAGATTCTGCCTGACCTGCTGAGTTCCTCCAGCACTGTATATGTGTTGCTTTAGATTTCCAGTATCTGCAGATTTTCTAGTGTTTGTGAATAATTTTTGATTTGTACAAAATGTGAAAACTAAAAAGTGGTAATGCTGACTCAGTAGATCCGACAGTACATGTGGGAGAAGAAACCAAATTAACATATCAGGTTGAAGACTTTTGATCAGTTCTGAAGAGTATGATGTGAAACACACACACACTCACAAGATTACTTTAATAGTACCCCTCAACTTATAAACTGTATCAGGTGACATACAGGAACATCATCCACTTGCATATCATACAGCATTCTGATCTATCAGTGGGTTGACAGCCTTCAACATCTAAATCCTGGTACATCCTAACCAATTGTGTTAGAGAACATTTTCACCACAGTTACAGCAACAGTTCAAGAATTTGGCTCCCACCATGTCACGACACAAATTCTGGTTTTGCCAGCAATCCCACATCCACAGAAAGGAAAAAGAAACATCACATCCTGATGCTGGGCTTCAGGAACATTATTAAGAATATAAAGATGATTGCTCTTCATCTTTATACATTAACTTAGTCAGCTTAATGTTTAAACTAGATGCAAAATTCAAAATAAAACATTTTATGCAAGTACTGACAATGCCTATAATAAACTGAACATTCCAAGTGACTTGCCAGCTTCCTGTCATCTTTTCCACTTCATGCTGTCAGTCCTTGACATGTCATTATTCAAACATACACAATTAACTTTGATACATCATGCCCAGTTAAACATTTAACAGCTGCTAAATTGCAACCAGATCTTTCTATGTACCAAACAATATTCAGATATACACACAAACTGCTGGAGGAACTCAGCAGGCCAGGCAGCATTGATGGAAAAGAGTATAGTCGATGTTTTGGGTCAAGACCCTTCAGCAGGCTGCAGATTTTCTCTTGTTTGTGATTGAATATTCAGATATATTCATGAATATCCAGTCAGCAGTTACTCAGATTGGTCTAAAATGGCAGCAGAGCTATGCTCCCAAAAATACTACCAGCTTCTACTTTCTCAAAATAATCACTTATTTTCATTTCCATCCTACTCCCACCTTAACATGGTCCACCCCAGACTCTTGTCTTCATGTGATAGCAACAAATATCCACGACACAGACCCCAACACACAGATCTCAACTATAATTTCTTCCACCTTATCTCCCACAAGGACTTTTATTCTCCTACATTCTGCTATACAGTTGCCTCGGAGATATTCTCCTCCTTTCTGAACCACTGTTGCTCCTCTGCCATAGTTGACTTCACAGCTGCATCACACCTATTTTTTGGATCTCTAATATCATTCCATTTCCTCCTGACAGCCCAAGAATAGAGTTCTCTAGTCCTCATTTTCCACACTACTAGCCTTTTTTTTCCCCCTATTTCCATCCTGCTCAAAAAGATTCCACTGCCAGAAACCTTCTCTCCCCTCTCAGCATTTCAAAGAGATTACAGTTCCCTGGCCCACAATTCCATCCCCACTATCCACTACCTTTCTTACAGCATTTTCTTGTGCAACTATAGGTGATGCAACACCTGCTTTTCAACCTCTTCCCTTCCTATCTTCCAGGCCCTAAACATTATTTCCAGCAATTCACTTATATTCAGTGTTCAAGACATGGTTGGAGAAACCAAATTCAAATTGAGCAAATGCTTTGCAGATCCGTAAGACCATTAAGTAGTAGCAGCAGAATTTGTCCCATTGAGTCTGCTCTGCCACATCTGGGTTCAGTCCACAGGGGTGACTCTGGGCTCTATTGACTGCCACATCAATTTGCCACCACAGCCCCACTCATAAGTGTCTGTGTCCACCTGCATTCGAAAAACATCTCATTTTTCTTCTGGGCATGTTGTAGCCTTCCAGACTCAAATTCTACAACTTCAATAACTTAGCTTCTCCATCTGTATCAAAGCTGCTCATTTATTGTAGAGCTTACATCTGTGATATTAAGTAAGATTTCCCTTCTCCATTAGCACAGCCTGATCTGCCGGGATGACCCACAGCCCTCCATATTGGACCTTTGTTTTCTCTTTACAAATCCTTTCCTTCCATACCTTTTGGTCAATTTTTTCAATCAATCAAATCTGATTCAGCAGACTTTTGACGTTCTTCGCAGTTAGCTCTCGGGCGGACCCTTTGTTATGTCCTCTGTGGTCACCGACTGTGACCCCTCCGCTCTGGATATGACCGTTCTTCCGCGGTGAACCCTGCACCCAGGCAAGGGCGGACACACACACCAGGTTCCCGCCGATCGTGCCCTTTCACCCTGTGCGTCTATGGTCGGTTCCCGCGATGAAACCTCCAAACTTCCACCAACTTGTGGGGGCACACCACTCTTCCAGGGTCTCGTTGTCTTGTGATCTCGTGGTGCGTGTTGTGCCTTAGTGAACCTGTCTTTTTTATCCCCCTGCTGGGGTATCGCCTGTCCATCAAACTTCAAACAGTTCAGGTTCAAAGCAACCGGTCTATCAATACTCGGACTGGTGTCTCTTTTCGTTATCTCTCTCTCCTCTCTCATTAACATTTTGAACGTTTCTTCATTTGTCTCCCTTATCTCTCTCATCAGCATCAATCTTCTGATAACTTGGTTTGTCGTCACACCCCTATCCTTCAAAGGATTTTTACCGGGGTAAAAATTATAGGCATGAATACATTATTAAATACACACTAATATACAGGGTCAAACAACAGGAATTCTGCAGATGCTGGAAATTCAAGCAACACACATCAAAGTTGCTGGTGAACGCAGCAGGCCAGGCAGCATCTGTAGGAAGAGGTGCAGTCGACGTTTCAGGCCGAGACCCTTCGTCAGGACTAACCTGACGAAGGGTCTTGGCCTGAAACGTCGACTGCACCTCTTCCTACAGATGCTGCCTGGCCTGCTGAATATACAGGGTCATCAGCTATTTGGCTAATACAGAGAACTTTAAGTTGTCAACACCTTGACAGACAGTCAGCAATCACCTTTCTGTTCCTTTTATATGTGTTATTTTAATATCCTCTACGACCAGGCTCCAACTTAGCAAACTTCATAGTGGCCAAAAACACTAATGGGTTGTGATCAGTGTAACTTCTCAGTGGTTTCCGTCCCGGACAAATATAACAAGTATAACAAATATAACAAGCACACACTTCACATTCTTTTGCAGGAGCTCAGTAAGAGGGAGGTTAATATCCGCAAAGTTTTTGCAAAACTTCCGATAGTACCCCACCATCTCCAAGAACCTTCTCAAGGCTCTCTTGTCTGTCGGGGTGGGGACTTCAGAGATAGCCCACACCTTAGCCTGCATCGGAGCCAGCTGCTCCTGTCCTACCACAAATCCCATATAAGTGACCTTCGCATGGCCGAATTCACTTTTTGCGAGGTTCACTGTCAGGCTGGGTTCAAACAGCTCCTCTACTGCCACAATGTGCCCCTCCCACGTGTCACTCCAGACCACTAAATCGCCAATATACGCTTCTGCGTTCTTTAGCCCTTTTGTCACTGAATTAATCATCCTATAGGAGCTCACTAGGCTGAGCTGATGTGACAACAACACCATGTCCCGGCTCTTTGCATTGCCTCAGGACATCCGGACATACGTGTGCATGCCGGTTAATTAGCTTTCTTAGCGGCTCGCTCTGTTCGGGGGTTAAGGGAGAGACCTTATCAGCAAAGCTGGCCAAGACAATAGAGTTCTCCCATCTGGTCTGCACCATACTTATCTTTTCAAAATGGGTTTTCCCCTTATCAGGTGACACCCTAGCCTCATTAATTTTTGTGATAACACCGACTAGGTCTGCTCACTTATTGTGGCAAGCTGTTAGCATATCAATAGCCTGTAACTGTGTTAGCTCACGTCTACAATGGTCAATAGCATCCTTCCTCCTGTGCGGCCAGTAAAACTCTTTCATGATTCTATCGATTGTCTTCCTCACCCCAAAATGTCCAAAAGGTACCCCAAAAGGTATCTTGTGGGCCAGGTTAAAAATCTCATCCCCATAAATTTTGGGCACTATCACCACCCCATTCCTCATCTGCGGGCACGGTACGTGGTCTCCATTTCCCCATTAGTACTCCCTCCTTCACATAATAGCCCACTGGCTCCCTTTTCAATTCTGCTTCAGAGAGAGCTGCCTCCATCAAAACCATCAGCTCCTCGTCTCGTTCCTGTGCCTGTATAAATTCCTTCCTCGCTATTGATAAATCTACCTCAACTCCTTTACTTCCTTCTGTTTCACTACGCCCCTTCTTCTCACTTTCTAACCCCCTCCCCCCCCACCCCGGTACAAGGCTGGTAAAAACATCTCAGTTAAATCTATGCAACACACATCAAAGTTGCTGGTGAACGCAGCAGGCCAGGCAGCATCTGTAGGAAGAGGTGCAGTCGACGTTTCAGGCCAAGACCCTTCGTCAGGACTAACTGAAGGAAGAGTGAGTAAGGGATTTGAAAGTTGGAGGGGGAGGGGGAGATCCAAAATGATAGGAGAAGACAGGAGGGGGAGGGATGGAGCCAAGAGCTGGACAGGTGATAGGCAAAAGGGGATACGAGAGGATCATGGGACAGGAGGTCCGGGAAGAAAGACAAGGGGGGGGGGGGACCCAGAGGATGGGCAAGAGGTATATTCAGAGGGACAGAGGGAGAAAAAGGAGAGTGAGAGAAAGAGTGTGTGCATAAAAATGAGTAACAGATGGGGTACGAGGGGGAGGTGGGGCCTTAGCGGAAGTTAGAGAAGTCGATGTTCATGCCATCAGGTTGGAGGCTACCCAGACGGAATATAAGGTGTTGTTCCTCCAACCTGAGTGTGGCTTCATCTTTACAGTAGAGGAGGCTGTGGATAGACATGTCAGAATGGGAATGGGATGTGGAATTAAAATGTGTGGCCACTGGGAGATCCTGCTTTCTCTGGCGGACAGAGCGTAGATGTTCAGCAAAGCGGTCTCCCAGTCTGCGTCGGGTCTCAGCAATATATGAAAGGCCACATCGGGAGCACCGGACGCAGTATATCACCCCAGTCGACTCACAGGTGAAGTGTTGCCTCAACTGGAAGGACTGTTTGGGGCCCTGAATGGTGGTAAGGGAGGAAGTGTAAGGGCATGTGTAGCACTTGTTCCGCTTACACGGATAAGTGCCAGGAGGGAGATCAGTGGGGAGGGATGGGGGGGACGAATGGACAAGGGAGTTGTGTACGGAGCGATCCCTGCGGAATGCAGAGAAGGGGGGGGAGGGAAAGATGTGCTTAGTGGTGGGATCCCGTTGGAGGTGGCAGAAGTTACGGAGAATAATATGTTGGACCCGGAGGCTGGTGGGGTGGTAGGTGAGGACCAGGGGAACCCTATTCCTAGTGGGGTGGCGGGAGGATGGAGTGAGAGCAGATGTACCTTTTGCCTATCACCTGTCCAGCTCTTGGCTCTATCCCTCCCCCTCCTGTCTTCTCCTATCATTTTGGATCTCCCCCTCCAACTTTAAAATCCCTTACTCACTCTTCCTTCAGTTAGTCCTGACGAAGGGTCTCGGCCTGAAACGTCGACTGCACCTCTTCCTACAGATGCTGCCTGGCCTGCTGCGTTCACCAGCAACTTTGATGTGTGTTGCTTGAATTTCCAGCATCTGCAGAATTCCTGTTGTTGTTCAGCTAAATCTATATTCGCTTCGGCAGCCTTTCTGGACATGCGCCGAGTCACTGCGCACACGGGATAAACCTGTGAGTCCATGGACGGGGCTTCAATGCTGGCAGGCTGGCTTGTCAGTTTTACTACTGAGTACACATTTCTGCCGGCAAGGTCATTACAGAGTAAGACCTCCACGTCTTTCATCGGTAATTTGGGCCTCACCCCTATCGTGACCGATCCGGAGACCAAGTCGCTTTTTAGGTGCATCAGGTGCAAAGGTACTGCTTCAGTCCCTTTCCCAATGCCTTTTATCACCCTGACCTTCCCAGTCTGGGTCTCTGAACTAAAGTCTAACACACTCTTTAAGATCAATGACTGACAAGCTCCAGTGTCTCTCCAGATCCGTACTGGAACCGGGTTTAACTCCTTCACTGACACCAATCCGGCCGAGATAAACTTCTCGCGCCCTTCCTGAACTTTATCAGACCTCTCCTCCCCTAGCGGTTTGCTTACCAGATCAATACAGTCAGTCGGAACCGTCGTTTTTCCTTTCCCCGTCTCCTTCTTTGGGGCAAAGCACCTGGATGCAAAGTGTCCGGCTTTCCCACAATTATAGCATACCGACCCCAGGAGACTTCCTACCAAACTGCTCCCTGCCTTCCTTATCCTTCTCACTAGTCCCCGGCTTACTTTCTGACTTTTCTGGCGGACTCTCTCCGCCCTCTTGACTACCCTTCTGGTAGCTTTTACTCGGGGTAAACTTCGCTTTGTGCGTTAACGCGTATTCATCCACTTAGCAGTTGCGGCTAAGGTTTCTGCCTCTCTCTCATCTAGGTAGGGCCTCATACCTTCAGGGACACAACCTTTAAACTGCTCAATCAGGATTAGCTGTAGAAGTCTGTCATGATCCCCATTGACCCCTTTCGAGGCGTACCAACGCTCACAATACATCTGCATCTCACGGGCAAACTCTAAATACGTGCGGCCCCACTGTTTCCTCGCATTCCGGAACTTCTGCCGGTATGCCTCCGGGACCAACTCATAAATCCTGAGTATCGCCTCTTTCACCACATCTTCTGCGGACAATGCCGAGTAAGATTGTTGAGCTTTTCCTTTAAGTAGGCTCTGAAGCAAAACAGCCCACTTATCCCTCGGCCAGTCCTGACTTGCAGCAACTTTTTCAAAATGGAGAAAGTACCGATTAACATCGGCCTCCTCAAATGGGGGAACCAGCCTAACCTCCTGGGTCGCCCTGAACCCTCCACCTTGGTTCGGCATGAGCCCCTGCGCTAGCGTCATCCTTAACTTCTCCAGCTCAAATTCCCTTTCCCTCTGTTTCTCCCTCTCTTGTCATTCTAACTGCCTCTCTTCTTGTTCCAGCTGCCTTACCCAGAACTCGTGCTCGAGTCTCAATTTTCTATCTGCAGCTGCACCAACTCTCCACCAGGTTTGCCCATAGATACCACCTCCAGCTCCCCTTGGGGAAACACACCTTCAGATACATAATGCTCTATGATAGCTCTGTGCATCTCCGCTCTCCTCATTGTCGACTTCCCCTTAAAAAGATTCAACCGTTTGGCCACAGTTGCCAATTCTGATTTCCTGGCATCCTCTAATGCCTCTAAGGTTGGCGCCTTTAGAAATTCCTCAATATCCATTTCTGCTGTTTGCCCTTTCTTTCTTTCAGGAATTTTAACCCAATCAATTTACTCAGTCCCAAATTTAGCATTCAAAATCCCGGACGAGCCTCCACTTATGTTATGTACCCCGTAACTGGGTTGCCAAATCAGCAGAAATGGACCACTTAGTTGGAGCCTGGTTTAAAGCTAATAAAGTTTTATTAAAGAAATAAGTAACACAGTACTCTAATCGTGAGGATATAAATGCAAACAGGTTAGCAATGATAAAACACACATGTACACAGAACTAGGGTAATAGGAATCAACCAAGCTCTGTCGCAGTCTAGGGGTAAAATGATCAGTCTCAAGTGACGCAGATTTCAGTTCAGCTTAGTACAGTTCGCAGTAATCGCTGTTGTGCCGTTGGAGAGATAGAGATAAAGATATTCAAATCTGATTCAGCAGACCTTTGATGTTCTTCGCAGTTAGCTCTCGGGCGGACCCTTTGTTATGTCTTCTGTGGTCACCGACTGTGACCCCTCCGCTCCGGATACGACCATTCTTCCGCAGTGAACCCGGCACCCAGGCAAGGGCGAACACACACACCAGGTTCCAGCCGATCGTACCCTTTCACCCTGTGCGTCTATGGTCGGTTCCCGCGATCAGACCTCCAAACTCTCACCAACTTGTGGGGGCACACCGCTCTTCCAGGGTCTCGTCATCTGGTGATCTCGTGGTGTGTGTCGTGCCTTAGCAAACCTATTCTTTTTATCCCCCTGCTGGGGTATCGCCTGTCCATCAAACTTCAAACAGTTCAGGTTCAAAGCAACCGGTCTATCAATACTCGGACTGGTGTCTCTTTTCGTTATCTCTCCCTCCTCTCTCATTAACATTTTGAACGTTTCTCCATTTGTCTCCCTTATCTCTCTCATCAGCATCAATCTTCTGATAATTTGGTTTGTCGTCACAAGAGAAACAGCTAATGTTTCAGATCTGGGATGTTTTTATCAAAATGAAGAAGTAAGGAAGAGAAACAAGTTAGTCTAAATAGCAAAGGTGCAGGGGGAGGATAATACATGAAATGAGGGAAATTTCTCTGGAAGTGTGGAAATGATTATGAGAATCAAGCTCCTTTGCTTATGTAATGATGTACATACAGTCTGGCTTATTGGACATGTATACCCTGGCCAGAGTATACATGTGGAAAATGAAAATGGTGGATGACAGGCAAAAATCAATACAAAAGAAAGAGAAAGTTATCTGAAGCTGGAGAACTGCAGGTTACAACATGCTCAAAAAAAATGTGACGTTCTTAATATAGTGGCTACAGATTGGTCTGAGTGGGAATGGAATGCTGAACTACCATAGCAGGCAACTGCAAGCTTAGGGTCACTCTTCTTGTCTGAATGTAGGAGCACTGCAAAGTAACCTTTCAATCTTCATCGATTTCTTCAATGTAAAGGTAACTGCATAGTGAGCACGAAACCCAGTACACTAAAATGGAAGAGGTTTCTCATTCCACAGATGCTGCCTGACCTGGGGTTTAATGAGAATACTTAATCAAGAACACTCAATCAGGAATCAACCCACAGCAGAGTCAAACAGGTCCTAATCATTTCAATTTATAGACAAATGATTGACTGCCACAAATCTGCAGATGCAGAGAAAATCTGTAGATGCTGGAAATCTAAAATGCTGAAGGAACACAGCAGGCTAGACAGAATCTATGGAAAAGAGTAAACAGTTGACATTATGGGCTGAGACCCTTCATCCAGTCCCGATGAAGGGTCTCTGCCTGAAACATTAACCATTTACTCTTTTCCATAGATCCTACAAGGCCTGCTGAATTCCTCCAGCGTTTCATGTGTTAAATGACAGACTGTACAATTCATATTTTTTTAAATAGTTTGTTTTTATGGTCACATTTACAACTCGTTTGGAGTTCATGTCTTCTCTCAGCAAGTTTCACTCCTGGATCACTAAATACATTCTGCAGAAATTTTTTAAAAATCTGCCAGAATGAAAGGCTTAGATTTAACTAAGTGCCACATTCTTTAGATTCTTGATTGTTTCCCACCCATGCCGACTACGTTTGTCACTAATCAACCCCACCTATGTCTCCACACATTTTCCAGATTGTTTGCTTTGCTGATTTTCTCCCCCCAATCTTCAGAAATTCTTCACGCGCTCATGATCGTTATGTCAGCGATATGCTTTATTTCTTATTCCACTAAATAACTCAATACTATCAACTTTAGAAATAATGTGCATGACTATGCTCATAAGAGTCAGGGTAATAATGGAAATTACACAAGTACATTTTTGATAAATTTAATAATTGAAGTATAGAGGGAGACCATTTAACCCAAAGAATCACAGGGTTGTGGAGACACAGACAGACACAAACACACCCACACACGAAACTACAGGTGTTAGACTCTGAAGCAACACACAAAGTCCAGTAGGAAATCAGCCAATCAGGCAACATATACGGAGGGAAATTTACAGTCAACACTGGGGGTAGTAGTAGTATTACAGTGGCCCTCTGGCCAACCATGTCCATGCTCATCATTGTGTACCCATCTATACTAGTCCCATTTACCCACATTAGGCCCATAGTCTTCTATGCCTTAGTGATTCAAGTGCTTGTCTACAAGCTTAAATATCAGTTTCCACCCTGGCAAAATATGATCAAATTAGTGAGGAAGGATTAAAAAAAACTATGCTGACCATCATCTATACTTGAAAAAGCAGTGATATATGCCTCCTAATTAATTTCCACAATTTTTCCAGCACTCATTTGCTTTGTATATTACTGCTGTTTCTCTTGAACTAAAGAATATTTGCCATCCTCTTAATTTCTGGCACCTCACCTGTAACTAATGGAAGATGCAAAAAATCTCATCAGGGCCCCAGCAATTTCCTCGATTGACATAAGATTCTACAGATGCTGGAAATCTTGAGCAGGACACACAAATGTTGGAGGAACTCAGCAGGTCAGGCCTGGGATACACTGCATCATACCCTGGGGAACATAATCTGCACTTGTATTCTCCAAGATATCTAGTTCTTGCCAGTTCTAAGAATAACTCAACTCACTTCAATCCACAGCTCTCTTTATCTTAGACCTGCCTCCCCCCCGCACGTCTCTGTCTGCCACCAATTCTCTTACTAATACACCATTCCTTCCCCTCAAGATAATGTAATCCTGATCCTAAAACCAAATCTGTTTAAAAATGATTTTAATCACTTTTCAATTGCCTTTATTTCATGTCCTCTGGTTCCTGGCCCATTCATCAAAGGGAACAGTTTCTCTCTAATCTGCCTACAACATTCATAATTTTAAACTCCTTTCAGATTTCCTAGCAACCTTCTGCTCCAAGGAACTAACACACACTTTTCCATCTCGCTCCCGGATGAGTTAAATGTTTTTATACTCTATTCGAGGTTGATAAGACTGAGCCCCCAAGGAGAGCTGCCGATGAGACCTGCTCCTTGGTCATCTCCAAGGCTGAGGTATGTAAAACATTCCAATGTGTCAACAGCCATACGGCAGTGGGGCCAGACGGCAACCCAGGATGGGTCCTCAAAGTGTGCACGGAACAGATGGCTGGTGTGTTTATGGACATTTTTAATCTCTCCCTCTCCCAATGTGTCGAGCCCTCCTGTATCAAATTGTCCATCACTGTCCCTGTACCTAAGAAAACTAAGGGAGCATGCCTGAACGATTGGCACCCTGTCACACACACCTCAATTATAAGCAAATGCTTTGAAAAGTTGGTTAAGGATTACATCTGCAGCATGCTACCACCCACGCTGGACCCACTACAATTCACCTACCAACAGAACTGGTCTACCAATAACACCATAGCCACAGCAGTATACACCATCCTCACTCGCCTGGAGAAGAGGGATGCATATGTTAGAATGCTGTTCCTGGACTACAGTTCAGCATTCAATTCCCTCCACACTTAACAGGAAGCTCAGAGACCCTGGCCTGCCCCGCCTTGTGCAGCTGGATTCTAGACTTCCTAATAGATTGCCGACAAGTGGTAAAGATGGGCTCCCTCACCTCTGCCCCTCTACATAGGTGCCCCAAAAGTTGTGTTGAGTCCCCTCCTCTATTCCATCTACACCTACGACTGTGCTGCCACACACAGCTCCAATATGCTGATCAAATTTACAGATGACACGACACTGATTGGCGTATTTCTAGTGGCGACAACGCAGCCCACAGAGGAGAGGTTAACACCCTGAAACAGTTGTGCCAAGATAACAACCTCTCCCTGAATGTCCAAAAAACAAAAGAGCTGGTCGTGGATTAAAGGAGGAACGGAAACAAGCTCGCCCCCTTCAACATCAATGGGACTGCAGTTGAGAGGGTGAGTAGTTTCAAGTTCCTTGGTATACACATCATCCAAGATCTCACCCGGAGTGAACACACTAGCTCTGTGGCAAAAAAAGAACAACAGCGTCTCTTCCACCTCAGGCCCCCAGATCTTCAAGACCTTCTACAAGGGCACCATTGAGAGCATCCGGACTAGCTGTATCATGGCCTGGTACAGGAACTGCACCAACCTCAATCACTGGGCAATGCAGAGAGTGGTATGGACAGCCCAGAGCATCTGTGGATGTGAACTTCCCTCCACTGAGGACATTTACAGCAGCAGATGCATAAAGAAGGCTTGGAAGATCATTGGAGACACCAGTCACTCCAACCATAAACTGCTTCAGCTGCTTCTCTCTGGCAAATGGTACCGCAGCATTAAAGCCAGGACCATCAGGCTACAGGACAACTTCTTTCTACGAGCCATTTGACTTACAAATTCACGTATGTACATTGCGGCGGAGTCATAATGCAACGATTTTCACTCCCATGTTGTGGGATGGCTGTAAAATTTAAATAGACTCATTTCATTTATTTCAGTTTATTCACATAACTGGAGCCCCTTATCGCCGGAATCTAATTTTTTTTTCCTGTACAAGTAAAATATGCCAAACACAATCCTTTCGCAGTGGCTGAAACACTATTATGCTCTTATCCCACCACTTATACAAGACAGACTCTTGACTTCACAATCTAACTTATAATGACTTTGCACCTTATTGGCTACCTGCCCTGCACTTTCTCTGTAATTATAACCATTATTCTGAATTCTATTACTGCTTTTTCCTGTACTATCTCAATGTACTGTAAGATGAAACTATCTGTATGGATGGCATGCAAAACAAAGTTTTTCAATGTACTTCAGTAAATGTACAAAGTTCAAGGTAAATTCATCAAAGTATGCATGTTACCACATACTATCCTGAGATCCATTTTTTATTTTTTAATTTTTATATTGCGATACAGTGCAGAATAGGCCCTTCAAGACATGCTGCCCAGCAATCCCTGAGTTTAATCCTAGCCTAATCACAGGACGATTTACGACGACAAGTTAACCCACCAATTGGTATATCTTTGGGAGGGAACCCACGCGGTCACGAGGAGAATGTACAAACTCCTCACAGGCAGTGATGGGAACTGAACCTGGGTTGTTTTTCTCATAAAGCATTGTTCTAACCACTAAACTAATGTGCTGCCACAGGCATTCACAGTAGATACAAAGATATGTAACAAAATAAATTAAAAAAAGCTGCACACAAAGATGGAAAAACAAACAAATGTGCAAAAGACAAACTGCAAATTCGAAAAATAACACTAATAAGTAACGAGTAATTTTGAGAACATGAGTTGTAGAGTCCTTGAAAGCAAGTCCATAGGTTGTGGAATCAGTTCAGTGTTGAGGTGAGTGAAGTTATTCCCCACTGGTTCAGGTTGAAGGGTAATAATTGCTCCTGAACTGTGACATGGGATCTAAGGTTCCTGTACCTCCTTCCAGATGGCAGCAGCAAGAAGAAAGCATGGCCTGGATGGGCGGGTGTTTGATGGTGGATACTACTTTCTTGTGGCAGAGCTCCTTTAGATGTGCTCAATGGTGGGGAGGGCTTTGCCTCTGATAAACTGGTCTGGGTTGTGATAGTTAATGTGTTAACCCTATGCCATTCAGTTAGCCTCTCCCACATGGGAGAAGTTCACATATTGTACAAGCAGCATATTCAATAAAGTTCCGTTGAAGATCCTGCATGTTGCTTCCTGTTGTCTCTCTCTGCACTGTCAGTCAATATCGAACATAATGTGGTATCAGAGGTGGTTGATCGCTGATGAATTTGGGTTACAAACCAAAGGAGATCCTTAACAAGAAAGAATTTATTGTTCTTGTTTGTATATATTTATAAAAAATATCCGCAGTCTTATAAACCTACACTGCCTATGCTAGTTGCTAACTGTAAGTGCAGGAGCTAAGACCTGGCCAGGGTTATATAACATATAACAATTACAGCATGGAAACAGGCCATCTCGGCCCTTCTAGTCCGTGCCGAACTCTTACCCTCACCTAGTCCCACTGACCTGCATTCAGCCCATAACCTTCCTGTCCATATATCTATCCAATTTAACTTTACACGACAACATTGAACTGCTAGGCAATGTCTTCAAGCTGCACCCAAAATTGGATACATTGTAATAACCTGTAGAGTACTAGCCTGGGGAAGTGCACAGAGACACAGACACAGCAGAGAATTCAGTCTAACTCTCAGGGAGAGAAAAGACTTTCGTAGTCCAAATAAATGAAGATAATAAACAAACAAGAAAATAGAGGAAATACCCACAGTACCTACATCTAATTACCTGATAAAGCCACGCCCCTCAGCCCCCCCACCAAGAAACATTTGATTTTTCTAAATCAGGAGACTGAGTGATGGTTCAGACTCTGAGTGCTTTAGGGTTTCAAGCAATCTCACTCAGGCTTCAGAAAAGCATCAAGCACACTGATATAATGCATGGATGACAAAGCAGATGACAAAGGGTGGATTAGGACTGACAGATACTCAGAAAAAGGAGTACAAAACAGTACAAGGGCAAATTCAAGAAATATTTCATAGGAAATGTTTTATATGAGCGGGCAAAGTTCAACTTCAGAAAACAGGAGCCAGGTGAAAGTGTAAATGACTCCACCACAGTATTGTCTGCCCTGTCAAATAATTGCATATGTAAATCTGAGAGATGAGCTCATAGAAAACAGGATTATTGTTAGGTTAGTAGACACCAAATTGTCAGACTTAAATTGCAGGCAAATCTCACACTACAGAAAGCTATTACTATGGTCAGGCAGAATGAGAATGTTCATCAGAAACAGGCAGACCTCAGGTGCGAAAATGATGCTGAGGTAAAGCTAGAAGCTGTACAAAAAAAAAGGTACAGACAAGATGCAGTCAAAAAGACTACAGAAAGAGGGAGAATAATCCTGTCACTTTGCAGGAGTGTTCAAGTAGTCTACCCTAACCTCCATTAGTTTTAGTGATTTTTTTTTAAAAAGTTCTAATGCTGAAAGCACTTCACAATTTTTTTTAAAAAATGGTGAAAAAGGAGGAAAACAAAGACAACTGTTGGCAATTGTTTTTATGTTGATGTAAGGGGCATAACTTACGTGCTATGGGCAAAGTGAACTGAATTACTGAATCTCAATGACTATAATTTCAATGAAGTTCAACAGGCAAATATATAACTAGTTTTTTCCAAGAAAGGGAGATGTTGTGGTAGTTATTGGGTTAGTGCCATTCAGTTAGCCGCTCCCATATGGGAGGAGTTCACATATTGTAGAAGCAGCATTATCAATAAAGATCAGTTGAACATCCTGAACGATTGCCTCCTGGTGTGGCAATATCCAACACAACAGGCTGCAGGCTTCAGTCCTGCCGAAGGGTTTTGGCCTGAAACATCGAGTGTATTCTTTCCTATAAATGCTGCCTGGCCTGCTGCATTCACCAGCAACTTTTATGTGCGTTGCTTGAAATTCCAGCATCTGCAAATTTCCTCGTGTGTGTGATCATACAGTTACATTGGTTGAAATGCGCTCAGCACTCTCCCCATCAATAATTTCTTAAAGAAGTGATACCTCAAGAAGATGGCATCCATTATTAAAGACTCACCATCTGAGATGTGCCCTGTTCACATTACTACCATCGGGGAGAAGGCACAGAAGCCTGAGAGCGTTTGAATGTTCTTTAGTGTTTTAAAGAACAGCTTCTTCCATTCTATCATCAGATTAATGAAAAGTCCCTGAATCACCATTTTGCACCATTTACTTTTGTAACTTATACTAATTTTTACATCTTGCACTGCACTGCTGTCACTATACAACAAATTTCATGACATACACTCAATGGTTACTTTATTAGATACCTCCTGTACCTAATAAAGTGACCACCGAGTTTATTTCTATATGGTCGTGGCCTTCAGCTGCTGTAGCCCATCCCTTCAAGGTTTTTTATGTTGTGCATTCAGAGATGCTCTTCTGCATACCACTGTTGTAATGCATGCTTATTTGAGTTACTGCCACCTTCCTGTCAACTTGAACCAGTCAGAATCAGATTTATTATCACTGGCATGTGTCGTGAAATTTGTTAACTTAGCCATTAACTTAGTCTAGCCATTCTCCTCTGACCTCTCTCATTAACAAGGTGGTTTCATTCACAGAAATGCCACTTACTGGATTTTTCTGTTTTTCCACACCATATTCTATAAACTATAGAGACCTCTTGTCTAGAGATCAGTTGTTTCTGAGATACTCAAAACACCCTTACACCATCACTTGGATCCTCTTTCTGATATTTGGTCTGAACAACTGAACCTCTTGACCATGTCTACATGCTTTTAAGCATTGAGTTTTTGTTACATAATTGGCTAATTAGATATTTGTATTAACAAGTAGGTGTACCTAATAAAATGGACACTGAGTGCATGTCAGTGATAATAAACCTCATACTGATTAACTGCTCACACAGGCTCTGAATTAAACAGAAAGATGATTCTGAACTTAACAGTTCAAGCTAAGCTCTTTTCCCATCAGGGTGCTATAGATCCTGAACCTAATTTCTTAGTTATGATTCTCTAGGACCAGAAGGCATAGCCTCAGAACACAAGGACATCCCTTTAGAATAGAGATGAGCAAGAATTTCTTTAATCAGAGGGTGGTGAGTCCGTGGATTTCAGTGCCAGAGATAGCTGTGGAGGTTGACAGGTTCTTGATTAGTCAGATTATGGGGAGAGGCAAGAAAATGGGGTTGAGAGGGATAACAAATCAGCCATGATTGAAAGGCAGAGCAGACTTGATGGGCTGAATGGCCTAATTCTGCTCCTATGTCTTTATGGACTTATGGTCTTACATAAGACACGCATTTATGCTCACTACACGCAAAGAAAGTACAAAACCCAAAGACGTACATGTTTAGGAACCTATAAAGGCTGGCTCTCTAGCTCAGCAGAATCTTAAATTAACCATGATTGTATTAATCCACCAGAGTAGTACTGAAGCCAAACCTGAATCAGGAATGCATTCAACACTGCAGGATCTTAAAAAGAAAATGTTAAAAGAGAATGAAAGCTGAAGAATCAGCAAAATGGGAACCTTTACAAACTAACAGGTCTAATCAAGGATACACACAGACAAAATGCTGGAGGAAATCTACAAGTCAGGCAGTATCTATGGAAAAAAGTCAATGTTTCAGGGCCTGAAGAAGGATCTCAGCCCAAAATATCAACTGTTTACTTTTTCCATCAGATGCTGTCTGACCTGTTGAATTCCTCCAGCATTCATGTGTGTGCTGCTTTGGATATCCAGCATCTGCAGATTTTCTTGTGTTCCTAATCAAGGATAGATCACTTATCTGTTATGACTGCCCACAGAATTTTCAAGTTATAAGTGTTCATTAGAACAACAACTCTTCAAGGTACTGATTAGGTCACAGTTCTTCCACAGCAAAACAAGCTGAGAAAACAATAAAACACACAAACTAATTACTAATGCTCGACGACTAATTAAATCAATCAAAATATGAACGTATTTAACCTTGGCAAATACAGCACACTCCAGCGGTTACCAATCAATTGCTATGGAAGTGTAGGGGAACCCGCAAAGGGCATTGGGTAGAATCAAATCACTTGTATATAAAGAAACAAATCACTTGTATATAAAGAAACAAGTTCCTACTTCTGATCATTGGAATTAATTTGCATTCAGAATTACAGTTGGAGAGGGAGAATACAAAATGAAGTTACAGTTAAGAGAAGGCTACATTAGCACTATACCAGTGTAAAATAAGTACAGTAGTATATCTTATAATTTTATGTAACAAAAGTCTTAAGACAAAAATACAAAATGATATTATTTGTGGTGTTTCAAACTGGTTGCAGTGATTATTCAGTTTTAATATACATACAAAATATTACATGTAAGTTTATATTTATATAAAATTCTTACTTGAGCTGCTTTGTGAGTCTTGACTAGTTTTACCCTGTCAAATAGGTGCAGGTAGCATTCATAATAGGTATAGTTGCCTACAGGATAATCCAACTCCACGTCAAAGCACATGTTCTAGAACATCAATCTCAACTGTGCAGCTACACAGTTAATATTGCTGACATTTGTGTAAGAAATGCGGGTGCTTTGAATGTGTAGTTTTCATTGTCAATAAATAAGTGGGTTCTGGTGGCTTTGCTTAGCTAATCCACTCCAGTATCAGTTGAGCCAATATCTCTTTTGTACACAAGGCCAAACATTGAATGAGAAGCACTTACAAAGTAAAAATTCCTGGAATGTGCACCAATAACTGGCAATTCGGTTCAGATTCTGTCTGTGGTTTATCAGCCAGACAACATCACCATCAAATTCATGAAGTTGCAAGTTACATAAATCCTTTCCACTGTAGCCAAATTTTATTCATACATTACCCTAACTCCTGTTTACAAAGAACAAAAGAATAATTTGGCACTCAGCACATCACAGACAAGGGAGTAACAACCTATGCTGCACAGTTCAGAAAAGGAAATAGCAAAATAAGCTGTAGCCTTTGAGACAAAAAGCCACCTGACCTAAAGGAAGTAAATTCCTTTATCTTGTGTAACAAAAGAACAAACAATATATAAAGGAAGCAGCAGGGCCCCAACCCTAGCAAAACGTGTAAGGGTGATGGAAATGGTTATTTAGTTGAACATTGGCTACCTACTGTTTATCCATTTGAATAAGACTGAGGAAAGTAGATGAGTGCAATATTTAACACAAACCCAAGAGAAACTTAACTGCAATATACAAGTCAGATTGACAGTAAATTTATTAAACAGTTTTTAATTGCTTCATACTTTGAAAGTAACTGTCCATTCAATGATTTTGGAGTGGTCATAACAAGCCATTTAGACAAATTCATCCCCAATAATTATTTCCTGAAAATCTTGTTAAATACATTCCTAACAGGAAAGCGAAGTGCAAAAGCATCACCAGGCCCAGAGTGAACAAGATCTGGGTAAAGGATCAAATACATGGACCCACATCCTAGCCTTTTTAAATGGCTGATCTCAATCTTAGGGCTGTATTAAGAGTTCTCAGTGCCCAGCACTATCACTCCAATGATGCTTTTATTAAAATAGAAAAGTGGTCTCTAAATGATCCTTGTTCCAAAGTTACAGTACATTGCTCTTCTTTCCTGACTAGAGCACGTTAAAATTTAGATTTTAAAAAGGTATAAGTTATACATTTCTCCTTGATATATTGTCAGTCAAGATGAATATCTTGACTGACGGTAGATTAGGGAAGAATGTGTGATTAGAGAAGAATATAAAATAATATTTTTATTTGTATATCTTAGTACATTCCTAACAATAGTGAATGAGAATTGAGGAGCACAATACGCCGACCTGAACATAAGTGACTGAAACATGGCCTTCAAATGCCATAGTTACCTATTTGACCCAAAATATGTCAGGATAGATGGCTATTAAAAGAAATTAGAGATGACACAAGTTCCCAAAGAGGGATAAAACAAGGCTGATAAATGGGACCAGTTCAGAAGTCAACAAAGGAGGATGCAAAGATTCAGAGTGAGGAGACAGAGTATGACAACAAACTTGCAAGGAACAAAAAAAAACTGACTATAAAAGCTTTTATATATCTGAAGAGAAACGAGCAAATGTAGGCCGCAACAGTAAAGAAATTGGGACACTTGCAATAGGGAACAAAGTTAATGACAGCACGATTAAACTTACGCAACACACATAAAAGTTGCTGGTGAACGCAGCAGGCCAGGCAGCATCTCTAGGAAGAGGTACAGTCGACATTTCAGGCCAAGACCCTTCATCAGGACTAACTGAAGGAAGAGTTAGTAAGAGATTTGAAAGTTGGAGGGGGAGGGGGAGATCCAAAATGATAGGAGAAGACAGGAGGGGGAGGGATGGAGCCAAGAGCTGGACAGGTGATAGGCAAAAGGGATACGAGAGGATCATGGGACAGGAGGTCCGGGAAGAAAGACGGGGGGTGGGGGGGGAGACCCAGAGGATGGGCAAGGGGTATATTCAGAAGGACAAAGGGAGAAAAAGGAGAGTGTGTATAAAAATAAGTAACAGATGGGGTACGAGGGGGAGGTGGGGCATTAGCAGAAGTTAGAGAAGTCGATGTTCATGCCATCAGGTTGGAGGCTACCCAGACAGAATATAAGGTGTTGTTCCTCCAATCTGAGTGTGGCTTCATCTTTACAGTAGAGGAGGCCGTGGATAGACATGTCAGAATGGGAATGGGATGTGGAATTAAAATGTGTGGCCACTGGGAGATCCTGCTTTCTCTGGCGGACAGAGCGTAGGTGTTCAGCAAAGCAGTCTCCCAGTCTGCGTCGGGTCTCGCCAATATATAAAAGGCCACATTGGGAGCACCGGACGCAGTATATCACCCCAGCCGACTCACAGGTGAAGTGTTGCCTCACCTGGAAGGACTGTTTGGGGCCCTGAATGGTGGTAAGGGAGGAAGTGTAAGGGCATGTGTAGCACTTGTTCCACTTACAAGGATAAGTGCCAGGAGGGAGTCAGTGGGGAGGGATGGGGGGGGACGAATGGACAAGGGAGTCGCGTAGGGAGCGATCCCTGCGGAATGCGGGGGGGGGGGGAGGGAAAGATGTGCTTAGTGGTGGGATCCCATTGGAGGTGGCGGAAGTTACGGAGAATAATATGTTGGACCCGGAGGGTGGTGGGGTGGTAGGTGAGGACCAGGGGAACCCTATTCCTAGTGGGGTGGCAGGAGGATGGAGTGAGAGCAGATGTACGTGAAATGGGGGAGATGCGTTTGAGAGCAGAGTTGATGGTGAAGGAAGGGAAGCCCCTTTCTTTAAAAAAGGAAGACATCTCCCTCGTCCTAGAATGAAAAGCCTCATCCTGAGAGCAGATGCGGCGGAGACGGAGGAATTGCGAGAAGTGGATGGCGTTTTTGCAAGAGACAGGGTGAGAAGAGGAATAGTCCAGATAGCTGTGAGAGTCAGTAGGCTTATAGTAGACATCAGTGGATAAGCTGTCTCCACAGACAGAAAGATCCTGAAAGGGGAGGGAGGTGTCGGAAATGGACCAGGTAAACTTGAGGGCAGGGTGAAAGTTGGAGGCAAAGTTAATAAAGTCAACGAGTTCTGCATGCGTGCAGGAAGCAGTGCCAATGCAGTCGTCGATGTAGCGAAGGAAAAGTGGGGGACAGATACCAGAATAGGCACGGAACATAGATTGTTCCACAAAGCCCGTTGGAGGTGGCGGAAGTTACGGAGAATAATATGTTGGACCCGGAGGCTGGTGGGTGGTAGCTGAGGACCAGGGGAACCCTATTCCTAGTGGGGTGGCGGGAGGATGGAGTGAGAGCAGATGTACGTGAAATGGGGGAGATGCATTTGAGAGCAGAGTTGATAGTGGAGGAAGTGAAGCCCCTTTCTTTAAAAAAGGAAGACATCTCCCTCATCCTAGAATGAAAAGCCTCATCCTGAGAGCAGATTAAACAATTAAACTTACATTTGCTTTTGTTCTCATAAAAGAGAACAGAAATAAACTCCTAGATATGTTAGGCAAATAAAGATCTGGTGAGAGGCAGGAACTGAAACAAATCAGTATGGCTAAATCAATAATGATAGGGAAATTAATATTGCTAAAGGTTGACACACTACAAGTCTGGTAATCCACATCTCAGAGTACCAAAGGAAATACACTGGAAATAGTGGATAGATTGTGGTCATTTTCCAAAATTCTTTAAACTCTAGGGTAGTTCCTACTGCTTGGAAGAGAGCTGCACTGTTTAAATATAAGAACAGAATTACAGATCTGTAAATCTTACGTAACAATGAAATGCTAGAGTCTATTGTAAAAGATGTAATAGCAGAACACTTAGAAAGCATTAACAGAATTGTTAAAAGTCTATTGCATTTATGAAAGGGAAATCCTGCTTCACAAATATAATGGAGTTTTTGGGCATGCCACTGGAATCATTAGTCAGACATCTGATGCGGGTATTTACGGAGGCTTAAAAGGCTTCCGATGAGGTACCAGATGTTGGAGCATGAAACTGAAGCGCATCGAATTGGCAAAAGCTGAAATTTAGATGCCAGCAGGAAACAGTAGGAATGAATGGGAATGAATGGGACTTTTTTCTAGGTGGCAAACAATGGCTAATGGCATGCCAGCTATTCACAGTATATATCAACTACTTTGATGAAAGAACTATATGAAATAACTATAAGTTTGCAGATGACACAGGACATAGAATGTGAGTTGTGGAGGATTCAGAAGCAATAGGCCAGTCAGTCTGACCTCAATGGTTGGGAAGATGTTGGAGTCGATTATTAAGGATGAGGTCTTAGTGAACTTGGAGGCACATGATAAAATAGGCCATAGTCAGCATAGTTTCCTCTAGGGAAAACCTTGCCTCACAAATCCTTTGAAATTCTTTGAAGAATTAACAAGCAGGATAGACAAAGAACAATCAGTTAATGTTGTGTATTTGGATTTTCAGAAAGTCTTTGACAAGGTGCCATACCTGAGACTGCTTAACAAGCTACGAGCCCATGGTATTACAGGGAAGATTCTAGCATGGATAAAGCAGTAGCTGATTGGCAGGAGGCAAAGAGTGGGAATAAAGGGAGCCTTTTCTGGTTGCTGCCGGTGACTAGTGGTGTTCCAAAGGGATCTGTGTTGGGACCGATTCTTTTTATGTTATGTGTCAATGATTTGGATGATGGAATTGACGGCTTTGTTGCAAAGGTTGCAGAAAAGATAAGTGGAGGGCAGATAGTCTTGAGGAAGTACAGAGGCTACAGAAAGACATTAGGAGAATGGGCAAAGTGGCAGATGGAATAGTGTCGGGAAGTGTATGGCCACGCACTTTGGTAGAAGAAATGCAACGAAGACTCTTTCATTGAACATAAAATCAATTCACCTAGTTGAACTTATTCCTTAACTGGGATGGCACAGTAACACAGCGGTTAGCGTAACACTATTACACAGAAGCGATTAGGAAGGCTAAAAGAATGTTGGGGTATATAATACCCTCAGTGGAGTTCAAGTCTAGAGACATTCTCCTTAAGCTGTATAATGTGTTTGAGGCCACACGTTGAGTACTGTCTACAATTTTCCTCTCCATATTTTGTGAGGGATGTGAAAGCACTGGAGAGAATTCAGAGAAAGGTGAAGAGACTCATTCCGGGTCTACAGGGTATGAGCTATGAAGAAAGACCGAAAGAATTTAATCTTTCTAGCTTAAGTAGATGCAGAATGAGAGGAGACATGATAGAAGTGTTCAAAATCACTATGGGTACAAGTAAAGTGGATGCCAGCTGCTACTTCGAAATTAATCCATCAATGAGGACACGGGGCCATAGGTGGAGACTGGTTGAAGGAATGTGTCAGACTAACATCAGGAAGCATTTCTTTACATAGCAAGTTGTGGACACATGAAACAAACTACCTGGTTGTGTGTTTGAGAGTAGTACCTTAGAGACTTTCAAATCTAAACTTGATAGTTATTTCAACACACTATGTGAATTGGAATTTGGCAAGCATTGTTGGGCCAAATGGCCTGTTCTTGTCAAAAACTTTCCAATGTTCTAATTACAGCACCGGCTACTGGGAATTATTTCTTGCTGCTCTCTGTAAGGAGTATGTACATTCTCCCTGTGACATAGTGTGTTTCCTCCAGGTACTCTGGTTTCCTCCCACATTCCAAAACCATACAGGTTAGTAGGTTAATTGGTCACATGGGTTTAGTTGGGTAGTATGGGCTCATTAGGCCGGAAGGGCTATATCTCTAAATAAACTAAAATAGAACTCTATTTATTTTCAAGTTCAATGTATAACTGTAGAAACTTGCATGAGTCCAAGCCACAAGTCTCCTTGTCAAATACATAATACGCCCTTATCCCAACTTGCTTTCTCAAAGACTGATGAGTGTTTTTGCTGCTCAGTTCTCAATAGAGTTCAAGTTTCACTTTTGCTGGTAATTTCCATTCTGCTCCCTTTTCAAATGATCTACCCCTCACCTTTCCTTTTCTTAACCTCTAGTTCCATCTCAGGTGACAGATCGGCATCCAATATCCATTACTCGTCCACAGATTCCCAAATCCATCTCGATTAAACCTTCTCCCATGCTGCTTCCCAAAAGGACTCCATTCCTTCCATTCTCTTAGATTCTCCAGCCGATTCTGATGGCACAGCTTTCAACAGCAGTACCTCCAAGAGACCTTTCTTTCTCCTTCATGATGGCTTGTCCTCCAACACTAATAGAGCTCCTGAAAGTCTTCCATTTCCTGCACCCCTGCTCTTAACCTCTCTTCTCAGAGGATGGACAGGGTTCACTTCTTTCTATTAACCTCTAAATTCAACGGATCATTCTCTGCAATTTCCATTATTCAAAATGCGATGCCAACATCAGACCTTCTCTTCCCATATTCCAGAGACATATTTCCCTCTTTGTTTCCATTTGTTCTTCTCCTCTAACACCCTCTATACCATTCTCATACAACCACAGAAGATGCAATTTTACTTCAAGGACCAAGCATTTCCATAAAGCAGATATTTACTTGTGCTTCTT